>NC_066584.1:137830581-139030581 GCF_024323335.1 Lathyrus oleraceus
ACCGATGACGGATAATCTCCTCTTTATGGTTTTATACCCAGTTAAAAGGTAGTTGTAATCCTTATTTCATTCCCTAGAGAGTTAATCCTTAATATGTTCCTCCTAACCGATGACGAGTTTTCTCCCCTTTGCGGTCTTCTACCCAGTAGCTGGTAGTTGTAAATCCTACATTCCTCTCTAAGTCTATCCTTGATATGTTCATCCTGATCGATGATGGATATTCTCTTTTTGGTATTCTATCCAGTAACTGATAAATATAATTCTTATTTTCTCCCTGGAAGTCTATCTTTGATATGTTCATCTTAGCCGATGATGGATATTCTCCCATTTGAGTTTATCCTTGATATGTTCACTTTAATCGGTGACGGATATTCTCTCTTCAGTCTTTTGCCCTGTAACTGGTAGTTAAAATTCCTATTTGATTATTTTCCCTAGCAGGTTATTCTTACCCAGTAACCGGTAACGAACACACCTCCTTTTCCTCAGCGAGTTATCCTTGATATGTTTACCCTAATCAGTAACAGATGTCTCTCTATCAAATTATGTTATCTTCCTACCCAGTAACTGGTAATAGATAATATAATTCTGATACTCCTGTGTTGAAGACGATTCTTCCCCAGTTGAATTTGTGTGTGTATTTCCTCAGTGAAGTCGCCAATTTCCTGTTTGGTTCAGAGATTTCAGTTTTATTCTGATCTACCTGTTTCCCCTGTAGATTTTCCCTTATCTCTGACTGAGTCCTTCCATTGATTTATTTTCATGGAAATTCCCCTTGTGTCTCCAAGCAGCTTTAAGTCGTAGTCTGGTCTACGCACAACCTTTTATCCCTAAGAATATTTGCCTCCTTAGTGAGATTTCCTTATGGAACGCTTTATGCTCCTATGAACTTTCATGTCTCTCCGGATTCTTTTCCTTTGTGGCGATATTTTTCCCACATAGATCATTTTAGCATTTTCATATCATATGCATCATTAGGTCTCTTAGGGGGCCAAAATTTGTTTCTATATGTTGTTATTTAAGTCCATTCTACTGAGTTGATATGAAGATTTTAACCTTCACATCCTCAGTGAGAATGTCCTTAAATAGGGGCAGTTGTAAGACCCTAATTTTGACCCTAAGATCCCTCATGTTATCTCATCATATGCATTGGCTTTAGGATCACACCTTGGCATCCTCCTTACCTCTCATTTATTAGGTTTGCATTGGGAGATATCACCAATTACATTTTGATTGTATCATACTTTGTTTTTCATTATTTACTAACCAAAATACCAAAAACATGTCTATGTATAACTTTGTTTCGTTTATAGGTAGTGTGTATGCTCACCTATGCTCTATCAAGCTCATATCTAGGGTTTGAGACCCTCAATGCAAGGAATTCAATCAAAAAATGATTCACATTGACTCTAGGCATCATATATGGATCCCCATGATCTTCACGTGTCATTTTGATCAAGAATTCATCAAGAGTTTGAAGCTTGTTTATCTTGGAAACCCTAATTTATTTGGGTATCTTTTGTGACTTCCTCAACAAGTTTCTTAATCAATTGATCAAATATTTTAATGGATACTTCATATTACATCATCCTACACATATATTATCCTCCATGAGTCCCAAAAGTCCAGAGAATATCAAGCTAGCAAAGATGGTTCATGGTGGTTGACCAGAGAAAGTCAACTGATCAAAACTGGGGTTCCCTAGACCCTATCTCCTACAATTTCTATCATATAAAAATGATTACAAGATTAAAGTTACTCAAAAATTACATTTCAAACAACTTTCATGTTTAATTCAAGATCTATTTTGTTTTGGAAAGTCATTTTTTATGGTGAAAGATTATAGGCCATTTTGTCTGAACCCTAGTTTGGAGGTAAACTTACCAAGATCATAACTTGCTCAATTTTTATGAGATGAAAATCATTAAAATTCCATGATTAACTTAAAGATGTATACTTCAACTTTTATGTTTGTAGGAAGTTCAAATTGAACTGGAAAATGCATATGCCAAGAGGAAACATTATAGGTCATTTTGGGCCATTACCATTGAACAAGTGATTTTCCCCAACTTCTAAAATGCGTAACTCCTTCATTCCAAATCCAAATGAAGTCAAATCTGTGACCAAGTTGAATAGGTTTGAAAGAGATATAGCTTTGATGAAGGAACGTTTCCCATTTGAAATCCATAGCTAAAGTTATTTAAGGTGGAAGAAGTGAACATTTGACTTGGTACTTAGAAAATTTTCAAATATGTTTGATTTCTCAAACTTCCTCCTCAAAATTCAACATGATCCAAGCTTCAAATTAAACAGTGTTCAACATGAAAGTTCTTCCCCTTGATCTCACCTTTCTGAAAAGTCCAAGGTCACCTCATTTGGCAAAGGAGCGAAGGACTTACACATGGGTGCAATGCGAGGTACCATTTGGAAGGATTTCATGATCCAATTAAAATCACAAATGCAGTCACGTGACATGATTTCAGCATGATTCTTACTCATTTTTGGACCTGGATACATCACTTGATGGGCCTATCATACGCCCATGCAAGCATGCAAGGTGAATTGCTAAAATTGGCAATTTTTGGAATTGTGTGGAAATGAATCTCATGACCTATAAGTACAACCCTCATTGCTCAGAATTAAGGACCTCATGCCAAGCTTTGAACCTGCAATCCAAACCCTAACTATTAAAGGATAATCTTGAAGGTTTTCATTTGAAAATCGAACTTAAAATTTCATTCTGTTTTAAGATTGAAAATCCAAGAGTCCAGGCTATTTTCTGATCTTAATCACTCCCTACAAGCTTCTGAAACAAAGCCAAGCACAAATGGAATCAAGATCAAGCAAGGTTGAAGCTCCCTCGAAGGTAATTTTCTAGAATTTTTATCTCTTTGATTCTCCCTCAATTCTTCACTATTTGTGATTTTTGGGTGGCTGAAGTCCTACCAATGTAGGCAAGAAGATTAAGTTGTTTTAGGTCAAATCGAAGCAACTCAGTTCATGATCCTCAAAATTCAAATCCCTGTATCTTTCTATATACTTGGAATTGGAGAAATTTGAGGCTAGATTCCATTTGCTTGTTTTTTATTTTAGTGATGATGATGGTGGACCAGTCCGGTGAGGTCCACTGGAGAAGAAGACCGGAGCCCTAGCTCCGGTGGTGTGTTGTCACGCCTCTCAACCATCAAATCCATTCAATTTGTTTTAATCTTAGCCTTTGGTTTTAAATACCAAGTTTGCAACACGTTGACTGCAGAGCATCATGGAACACGCATCGGATCGGCCACCTCAATTAATGAGGGAGATCTGATGGGCCTTGTTATTTTGTATTTTCTGATTTTTTATTTAATCCACTTATTTTGATTAATTCATATTAATTTCATTTTTAATCCAAAAATTACGGGACTTTCACAAACAATCTGTAAATATTTTCCTCTTTCAGTTTTTGAATTAAACTAATTTTAGATTAATTTTGATATTTTTCGTGAATTAATGGTTTTTGTGCATATTTTTAATTGTTTAAATATACTGATGACTTTTGAAAAATCATGAAATTTTTTGTCTAAGGTCCTTTGACCTTGTTCGACCTAGGATAAATCTCTTGGCCATTTATTTGGTGTTTTGAAGAGGTTTTAGGTTTTGACCAAATTTAATTTTATTTAAATGCATTTTTAATTGATTAATTGTATAGAAATTATGTTGAGCCATTTTTATTGACTTGTGATGTTTGACTATGTGTTTGGGCCTTGGTCAAAATTGATTTGAATTTTGTTGAGTTAAAATCTTTAGATTTAGGGGATTGATGAAATGTACATTTCATCTCCCAAAATAAATGAATGATTTTAATTTGTTAAAATTCCTCCCATGACCAATTTGTGTTACTCTTATCTCCCTTCCCTCTTCATATTCAATCCCATTCTATCCCATCCCTTTCATTGACAAATGAAATCTCAATATCCTAAGGCTAATTGGTTCATCAATAACCTTGTGTTGGATGAACAAATACAAGTAGGGATGAGATAGGTCCATCCTTTGATCTTTTTTCTTTTAGTGTGTGGTATGTTTTAGGAGTTTGGTTCATTATACCAAATCTCTAACATGCATTAACACGTAAATTTTTATTTTTCGGCCTTAGATAGTTGTGACTTCTACATAAGTCCAATTACGATTGCTTAACATAGAGCTAAATTTTCCCCTAAATGCATAACATTCTAGTAAGTGAAATTGTAAGTCTCCCATCATTCATGATATTGTGTGGAAACTTGGCCTCTTTTCCTTCCTTTGGAAGATGTCTTGGTTCAAGGATCCATGCTTGTGAATAGATGGTTGAGTGTTCTCCAAATAATGACTAAATCAATTGAAAAGCAAAACATCACTAACATCTAATCAACTAACATTTGACTAACTTATATTAACATTGCTTTTAATTTCAAGTCATCTACTTTATGCAATTTAATTTCAAGTCATTTACCATTCATTTGTCATTTACATAGCATTTAATTAGTTTATGTTTATGTCATTTTCACTTTGCTCATTTGAGCCATATATTGTGATTATATATATTTCTTTGTGTATTTTGTTTGTGTTTGTGATCTTAGGACCTTAAAATACATAATAAACAACAAAAACCCGAAAAAATGTTTGTGTGGACTGTTGGGTTTTATATGAACTTTTCTAGATGTTAAGAAGAGGGCATCACAAATGATATTGTGCAAAAAGAATCAGCCTCAAATGTCGAAAATTGAAGAAGTTATAATCCTTGAAAGTTGAGAAAAAGTCACTTGAAATAGGTCAAATTTCACTAAGTCCACAAATGACCTATAATGTCTCAAACTTTTGATGATCCTCCAAGCATAATTGGATATTGTAATGTAAACAGACGTTGTAGAGGATGTTGAGAAGAGTCATATGCAAAAAGAAGCATTCAAAAATGTTGAGGATTGAAGGAGTTATGATCCTTTGGACTTTGACTTCAAATGTTGCCTTTTTGGTCAAACCTCTTGGAATAAACTTGTGTACTTGGACTTTTCATGCGTTTCAAGGTACATGGATGATCATATGAGCTAAAAATAAGGTGTCCTTGAATATCTCTTGATTTAATTGTTCAAAGTTTGAGGCATTTGTTGAAGAAGGCATGGAAATAAACACATGAACGTTTGACTTTCCTTTGAGAAATAAGCCACAAAAATTTAAGATGCTCTTGATCAAAATGACATTGAAAGATGCTTGAGGACCTTAGAGATCAGGTTTTGAGAGATAAGCCCCTTGAGAATCAATGGATGAACATACTTTGCTGAGAAATCAAAGAAAACACTAGTTGGGGAGCCATGTTTTATGCTCTTGATGAAAAGCCCTACCTTGCACAATAAGCTTAAAGAAAACAAACATATTTTGCTATTTTGGTTAGTAGTTAGATAAACAATGAACATATAAAAACAAAGGTAAAATACCAACAAAGTGGTGCTTGATGATCCCTGCAAAAGGCACACCTAAAGATGAGAGAGAGAGGACCAAGATGTGATCTTATTTGTATGCAAGGATGCAAATGATATGTAGGATCTTAGGCTTAAAAATTAGGGTATGACAGATGCCCATATATATATTTCTTCAATTCGGAGATATGAAGATTGAAATCTTCGTCTCGACGAGATTGAATAGACTTAAATACAGAAGACCCAATTTTTGGCCCTAAGATACCGCAAAAATGCTTATGATATGATATGAATGCAGACAAGGATCTTTGTGGGGGATATAGCACCACGAGTGACAAAGAACTACTGGAGAAACGGGGAGACTAAAATTATGCAGGGGAATATCATATTCCAAAGGGGGAAAACCTAACTGGGGACAAACAAAGCTCCATTGAGGAATGACTCAGATTAGGGATAACTATGGTATTGTAAAGAAACCAATGCATAGTTAGAAAATAAACGAACCAAAGGCCCAACGGGGAACGACTTATCAAAGAAAGACTTCGTCGAGGGAAAAGATCGATCAAAGGGGATGTCCAAATCCACTATGGGAGAAATTACCTAACTATCCACCAAGTGATAGCTTAACAAAGGTAAACAACCAAAGGTAAAAAGAATATTACCTAACTATCAGCCAAGTGATGGCTTAACAAAGGTAAAAAAACCAAAGGAAAAAAGAATATTATCTAATTATTAGCCAAGTGATAGCTTAACTAAGGTTATAGGTTCAAAAGGAAAAATTACCAACTACAAATCAAGTGATAGCTTAAAAAAGGTAACCAACCAACGGTAAAAGTAATATTACCTAACTATCAACCAAGTGATAGCTTAATAAAGATAATAGGCTCAAAAGGAAAAATATTATAAACTATCAGCCAAGTGATAGCTTAACAAAGGTAACTAATCAGAGGTGAGAGAAATTATTACCTAACTATAAGAAAATTGATAGCTTAACAAAGGTAATAAGCCAAAAAGGAATGGATACCAAATACCAGACAAGTGATACCTTAACAAGGTAACCAACTAAAGGTAAGAAAAATTATTGCCTAACTTTGAGCCAAGTGATAGCTTAACAAAGGTCATAAGCCCAAAAAGGAATAATTACCAACTACTAGTCAAGTGATATCTTAACAAGGTAACCAAACAAAGGTAAGAGAAATATTACCTAACTATCAGCCAAGTCATAGCTTAACAAAGGTAAAAAGCTCGAAAGGAAAGATTACCAACTACCAGCCAAGTGATAGCTTAACAAAAGTAATAAGTCTAAGGACCAAAGTTCAACCCAGGAATAAACTGGAGAGAAACATTCAAAGAAGACTCAACCCAGTGAGGAAATAAATTCAACTGGAGATTAACTATATCCAAATAATGAACTGGAAAGCAAAACTAAAACAAAACCTTCCATGAGGATCAAACTCCATGGGGAATTATAAAGGATAAGCGCTTTCTACTTAAGGTCAACACTTTATTGGAGAGAGGATGAACACACTCTACGGGGAGAAAAAACACCAGAGAGCGAGGAAGCACCAAGGAATGCAAGATGCACAAATAAACGCCATGATGTTATGCATATGCGTATGGATATGCTGACAAAACAGGCACAAAAGGTTCTACCGATAATATAATACAACCGGATACTAGGCTAATCTTAACAAGATGCAGATGCTACTGGAGATCTTGTTAGGATTCAACTTGGGCCTTCATAATTAGGTGTCCACTTTCCCCTAGAATCAGTGTTGAAAGACAAGATCATTTTGAGTACGATGTAGCCTTATCTGAATACGCAAGGTGGAACCTTCTTGTAAAATGCTTTCTTCATTCTCTTTTGATATGAATGGACATGACACAAAGTAGTTATCCTTTTCTCTTCAATTAGATTCAATTGATCATATATGCTTTGACACCATTCAGCCTCAGAGAATTTGGCTTCCATCAAGACTCGCATTAATGGGATCTCAACCTCTATGGGGAGCACTGCTTCCATGCCATACACAAGAGAGAAAGGGTTTGCCCATGTTGAAGTGCGGACGAATGTATGATACCCATGCAAAGCAAAAGGGATCATCTCATGCCAACCCTTATATGTCACAACCATTTTTTGGATAATCTTCTTAATAATATTATTTGCAGGTTCAACATCCCCATTCATCTTAGGTCTGTAAGGAGAAGAGTTATGATTTTCAATCTTTAAGTCATCACAAAGCTCTTTCATCATCTTATTCTTCAAGTTCGACCCATTACTAGTGATGATCTTACTTGGAATATCATATCGGTAAATAATTTGATTCTTGATAAATCTGACCACAACCTACTTTGTCACACTAGTATAAGATGTTTCTTTAACCCATTTGGTGAAGTAATCAATAGCACCAGAATGAAACGATGTAAGTTCGAGGATTCGGGTTCAATCATACCAATCATGTCAATTCCCCACATAGAGAAAGGCCACGGGGATGAAATAATTTTAAGAAGAGTCGAAGGCACAGGAATCTTATCAGCATAAATCTGATATTTATGGAACTTCTTCATAGGTTTACAATAATCATATTCCATTGTTAGCCAATAGTAACCTTCCCTTAACATATTTTTAGCCATTGCATGTCTATTGGCATGAGTACCAAATTATCCTTCATGAACTTCTTACATTAACATGTCTTCTTCGTGTCTATCCATACATATGAGCAATACCAAGTCAAAGTTTCTATTGTATAACACATCTTCATTCAGAAAGAAATTGTCAGCCAATCTTCTCAAAGTCTTCTTATCTTTGTTGGATCCCCCAAGCGGGTCCTCCTAACTTTGGAGGAAACACTTGATATCATGATACCAAGGCTTATCATCTGTGACTTCTTCTAATACAAACACATGAGGAGGACTATCAAGGAGCATAATTTTTATCCGAGGCATGTCATTCCAACAATTTACTTTATACATAGAAGACAAAGTAGCCAAAGCATCTGCCATCTGATTATCTTCATGAGGTATATGATGAAACTCAATTCTATTGAAGAAAGTCAACAACCTCCTTGCATAATCTTTGTAATGAATCAATATAGGATGATGAGTCTCCCATTCTCTATTAGTATGATTAACCACTAAGGCGAAATCTCCATATACATCAAGGATCTTAATTCTCAAATCAATGGCTTCTTCAAGACCCATGATACAAGCTTCATCTTCTGCCATTTTGCTCGTACAATCAAACATCAATCTTGCAGCGAAAGGGATATGAGAACTCTAAGGAGTAATGATGATTTCCCCAATTCCATTACCATAAGTATTAACAGATCCATCAAACACTAGACCCCACCGGATCCAGGCTCTGGTCCTTCTTCAGGCAATGGTTCATCGTAATCTTTAGCTTTTAAGTACATAACATCTTCATCAAGGAAGTCAAACCTGATGGATTTATAATCATCAATTGGTTGGTGAGCCAAATGATCTGCAAGGATACTTCCTTTAATCGTTTTCTAGGTACGATACTCAATATCATAATCATACAATTGCATCTGCCAATGAGCAATCCTCCTAGTTAAAGTAGGCTTTCCAAAAATATACTTGATATGATCCATTTTGTATATTAACCAAGTGGTATGAATAATCATATATTGGAAGCCCAGGCTAAAGCACAACAAGTCTTCTCAAGCATGGAGTATCGAGACTCACAGTCTGTAAACTTCTTAATCAGATAGTAGATGGCATGCTCTATTCTACCAGTTTCATCTTGTTGTCCAAGTACACAACCCATGGACTCTTTTAACACAGTTAAGTACATGATCAAGTGTCTTCCTTCCACTGGAGGACACAAGATAGGAGGTTCAAGCAGATACTACTTGATGTTGTCAAAATCTTTCTGAAAGTCTTCTGTCCAAACAGAACCTTGATCTTTACACAGAAGCTTGAAGATTAGCCTACATGTGGAATTCATGTGAGATGTAAACCTGAATATATAATTCAGACTCCCGAGGAACCCTCTGACTTGCTTTTCTATCTTTGGTGTAGGCATATCTTGAATAACTCTAACTTTATCAGGATCTACTTAAATACCCTTCTAGCTAACAATGAAACCCAACAACTTTCCTGAACAGACACCAAAATTATAGTTATTAGGATTCAAGCGGAATTTCAACTTTCTCAAACGATGAAACAACTTCAACAAATACTCAACATGATTTTCTTCACTCTTCGACTTAGAAATCATATCATCGAGATAGACCTTTATTTCTTTGTGCATCATGTCATCGGAAAGAGTAGTCATGGCTCTCGAGTACGTTGCACCAACATTCTTTAATCCGAAAGGCGTCACTCTATAGCAGAATGTTCCCCAGGGTGTAATAAATGTTGTTTTTTCCAAGTCCTCGGGTGCTATCTTGGTTTGATTATAATAAAAAAACATCCATAAAGGAAAAAATGTTGAACTTATTTGTATCATCTACAAACATATCAATATGTGGCAGAGGAAAATCATCCATTGGGCTAGCTTTGTTCAAATCTCTATAATCAACACACATCCGAACTTTGCCAAACTTTTTTGGAACAGGCACAATGTTGGTCACCCATTGAGGATACTTAGAAGTAACAAGAAAAGCATCATCAATTTTTTTCTGAACCTCCTCTTTAATCTTAACATCCATATCATGATGAGTTCTTCTAAACTTCTATTTGATTGGCGAACACTCTGGCCTAAATGGTAATTTATGCTCCACAATATCAGTATTTAGACCTGGCATATCTTGTTAAGACCAGGCAAACATATTCACATATTCTCTAAGAAGCTCTACCATCCTCTTCTTAACATTTGGACAAAGCAGTGCCCTAATCTTGACTTCTTTCTTGTTCTCTTCATAACCCAAATTAATCACTTTCCAATGGCTCTTTATGAGGCTGAATGGTATTCTCCGCGTGCTCAAGCAAACCGGAAATCTCATCTGGAATCTCTTCAAAATCCCCTTCTTCCATTTCAAACACATGGAATTCAAAGTTGGGAGAGGGAATAGAGTCGTTTTTTTCAATGGGTTTAACAATTAATATACACAATGATGATGCAGATATAAAAAGTCATTATTTTCATGGTTTTTTATGTTACCATTTTTCAGAAAAAGCAGAAAGAGAAAACATAATATGGATAAACAAAATAACATTTTATTTATGATGATACAACTTGAAACAAAGCCCACATAGATTCTCTTTCACCTTGGGCATAGTGAAAGATTTTTTTTGAAAATAACAAGTACATATTACTTTGACAAGTGAACAATAGAGGGAACGTCAACAACAACCCAATTTTGTCACATCACTTCGTATGTCACTAAGTTTGGCACTTCTTATTCTTTATCATCTTCCAGGATTGCAGTAGCAAATTGATCTCTAGAGTGTATGTAACCAACAATGTGAAAAACTTATTGAATATGCTTCAAATCTCTACGGGTTGAACTAGGTGAGATGCCCAAACCATCTTTGTTTTTGTTTTCAGCAAGTTTAACAACTTGACCCCATCTAGCAGATTGACCATTCTCCACAACTAGTTAGGCGTCTTTGAAAGAAGTCATGGATGCCCCATTCTTATTAACAGTATTATCAACAACATAAAGAGCTTGGAATGGAGTTCCCACAGCTTCCTCAGCATCAATATACGATAATTAAGAGATATGACTTACCAACATGGCCTGTTCGCCACCCACGATTACTAACTTTCCATTGTTCACAAATTTCAACTTCTGATGGAGAGTCGACGCCACTGCCCCAGCTTCAGGAATCCCTGGATGACCCAGGACACAACTATAGGTGGGATGGATGTCCATCACTTGAAATGTAATATGAAGTAAGCACGTACCTATCTTCATTGGGAGATCAACCTATCCAATCACAATTATCTTTGAGCCATTAAAGGCCTTCACAACAACCTCATTGAACCTCATCGGATCACCTTGATAAGATAGATTGGATATAGTAGACTTCGGTATAACATTTAGATTAGAGTCAGTGTCAACCAGCATATTGGGCAGAGCATCTTCTTGACATATCATTGAAATGTGCAAAGCCAAATTATAATTCCTCCCTTGCATGGGAAATTCCTCATTGTCATACCCGAAAATTCACCCTACCCTTCACAAAGTTCATCTAGGTCACTAACCCTAGTCATATGAATAGCCTTATGGACATTGCATTTCATCTGCATAATCATGGTCTGATACAAGAGGAAAGGTATCTTAGATTCCATGTTTTGTGCTTGTACCTAGTGGAAAATGGGATTTCTCTGCAGCTAAAGGTAACTCAATCAATAAAACCCTAATCGGAGGGGGTTATCGGGGTTTGTGTGCTCCTATCATTGGTAACTCAACTTTGGCTAAGTGGTGGAGCAAAGCCCTAATCCTGGGATCCTCACTTGATCATGGTCGCCATGAACACCAACTGTATCCAACGCTCTTCGGATGGCCTTCTGAACCCTATCTGATGGGTCCTTCAACATTCCATTGAGTGCGCCTTTCTCACTTTATCAAGCTTCACCCAACAACCTCCTAGTCAGGGGTCATGTGTGTTTGTTTCTTAGGTTTCATTCCATAGATCACTTGCTCCAATGTGCTTCTTGTGCTTGTCCATGTCCATGTCCCACGGTCATCTGGTCAGGGGTCATTTCATTTGTCGCTCTTCTTTCGTGCTTGCCTTTGATTGTTTGGGTTCATGGTTAATGGTTCATGGATAGGTTTTGTACGAGTTCTATTCGATTATGTGTCTCGATTCAATCCATTTCAACATGTTCATATATTAAGTCAATATATTCAATTGGCCAATTTCATTCATGTTCATCCATAAAATAGTCATTACAAACGAAAAAAGGTGCAAAAAAGTGTATAACACATTGCAAAACTCATTTTTGGATGTTTCTGCTCGGTGAGTCGACTCATTCACTCGGCATAAAACCCACGGGTCCGAACAGGTCGACTCACAGGTTGACCTAGTTTTGGGGAACCTGGTTGAGTCGACTCATCTAATCCTTGCGTCGACCCATTTCTGTTTTCCTTCGAATTATTTCATTGCGGGTCCGAATAGGTCGACTCACCGGTGGACTCAATTCTGGGAAATCCTATTGGAGTCGACTCACCCACTCCTCACGTCGACTCCTTCCTTATTTTTCTTTGAACCAATTCGCCGCGGGTCCGAATCGGTCAACCCGGAGGTCGACTCAACCCTGGAGAATGCTCTGTTTGAGTCGACTCCTTCCTAGCTTGAGTCGACTCAACCTGTTCCTTGTAGTAGATTCGACAGTGTTACTAGCTACTAAAGCAATACCAAGTGCAAAGTTCTTGTCATGCCAACCCAATCACAATGATTCACATACTCTGCATTAACCTACAATTGCAGGTCACACTTGAGCTCACTTGTTATACCTTGCACCCAAGCCCATTGATTAACAAGTCATGAACAAAACTTCAAAGCCAAATCCACTTAAGGGAAACCTGCTACCACCAGTCACTATTGGAATCATTCCATAACCAACCAACAGATTCAACCAACTAACTTCCAACTCAATGAGTTAACCAACCAAACTCACTGAGTTCACTTTAACTAACTCCTAAGCTAACTCCTAACATAACAATAACTAACTTCGAACCTCCCTTGGACCCAAACGTGCAACCTATATAAACACAAGGGGAAGCAAAAGAAAAGGACTTTTTCATTCTCAACTCTTGAGCACTCCCAAATTGCTCATTGCAAATTCAATTTCTTCTCACTTCATCTTCTCCAATTCCTCTCCCCACACCAAAGCTAAAATCACCATTGGAGCAAGCTTCACATTGAGGTTTGTTATCAATTGACCTAAACCTCTTGCACTCAACAATCATCCCTGCATTCACCTAATCAACATCAATAACAATAATCCAATTCAGAATTTCTCAGAGTTGATTCTTGAAGAGGAGAAGTTCACAGTAGAAGTAGAAGATTCAAGGTTCAAAGTAGCATACCTTTGGTTTTCTCTTCTTCATCTTCATCACTTCCGAATTTCAACAAGTTCCAAGATAATCCTCTGTCTTGCAGGTCGGTGAATCTTTATCTTTGTCGAACTGTTGATATCATAATGTAGCTTGTGTAGTGGATAATCAAAACCCCAAGGTTTGGTGGTTTGATTCTCCTTCATCTCCATTTCCCTTTAATCTCAGATTTTGTGCTTACTATTCTGGATTTTAATTGATTAATTTCCATAATTTGTTGCGCTGTAGTTAGGATAGATGAGATATTAGGATAGAAGAGTTGGAGAGGAGTAAGGAATTGGTGCATTTTTCTTGAATTCGGCCAACTCCTTCGCCTCCGGCGTGGTGGTGCCGGAGCTCTGATGATGGTTCTGTCTTTCCTTGAGACTTGGATTAGTCGATTGGTCCAAGGAGTGTTCACTCCCTATTTTCACTGCCATGTGTAGCATTAACACGCATGTTGATAGCATCTTTTTTCATCTTCATTATTGTGCTGAATTTCTGCTAACCGTGCTGATTAGGCCTTAGGCCAAGCAACTGTTCATCTTAATCATGATAAACCTCATACTTGATTTAATCAATTCCAATTTTAATTCTGTTTTTTGTTATTAATCATGGTGCTACTTTTGTATGAAATAGATTTTAATTCTTGCTATTTTTTTGACATTTAGGATTCACATAATTTTAGAGATAAATAGCTTAATTCACATTTAATTAGGTTAATTAGGATTGGATAATTAGTTAGAAATTAGGCTTAATCATTTGTATATTTTAGATTAATTTCTTAAAGGATTATAGAAATTAGGACAAAGAGGGTACATGCCTCCGAGGACCTTTAGACAATCCTTGGCTTTTAAGGTTGAAGGAAACTTCACTTAGAGGAGATCATCCCGAAAGTGTTATCGGCCCACAAGTATTTTGTTTCGACGACGACACTTTAGCCTCATGATCCGTGAATCTAAGCATCTTCAGAAGTCTTAGTACTCACCTTGTGAGGGTATATGGGTTTCTTGCAAGGAAACATAATCTCCAACACACATTGAATCTACAGCGATCCTGTCCTCTTGTAGAATATGCATTCATAACATATTGCATTTGCATACATACTTAGGGCTTATTCTCGGAGAACCCTAAAGGTTTGTGATTGTGCAGTGAACATTCCACGATGGGCTCAGAAAGAAGGAATACCCATCCACTCAAGTTCAAGCTTCCGAGATTAGATACCCTCATAGCTCTCCGCAGCAAGATCACTCCATGTAAGAAGAACAATTTCACCTACAAATATGGGCGAATCCTTGACCTCCTTACTACTCCGATAGACGTCTCAACGTTGGTAGCCTTATCTCAATATTATGACCCACCACTCAGATGTTTCACATTCAAAGACTTCTAGTTGGCTCCAACTATTCAAAGAGTATGAGAAGCTCATAGGTTGGTATGTGAAAGACCACCCTCCCTTTACAAAGTTGGGCGAACCATTGATGCCTGAATCAGTCGCTGAAGCACTCCACCTACCTATTGAAGAGGTCTCCCTTGGTCTGGACCTAGGGGGTTTGCCAAAAAGTTCTTGGAAGACAAGGCATGGGCCTTGGAGAAGGATGGGAAATAGATTCCTTTCAGTGCCATTCTAACTCTACTAATTTATGGAGTCATCCTGTTCCCAAATGATGACAACTACATAAACCACTCCATCATCAGTGTGTTCGTGTTGGGGAATCCTGTCCCTGCATTGGTGTCTAATGTATACTGCTTCTTGCATAATAAGAATGAGAAGATAAAGGGCGTGGTACTGAGATGTGCTTCATTGTTGTATACTTGGCTCTTATCTCACATGCCCTAGAAGGGGCCTTGGGTGGACTTCTTAAAAGACTTGAGATGGTCCCAGAAGTTTTCTTCCCTTACTGCCAAAGATTTGGTTTGGTACCTTCCTACCTCCAACATAGAACAAGTTATCATGAGCTGTGGAGACTTCCCAAATGTGCCAATCATGGGTCCACGAGGTTGCATCAATTACAACCCTTCGTTGGCCTTGAGGCAGTTGAGATACCCGATGGAGAAAGAACCAAAGCCTAAATTACTGAAATACTTCATCTTGCCTGGTTTAGGAATAGAGAACCCAACTCTGTTGAAAAAGGTTAAGAGAGCTTGGACCCAGATTTATCGCCAAGGCAAAGAGCTAGGCAAACGTGACTGTCGAGCTAAAGAGTCGTATCATCGATGGGTGATGCAAAGGGCCAAAGAAGTCAAGCTACCATACAGTGTGGATGTCCAGATTCCCCCTCTAGAACCAGAACATGTATATGCTTCTAAAGAAGAAGTAGAGACTGTGAAGGCAACTATCGTACAGTTAACCAGAGAGAACAAAGACTTGTGATCGAAGTTTCACACATTGGATAGAGACCATGCTAAGTTGAAAAGAAAAAGTGAAGAGGATCTCGAGCTTTTGTTAGAAATCAGAAAGAAAGCAAAGTTTGAGGAAGACCTCAAAGAGAAATACCAAGATGGTTTAGCTCAAGCAGATATGGGGCTAAGTTGTTTCCGAAAACAATTGAAACAGGCGGAAAAAGAACAAGGTGACAACCACCATTAGTTCGAGTTGGCTGTCAAAGAGAAGAAGGCATTGAGAGATAAATCCTACCTAGAGATTAATGATGTCAAGCTTTCCCTCCGCGAGGCCAATGCCAGGATAGAGGTGGAATGTCGCCTTAAAGAGGAAGAAATCAGGATTTCCTATGTTACCCCTCAAATCTGGAGAGAGAAATGTCACAAAGTTGAACTTTCCACCTTGAGTGCCGAACATTGGAGAGGTCGCTTTTCTTATTTGAAGAATGAGAGTCTGGGCTGGCTCAAGGAGAAGGCTCGAATGCAAAGCCTTCCATATACCTATGTTAGGTCTATCAACTTGTTGCAACCCTTGACCACTTTGTATCGAGCCAAGTATGATTGCTTATCGAGGTTCTGCAATGAATTAACTCAAGAAGTTCCTTGGAAGATAGAGGATGCTCTAGAAGAAGCTGATGAGAAGACTACTCCCCACTCTATTCTCCGATTCCTCTACCTCTACGACCGAATGATGAAAAGGTTCAAATTTGAGTTAAAGGAGATGAAAGAGCGGAAATCAAAGCGCGTCATTTGACCATAGCTGCCTGTTTGCTTTTTCATGTTTGAATTACTTTACCAGATATCTTTGTAATTATAATATCAAATTCATGAATAAAATTACTTGATTTATGTGAAGTCGGAGTTCCTACTTTATATGTCTATTCTGTAATGCTTTACTGTCGCATCATGAATCGTATAAGGTTTCCCGAGAATAAAAAAAATCGAACATGCATCATGCATCAATCATTCATTCATGCATTTCATAATATATCCATTTGGCCTCACCATTACTTTGGTTTTCTATCCAGTATTTCTCGCCGTCAAGCTGACTTCCCACTTCTACAACACCCGAGTTAAGAAAAAGATAACTATGGAAAGAATTGAGCAAAACCAGACTTCCATGCAAGAGGAGATAGCTCAAGTGAGGGCCCAACTGGGGAAACTCATCGACATCATGCAGAATGTCGTTCACTGACAAGATGAGAATCTCCAGGCTAACCTAGGAGCCAATGCCAATGTGAACTCGACCAACCCCATCATGGGAAATGGGGTTCTGATTGTCACTCAGGCCCATGCTGACCGGATGCCTACCAATATGAATGTTTGTCACACTTAACATGTCCATATCCATAGGGGTTCCCAAGTGGGTATAGAGGACCACGATGGAGACTTCTTCATGCCCATGAATGAGTCGGTGTATGAACCTTTCGGACCACCACAGACTAAACACGAAAGGAAACTCAAAATGATGACGAAAGAGTCTGGGCCATTGAAGGTCCTAACACCTTCGGGAGGGAAGCTGTTGATATGTGCTTAGTCCTAGGGGTCAAGATCCCAGCTAAGTTCAAAGTACCTACCTTCGAGGAGTATTAGGGGACTACTTGCCCCAAGACCCATGTCAGGTCCTACTGTCGGAAAATGGCAGCTCATTCAGGAGACGAAAAGCTACTGATACATTTCTTCCAAGACAGTCTTAGTGGAGCATCCCTGGAATGGTACATGCAGCTTGAACACTCAAATGTGAGTTCTTGGAGAGAGTTAGCTGAGGATTTCTTGAAGCACTACTCGTATAACACTGCGTGGCACCTAATAGGACATAGCTTCAGAGTTCGACTTAGAAATCTGAAGAATCCTTCAAGGAATATGCACAATGTTGGAGGGACCTAGCTACTAGGGTCCAGTCTCCCATGCTTGGGAAAGAACTGGTTGATATGTTCATGGATACACTCCAAGGCCCATACCTGGACCGAATGATAGGAAATACTTCTTCCAGCTTCTTTGATCTCGTTGTCACTGGAGAACAGATCGAGAACGGTCATAAGACTGGAAAAATCCAAGGTCCTGCTGTTGCTTCTAATGGGACAAAGAAACCCTATGGTGGTTTTCCCAAAAACAAGGAGGGAGAAACCAATGATGTATCAACCTCCAAGGGGAAAGGTAAGGCTTACTGGACCCCATACTATCAAGTTGCAAAAGTGACTCCCAACAACTATCAACAACCGACATATGCCAGTCCTACAGTTCCACAGCAAGTCCCATATCAACCATTTATTTAGTACCAACAGCCGTACGCACCTAGGCCAAACAATCATCAACAATATCAATCGGGCTAACAACGTCCAGAAGACAAGAGAGGAGACTCGAACCTCTTCCCATGAGCTGTAGTCAATTACTGAACCATCTGTTAAATGGTTCTCTTATTGAGCTGAGGGAAGCCAGACCTACGCCGTCCCCACTCGCACCAGGCTATGACGCAAATGCGCATTGTGAGTTCCACTGGGGCATCCGACCATACTATTGATAATTGTAAGGAGTTTCGATATAAAGTTCAAGACCTCCTTGACTCAAAGGCCATATCGTTCACGCCTGCAGGGCCCAATGTTAACAATAATCTGATACCTCCTCATGTCGGACATCCCGTGAACATGATACAAGACTCTGATGTGGTCGATCATACCTCGAAGGTCGACATGATAAAAACTTTGCTACTGGAAATAAAGGAACAGTTGCTCCTAAGGAACGTGTTCCGTGGATGCACTTCTGACTGTGCATAATATGAAGCCACCCCTCAGGGTTGTGAAAAGCTCAAAAAAGGTATTCAATTGCTGATAGACCAGGGCGTCTTCCTAGTAGAACATTTTTCAGCAACCGATGAGGCGTCTACTTTGGAGATACCCTACTATCTGGTACAGATACCAGTTGAGAATGCTCCCACAACACCCCTGGTGATTACTGTGCCGACTCCTTTCCCATACAAAAGCGCTAAAGTCGTCCCCTAGAACTATAACTCCATATCGTATCTGCATGGGAAAAGACTCGAATAAAGGTCTTCTAAGACTCAAAAGACTCTAGTAATCCATGTACCCTCTGAAGTTCCTAAACATGTGGGGACTCAGAAGTTCGTGGAAGTACAAAAGCATGCTGAATTACAGAAACCAGTGGAGGTTCAAGAGCCAGTGGTAAACATTACAGGAGCTAGTGGCATATGTAGCGGTAATTTCATGACCATTAAGCTATGGATAAACTTAAAGTCAATTAAACCAGAGTTTCCATCGCGCTTTTATAAATTCAAAGGGAAAAGGGAAAAGTACAAACAAATCCCAAAGATAAGAAGTTTTCAAATCAAAACTAATAAAATGCCAGAGATTACAGGTAAGGGGGTTGGTTACACAGAGGGAAGGTGTTAGCACCCAAAGTATCCTAGGTACTCCTAGGGAGCCCTTTTTTGTGTGTACACGTGTGTTCATATAAAATGATGTTTGCAATTAATAGAGTGTGGGGATGAGAAAAGAATTCATTAATTATATTTTTTGTGTTTGATAAGACCTTCAGACTTGTGCCTACGTGCCAACATAAAATGAGGGATCAAAACCTCGTAGTTCGTGGTAATAATTTCAAAGTGAATTAATTGCTTTTAACAAAATTGTAAGTTTAACAAAGGCACAAAAGGCCTAAAAGAGTTTGAATGAGTGTTAGGTCTTTTTGTCTTTTGAAATTTTAAGTCAAGTATGATTAGATTCATCTACAAATTTGATTAAGAAAAAGAAGTTTGAAAAATGCAATGGCATAAGGCCAAAGTTTCTAATTTGCAATAAAGTCAAAGTTTAGAAATCAAAAGAAAAGAAGATTTTAAAAGGAGAGAGAGATTTGAAATTTAAGAGATGTGATGCGTGTTTTTCGCAAGTGTACGAATCACGTCAAAGTAATATAAAAGATTATCGAATCCACAGAGACCAAGTGTCAATCTATCAAACCTGTTGTTATGGTGTGTATCTAAGGCAACTATTTTTAAGGGTTTTAATAAGGGTGCAATGGTAAATAAAATTATAATTTTAAATAATAAATAAAGACAGGCTCGAATGTAATTCACGCAATCAATGATAATCCAGTACTTGTTAGTGGAACTACTTATGGGCAATGTTTTCTCCTTTGAAAAGAACTAATTTAACAGGAACTGTCGCTTTCGCGTATTCAGAACCGAGTTGTACTCTCTAATCAACCCCTCCTATTGTCACGGATAAAAAGGTGCGTACTGCGTTAGAGTAGTAAACCTATTTTTAAGAAATATAGTATCTTAACTAAGTTGAAAAGTATTTTAACTTGGACTTCTTAGCAAAAAGAGGTTCTTACGAACCAGAGTTTAAACTTCCTAACGCGTCCGAAAATCGTTTTAAAATCTCTTTTCTTTTTAATCTAAAATCTCCTAATAAACTAGACAAAGCGCTTTTGGCTGTTTTTGAAATAGTTAAAAACAATTACTTGAATTGAAAGATAAAATAGCCCTTAGGTGTTTCCACGAACAATTATACTGATTACTGGTTTAATTACGATCCTTACATTCTAACCTTTATAGAATTAGTTAGACATGATAAAGTAAATATTCTTTTTATAGTTTTTCATAAAAGTAATTTAAAGCGAGTGCGGATAATAAACAAAGTAAAGTGCGAGTGCAGGAAATAAACAACGTAAATGTGCGAGTGCAGGAAATAAACAACGTAAATGTGCGAGTGCAGGAAATAAACAACGTAAATGTGCGAGTGCAGGAAATAAACAACGTAAATGTGCGAGTGCAGGAAATAAATAAAAGTAAAATACGAACTTGAATTAAAATGGCGGCAGGATTAACTTCCTCCAGAGTGCTCCAAAAACTCGAACCACAGACAGATTACAGACTCGATCACTCGATTGCAGAGGCACCCCGATGTGGAATGGCAACTGCTTTATAACTGATATATGCCTAGAGAATTCTAATTCTGGATGAAGAAAAACGAAAATCTAAGGTCCTATTTATAGTAAAAACTGAAAGCATGAAATGACAGGGACGCCCCTCCACTAAAAAGTGGAGGTTACTGATTTTGGCCTTGTGGCGCCCGCCACAGGCCTATGGCGCCCGCCATGGTCCCTACAGGGGATGATGGAGTGGGGATCGTGGGTCTTGACGGTTGAGGAGTGGTCTTGAGACGTGGCCACGTCATGGCTAACCCCATGGCGCCCGCCACGGTGGGTGCCGTAAGTGCAAAACGCTGAATTTCTAGGTTTTCGCCCGTTTTCACTCCTTTTTCGCTCCTTTTCCCGATTCGAGCTCCGATTATTATAAAAACCTGAAAACATAAGAAAACAAAGAAATAACAAAGCAAAACAACAATAAAAGCTAAGAATGCATGCGAAATCGGAGTCAGAAATACGGTGAATTTTAGTGTGATCAAATTCTCCCACACTTAAACCTTTGCTTGTCCTCAAGCAAACATTAAAGCTTAAGAAAATATGGTGTCAACACTTGTCTTTGGGCTAAAGGGATTCTAAGTTCAAGTCAGGATGCAGTGACAAATACTAACTAAGTGAACCAAGGGTACCATAGTAACACAAACACAAACTTCAATCCTATATTAACCACTCCATATCATCCCACAATACCTAGGCCTATCTTCTCATCTTTTTGTGTCCTTTTCATTCAGGCGCAATCACATTAAGCCCGTTATCTGTACATGCTTCATAGTAGAGTGACCGGTTAGTGATTCTGATCCATAACATAAGGTTTCTGGCACATAAGCATGTGTAAACCTGTTTTATTTCGCCTAAATGTAGCTGCGGGGGATCGGATCGTAATCCGCCCTACCAAGTTCAGTGCCAGATACCTCTGAACCAACTAACAATAGGTGACTTGCAAAAATTTTTTTTTTTTTTTTTTTTTTTTTTTTTTTCTTTTTTTTCGGTTTAAATGACTTTGGGAGGGTCACCTATACCAGAGTTTGCCCTTTTTTTTTTTTTTTTTAGTATTAGCACTGGATCATTCACTTATGTTCATCGGCCCCCTACGTAGAGCATGCTTAAGCCGGAGCTGACTGCTAAGATAAACTACTTAGGACAATTTTTAAAATGATAGTAAAGGCCAAGATGGTGGGTTTTAGGAGTGATTCCTATATTCAAGAGGTCTATGGTGCTAAAATGGTTCTGATGTTTCAAAAAGTTGACCTAGGTCACTACATCCTAATCTAAACCTGTCCCAAAGCCCAAAAAACATGTGAAACAACATCATTTTCTTTTTTAAAAATTTTCTGGTAAGGCTAAGGAAATGGGAAAAAAATGAATATGAACTAAAAGACACTATACTGGTGACTCGTCAGACTCATGGATTATCTAAGAAAATTAAATTACTGAAAGGAAATAACTGAAAGGAAATAATTAACTAAAAAGGAAATGACAGAAAGCAATAAAATCCCCTCCCACACTTAGATCGAACATTGTCCCCAATGTTTCGAAATAAGATAAGGGGGGTAACCTGAAAAAGACTACTGAGGAGGGGCACTGGTGCCTTCGCCGTCCTGATGTGATGGTCTGGAACGACGGGATCTACTACGATGCTGGTCCCTCCGGTCGAGTCGTGCTGATAAAGCAGCCTGAGCACTCCGAACCTCTCGAAGGTTACCTAAGATGGAACCCTGAGTGGCCTCGACAAGCTGGTAGTGTTGGCTGTTGAACTCTCTCTGACGGTTCTGCTCTAATGAGATATCGTTCAAGGTACGGCAAACGTTGCTATAGGCACGATCCGAAACCAATCGCGATTGTTGCATGAAAATATAAAAGCTGCAGTAAAGTAAAATATGTCTGGAAATGCGATAAATAAAATACTAGGGTAATGCTGTCAGGGTAGAATGAGTCATGTGGTAGGCGTCTTTTCCTGGCTTGATCCACGAAACTCAGCTATCTCCCTCCGAAGCTCTTCAATCTCCTGATGTAGAGCATCGGTCTCTGAGGCATGAGTGAGATCAGAAACCTGCATCTGTAACTCTAAGTCTGCCACTTCCTGCTTGAGCAGGGCAGTCTCCTTACGGAGCTCATAAATCTGTGTTTGTAGGTCAGGTGGCTGCAGAGACAAATTGTTAGACATAACAGTGATCTGGGGAGTAAGAGGTGTAGGAGTGTACTCAGCGGCGGGAGGCGATTTCGGCTCTTCGACAGTCTCTCCATAACCCTCTAGAGCATAACTCCAATTTTCAGGATCATGGACACTGGTCATCAGCTGATCTGGTAATGTGAAATAGTGTATCGCTTCGCCGTCGATCAGCAGTCTAAACATGTTGGGCTCAAAAAAAACCCTCCTCATCAGTCCTCTATCAAGACAAAAATCAATATCCAGGGTGGTGTAGAAGCAGAAGGTCCTGAGGTGCAATAACTTGCGAGACAGACCCAATGCAGTAGCAATCTGTGTAACAATCCCACCGACATGGATGATGCCTACGGATGATCTGGCAACACTAGCCAAGCCCTTTAACAGAAAGTTGCCACAAGCAACAGGGCGAGACTGAGTCGCACAAAACAGTAGGAAAATCTCCTCTTCACTTAGCAATGTCTCTGTATCTGGAAAACCTAGGAAAGAATGTGCTAGAATCATCTGGAAGTACCTCAATGCAGGGTTGTGGATTACCTGAGAAAACTGGGTAGAAGGATCTTGGCTCCCTCCGCCGGATATTTTAGTCCAAAACTTTTCCACTTCTCTGCTCATAAAATACCCCATCGGTGTATCTGGAATAGCGTCAGGAGTAGTCTGGAAACCTAGCAAATCACCAAACTCCTTGTGAGAGAATGAGTAGTCAATCCCGAACAACCTGAAAACAGCGAGTCCATCGGGTCCAGCCCAGGGGTCATAATGAAACGAGCTGAGGAACTCAAGAGTCAAGTTCCTATAAGTGTTGTTCCTGTAGTCAAACTGTTCCCACTGGAGTTGATGGCATAAAAATCTGACGCTTGGCTCTATCCCCAAGGCATCCATGCAGTCATGGTCAGGGTACCTGGTAGGAGCCATAGGGCGTCTCATGTGAACATAGTAACGCTCTCTCTGTGCATCATCTCTAAAGGCCACGTGCATGTCATCAGGGTTCTGCATTCTGTACAAGGTTAGCAAACAAGTCCTGAAAGCACATAAAACATTCAATCGTTAGTCCTGACATAATAATAATAATATAAACAAAATAAAGTAAAAGTAAAAAAATAAAAAGTACAAAAAATAAGAAAAACCATGGGTTGCCTCCCATGCAGCGCTTGTTTAACGTCATTAGCTCGACGACCGATATTTAAACATCATTGGAAGGATATGGTGGATCACTCAGAGTATGGCAGGTGTATGTTGTCGGGATGTCACCTCCTTCGTAGGGCTTCAACCTCTGTCCATTGACGATGAACGGTTTACATGTCTGGTTCTTGATTTCAATAGCACCGGATCTCAGGATCTTAGATACTTCGAAAGGGCCAGTCCATCTCGAACGGAGTTTACCTGGAAAAAGTCGTAACCTAGAATCGAACAGGAGAACAGGATCGCCTATTTTGAAGTCTCTTCTTATGATTCTTTTGTCATGCCAAGCTTTTGTTCTTTCTTTGTATATGATGGCATTTTCGTAGGCAGATTGTCTGAGCTCTTCTAATTTGTGGATGTCAAGGATACGTTTCTCACCAGCTGTCAAGTAATCCAAATTCAAAGTTTTGATGGCCCAATAGGCCTTATGTTCCAATTCAAAAGGTAAGTGACATGATTTTCCATAGACCAGTTGATAAGGGGTTGTTCCTATAGGAGTTTTGAAAGCGGTTCTATAGGCCCATAATGCTTCTTGAAGTTTCTGTGACCAATCCTTTCTAGATATAGAGACAGTCTTCTCGAGGATTTGTTTTATCTCCCTATTAGATACTTCCACTTGTCCATTGGTCTGTGGGTGGTATGGTGTTGCTACTCTATGCTTAACTCCATACTTGCTTAAAAGTTTATCAAATATTCTCGATATGAAGTGCGATCCTCCATCGCTTATGACTAAACGGGGTGTTCCAAACCTGGGAAATATATAATTTTTGAATAATTTGATGACTATTCTGGTGTCGTTTGTGGGTGCGGCGATAGCTTCAATCCATTTAGACACGTAGTCAACAGCTACTAAGATGTACTGATTTCCAAAAGATGGTGGGAACGGTCCCATAAAGTCTATACCCCATACGTCGAAGAGTTCTACTTCTTGGATATTTCTTAACGGCATTTCATTACGTCTTGAAATATTTCCTGTGCGTTGGCATCTATCACACTTGACAATGAAAGCATGGACATCACACCACATAGTAGGCCAGAATAGGCCAGCTTGAAGAATCTTGGCGTAGGTCTTAGATGTGCTTGCATGTCCACCATAGGGTGCAGAGTGACAATGCTCAATTATATTATTTACCTCTTCTTCTGGAACACAACGGCGGAAAATGCCATCTTTACCTCGCTTGAAAAGAAATGGTTCGTCCCAATAGAAGTTTCTCACATCACTATAGAACTTCTTCTTCCGGTGGTAGTTTAGATCAGGGGGTATGATGTCAGCGGCTAGATAATTAACAAAGTCTGCATACCAAGGTACATCACTTATGGCTAAGGATTTTTGAAAATACTCATGAGGGTCTGGGTTATCTTCCTCAATGGTTTCTAGTTGGGCTATCAGTCTATCATAGGCAAAATCGTCATTTATGGGAACTGGATCAGGTTTCAGGTATTCTAGCCTAGATAGGTGATCAGCTACCACATTATCAGTGCCTTTCTTATCACGGATATCCAAATCAAACTCTTGCAGTAATAGAATCCATCGAAGTAACCTAGGCTTGGCATCCTTTTTGCTTAGTAAGTAACGAATGGCAGCATGGTCGGTATAAACTATAATCTTGGCTCCTACTAGATAAGATCTAAATTTGTCTATTGCAAAAACTACAGCTAGGAGCTCTTTTTCGGTTGTTGCGTAATTGAGCTGTGCAGCGTCTAGGGTTCTACTGGCATAATAAATCACATGTAATTTCTTATCTTTTCTCTGACCTAGAACGGCTCCAACAGCGTAATCACTGGCGTCACACATTATCTCAAACGGTTCTGACCAATCAGGGGGTTTCATTATAGGTGCTGAAGTCAGAGCTTCCTTCAGAAGATTAAATGCTTCAGTACATTTTTCATCGAAGATAAATTCAGCATCTTTCATTAAAAGACCAGTTAAGGGCTTTGTTATTTTGGAGAAATCTTTGATGAAACGTCGGTAAAATCCGGCATGTCCAAGAAAACTTCTTATCTCCCTGATAGTCTTCGGCGGTTTTAGATTCTCTATGACTTCTATTTTTGCTTTATCTACCTCTATACCTTTTTCGGAAACTATATGTCCTAAAACAATCCCTTCGGTGACCATGAAATGACATTTTTCCCAATTTAGCACAAGGTTTACCTCCACACATCTCTCCAGGATTTTCTCAAGGTTGACAAGACAATTTTTGAAATCTGATCCACAAACTGAGAAATCGTCCATAAATACTTCCATAATTCCATCTAAATAATCAGCAAAGATAGACATCATGCAGCGTTGGAAAGTTGCAGGAGCATTACAAAGTCCAAAAGGCATTCTTCTATAGGCAAAAGTTCCAACTGGGCATGTAAAGGTAGTTTTTTCTTGATCTTCGGGGTGAATAGGTATTTGGAAGAATCCTGAATATCCATCTAAATAACAAAAGTAAGAGTGTCTGGCTAGGCGCTCCAACATTTGATCTATGAATGGTAATGGGAAATGGTCCTTCCTAGTTGCTTTATTTAATTTTCTATAATCTATGCACATACGCCAACCTCCATCGGTTCTTTTTGCTACAGGTTCGCCCTTCTCGTTTTGCACGACTGTGATGCCTCCCTTTTGGGTACTACATGCACGGGACTCACCCATTTACTGTCCGAGATCTGATATATTATACCTGCCTCTAGTAACTTAAGAACTTCAGTCTTAACTACCGCACTCATTATAGGATTTATTCTACGTTGGTGTTCTCTGGAAGGTTTTGAATCTTCTTCAAGCAAAATCCGATGCATGCATACGGATGGGCTTATTCCTTTTAGATCAGAGATCTTATATCCTAAGGCTGAGGGTACCTACGTAAAACTTCTAATAATTGATCGGTTTCTTTTTGGTTTAAGGTAGCACTGACTATAACTGGACGATTCATATCTTCATCCAGAAATTCATATCTCAGGTTTTTAGGCAGTTCCTTAAGTTTTACGGTCGGTTTCATAGGGCAAGGCATAGGATCTGGGGTAAGAGATAAACATTCGTGAAGGTTATCATCAATGTAGGGTGTTTTATAATTGTCATCTTCCAAAATAAGGGTTGATGGCAATTTTATAGATTTATTTTCTTCTTCTTGTTCTAATTCCCTAATGCATTCTTCGATGATATCTAAGGCATAACAAGAATCTCCTATCACAGGTGCCATAAGAAATTTTGACAATATAAATTCTATCTTCTCTTCACCTACCTCAAAAGTTAGTTTTCCTTTTTTAACATCTATTACGGCTCCAGCAGTCGATAAGAACGGTCTACCTAGGAGGATTGGTATGTCGTCATCTTCTTTAATGTCCATGACAACAAAATCAGTAGGTATAAACAACTGACCCACCCTAACAGGGACGTCTTCAAGTATGCCTATAGGGTATTTAACGGATCTATCGGCTAATTGAAGCGACATCTTAGTAGGTTGTAATTCTCCTAAGTTTAATCTCTCACAAACTGCTAAAGGCATTAAGCTCACACTAGCTCCTAAGTCTAGAAAAGCTTTTTCGATGACATGATTCCCTAAAATACAAGGAATGGAAAAATTTCCGGGATCTTTATCTTTCTTTGTTAACCTATCTTCGGAAATAGAATTACATTCCACGGGTTTCGGATCTTCAAGTCTACGTTTATTCGTAAGTATGTCTTTGAGAAACTTAGCATAAGAAGGTATTTGGGTGATGGCTTCTGTAAAGGGGATTTCTACGTGAAGTTTTTCTATAACCTTAACGAATTTTTGATATTGATTATCGATTTGGGTTTTCTTTAATCTTTGAGGGTATGGTATTGGTGGTTTGTATGGCGGTGGTGGTACATAGGTTTTATTTTTAGGTTCTTCTCCTTTTTCTTGACTTTCCGGGGTTTCAGGCTTCTCTGGTTCCTTTTCCTCACTCCTCTTAGAAGTTTCAGGCTCACTTAATCTAGGGTTTAAAGGCTCCTTATAAGCGGTTCCACTTCGTAGAGTAATGGCATTGGCTTGCCCTTTCGGGTTTTGTTGAGGTTGTCCAGGGAACTGTCCTCCAGGGGTAGTCTGTGGGGCTTGGTTCAACGCTACCTGAGAGATCTGGGTTTCAAGCATCTTATTATGAGTAATGATTTGATCAACCTTGGTTCCTAACTGGGTAATTAGTACGTTAACATGGACGCTTTGGTTCATGAACTCTTTGTTTTTCTGTTTTTGAGCAACGATGAAATCTTTTACAATTTCTTCAAAGCTCGGGTTTGGCGGTACAGGTTGCATAGGTTGATTTGTTCTAGGGGCTTGGTAACCTTGTTGTCTCGGAGGTGCGGTATTTTGAATAGGGTTATTATTTTTGTAGGAGAAGTTTGGGTGATTCCTCCATCCAGGGTTATATGTGTTAGAAAATGGGTTCCCTTGGGTATAGTTCACTTGCTCAGTGTTGGTTTCATTTAACAGATTGCATTCGGCGGATTGGTGTCCTTGCGTTCCACATATCTCACAATTCGGCGAAACTGCGGCTACAGTATTCGGAGTTGTACACATATGTTCGACTCTAAGGGCCAACGCGTCCATTTTAGCCTGCATCATGTCTATAGAGCTTAGCTCATGTATTCCTCCTTGGGCTTCCTTCTTTTCCACTGTCGCTCGTTCTACTCCCCATGATTGATGGTTTTGGGCCATATCCTCGATAAGGGCACTAGCTTCAGGGTAAGGTTTATTCATCAGTGCGCCACCAGCGGCAGCGTCGATGGTCATCTTAGTGTTATAATGAAGTCCATTATAGAAGGTTTGGATGATTAGCCAATTCTCTAAGCCATGGTGTGGGCATGCTCTTAATAGTTCTTTATATCTCTCCCAGGCTTCGAACAACGACTCTCCTTGGAGTTGGGTAAATCTAGTTATAAGGTTTCAAAGAAGAGCGGTCTTACTTGGGGGAAAATATCTAGCAAGAAAAACTTTCCTAAGGTCATCCCAAGTTGTTATTGAATTGGGTGGAAGGGAATCTAACCATGATAGAGCTTTATCTCTGAGGGAAAAGGGAAATAATCTTAAGCGTATCGCCTCAGGAGAAGCTCCATTGGTTTTAAAGGTGTCTGCTAACTGAAGAAAGTTTTTTAAATGTTGGTTTGGGTTATCAGTAGCGAGACCTGAGAATTGTCTCTGTTGCACTAATTGCAGCAGGGATGGTTTAAGTTCAAAATTATTGGCTGGGATAACGGGGTTTACTATACTGGAACTAGGTTCCTCGTTTGATGGTTGGGCGAAGTCCTTAAGAGGTCTTCGGTTTTGTTCTTCGGCCATAGCTATCCTATTCCTATGGAAAAATAAACGTGCGCGAGCGTAACATTCAGGTTCAGCTAGAGGGTCTACTAAACTTCCGGCACTGCGAGTCTTTCGCATTGACCGGTGGGTAACAACCTTAGTCTAAACGGTATAACTACAGGGTAATGAAATTTGACGAAATTGGTCCCCGGCAACGGCGCCAAAAACTTGATGCGTGTTTTTCGCAAGTGTACGAATCACGTCAAAGTAATATAAAAGATTATCGAATCCACAGAGACCAAGTGTCAATCTATCAAACCTGTTGTTATGGTGTGTATCTAAGGCAACTATTTTTAAGGGTTTTAATAAGGGTGCAATGGTAAATAAAATTATAATTTTAAATAATAAATAAAGACAGGCTCGAATGTAATTCACGCAATCAATGATAATCCAGTACTTGTTAGTGGAACTACTTATGGGCAATGTTTTCTCCTTTGAAAAGAACTAATTTAACAGGAACTGTCGCTTTCGCGTATTCAGAACCGAGTTGTACTCTCTAATCAACCCCTCCTATTGTCACGGATAAAAAGGTGCGTACTGCGTTAGAGTAGTAAACCTATTTTTAAGAAATATAGTATCTTAACTAAGTTGAAAAGTATTTTAACTTGGACTTCTTAGCAAAAAGAGGTTCTTACGAACCAGAGTTTAAACTTCCTAACGCGTCCGAAAATCGTTTTAAAATCTCTTTTCTTTTTAATCTAAAATCTCCTAATAAACTAGACAAAGCGCTTTTGGCTGTTTTTGAAATAGTTAAAAACAATTACTTGAATTGAAAGATAAAATAGCCCTTAGGTGTTTCCACGAACAATTATACTGATTACTGGTTTAATTACGATCCTTACATTCTAACCTTTATAGAATTAGTTAGACATGATAAAGTAAATATTCTTTTTATAGTTTTTCATAAAAGTAATTTAAAGCGAGTGCGGATAATAAACAAAGTAAAGTGCGAGTGCAGGAAATAAACAACGTAAATGTGCGAGTGCAGGAAATAAACAACGTAAATGTGCGAATGCAGGAAATAAACAACGTAAATGTGCGAGTGCAGGAAATAAACAACGTAAATGTGCGAGTGCAGGAAATAAACAACGTAAATGTGCGAGTGCAGGAAATAAATAAAAGTAAAATACGAACTTGAATTAAAATGGCGGCAGGATTAACTTCCTCCAGAGTGCTCCAAAAACTCGAACCACAGACAAATTACAGACTCGATCACTCGATTGCAGAGGCACCCCGATGTGGAATGGCAACTGCTTTATAACTGATATATGCCTAGAGAATTCTAATTCTGGATGAAGAAAAACGAAAATCTAAGGTCCTATTTATAGTAAAAACTGAAAGCATGAAATGACAGGGACGCCCCTCCACTAAAAAGTGGAGGTTACTGATTTTGGCCTTGTGGCGCCCGCCACAGGCCTATGGCGCCCGCCATGGTCCCTACAGGGGATGATGGAGTGGGGATCGTGGGTCTTGACGGTTGAGGAGTGGTCTTGAGACGTGGCCACGTCATGGCTAACCCCATGGCGCCCGCCACGGTGGGTGCCGTAAGTGCAAAACGCTGAATTTCTAGGTTTTCGCCCGTTTTCACTCCTTTTTCGCTCCTTTTCCCGATTCGAGCTCCGATTATTATAAAAACCTGAAAACATAAGAAAACAAAGAAATAACAAAGCAAAACAACAATAAAAGCTAAGAATGCATGCGAAATCGGAGTCAGAAATACGGTGAATTTTAGTGTGATCAAGATGGGAGAAGATGAAGAGACTAATCCTAAGCGAAAATTAAAAGTTAAGAGTTTAAAAGATCAGATCAATGGGATGCAATCCAATAGACAAGAATGTTATATAGAAACCCAATTTTCCCTTGGACTTTTAGAATCAAGCAATATCACTACACAAATAGCAAGAAGAGCAAGGCATCAAATAAAGATAGCCACATCCAAGCTAAGCAACTTTATGATCTTCTTCATAATCTCCCATGTATCAGATGACATACTCCTTGAATGGCTCAGAATAAGTCATTAGTCACAGGTTCAGAATAACAATTGCATCAAGACCATGATGCAGACGAACACAAAAGGGATCTCAATACTTGCTTCAAATGAAACTTCAATTCACAATGACTAGCCTCAGAAAATTTGGCAATGGCCAAGTCCTTTTTGCATAGGTAATGTTGCCTAATTCTAAGTCCGATGTCTCAGATCAAATCCAACTGTCCACACAAATCTCTTTTAGGGTTTTTGTTGTTATTATGTACATTAAGGTCAAAAGACCACAAACACAAATAAAATACACAAACAAGTATAATCACAAGATATGGCTCAAGTGAGCAAAGTGAAAATGGCATTAAAATAAACAAGTTAAATGGTATGAATAATGGCAAATGATAAAGACTTGAATTTAAAGTGCATAAAGTAAATGAATTGAAATTAAAAGTTAGTCAAATGTTAGTTGATTAGAAAATAGTATTGCTTTTGCTTTTCAATTGTTTAAGTCATTCTTTGGAGAACACTCAACCCTCTATTCATAAGCATGGATCCTTGAACCAAGACATCTTCCAAAGGAAGGAAAAAAGACCAAGTTCCCACACAATACCATGAAAGGGGGGAGACTTAAAATATCACTTACTAGAATGTTATGCTTTTGGGTCAAAATTTAGCGATATGTTAAGCAATCGTAATTGGACTTATGTAGAAGTCACAACTATTTGAGATCGGGCAATAGAAATTTTAGTGTTAACGCATGTTAGAGATATGGTATTATGAACCATACTCCTAAAACATACCACACTTAAAAGAAAATGGCAAAAGGGTGGACCTAATCTCATCCATACTTATATTGGTTTATGAACCAATTATCCTTAGGTTATAGAGATATCATAGGTCAATGGAATGGATGGGACAAAAAGGGATTGAAGATGATGAGGGAAGGAAGATGAAATAAACTCAAATTGGTCATGGGAGGACTTTTATCAAATTAAAATCATTCATTCATTTTGGGAGATGAAATGTACATTTCATCAATCCCCTAAATCCAATTATTTTAATCCAACAATGTCAAATCAACCTTGACCAAGGTCCAACAACAAAAGTCAAACTCAACAAGTCAACAAAAATAGCTCAAGACAATTTATTCACAATTAAACAATTAAAAATGCATTAAATTAAAATATGGTTGATCAAAAACCTAAAACCTCTTCAAAACACCAAATAAATGGCCAAGAGATTTATCATAGGTCAAAAAAGGTCAAAGGACCTTGGAGAAAAAAATTCATAAGTTTTGGAAACTTAAACGTATTTTTAAACAATTAAAAATATGCACAAAAACAATTAAATCATGAAAAACATTAATGTTGATCCAAAAAATAATTCTAATTCAGAAAATGATAGAGAAAAATATTTGAGAATTTTTGGATCAATATTAAAATTAATATGAATTAATGAAAATAAGTCAATAAAAATGAAAAATCAGAAAATACAAAAAAACGTGGACCACTTGATCTCGCTCATTAATTGAGGTGGCAGATCAAGTGGATCCAAGCGCGCGTTCCACATGGTCATTAGTCAACAGCGTAGCAGGGATGATAATCAAAACCAACGCGTAAGATTAAAACAAAATGAATGTATCATGTGGTTCAGAGACACACTAACACATCGCCGGAGCCAGAGCTTCGGTCTTCTTCTCCGGTGGACCTCACCGGACTGGTGCTCCTTCAACCATCACCAAAATAAAAAAGGAGGACATGAATTTAAAGTAAAAATGCTCAGGAGCTTGATTCTGGCCTCAATTTCACCTATATCCAAGTATATAGAAAGATACAGGGAGTTGAATTTTAAGGATCATGATCTGAGTTGCTTCGATTTGACCTCTAAGCAACTCAATCTTGTTGCCTACATTGGTAGGACTTCAGACAAACAAAAAAAAACAAGAATAATTGAGAATTGAGTGAGAATCGAAGAGATGAAAAATTCTAAAAATCACCTTCAATGTAGGTTCAGATGGACACGATCTTGCTCTCAATTGTGTTTGGCCTTGCTTAAGATGCTTGATGGAGTGGAAATGGATCAAGGAAAGTGATGGACTCTTGGAGTTTCAATCTCAAAATAGTTGAGAGATTCAAACTCGATTTTCAATGAAAATCACCAAGCTTATCCTTTGAATGTGAGGGTTTAGGGTTCCTGATTCAAAGCTTGTGCGCTAGGGTCCATAATTCTGAGCATGAAGGGATCTATTTATAGGCCCATGTAATGATGCATTTAAGTCCAAAAATAAGTGTAAGCAATGCTGAAGTCATTTGGAAAGGCCATGCATTAGTGTATGAAAAGTGGAACTTCAAATCTTCTAAATGGTCCTTCAGCTTTAAGCCATGCGCAAGTCATGCATTCTTTGTCCAAATGGGATGAATTTGGACTTTTTGGAAAGGAACAATTTTCATGTCGAACACTTTTTCATTTGAATCTTTGATCATGATGAATTTTGAGGTGGAAGTTTCGAAAATAAAACATATCAAAAAAAATTCTAAGTACCAAGCCATATGTTCAATTCTTCCACCTTGGATAACTTATTTTATGGGCTTCAAATGAGAAAAGATCCTTCATAAAAGTTGTATCTCTCTCAAATTCCTTCAAATTGGTCAAAAAATTTGACCCCATTTGTATTTATCATGAAGTAGTTATGCATTTTAGAAGTTGAGGAAAATCACTTGTTCAATGGTATTGACCCAAAATGACGTATAATGTTTCCTCATATCACATGCATTTAAAAGTTGAATTTGCACTTACTCCAATCCTAAAAGTTGAAGTAGGCATCTTGAATTTGATCATGCAACTTTAATATCTTTCATATCATAAAAACTGAGCAAGTTATGGTCTTGGGAAGTTGAACTCCAAATTAGGGTTTATACAAAATGACCTATAATCTTTCACCATACAAAATGACTTTCTAAGAAAAACTAGCTCTTGACCTCAACACTAAAGTTGTTTGGAATGTAATTTGGAGTAACGTTTATCTTGGAATAATTTTCATATGACAAAAATTGTAGGAGATAGGGTCCAGGGAACCCCAGGTTTGACCAGTTGAATTCCGCTGGTCAACCACCATGAACCAACTTGCTAACTTGATATTATCTTGACTTTTGGGACTCATGGAGGATCATATATGCATAAGATGATGAAATGTGAAGTATCCCTTGAAATATTTGATCAATTATTGAAGAAACTTGTTGAAGAAGTCACATAAGATACCTAGATGAATTAGGGTTTCTAAGGCAAACCAACTCCAAACTCTTGATGATTTCTTGATCAAAATAAAATGTGAAGATCATGGGGATTCATATATGATACTTAGAGCCATAGTAAACCAATTATTGATTGAGCTCCTTGCATTGAGAGTCTCAAACCCTAGATATGAGCTTGATAAAGCATAGGTGGGCATGTGCACTACCTACAAAGGAGTTAAACTATACAATGACATATTTTTGGTATTTTGGTTAGTAAATGATAAAAAAACAAAGTATAATACAATCAAATGTGTTTGGTGATCTCTCCCAATGCAAACCCAAGGAAAGAGGGGTAAGGAGGATGCTAAGGTGTGATCCCAATGCTAATGCATATGATGAGAATAGCGTGAGGGATCTTAGGGTCAAAATTGGGGTCTTACAGCATGACCCGAAGTGGCCGCATATTCACTACACCGCCACCGCCACCTGGAAAAGAGAATCTTGGAGCTAATGCCAAGAATGTGGGTAAGCAACCTGTCGTATCAGATGATGTGGAAGAGTTCCTCCGCATCATAAAGAAAAGCGGCTACAAAGTGGTTGACCATATCAACCAAACACCATCCAAGATCTCTATACTCTCACTACTTTTATGCTCTGAAGCCCACCGAGATGCTCTAATCAAGTTTCTCAGTGTCGTCCATGTGCCCCAAGAGATCACCATCAACCAATAGAAGGGATAATGGATAATATAGCATCGAGGGGATGCTTAGGCTTTTGCGATGATGAACTGCCTCCCGAGGGCAAAAATCATAACAAAGCCTTGCAAATATCCATCGAATGTGCTGACACGATAATGTCCAGAGTGCTGGTGGACACTGGGTCTTCTTTGAACTTTCTCCTGAAGAATTCCCTCACTAAACTGACAATAGAGGGCATGTTGATGAAACCCAGAGTGCTGATAGTTCGCACATTCGACGGTTCGCGTCGGTCCATCGTCGGAAAGGTGGACCTTCTTATCAAGATAGGGCCGTACACCTTCTTCGTAACCTTATATGTGATAGATATTCACCCAGCGTATAGTTGCCTCCTGGGCCGCCCGTGGATCCATGCTACAGGGGCAGTGACCTCTACCTTCCATCAAAAATTAAAGTTTATTATCAATGACAAGCTAGTTACTATTTACGGAGAAGAAGACATCTTGGTCAACTAGCTATCCTCCTTCCGGTATATTGAAGTGGATGGAGAGATTCACAAAACACCTTTTCAGGCATTCGAGATTTCCAATATGTTGATGAATCCTCTCTATGGAAGAACATCCAGAAAATGTGAACTCCTGATGTCGTCCCTAAAGGATGCTCAGACGATAATCAAAGCAGGCCATCCAGAAGGATGGGGAAGAATCTTGGAGCTACCTTTCAACAAAAACAGGTAAGGCTTAGGGTACCGTCCAGTGCAGACAACCCAGTAGGGTACACTTGTAATGGGTGACGAAATGGCCCTCTCCATCCCAGGGAAGTTCGTGAGTGTTGGACATCTCTTCCAAGAGCAGGTCGCCATGGTGGGCGAAGACCTCAATATATCAGGAGTCGATTGCTTTGTGCTCAAGAAGGCGGTAGGCCAACAACTCAATAATTGGACAGAAGTGGACATACCTGAAGTTACTTTCTGTCAAACGTAATTTTCTGTGTTCATTTCGGATCCCTATGCCCGTGCCCAAGGCATAATGGAGCTTGTAGGGCCCTGTTGTTTTCATCATTATTCTAAAATGAAATAAAAGAAGTGTTTCACATACAATTTCTCTCTCTGTCTTTCTCTTTTCATTTTTTCCAAAAAAAAAAATTGTTGCTAGTCCATATTCTAAAATAAAGCATGAGTCACTCATGCATATCCGACTTGGATTCCATTGACAACAAAAATGCTATGGCCGATTATAATTTCGAGAATCCTATCTACCAAGCCGATGAAGAGTGTGAACTCCCATAGGAGTTGGCCAGGCTACTACAGCAGGAATCCAAATTGATTCAACCACATCAAGAGTCGTTGGAGGTCGTTAACCTTGGATCCGAAGACTGCAAGAAAGAAATACGGATTGGCGCCGACCTCCAGGCCGATGTCAAAAAGAGGTGGATCGAGTTACTGTGCAAATATGTTGATGTGTTTGCTTGGTCATATTAAGATATGCCTGGGTTAGATACAGGTATTTTGATGCATCATCTTCCGCTCAAACAGGATTGTCCTTCAGTGAAGCAGAAACTGAGAAGAACTCGACTTTATATAGCTATCAATATAAAGGAAGAGGTTCAGAAGCAGTTGGATGTCGGTTTCGTAGTAGTCTCAAACTACCCCAATGGGTTACCAACATCGTGCTCGTGCCTAAGAAAGATGTCAAGGTGCGCATGTGCGTGGATTACAGAGACCTAAATAGGGCTAGCCCAAAAGATGACTTCCATCTACATCATGTTGATGTGTTAGTGGACAACACGACCCAATTCTCTGTATTCTCCTTCATGGACGGTTTTTCTAGATATAATAAAATCAAGATGGATCTAGAAGACTTGGAGAAGACGATATTTATCACCCCGTGGGGGGATATTCATCTATAAAGTCATGTTGTTCGGTCTAAAGAACGTTGGGGTAACATATCAAAGGGCTATGGTCACTCTCTTTCATGACATGATCCATAAAGAGATTGAAGTATATGTCGACGATATGACTGCTAAGTCCTAAACAGAAGAGGAGCACCTCACCCATTTGCACAAGTTGTTTGAGAGGTTGAGAAAGTTCAGATTGAGACTTAATCAAAATAAATGCACGTTCGGGGTAAGATCTAGCAAGCTGCTAAGTTTTATCGTGACCCAATGCGGCATTGAGGTGGATTCTAACAAAGTTAAATCCATACAAGCTATTCCCTCATCGAGAATGGAAAATCAAGTTTGTGGCTTTTTAGGACAGTTGAACTATATAGCCAGGTTCATATCACACCTGACGGCCACATGCGAACCAATCTTTAAACTACTGCGAAAGGACCAAGCCGTCGAGTGGAACGAGAACTGTCAAAGAGCCTTTGAGAGGATAAAGCAGTATCTCCAGGAGCCACCCATCTTGATACTGCCGGTTCCAGGAAGACCACTTATCATGTACTTAACAGTCCTAGAGGATTCTATGGGTTGAATGTTGGGTCAACATGACGAATCAGGTAGAAAGGAGCATGCCATCTACTACCTTAGCAAGAAGTTCACTGATTGTGAATCAAGGTATTCTTTGGTGGAAAAGACTTATTGTGCCCTCACCTGGGCTGCCAAACGATTAAGGCAGTACATGGTGACACACACCACTCTGTTGATCTCCAAAATGAACCCAATTAAGTACATCTTTGAGTAACCTGATCTGACCGGAAGAGTTGCCCATTGGCAGATGGCCTTAACTGAATACGACATTCAAACGTCACCCAAAAAGCCATCAAGGGAAGTGTATTATCTGATTACTTGGCCCACCAGCCATTAGAAGACTATCAACCGATGATATTTGATTTCCCTGACAAGGACATTCTGTTCATAAGGGAATGCAATATTCTAGTCCCCTAACCAGGATCGCGATGGACGCTCATGTTTGATGGTGCTTCCAATGCACGAGGCCATGGAGTAGGTGCCATCATTACTTCACCGACATGATTTCCCCTTCCATTCACCACAAGATTATGCTTTGACTGCACCAACAATATGGCAGAGTATGAGGCCTGTATCTTCGGTATCGAGGCAATAATCGACTTGAGAATCAAAATACTTGAGGTTTATGGGGACTCAGCTCTCGTCATCAGTCAAGTACGGGGAGATTGGGAAGCCCGCGATTAGAAGTTGATTCCATATAAAGAACATGTCCTAATATTGATCCCCTATTTTGATGAAATCTCTTTTCATCACATCCCAAGGGAAAAAATAAATTAGAAGATGCCCTCGCTACCTTAGCGGCCATGTTCAAGATCACTTGGAAGAATGAGGCTCCTGCCATCAGCATTGATATCCTGGAAGAGCCGACATACTGTTTGGCTACCGAGGAAGAGTTAAATGGCAAACCTTGGTACCATGACATCAAGACGTACCTTGAAAAACAGGTGTACCCAGACAACGCATCAATCACAAATAAGAAAGCTTTGAGGAAGCTCTCCTCTAAGTTCTTCTTGAGCAGAGATGTGTTGTATAAACGAAGTCATGATTCAGTGTTGCTCAGATGCGGGGACAGGCGCGAAGTCGAGAAAATTATAACTGATGTGCATGAAGGTTCGTTTGGGACACATTCCAGCGGGCATTCAATGGCGAAAAAGATCCTCAGAGCAAGATACTACTTATTGACTATGGAAACAGATTGTTTCTGTCACGTGCAGACTTGTCACAAATGTCAGATCTATGTTGACAGGATACACGTACCTCCAGTACCTCTCAATGTCATTTCATCGCCTTGGCCTTTTTCTATGTGGGGCATTGATGTGATCGGACATATTGAACCAACTGCTTTGAATGTGCATAGCTTCATCCTGGTCGCCTTCGACTATTTTACCAAATTGGTGGAAGCTGCTTCATACGTAGATGTCACCAAACAAATGGTATCTCGCTTTCTGAAATGTGACATCATCTTCCGTTATGGGATTCCCAATAAAATCATCACAAATAATGGTTTGAATCTTAATAATAAGATGATGAAGGAATTGTGCAAGAGTTTCAAGATCGAACATCATAATTCTTCACCCTATCGGCCAAAGATGAACGGTGCAGTGGAAGTAACCAATAAGAACATAAAGAAGATTGTCCAGAAAATGGTGAAGACATACAAGGACTGACACGAGATGCTGCGATTTGCACTACACGATTACCATACTTAGGTACGATCCTCGATCGAGGAAACCCCTTTCTTTCTGGTGTCCGGTATGGAAGCAGTGCTCCCAATTGAAGTAGAGATCCCCTCTCTGAGAATCCTAGAAGACGTCAAACTGGACGAAGCAGAATGGATTCAAGCTAGACTCGATCAGTTGAACCTCATCGAAGAGAAACGCATGACAACTTTATGCCCTGGCCAACTTTATCATAAGCGGTTGAAGAGGGCCTTTGACAAGAAAGTGTGTCCTAGGAACATCCAAGTCGGTGACCTGGTACTCAAAAGGATCCTGCCTATCCACACGGACCCTCGGGGAAAGTGGACCCCCAACTTTGAAGGACCATACGTCATGAGAAAGGTTTTCTCAAGAGGAGCCTTGATCTTCTCGACTATGGATGGGGATGATCTGGCATCACTCATAAATGCAGACACAGTCAAAAAATATTATGCCTAATATATGACCCGCTAAGTTGATACCCCAAGGGGAAACTTAGGCAAAAATGGGCATCCCGGTGGACCAAAAAAAGAAAAGGTCTAGGCAAAAAATTAGGGATATAAAACAAAAGAATCGAAAACCCGCGAAGTTGATTCCCCCCAAAGGGCAACTTAGGCAAAAAAGGGTGTCCCACTAGATCGAAAACTCGAAAGGGCGGTCTAGGCAAAAGTTAGGGACTGACAAGCAAAGACTGCGTATTGTTCAGGGTCTGTAAATACGTCCTCCCAAGAAGTGGAAAACCGAGCGAAAGGATCAATCCATTCACCATCGACTGGGGCAAAGTATGAAGATTCATAAAGTATAACGGATATAGCATGATTGAACCTTAATGGAAATCCGAGACTTTCTCATTGGCAATTTGTTTTTGTACAACTACCTCATTTAGGAGTTGCTTCCCTATTGTAAACACCCATTTAAGGGCTCATTTCAATTAATAAAATTCTCATTCAGAATCTCCTCGTTTTTACTTTTTCTGCTTGTGTACAAAATATAATTCTTATTTATATATAAACAATGCATTGAAAATTTCGGGGATAACAATAATAACACTAAAATGAAAACTTGATTTTACATTGACTACAAAGTGTCTAAGGGTAAGCACGATTCCCAATTTGTTGCAAACAATGCACATAGACCTAAGATCACGAGACCTGTGAGGCTACGGCCCAAGAGATCACAAGAATCACCATTCTCTTTGGTAATTCCCCCCAGTGTATCTACACACCAGTCTGGTTATCAAAATATTCACGGCAGATTCCTTCTCCAACAGCAGCGGTAAGGCAAGATATTGGGAAGTCATATGAGACGCATCCCACATCCTACGAATCAAAATCCTTGTAACCCAAGCAGATGTACCGTTGTTCAGGGCACACCATGCCCAAACTTAGGGCATCCATAGACCCCCCATACCGTGCATAAGCCCGTCATGCATAATGCATCATTTCGTTCATGTCATCCGACATAATCATGAAGCTCTCTAACAAGAAAAAAGTAATCCCAAAACTCTCTTAGCAATACTCAACATCCCATTTTCGTTGGCACCTTCCGTAAGTCCGACCCTATGGATAAACCCTTTCCCCGACATTGTCAAACATACATAACATCAAACCTTCATGTGTGTCTTTCCAAGTTGAATATGTTTGACCCAACCTCCCTGTCCACAAGCCCATGTCTTCGTACTTGGCCTCTCTACTCATCAAGCTCAAACTTTGTGTTGGTCTCCCTTCCTCTTTCCCCAGCCGTGTTGAACATACATAATATCAGACCTTCCTGTGTGTCTTCGCAAATTGAGTATGTTTGGCCAAACCTTCCATTCGCTTTAGAGCGAGCCGTATGGCTATAACCCCTTCTTTTCCTGTTCCAATAAGGTTAACTTTGGGACAACATCCCTAGCGATGTCTCCATTTCTTCCCTTCCTGATAAGGTTAACTTCAGGATCCTTTTCTTCCCTTTCCGATAAGGTTAACTTTGGAAGCATGTTTTCACCCCTTTTCTTCCTGATAAGGTTAACTTCAGGATCGTTTCTTCTCTTTTCGATAAGGTTAAATTCAGAAAACCGTGTCCATTTCTTTCCTTCCTGATAAGGTCAACTTCAGGATCCTTTTCTTCTCTTTCCGATAAGGTTAACTTCGGAAGCATGTTTCCACGCCTTCTCTTCCTGATAAGGTCAACTTCATCATCTTTTTCTCCTCTTTCCGATAAGGTGAACTTCGGAAGCATGTTTTCACCCCTTCTCTTCCTAATAAGATTAACTTCAGGATTATTTCTTATCTTTTTTATAAGGTTAAATTCGGAAACCCGTATCCATTTCTTCCCTTCTTGATAAAGTTAACTTCAGGATTCATTTTTTCTCTATCGATAAGGTTAAATTCGGAACCCCTTTTTTTTCATTACTTCTTTTCCTAATAAGGTAAACTTTAGGATGCCTTTCTTCTCTTTCCGATAAGGTTAAATTCGGAAACTCATATTCATTTCTTCCCTTCTTGATAAGGTTAACTTCAGGATCCATTTCTTCTCTTCTGATAAGGTTGAATTCAGAACCCTATCTTCGTTCCTTCTCTTCTCGATAAGGTTAACTTCGGGACCCCCCTACTTTTCTTCTCCAGTTCCAATAAGGTTAACTTTGGAATGTTTCCCCAGCGATATCGTCATTTCTTATCTTCCTGATAAGGTTAAATTCAGGATCCTTTTCTTCACTTTCCAATAAGGTTAAATTCGGAATCCTGTTCCCATCCCTTCTCTTCCTAATAAGGTTAACTTTAGGATCCATTCCTTCTCTTTCCGATAAGGTTAACTTCGGAAACATGTTTTCATCCCTTCTCTTCGTGATAAGGTTAACTTTAGGATCATTTATTCTCTTTTCGATAAGGTTAAATTTGGAAACCCGCATCCATTTCTTCCCTTCCTGATAAGGTTAACTTCAAGATCCATTTTTGCGATAAGGTTAAATTCGGAACCTTCTTTTTTCATTTCTTCTTTTCCTGATAAGGTTAACTTCAGGATACATTTCTTCTCTTTCCAATAAGGTTAAATTTGGAAACCCGTATTCATTTCTTCCCTTCCTGATAAGGTTAACTTCATGATCCATTTGTTCTCTTTCGATAAGGTTAAATTCGGAGCCCTCTCTTCATTCCTTCTCTTCCCAATAAGGTTAACTTCGGGACCCCCCTACTTTTCTCCTCCAGTTCCAATAAGGTTAACTTTGGAATGTTTCCCTAGAGATGTCGTCATTTCTTCTCTTCCTGATAAGGTTGGTTAACTTCAGGATCCTTTTCTTCCCTTTCCGATAAGGTTAAACTCAGAATCCCATTCCCATCCCTTCTCTTCCTAATAAGGTTAACTTTAGGATCTATTCCTTCTCTTTCCAATAAGGTTAACTTCAGAAACCTGTTTTTTTCCCTTCTCTTCCTGATAAGGTCAACTTCGGGATCGATTTCTTCTCTTTCTGATAAGGTTAACTTCAGGATTCACCTCTTCTCTTGCTGATAAGGTCAACTTCAGGATTCACTTCTTCTCTTCTCGATAAGGTTAACTTCGGAACCATTTTCCATTTCTTTTCTTCCTGATAAGGTTAACTTCGGGATCCGTTTCTCCTCTTCCTGATAAGGTCAACTTCAGGAACCTTTTCTTCTCTTTCCGATAAGGTTAACTTCGGAAACCATTTTTCATTCCTTCTTTTCTTGATAAGTTTAACTTCAAGACCCCTTTCTTCTCTTTCTAATAAGGTTAACTTCGGAGCCCCGCCCTTTACCCTTTTCTTCTCTCTCCGATAAGGTCAACTTCGGAACCCATCCCTCAGCAAAAACCAATCGCACCTGCCCCCCCCCCCCCTTTCCTTTCCAGATACAAATAAACAGGATAAAGTCCATTTTCCGCTTGGCAAACCATCTTTCAAAAATATTTCACCCCGACGAAATTTTTTCTCAATGATTGCTAGAGAGTTGTGAGAAAATAAAAAGAAAAATGAAAAACTTATTAATAAAAAAAATAGAGAGCTTGTTGGAAAAAAGAGTTTAATCATATTGCATCAGCATCGTGCATATGTCATGCATCCCTAACCTTTCATAAATATTTCTTGACCAGATAAAATTTGGATCCCCAACAGCTACCGTACACATAATATATTTTGTTCACCCTATACCTCGATGGAGAATTTCTTTGTGACCTATCTTCACCTTTCATTTTTTCTTGGTGGGCAAATTTTCTGATATTTTGGTATTTTATCCTCTCCTACCTTTAATGTCCAGAAGTTGTTACTATCCGTACATTCACGTTTGAGAAGATTAAATAGGGATAGTTGTCATACCCCAAAATTCGCCATACCCTTCACAAAGTTTATCTAGGTCACTAACCCTAGTCATATGCATAACCTTATGGACATTGCATTTCATCTACATAATCATGGTTCGATACAAGAGGACAGGTATCTTAGATTCCATGCTTTGTGCTTGTACCTAGTGGAAAATGGGATTTGTCTGCAGCTAAAGGTAGCTTAATCAATCAAACCCTAATGGAAGGAGGTTATCGGGGTCTGTGTGTGCTTCTATCATTGGTAACTCAGCTTTGGCTAAGTGGTGGAGCATAGCCCTAATCTTGGGATCCTCACTTGATCATGGTCACCACGAACTCCAACTGTATCCAACGCTCTTTAGATGGCCTTCCAAACCCTATTTGATGGGTCCTTCAACATTCCATTGAGTGCGCCTTTCTCACTTAATCAAGCTTCACCCAACAACCTCATGGTCAGTGGTCATGCGTGTTGGTTTCTTGGGTTTGATTTCGTAGATCACTTTCTCCAATGCGCATCTTGTGCTTGTCCATCTCCATGTCCCATGGTCTTCTGGTCAGAGGTCATTTCATTTGTTATTCTTGTTTCGTGCTTTCCTTTGATCGTTTGGGTTCATGGTTAATGGTTCATGCATAGGTTTTGTACGGGTTCTATTCCATTATGTGTCTCGATTCAATCCATTTCAAGTAACATGTTCATATATTAAGTCAATCCATTCAAATGGCCAATTTCATTCATGTTCATCCATAAAATAGTAATTACATACGGAAAAAGGTGCAAAAAAGTGTATAACACATTGCAAAACTCAATTTTGGAAGTTTCTGCTCTATGAGTCTACTCATTCACTCGGCGCAAAACCCACGGGTCCGAACAGGTCGACTCATAGGTCGACCTAGTTCTGGGGAACCTGGTTGAGTCGACTCATCCAAACCTTGGGTCGACCCATTTCCGTTTTCCTTCGAATTATTCGGTTGCGGGTCCGAACAGGTCGACTCAATTCTGGGAAATCCTGTTTGAGTCGACTCATCCACTCCTCTTGTTGACTCATTCCTTATTTTTATTTGAACCAATTCATCGCAAGTCCGAACCGGTCGACCCGGAGGTCGACTCAGCCCTGGAGAATGCTCTGTTTGAGTCGACTCCTTCCCAGCTTGAGTCGACTCAACTTGTTCCTTGTAGCAGATTCGACAGTGTTACTAGCTACTAAAGCAATACCAAGTGCAAAGTTCTTGTCATGCCAACCCAATCACAATGATTCACATACTATGCATTAACCTACAATTGTAGGTCACACTTGAGCTCACTTGTTATACCTTGCACCCAAGCCCATTGATTAACAAGTCATGGACAAAACTTCAAAGCCAAATCTACTTAAGGGAAACCTGCTACCACCAGTCACTATTGGAATCATTCCCAAAACCAACTAATTGATTCAACCAACTAACTTCCAACTCAGTGAGTGAACCGACCAAACTCACTGAGTTCACTTCAACTAACTCCTAAGCTAACTCCTAACATGATAATAACTAACTCCGAACCTCCCTTGGACCCAAACCTACAACCTATATAAACACAAGGGGAAGCAAAAGAAAAGGACTTTTTTCATTCTCAACTCTTGATCACTCCCAAATTTCTCATTGCAAATTCAGCTTCTTTTCACTTCATCTTCTCCAATCCCTCTCCCCTCACCAAAGCTCAAATCATCATTGGAGCAAGCTTCACATTGAAGTTTGTTATCAATTGAGCTAAACCTTTTGCACACAACAATCATCCCTGCATTCACCTAATCAACATAAACAACAACAATCCAATTCATAATTTCTCAGAGTTGATTCGTGAAGAGGAGAAGTTCACAGTAGAAGTAGAAGATTCAAGGTTCAAAGCAGCATACCTCTGGTTTTCTCTTCTTCATCTTCATCACTTCCGAATTTCAACAAGTTCCAAGACAATCCTCCGTCTTGCAGGTCGGTGAATCTTTATCTTTGTCAAACTGTTGATATCACATTGTAGCTTGTGTAGTGGTGAACCAAAACCCCAAGGTTTGGTAGTTAATTCTCCTTCATCTCCATTTCCCATTAATATCAGATTTTTTGCTTAGGATTATGGACTTTAATTGCTTAATTTACAGAATTTGTTGAGTTGTAGTTAGGATAGATGAGAGATTAGGATAGAAGAGTTGGAGAGGAGTAAGAAATTGGTGTGTTTTTCTTGAATCCGGTCAACTCCACCGCCTCCGGCGTGGTGGTGCCGGAGCTCCGGCGATGGTTCTGTCTTGCCTTGAGACTTGGATTGGTTGACTGGTCCAAGGGGTGTCACTCCCTATTTTCACTGCCATGTGTAGCATTAATACGCATGCTGATAGCATCTTTTTTCATCTTCATTATTGTGTTGAATTCCTGCTAACCGTGCTGATTCGGCCTTAGGCCGCCAAGCAACGGTTCATCTTAATCATGATAAATCTCATACTTGATTTAATCAATTCCAATTTTAATTATGTTTTTTGTTATTAATCATGGTGCTGTTTTTGTATGAAATAGATTTTAATTCCTGCTGTTTTTTTGACATTTAGGATTCACATAATTTTAGAGATAAATAGCTTAATTCACGTTTAATTAGGTTAATTAGTTAGAAATTTGGCTTAATCATTTATATATGTTAGATTAATTTCTTAATTTTCCAGAATTAATTTTCATGTGATTAACTATGCTATGTTTAGAATTTCCTTTGTTTGCCATGTTAATTTCCATGTAAATGAGAAATCTAACTTTGACTTGCCATGTTAATTTCCTTTTCATTTTATTTGTGGTTAGTGGCTAAATTGAAAATTCCATTTCATTTTAGTTTGATATATGTTTGTTCATCATGATCATCATATCACTGATGGGTGTTATGCAATATGCTATCCGCAAGTATACGAAACACGACAAAGTAATACAAAAGATTATCGTTCCAACAGAGACCAAATTGTCAATCTATCGATTTCTATTGTTATGGTGCTTATACAAGGTAGTCAAATAAGTAGGTTCAAGTACACTGAAGTGAAAATTATGAAGTAAATCAATTTAGATAAAACGCAGGCTCAGATGTAACTCACAATAGTTAGGAAACACTCCAATTGTTTCTAAACAGATCTACTTATGGGGAAATATTTTCTACTTAGAGAAGAATCAATTTAACTGGAACTGTCGCTTTCACATATTCAGAACCGAGTGTACTCTCTAATTAATGCCCTCAATTGTCACAGATGAAGGGTGCTTGTCGCGTTAAAGTAGTAAACCTATTTTTAAGAAATTAAATCCTTGACTTAGTTAAAAAGTGATTTTGATTTGGAAAGTTTAACTTAAAAAGGATCCATGACTTCCACTCAAGGATCCGGATTTTAAACCTTCAAACGCATCCGAAAACAGTTTTAAAATTGTTTTCTAATAGTGTTAAGAATTCCCAATTAACCGGACAAAATGTTTTTGCTACTTTTGACCAGTTAAAACTAACCAACTTTATCTTTAAGAGTTGGACAGATTTCGATCTTACCCAACTATACTTCGGCTCTACTTTCGTAGTTACCGAACAAAATAAGCACTGAAAACTTGTATCAAAATCAAAACAGCCCCTAAAGCATTTCTACAGATACAAATAATGGAGTATCATCTTAACGATGATCCTTACATCCTAACCTTTAAAGATTTAGCCAGACATGGAAATAGAAAACAACATAGCAGAATTAATCATGTTTAAAAAGGGCGAGTAAATAAAATGTGCAAGTTAAATAAGCGAGTATGTAAAAGCGAGACAAACAAATATATAAAGTAAAGCATGTAAGATAAATAAAACGTAAATACGAATAACTTGAATAAGAAACCTGCTCCAAATCGGAGACTTTAATCTGGTACACTTGAAAATAAAACTTGACTGGAAAGTAAAATGGTGGCAAGATTGCTTGTACAGTGCTCCAACCTAACTACAACTGAAGTGCGATAACCCCTCGATGTAACGGATTATCACTTTTACAATGGTGAACTTTAGGCTTAGTGTTATGAACTAAGTTGGTTGCCTTTTCTTGAAGAGAAAACGCCTATTTATAGAAGTTCTAAAAAGCTATCCAAAGAAAGAAATGTCCTCCAACTTCCCTTAGTGGGGTCGTGCCAACAAAGGTGGCGTCCGCCATCCCCACCAAGGCACCCTCCGTGTGTACAACATGGAGAGATCATGGTAAATGTGGCAGTTACCACTGGTTGACAACTTACACGTCATGGCACCCTCCTTGGTGGCCGCCATGCTGGACGCCGTGTGAACAAATTTTCACAAAAACTTCGATTTCTTGCTTGTTTGGCTTTGTTTCTTCACAAAAGGCTCATGTAGGGAAAAATATCTGAAAATAGGACAAAAGGAAAAGATAGCAAAAGAAAATGACAATAAAAACCTAATAAGCATGTGAAATCTGATTCAAATACATAATGTGTTTCAGTGTTATCAAATTCTCCCACACTTGAATTTTAGCTTGTCCTCAAGCAAAACTCTTAAAGATCACGAAAGAAAAACAACAACACACAAGTATTCAATTTAGGCTAAAAGATTCTAAGTTTACTCAAGGATGTGTCGATAGGTACTAACTGATGAATCAAACAAATGTCGGGTCTACACTTCATGCAAATGCAGTCATAATACAAACTAATCCATATCATGTTACTATACTTAAGCCTACCTTTTTCATCCTTATTTTTAAATCACTTTTTATTCAAGCGCAATCACATTAAGCTTGTTATCCGTACATACTCATAGTAAGGCGACCAGTTAGTGATTTTGATCTATTTACATAGGGTTCTGGTATATAAGTTTGGTAACCCTTTTTATTTTACCCATTTGCAGTTGCGGGGGATCGGACCGTGATCCGCCCTACCAAGTTCAGCAACAGACACCTCTGAACCAACTAATAATGGGTTTTTATTTTATCATTTTTTTCTCCTTTTTTGTACGGGGCTCTGGTACATAATTGACGTAACACCTTTTGTCTTCCCTATTGTAGCTGTGGGGGATCGGACCGTAATTTGCCCTTCCAAGTTCAACACCAGATACCTTTGAACCAACTACAACGGGTAATTTTATTATATTTTTGGTATACAAGAATCATTCACTTATTTTCATCGGCTTTCTTGTATAGAGTATGCTTAAGCCGGAGCTGACTGCTGAAATAAACTACTTAAGGGCTTTATTATTTGGGATTAAAATTAAGGCTATAATATAGTACGTATCGGGATCAGTTTCCAAAGTCAAGAAGCTAACGGTGTTGAGACGATATCTATTTTTAACATTTTTCCCAAGTTTTTAACATCGTATCCTAAACTTGTCTAAAAGCCCAAAATTTTAAAAATAAAAGTTGTTTTCTTTATAGGGCTCAAGAATGGGGAAGTAGGTTTACACTACACAGAAGACTCGTCTAGCACATGAAACTTATTGAAAACAAATTAAAATAAACTAAAAGACGAAAAATGAAAAAAAAATTAAAACAAAAAGAAAGAATAAAAATATCCTCCCACACTTAAACCGAACATTGTCCCTAATGTTTCGATAAAAGATGTGGAAAGGAGTAACCTGGATGACACTACTGCTGACCATTGGTACCTTCGCCTCCTGGCTCTGAATGCCTGGGATGATGACTCCTGCTGCAACGACGCTCCTCTCTAGAAACCTCTAATTGATCAAATATAGCCGATAATAAGGCATCAGATTCCCGCATCTGTCGAATGTTACCCAGTATAGAGCCTTGAGTGGCCTCCATCGGGATAAGGTGACTCTGAAATTGCGCTTGCTGATGCAGCTAGTTAGAGAGGAGGGTTTGTTGGGATTCCATAATGCTGCGGAGTGAATTATCGGTCTTCCGCTGTGATTCACGCATGAAGTCCATGTTGTCCTTCAGCTTTTGGCTCATGGAAGATAATAAGACATCCCGCCTTTCTTCTCGAGCTTGCAGCTCTCACCACATCTCCCCAGTAATATGGAATCTAGAGGATGTACCTGCAGAAGGGTGAGTAAAAGATGGTGCAGTGTGTGCAGGTGATGTATGGTGTGAAGGCATGGTCGGAACGGGAGACTGGTCTCTCCGCTCATACTCATCATTGGTCCCATCACCTTCTTCAAAAGGTACGTTGGGTGGCAACGGGCCGGTAAAAGGTGGATCTTGCAGATCATAAATCCAATTTCTCTCAAGGCACACATCTGTACGTCGAGAGCAACGTAAAACTACACTCGGGATAGCTATATTATGGACCATGAGATTAAATTTCCTCACTCTGCATAATCGCATATCTTTTAAAAACTTTAAATTTATAATGCGGTGAGGTAGTGGTTCTAATGTACCCAACTCAGTGTCAAGGTGCAAAGCTCTAGCAATGGAGGTGACTAAACCTCCAAAAGAATTAGTACCTCCTTTTTTCCGAACGGCACACATATGTGCAATCATATAGGGAACAAAGTTAATTCTTCTCTGTGTGATGCTACCCTGTAATAATAAAAGTTCTTTGGCATTGATTTTATTAGGATTTTCCCAGTCAAAAATTGAGCAAGCCAACAGATAGCGAAAAACGCGTATGGTCGGGTTATGAATACTTGAGGCCAGGTTCCCCTCAAAATAGTCGGTATCTAAACCTGACAGTTTCCTCCAAAATTCAAACACCTCAGATGACCATTATGAGTCCAAGGGTGTCTGACAGAGGGCACCTTCCCCGTAAGGATATTCTAATAAACCTGCTAACTCATCGGTAGTGTATTGATATTCAACATTAAAAATTCTAAATTGTAATGTATCAAATGTGCTAGCAGTATTAGAATGAACATTATAAATCAGGGAACTCAAGAATACCTGGGTCAGGTACTCAAATGTAGGTTCCTCCCTAATAAAAGTATCATGCAATCCTAAATTGTCTAACATATAGGAAACACTGTGATAAATTCCCAAATTATACAGATAGTCTTCATCGATATACCTAGTGGAAAATATGTTTTTTGTCTGTAACTCCTCAACTAATCTCCTTTTCCTTTCTCCGGGTTTTCCTCTGCAAAAAATGATTTGATGACGCTCCATTGTTGCTCTTGGTGGTGAATGAGGGTGAAAATGGGTTTTAGAGTGGAAGATGGTGAAATGAGATTTTAATGGTGGAAATTGGAAATGGAAGTAGGATTAGTAATGGGTTTTTCGTTGAGTGGAATTTTAATGGGATTTGAGTGGGTTTTAATGGAGGTCTAGGATGGAGAAAATGGGTATTTTGGAAGGTTTAAGATGAGTTTTTGACTGAAAATGGAGGTTTGGTTCACTTCTTCCCGAGATAGTGCTCAGACCCCATGGCGCCCGCTATGGCTAGATGGTGTCCGCCATCTTTGTAATTCAAGTTGGGCCGGATTTTGTTTTAATGGACTTGGGCCTTGTGGTTTTAAGTCATTTTGGGGTGTGTACAACATCTTCTAAATGTTATTCTTTCTTGTGTTTGTACATGCATGATATAATTCATTTTTTAAACATAATAAAAATAAAATAAAATAAAATAATTTAAGGAAACAATAAAATATAAGAGAAATGATATTATAAGATGAGATAATATCATACGAAAAAAACTGAAAAAGACAATTCTATGCGAAAATAAACTAAATCTAGAAATTAGGAAATAGATATAGATATATGTTTGAATATGCGGAATAAATAAAACGATAAAAGCTTGAAAAACATAGTCATCAGTGCGTCGATGGTTCCTCAATGCTACCGGAATCTTGTGCCTCTTCTAGCTGACGACGAAGTTCACCGATTTCCTCGTATAGGCAATCATCCTCTATGGCATGAGTAGCATCGGATACCTCTAACTACAAGGCTAGGTCAGTAACTTCCTAGCGAAGGATGGCCAGTTCTCTGTGTAACTCAATAATCTTAGTGTGAACGTCGCGTCTCTACAAATCGAAATTATTAGAAAGCACCGTGATCCTATCTGACGGTGGCAAGGGATGGTATTCTGGTACTGGAGGGAATCTAGGTACATTAGGTGTCTCATCCTGGCCTTCTAAGGCGTATGTCCAATTTGCTTTGTCATGGACGTTAGTCTTTGCTGGATCAGGTAAAGTAAAGTAAGGGATGGTCTCATGATTGATTAGGAGCTTACATTGGTTCGGGTTAAAAGAGTCTCTCTCCTCATCAAGCAACGGCCTAAACAAAAGGTAGCATCCATCAGGGTGTAGCCACAGAAAGAAGTCAGGTGGACTAATTTTCTGTCAAGACCTAGGGCAAATGCTATATGCGACACAGTTCTTCCTAGATGAATAAGTCCTTTAGAAGAGTTTGCTGTAAGGTTTAGGTCGTCAATTAGGAAATTTCCAGAGGCTATAGGATGCGAATGGGTGATCCAAAATAGGAAAAGGATTTCCTCAGCACTAACATGGGTATCAATATCACTCTTTCCAAGGAAAGTGTGGGCTAGGATCATCTGGAAGTAGCGAAAGGTTGGGTTATGGATTTTGTTGGACAGCTGGGTGGAAGGGTCATGGCTTTCTCCTTCTGTGATATCACTCTAGAATTTGTGTATCTCATCCTGCATAAAATAGCCTAAAGGAACTTCAGGCATAACATCAGAGCCATACTAAAACCCAGGTAACTCAGCAAATTCCTTATGATTGATGGTGTACTCAATTCCAAACAATCTAAAGTTAATATCACCTCTCTGAAAACCGATTCCAATGTAGGGTTCATAGCTGAGGGAGCTTAAGAATTTCAGGGTCAGGTTCCTGTAGGTTACATGCATTGCACCAACATATTCCTTCCATTGAAGCTGATTGCATAGATACCTCACACTTGCCTTGAGACCTAAGGTTTCCATGAAATCAGGGTCAGGGTACCTAGTGGGTAACATGGGACGCTCAGATAGGATCGCATAACGCTTTCTCTGAATTTTGTTTCTGAACGCAACATGCATATCATTGAAACTCTGCAGCCTGAAAAATACGGATATTGGAGATTGCTACGGAGAGTAATGAGATCTGAAACCTGAAAAATAAATATTACTAAGGTTAGTCCAGTTAAATACATAAATAAAACATCGAATAAAAACAACACAAAAATAATAAAGTGAGAAAAATAGAGAAAAATCATGGGTTGCCTCCCACGCAACGCTTGTTTAACGTCTTTAGCTTGACGATTAGAGATTTATATTTGAGAAACAGGGACAAGTGGATCGATCAGAGTGTGGCAAGAGTAATTTGTAGGGATGTCACCTCCTTGGTAGTGCTTCAGCCTTTACCCATTTACTACGAAGGGATTGCAAGAGTTGTTCTTGATTTCAACTGCTCTAGACTTTAGGATCTTTGAGACCTCGTAAGGGCCTGTCCATCTTGAGCGCAACTTACCAGGAAAAAGTCACAACCTGGAGTTAAAAAGGAGAACAGGATCGTCTATGTTGAAATCTTTTTTTACAATTCTCTTATCATGCCACTCTTTGGTTCTTTCTTTATATATTATGGCATTTTCATAAGCATTGCGACGCAGTTCCTCTAATTTATGAATATCTAGAATGCGCTTTTCACCAGCTGTTAGGTAATCCAAATTCAGGGTTTTAATGGCTCAATAGGCTTTGTGTTCTAGCTCAAAAGGTAAGTGACAAGATTTTCCGTAAACTAATTGGTACAGGGTGGGTCCTATAGGGGTTTTATATGCGGTTTTATAGGCCCATAATGCTTCTTTACGCTTCTGAGACCAATCTTTTCTAGATATTGAAACTGTTTTCTCTAAGATTTGTTTAATCTCCCTATTTGACACTTCCACTTGTCCACTAGTCTGTGGGTGATATGGTGTTTCTACTTTGTGCTTAACTCCATATTTATCTAAAAGTTTATCAAAAATTCTGGATATGAAATGTGATCCACCGTCACTTATAACAAGGCGTGGTACTCCAAATATAGGGAATATGTTGTTTTTGAATAATTTAATCACTACTCGAGTGTCATTTGTAGGTGAGCCTATAACCTCAATCCACTTAGACACGTAGTCAACAACTACTAAGATATATTATTTGCCATTGATGGTGGAAAAGGTCCCATAAAATCAATCCCCAAAACACAGAAGATTTCTACTTCTTGGATATTTCTTAATAGCATTTCGTCACGCCTTGAGATGTTCCCTGTGCGTTGGCACCGATCACATCTGGTAATGTAAGCATGAACATCGCACCATAATGTTGGTCAGTAAAGGCCAGCTTGGAGAATGTTAGCGCATGTTTTAGATGTGCTTGCATGTCCACCATAAGGTGTGGAGTGACAATGTTTTATGATGTTTTCTACCTCTTCTTCAAGGACACAGCGACGGAAAATTCCGTTTATCCCTCTTTTGAAAAGGAGAGGTTTGTCCCAATAAAAATACCTTACATCACTAAAGAATTTCTTCTTCTATTGGTAGCTAAGGTCGGGGGTATGATATCAGCAGCTAGGTAATTAACAAAGTCAGTGTACCAAGGTATGTTACTCACTGCTAGAGTTCTTTCAATGTTCCAATCCATTGGAAAATCGGAGTTATCCTCCTGAATGGTATCTATTTTTGCCATGCGTCTATCATAGGTAAAATCGTCATTTATTGGCACTAGGTCTGGTTTTAAATATTCAAGCCTAGAAAGGTGGCCAGCAACTACATTTTTCGTGCCCTTCTTGTCTCGAATATCCATGTCAAACTCGTGCAGTAAAAGGACCCATCGAAGTAACCTAGGTTTAGTGTCCTTCTTGCTGGTTAGGTATCGAAAAGCTGCATAATCTGTATAAACTATAATTTTAGCTCCAGCCAGAGAAGATCAAAATTTATCAATAGCAAAAATAACATCGAGGAGTTCTTTCTCGATTGTTGCATAGTTAAGTTGGGCGGCATCTAGGGTTCTACTAGCATAGTAAATTACATGTAATTTCTTATCCTTTCTTTGTCCTAGAACAGCACCAACAGCGTAATCGCTAGCATCGCACATGATTTCAAAGGGTTAGTTCCAATCTGGGGGTTGCATAATAGGCGCAGAAATCAGTGCTTGTTTCAAAAGGTTGAATGCTTCTATACATTCTTCTTTGAAAATAAACTCGACATCTTTCATTAGAAGGCTAGTTAGAGGTTTTGTTATTTTAGAGAAGTCTTTAATAAAACGTCGGTAAAAACCGGCGTGTCCAAGAAAGCCACGAACTTCCCTAATGGTCTTAGGTGGTTTGAGATTTCTATAACCTCTATTTTGGCTTTATCAACCTCAATGCCCTTTTCAGAGACTATGTTTCCTAATACTATTCCTTCGGTACCCATAAAGTGACACTTTTCCCAGTTTAGCATAAGGTTTGTTTCCACGCATCTTTCTAGAATTTTCTCAAGGTTAGATAGACAATCTTTAAAACTGAATCCGCATACTGAGAAATTATCTATAAAAACTTCCATAATCTCATTGCGGATGTCTGCGAAGATTGACATCATACAACATTGGAAGGTGGTTAGGGCATTGCAAAGTCCGAAGGGCATTCGTCTATAGGAAAACGTTCCGTAAGGGCATGTAAAGGTTGTTTTCTCTTGATCTTCGGGGTGAATGGGAATTTGGAAAAATCCCGAGTAACCACATCGCTCATTATAGGGTTTAGCCTTCGTTGATGTTCTCTGTAAGGTTTAGAGTCTTCCTCCAGTAAGGTGGTGCTTACTATAACTGGGTGATTTAGTTCTTGATCTAAAAACTCATATCTTAGATTCTTCGGTAGTTCCTTAAGTTCTATAGATGGTTTCTTAGGACATGGCATATGGTTCGGGGTAAGTGCTAAGCATTCATAAAGGTTGTCATCCATGTGAGGCTCGAGTCTAAATCCGTCGTCTTCTCTTATGGAAGTCGAGGAATATTTCATTGTCTCGAGAGGTCTTTCTTTATCTAGCTCCATTATGCATTCATCAATGATATTGATGGCATAACAAGAGTGTTCTATGACTGGTGCCATTAGGAATTTGGAAAGTATATATTCTATCTTTTCATCACCCACTTCGAAAGTTAGTTTTGTTGGTGTAAGCCCTAAAGGCCAATACTTTTGGTACTTGTATCGAATTATTTAAAGGCATTTTCTTTATTATGGTTGATTAATAAAGTCCCTGGAATAGATAGTCCGTTTAATGTATTAAGTGTGACTTAATCATGAGAACACATTAAACATAAGGACATTATTCTTAAAGTATCCGTAGTCGAGCTTTAGTGTGAAGTGGGATAATATTAAAGCATTAAGACTATTATGTTTGTAGACTGATGATCACATCTCATGGATCATGGATAAAGAGTTATCAAGTCTTAAACATAGGTATGAATATTAGGAGTAATATTTATACCGGATTGACCCGCTATGAGAATACTATATAGAAAGTTATGCAAAGTGTCATAAGTTATTCTCATGGTGATAATAGTGTATACCACTCTTCGACCTGAAACCACTACGGATCCTAGATGTAGAGTCGAGTGCTTTGTTGCTGATCCAACGTTGTCCGTAACTGGATAACCATAAAAACAGTTGATGGGTACTCCACAAAGCATGCTAAGGGACATGAGTGTCCTAGATGGAATTTGCCAATCCTGCGTAACAGGATAAATGTCTATGGGCCCAATATTGAACTGGACAAGGGTGACACGGTCTATACCTTGTGTTCAATATAGACATAAGGGCAAGGGGTAAATATACACATAATTATTATCACAGGAGGTTTTGTCAGATCACATGACATTTTCGTGACCTGGGTAGCAGTGATGTGTTGCTAGATACCGCTCACTGTTTATTATGTTAAATGCGTGATTTAATATAATTGCCAACGTCGCGAAAACCTATAGGGTCACACACAAAGGACGGATTGATGAGAGATAGAATAATTAAGGAACATCGTAAGGTACGGTGTACTTAAGTAGAATACTAAATATGGTAATGTACCAAATACTTAAGTGATTTTGGCATATTATGAGATATGGGCCAAAATGCACTTAAGTGGGCTTTTTGGCTTGAAGCCCACACAAGTGGTTCTATAAATAGAACCCCTTGGGTAGAAGCATTGTAACTCACTGAGACAGAAAACACAACTGAAGAGTTGGAATTTCGTATCTCTCTCTCACTCAAAGCCTTCATTCATAACAGCTAGCACTGCGATTGAAGGAATCCGTTCGTGTGGACTGAGTAGAGACGTTGTCATCGTTCAACGTTCGTGATCGCCCCGTGGATATGTATCAAAGGTTTTGATCATTATCAGAAATCTGCACCAAAGGTTTGAATCGCCACAAGAGGTAACGATTCTATCACTGATCATGCCCATTCGTAAGGATCACTAAATGGAGAAATTTTTAAATTCCGCTGCGCCTTGGATGGCAATTCTCCTTCAGTGGTATCAGAGCCATTTACGAAACCATGAATCTGATAACTGTTTTTGTTCTATAATAATATGATTAAAGACAGAAGGAATCAAAGGTTAAATTGAGATCGATCAAGTTACATATATGTGATATATGTAATCCTGATGCAAAATACATTATATATGATATAGTGTTCTCGTTTCGTTCATTCAAACCCTCAATGATTGTTTTCCTTTGAGCGATCAATGGTCGTTTGCTTCTTGATCCGACATTAGTATGGTGAAGCAATGAAGTGTTGATCAATCATACTGAATTAACAATCGAGATGTGTTTGACGGTCTGAAATTGGTGCATCAGGGTTAGTGACGGCACAAAGGTTGTGTTGTCAGAGAGTTATGCGATTGGGGTTTGACTGCACAAGAGTTGTGCGTTCTAAACACTTTTCCGAACAGTGTTAATCGGTTAACGCGTATGGTTAACCAGTTAACGAGAAACTGAATACAACCTTCTAAACATTTTTGGAACAGTGTTAACCGGTTAACGCATATGGTTAACCGGTTAACGGAATGTGAAATAAAATTTTTGAGATTTTCAAACAGTGTTAACCGGTTAACGCATTTGGTTAATCGGTTAACGCAAGGCGGAAAATAGTTTTCGAAGACATTTTCAAACAGTGTTAACGGGTTAACGCATATGGTTAACCGGTTAACGCAAGGCAGAAAAGAATTTTCTAAAAGTTTTCAAACAGTGTTAACCGGTTAACGTATATGGTTAACCGGTTAACGCAAGGAAAAAATTCACCCGTTCGGCTAGAAAAAGTGCTTTGAAGTATCTAGTGTTGATACGAAAACCGACGTCAATTTTAAATGAATTGTTCATTAAAATTTTCGAGCAGGGGCGCTGCCCCTTTGACCTTGCAAGGGGCGCTGCCCCCTTGACCCCTGTCCGCTGAACGGTCAACGGAACCACCGTCCGCTGACCGGGCAGCGGAACACCCGTTCCCGCTGACCGGGCAGCGGACCCCCGGCTATCTCTGCGTAGTGTGATCGGTCGTCGAAATTTAATTTGATTTTAATTAATTAAAGGAATTAATAATAATAATAAAGTGTTTATTATTGTCTTGTGGTGATCGGTTATGGCCTTAGTTTTCCTTTATTCTGCTTTGGTTTTTTAAAATACGACCTGCGTGTCGTGCCTCTCTCTTAATCTCCCAAATGTAACTTCTTTTGTCATCTCACTCCCTCGTATGTAAAACGAGTTTCTTTCATGTAATGTAATGATATGAAGAAAGCGAAGAAGTCAGTGCCAAAGGAGGACAACCTTGAAGATCTTGCTTGGAGAAGCTTAGATCGTTGTAGGTTAGCTTAGGTTCTCTCATTGGCTTGGGAGAACAATTGCGCTAGGGGCCATAACTGTTGCATTATGTATGTATGTATGTTGTTGCATGTGAATGTATGTTGATGCATGTGAGAGACGGTTTATATGATAAACAAGCCGGTGAGATCAGAAAAATTGCAATTCCCTCAAAATAAATATTAAGTTTTAAGCTTTCCAAGTTTTAACACTCATCAAGACTAGTATCGAATAATGTAGGTTTCGCCTACGCGAGGTGCATGTTCTATATTAGTAAGGTGCGATGGGATAATTGTAATATCCAACTGTTAAAACAATGGGTCAAACTTAACTAAACAAATTATAATAAGATTATATATATGTTTAGAAGCAAGAGTTGGGAATGATCCATATGATGGATTGGAATAAGGAGTTATTCACCCAACTGAAATTTTCGAGAGTTGTATGAGATACAATTGGAAGGAGTTCCTACCTAAATAACCTAGTTTTGTGTAATCCGCCTACGTGGACTTAGAACAAAGTGAAATATGGATCTCGACCCACTAGAAAATCTTCCAACGGGATTTTCCGAATCAAATGATGAGGGTCATTTGTTTTGAATAAAATAGTGGGAGCATGTTTAATTAAAGGCCTAATTAAATATGTCAATGATACTTATATTTTCATTAATCCTTATGTAGATTACCATGACAGCAAACACCTCTAACAACATCCTGCGATCAATCCTTGATAAGGAAAACTTGTCTGGGACAAACATCCTGGATTGGCACCGAAACCTGAGGATTGTCCTCAAACATGATAAAAAGCTGTATGTCTTGGAGACACATGTTCCTGAAGAGGAACCTCCTAGTTCTGCACCTAAGGTAGAAAGAGATGCGTATAAGAAGCATGTCGATGATGCCAATGAAACTACTTGTCTCATGCTAGCTACCATGAACTCAGAATTGCAAAAGCAACATGAGAACATGTCAGCGTTCGATATGATCGAACACCTGAAGTTGCTCTATCAAGAGCAAGCAAGGCATGAGAGGTTTGAAGTTTCAAAAGCCCTTTTTCAAAGCAAGTTAGATGTGGGAGCCCCTGTAGGTCCTCATGTACTCAAGATGATTGGGTATGTGAAAAACCTTGAGAGATTGGGTTTTCCCCTTGAAAAGGAACTTGCAACTGATTTGATCTTGCAATCGTTGCCAGATAGTTTCAGTCAATTTGTCCTAAATTTCAATATGATTGATATGGACAAATCTCTTCATGAACTGCTCGCCATGTTAAGAACTGCCGAGCAGAATTTGAAGTCAAAAGGGAAGTCCATTCTGATGATCGAAAATGGAAAGAGACAGAACAAAAGGCCCACTAAGCAGAGTGATAAGGGGAAGGGCAAGGAAGTTGCCAATCCCAGACCCACTGCTGCTTTGAAGCCTAGTGGAGGCATATCAAAAGAAGGCACCTGCTTCCATTACGGTAAGACCGGACACTGGAAGAGGAACTGCCCAAAGTACCTGGAAGATAAGAAGAATGGAGTAGAGACTTCAACTTCAGGTATTTTTTGTTATTAATTTATCTACTTCTGCATCATGGATATTAGATACTGGATGCGGTTCTCACATTTGTACAAATGTGCAGGAACTAAAAAGGAGTAGAGATTTGGCAAAAGGTGAAGTCGACCTACGAGTTAGCTATGAAGCAAAGGTTGCTGCTTTAGCCGTAGGAACTTTTGTATTGACTTTACCTAGTGGTTTAATAATTCAGTTAGAGAACTGTTATTATGTACCTGCAATTAGCAGGAATATTATTTCCGTTGCTTGTTTGGACAAGTTTGGTTTTTCATTTATAATAAAGAACAATTGTTGCTCAATTTATTTGAATGATATATTCTATGCTACTGCACAAATGAACAATGGACTATATGTCCTTGATCTTGAAATGCCTATTAATAACATTAATACAAAAGGGTGAAACCTAACGAGTTAAAACCAACTAGGTAAGAATATTAAAACTCTTCGATCAGATCGAAGTGGTGAGTATTTAATCCTAGAGTTTGATGACCATCTGAAAGAGTGTGGGATCCTATCCCAACTTACTCCTCCTGGCACATCCCAATGGAAGGGTGTATCTGAGAGAAGAAATCGAACCCTGTTGGACATAGTCCGATCCATGATGAGTCACACCAATCTTCCAAACTCCTTTTGAGGACATACACCAATGACATCAGCTTACACACTTAACCGTGTTCCATCCAAAAGGTTGAAAAGACACCATATGAGATATGGAGTGGTAAGAGACCACATATGTCTTACATGAAGATTTGGGGTTGCGAAGTTTATGTGAAACGACAAATTTCAACTAAGCTTGAACCCAAATCTGACAAATGCTTATTTGTGGGGTATCCTAAAGAAACAAGAGGATATTATTTCTACAATCCTTCTGAGGGCAAAATGTTTGTCGCTCGAACTTGAGTTTTCCTAGAAAGGGATTTTATTTCCAAAGGAATTAGTGGGAGGAAAGTAGAACTTGAAGAAATTCAAGAATCACAAAGTATCGATACACCTATGGAGGAATTATAGCAGGAAACACAAGTAGTTGTGTAAGAGCAACCTGCTCAAGTAGAACAAGACCAGCGTAGGTCAGGCAGGATACGTCACCTACCTGAGATATATGGATATCTGATCTAGGTGATGTATTACTCATGGATCAAGATGAGCCTGTGACCTACTCATGGAATCTTCGTTTTGATGAAACAGTTAAACTGTATGGATTCATCAAGAACGAAGATAAGCCTTGTGTCTACAAGAAGGTTAGTGGGAGCATGATCGTATTCCTGGTATCATATGTAGGTGACATATTACTCATTGGAATCGATATCCCTACCCTGCAACAAGTAAAGTCTTGGTTGGGGAAATGCTTTTCTATGAAGGACCTAGGTGAAGCAGCCTATATATTAGGTATCAGAATCTATAAGGATAGATCATGAAATGCTTGGCCTAAGTCAGAGTACATAGACAAAGTGCTAAGACGCTTTAATATGAATGATTCCAATCTGGTTATGTGCTTTGCTTAAATGGTGGCACTGTGAGCTTGAAAAGTTCAACGCAAGATGCAGTTGCTGATTCTACAACTGAGGCCGAGTATATTGCTGCCTTAAGTGCAGCAAAGGAAGCTGTTTGGATCAATAAACTTGGCATAGTCCCTAGCATTATGGATCCCATTGGTCTCTATTATGATAACAATGGTGTTATCGCACAAGCTAAGGAGCCTAGATCTCACCAACGATCCAAACACATACTTAGACATTTTGTGAAAATATGTAAAGTACCTACACTTGACAATGTTGCTAACCCACTAACAAAGCCTCTTGCGCAGCAGAAGCATGATGGCCATACTAGATCAATGGGCATACGAGGTATGCCTGATTGGCTCTAGTGCTAGTGGGAGATTGTTGGTGTAAGCCCTAGAGGCCAATACTTTTGGTACTTGTATCAAATTATTTAAAGGCATTTTCTTTATTATGGTTGATTAATAAAGTCCCTAGAATAGATAGTCCATGTAATGTATTAAGTGTGACTTAATCATGAGAACACATTAAACATAAGGGCATTATTCTTAAAGTATCCGTAGTCGAGCTTTAGTGTGAAGTGGGATAACATTAAAGCATTAAGACTATTATGTTTGTAGACTGATGATCACATCTCATGGATCATGGATAAAGAGTTATCAAGTCTTAAACATAGGTATGAATATTAGGAGTAATATTTATACCGGATTGACTCGCTATGAGAATACTATATAGAAAGTTATGCAAAGTGTCATAAGTTATTCTCATGGTGATAATAGTGTATACCACTCTTCGACCTGAAACCACTATGGATCCTAGATGTAGAGTCGAGTGCTTTGTTGCTGATCCAACATTGTCCGTAACTGGATAACCATAAAGACAGTTGATGGGTACTCCACAAAGCATGTTGAGGGACATGAGTGTCCTAGATGGAATTTGCCAATCCTGCGTAACAGGATAAATGTCTATGGGCCCAATATTGAACTGGACAAGGGTGACACGGTCTATACCTTGTGTTCAATATAGACATAAGGGAAAAGGGGTAAATATATACATAATTATTATCACAGGAGGTTTTGTCAGATCACATGACATTTTCGTGACTTGGGTAGCAGTGATGTGTTGCTAGATACCGCTCACTGTTTATTATGTTAAATGCGTGATTTAATATAATTGCCAACGTCGCGAAAACCTATAGGGTCACACACAAAGGACGGATTGATGAGAGATAGAATAATTAAGGAACATCGTAAGGTACGGTGTACTTAAGTAGAATACTAAATATGGTAATGTACCAAATACTTAAGTGATTTTGGCATATTATGAGATATGGGCCAAAATGCACTTAAGTGGGCTTTTTGGCTTGAAGCCCACACAAGTGGTTCTATAAATAGAACCCCTTGGGTAGAAGCATTGTAACTCACTGAGACAGAAAACACAACTGAAGAGTTGGAATTTCGTATCTCTCTCTCACTCAAAGCCTTCATTCATAACAGCTAGCACTGCGATTGAAGGAATCCGTTCGTGTGGACTGAGTAGAGACGTTGTCATCGTTCAACGTTCGTGATCGCCCCGTGGATCTGTATCAAAGGTTTTGATCATTATCAGAAATCTGCACCAAAGGTTTGAATCGCCACAAGAGGTAACGATTCTATCACTGATCATGCCCATTCGTAAGGATCACTAAATGGAGAAATTTTTAAATTCCGCTGCACCTTGGATGGAAATTCTCCTTCAAGTTTTCCTCTTTTAACATCTATTATGGCTCCCGCTGTTGATAACAAGGGTCTACCAAGGAGGACCGGGACTTCGTCGTGTTCTTTAATGTCCATTACCACGAAATTTGTTGGGATATTAAGTTGTCTGATTCTAACTGGAATGTCTTCTAATATGCCTACTGGATATTTTACAGATCTATCGGTTAATTGAAGAGACATCTTAGTCGGTTGTATAAGAGAAGTTTGGATGATTCCTCCATACCAGGTTGTAAGTGTTTGAAAACGGGTTTCCTTGGGCATAATTGACCTGGTCTTAATTTGATTCAGTTAACAGATTACATTCTGGTGCAAGATGTATTTTGGTTCCACAAATTTCACAATCTACAGCTACTGCAGCTGTAGGATTTGTAGACATGTGTTCAACCATCAAAGCTAAAGCGTCCAATTTAGCTTTCATCATGTCCATACAATTGACCTCATGTATTCCTCCTTTGGTCTCCCTTTTCTATACTGGTGATGGTTCCGACTCCCATCTATAATTATTTTGTGCCATATCTTCGATGAGAGCGCAAGCGTCGGGGTAAGGTTTGTTCATCAGAGCACCACCGGCGGCAGCGTCAATGGCCATCTTTGTGTTATAGTAAAGTCCATTATAGACGGTGTGAATAATCAGCCATTGTTCTAGGCCATGGTATGGACAAACTCTTAGTAGTTCTTTATATCTTTCCCAAGCTTCAAAAAGTGACTCACCCTGATTTTGAGTGAATTGGGTTATTTGGTTTCGAAGGACATCGGTCTTACTTAGGGGAAAATATCTTGCAAGGAACACTCTCCTAAGGTCTTCAGGGGAAAATATCTTGCAAGGAACACTCTCCCGAGATCTTCCCAAGTAGTTATTGAGTTACCCAGAAGGGAATCTAACCAAGACCGTGCTCTATCTCTGAGGGAAAACGGGAATAGTCTTACACGAATTGCCTCAGGTGAAGCATCGTTGGTCTTGAATGTATCAGCTAGTTGGATAAAACATTTTAAATGTTGATTTGGGTTCTTTGTAGCGAGACCCGCATATTGATTTTGTTGTACTAGTTTTAATAATGAGTGTTTTAATTCAAAATTATTAGCAGGAATAGTCGGGTTTACTATACTAGAACTAGGTTCTTCGTTAGAAGGTTGGGCAAATTCCTTAAGTGGTCTTCGGTTATGATCTTCGTCCATTGCTATCCTAATTCTTTGGAGCGAACAACGTGCGCGAGCGTATCACTCCGGTTTAGCTATTGGATCTTCTAAACTTTCGGTACTGCGAGTTTTTCGCATTTATCGGCTAATAGGGCCTTAGTCTAGACGGTGTAACAACAGGGTACGAAAATTTGACGTAATTGGTCCCCAGCAACGGCACCAAAAACATGATGGGTGTTGTGCAATATGATATCCGCAAGTATACGGAGCACGACAAAGTAATACAAAAGATTATCGTTCCCAAAGATACCAAATTGTCAATCTATAGATTTCTATTGTTACAGTGCTTATCTAAGGTAGTCAAATAAGTAGGTTCAAGTACACTGAAGTGAAAATGATGAAGTAAATAAATTCAGATAAAATGCAGGCTCAGATGTAACTCACATCAGTTAGGAAATACTCTCATTGTTTCTAAACAGATCTACTTATGGGGCAATATTTTCTACTTGGAGAAGAATCAATTTAACAGGAACTGTCGCTTTCGCATATTCAGAACCGAGTTTACTCTCTAATTAATGCCCTCCATTGTCACAGATGAAGGGTGCTTGTCACGTTAAAGTAGTAAACCTATTTTTAAGAAATTCAACCCTTGACTTAGTTAAAAAGTGATTTTGATTTGGAAAGTTTAATTTAAAAGGGATCCATGACTTTCACTCAAGGATCCGGATTTTAAACCTACAAACGCGTCTGAAAACAGTTTCAAAATCGTTTTCTAATAGTGTTAAGAATTCCCAATTAATCTGACAAAATGCTTTTGCTACTTTTGACCAGTTAAAACTAACCAAGTTTATCTTTAAGAGTTGGACGACTTTCAATATTACCCAACTACACTTCGGCTCTATTTTCGTAGTTACCGAACAAAATAAGCACTGAAAACTTGTGTCAAAATCAAAACAGCCCCTAAAGCATTTCTACATATACAAATAATGGAGTATCATTTTAACGATGATCCTTACATCCTAACCTTTAAAGATTTAGCCAGACATGGAAATAGAAAACAACATAGCAAAATTAATCATGTTTAAAAAGGGTGAGTAAATAAAATGTGCAAGTTAAATAAGAGAGTATGTAAAAGCGAGACATGCAAATAAATAAAGTAAAGCATGCAAGATAAATAAAACGTAAATGTGAATAACTTGAATAAGAAATCTGCTCCAAATCGGAGACTTTAATCTGGTACACTTGAAAAGAAAACTTGACTGGAAAGTAAAATGGCGGCAAGCTTGTTTGTACAATGCTCCAACCTAACTACAACTCAAGTGCGATAACCCCTCTATGTGACGGATTATCGCTTTCACAATGGTGAACTTTAGGCTTAGTATTGTGAACTAAGTTGGATGCCTTTTCTTGAAGAGAAAACGCCTATTTATAGAAGTTCTAAAAAGCTAGTCAAAGACAGAAACGTCCTCCAACTTCCCTTAGTGGGGTCGTGCCAATAAAGGTGGCGCCCGCTATCCCCACCAAGGCGCCCGCCGTGTGTACAACATGGAAAGATCATGGGAAACATGGCAGTTACCACTGGTTGACGGCTTACACGTCATGGCACCCTCCTCGGCAGTTGCCATGTTGGACGCCATGTGAACAAATTTACACAAAAACTTCAATTTCTTGCTCGTTTGGCTTCGTTTCTTCATAAAAGGCTCTTGTAGGGAAAACTATCTGAAAATAGGACAAAAGGAAAATATAGCACAAGAAAATGATAATAAAAACCTAATAAGCATGTGAAATTCGAGTCAAATACACAGTGTGTTTCAGTGTTATCAATCACACCATGCTATCATCATACCATCTCATTCACTTGGATTAGCATTTTAATTCCACTTCATTAATGCAAACTAACCATTGGTTTTTTGTGGTTACATGTGTGTCGCATTACGCGAAAAACCGGCGGGAAAACAAGAACAACAGAGCCGCCACCGTGCGTTATTTATCCCAAAAGAGGGAAAGGAAACGCTCAGAGTAAACCTGGAAAAAGCATGGTCTCGCGACCAAAGAGAATGGGATCGGGAGTCGGTTATGCGAAGGGAAGGTATTAGCACCCCTACGCATCCGTCGTACTCGACGGGATCCACGCACAATAGGAAGGAAAATGGTTGCTAAAACACTGCTCAAATAAACATCTATACAGGCTGAAAGAGACACAAGAAAACAAACAAGACTAAACTCGGCAGGATATCGCATCCTGGGCCTACTTAGTCTATCAGGCATAGACATCAGAGTCAAAGTAGTTCGGACTGGGGAAACGACACATGCTCGCTAGGATATCGCATCCTATGCATACGTATCTCCTTTGGACGAAGGAGAATCAGAGCATCCGTAGCTCGGCTAAGACGCACCAGACAAAACAACACAAACATGGGCAAACATGGAACCCGAATGCCAATCGCTGGACTTACATCAGCTTCCGAACCAAACACACACAAGAAGGCAAACGTGGAGCCCAAATGCCAATCACTGGACTTACATCAGCATCCGAACCAAAACACACACAAACACTGGAACCCGAATGCCACTCGATGGACTTACATCAGCTTCCAAGCACACAACAAGACAAAACAAAGACACAGGCGCCCGGAGAGATCTGCTCATCTCCTGCCTACGTACCTCATCTGGTATGAGGATCAGGGCGACGTAGTTCCCCTACGGAGGGACACAGGACTAGCCTAACCAGATAACAGAGGGAGACACAACTAGGGAGACTACGACTCGAGCCTAGATGTTATCATGCAAGATTGTCCCTAAGTCAAGGTTTCTAGCTAACTTGCACAGGAAGCAAGCCTATCCTATTCAACACAAGTAAACAGCAAATCAAGCATTCACAAGCAGCACACACTATATGCACACAAAAGGGGCTCAATCAAAGGGTAAGACCGCAAGAGCAAGTCATCTGTACAGGGGTGGTGTTAGCTCTTAACCTTGCCATTGAGGGGCTAAGGTGAAGCTGATGAAAGGTGAGTGAAAATAAGACTTCACAGCTCTTATCCCTGGTCAGGGAGAGCTTCAGACAAAGGAGCGTGGGTTCAGAAAGGAGGAACCCTTCTACACTCAAGACTCTGACACAACTGTACATTGTACAAGATCTTGGGTTTGTGTCCCAATGCATCAACACAGTGGTGTGAGCAGAGGGACGACTCAACAGAATAGCGGGAGATAGATTGCATATCTCTTATATCTGCCCATTGCCTCATAGGGGTCTTTTACCTGCATGGGGACAAAAGTAAACAAGCACAAACATCGCCTCTTAAGGAGGACTTTAGACAGGTGTCTGGCCAAGTAACAGGCCAGGTCTTCCAGACTACATGGAGACAAGAATGTTATACCTCAGTGCAAATTGCTTATCAAGCAAAGCAAAGCAAGCTTAGCAACTAATGTACCTGAAATCAATCAAATACAATCAGTATACCAATCACAGAACTAAACAGCAAATGGTTCACAATTAACTATACACAGACAAACACAAGCCAATGCACCAAGGTGCAATAAGGCTCAAACTCAAGTATCAAACCCTGCAAAACAAAGTCAAAATTAGCTTATACAAGTCACAAGTCAAGTCCAATGGAAGCACATCATCAAGCATAGGCCATTTGTGCTATTAACCTGAAACACAACTCAAAAGTGAGATCACAAACCACTAGTCCAAGACTAGGGCCAAAAGGAGATGAAAAATCCAAAACAGCAAGTGAAAAATGATCAAATCCAAGATAAATCCATTAAGAAGAGAATCCGATTGGTCTCACATCAAAACTATGCACCAAATTCATTTCATGCACAATTTAAGTCAAACTAGGCAAGTATGAACCACATATGAGCAAACAGAATGATCACCATCAAACAAATACCAAAACAGCTCAATAAATTCCACAAAAATTCAAGTCTAAACAAAACACATTCAATGAGCATCATGTCAAATTTCATGCTATTTCGACAAGAGGAAGTAGGGAAATTAAATTCAACAAGTCAGGACATGCAAAAATCAATCCAAACTAGGTCACAAAGCATGTGTCAACTTCAAGCAAATGCAAAACAGTGAGAACAATTAAGAAATGAATGGGACCAAAGCCAAAGTGAACTCAAACATGTTAAGAATATCTCCATCAAATTTCACATTCATATGATATGGTATGAGCATTTCACAAGAAATGGAAGTCAATCACTCAAGCAAAACTTTAAAATGTCTAAACAGCAAGCAAAAATCCCAATCAAATAGGAAATGACTCAACAATTCCTACAAAAAAATCATGGCAAAACTAGTCATACAGAGGAGATCACATGCAAAATTTGAGGTCAATTGGCAAAGCATAGGCATATCAAATAAAATCATGAAGTTGACCTAACATAGTGTGACACACATTGTCACACTCAACTTGCACACATCATAACTTGCAAACCATAAATCCAAAATTCACAAACTACACATCAAAATCACCATCAATGAGTCAAGAACAAGCCTATAAAATTTCATGAATTTTGGCTAAGGCATCAAGATTTCATGTAAAAAATGGTAAAACATACATATATAGCATACATATCAAAGATCAATAGGCAAATCCGAAAAATCACCAGGCACAACTTGAGTTACTATGCCTAAAAAATTCTAGAGGAAATTTTGAATCTAACAAAAAAATTCCCAATTAATTTGGATTAAAATTGATTAAGTTATGAATTTTGGAAGTTTTGTTTAAATTGTGAAATGTTTATTTAATGTTTTAAATGATTTAATTAACACGGATGGCATAATTGTAAATATCCCAACGCCTGGCCAAAACGCGCAGCTTCATTAAAAGCGTTGGCGGCTTCCTATTGGACGAAACCGGCGCCAAGCAGGTTTTTGAAAATGGCCAGGCACTGAACGGATTGAAACACGGGATTTCCAGATTTCTTGAAGAACTTCAACGTGTTCTTCATCACCAGATGCGGTTATGAGCGATTCTCAACCAAAATGAATAAATCTTATACCGTTCTCTCCGTCTCTCAGCGTAGATCAAGGATATGGCCATGGTTTTGTCTATAAGTCAATGTATACAAAGATCCACTCAAGAAAAGTTTTACTACACAAACTTCAAATCCAAAGATCTTGATGCATAGTGGATGAAATCGCATGGTTCAAACGTCAAAATGATTTACGTTCCAGGCACTATTGAATCCATACAACAATTGCAAGAATCGAAGACTTCGAAATCTTACCTTCTTGAAGTGGCAGTGTGAAAATCGCGCGAATCTTGCTCCAATTCTTGAAAACAGATGTAGTGCAATGATTAGGAAGGTGATTGGTGAAGAAATTTCAGCTCAAAGGTGCACGATCATGAAGATTCTTCCAGCTGCCATAGATGAGCTAGCTTGTAACAGTTGGAGTTTGGCACCGTTCTTGCTTCAATTTGCTATCAACAGAACTCTAAGATTACCTGCACGTGAAGAATCAATAGAAAAAAGGCAAAAGCAATGATGAATTCTTGGAAAATTGATGAAAAAGTGAATGTGAAACTTGGAGAATTTTGAGAGAATTTGGGAGTTTTTGTGATGGGATCTGAAAAAATAATTATTATCCTGAGAAACAGTTATGATTAAGACTATATACCAATGCCTAATCCAAAATTTAATCATGATTAGCAAAATTAGGATGATTAGCATAATGTGCATTTTCAAGTGTTAGGTCCAATATGCCCTTTTCCAAACCAGTCCACATATCAGCTCAAAACCAGTTCACACAAGTCCAAAATATCATTTGTGATGTGTTGCAAAAGGTCTCATATGCATATGGCATGTATTTCTCAAAATCACCTTTTCATGCAAAAAATGCAAATGTGTTCACTTAAAAAATGGCATTTTGCCATGAGAGTTTTTGATGAAATTTGATTATGCACCATGAAAGATCATATGAAATGTGGTTTGCTCAAAAAAAAATCAAACAAATTGGCCATTCCATGTGAAAGTTATGGCACTTTGAATTTGGGCATTTTCTGAAAATGAATGGACCATATCTTGCCAACCACACATGGGAATTTCAAGTTCTTGGACTTTTTGGAATGGTGAGATCAAGATCTTCAACTTTCATGTTGGACAAAATTCCATTTGAAGCTTGTATGATGAATTAATTTTGGGGAGAAAAACTTTCCATTTTGGGCAGCTGAAATTACAGGTCACCTGCCATTTTAGGAAACTTCTTGTCTGGCCTCCAAATCTTCAACCTTGGTCTTTGATATGTCAAATGAGACTTATATGGACATGAATGAGGCCTTTCAAACCATCTCACACCTTCCAATCCATATAATCAGGCACAGTTGACCACAGTTGACCACAGTTGACTTTCTATGGTTTCAGCTGAAATTCAGCTTGACTGATGACTTCTGAGCATCCAATCTTTGTCCAAATCACTTCACAATGATCCTTAGACCATATGAACTTGATAAATCAACCATAGGGCTTTGTTCCAATGAAAATAGCACATGCTTGCTTGTTTAACTGATTCTCCTGACCAGTTTGACCTAATTTGTCAATTGAGCTTGCACTTGGGCAAAGGGCAATGCAATGTTATGCAATGGAACTTGTTATGCTAATGACCTAATCATGAAAATGTATGTACACAAGGAGGGTGCAAATTTGAGGTGCTACAGCTGCCCCTATTCAATCAACTGGGAACCCGAATGGATGAGAGCAACGGCTGTCAGACTTTCAGGGTAAACAGGGATTGAATACCAAGAACCATAGAAATTTGCACACTGCTGGGAATTTTTTTTGTTGTTTTTCTTTCTTTTGTTTTTTTTTTATTCTTCTGTCTTTTTTTTTATTCTTCTGTCTTCTCTTCAAAAGCACAAGCACATCCAGACAATCGGACGACAATGACCGGGATCCGAAATCTCAACTAGATGCCAACGGACAACTAGGAAAAACTCAACGTTTACCAAGACCAACGGAGAGGTAAATCAACTCTACTGGGGATGACCAGGAAAGGATACAACCATACGTCAGCGGACGTAATGGGAAAAACTCAACGTTTACCAAAACCAACGGAGAGGTAAATCCGCTGGGACGACCAGGAAAAACTCGACGTTTACCAAAACCAACGGAGAGGTAGCCAGACATCATCGAATGAATGGGAAGACTTGACCAGACGTCATCGGACGAAAGGGAGAAGCTCGACGTTTATCGACACCAACGGAGAAGGAGAAAGCCACTTCACGAGGGAAAGGCACCACAAATAGAAACCGAATAGGATGTCTACTGGGGATTCTGGCTGGGAAATCAACCAGACATTAATGAATGACTGGGAATAGGGTATACAATCAGACGTCATCGGACGAATGAGAAAAACTCAACGTTTATCGAAACCAACGGAGAGGTAAATCTGCATGGGGAAGGGTACAACTAGACGTCATAGGACGAATAGGAAAAACTCGACGTTTATCGACACCAACGGAGAGGAGGAAACTCTGAGGGGAACTATCTGGCATTACCAAATGATCTGCGGGGAACAAGCAACTATACGTCATCGGACGCATAGGAAAAACTCGACGTTTATCGACACCAGCGGAGAGGAGGAAACTTCACTAGGGAAGGGACGACGTTACGCACATCAAAAGATGATGTTTACCGACACCAAAGAAGACCAGACACTACGCATGACTGGGAAAGCACCGAAAGATGGTGTTTACCGACACCAAAGAAGACCAGACACTACGCATGACTGGAAATCACCGAAAGATGGTGTTTACCGACACCAAAGGAGACCAGACACTACGCATGACTGGAAATCACCGAAAGATGGTGTTTACCGACACCAAAGGAGACCAGACACTACGCATGACTGGAAATCACCGAAAGATGGTGTTTACTGACACCAAAGAAGACCAGACACTACGCATGACTGGAAATCACCGAAAGATGGTGTTTACCGACACCAAAGAAGACCAGACACTACGCATGACTGGAAATCACCGAAAGATGGTGTTTACCGACACCAAAGAAGACCAGACACTACGCATGACTGGGAATCACCGAAAGATGGTGTTTACCGACACCAACGAAACAACACACGCGGGTGCTGACAGGATACTGACATCTACAAGATGACAGGGCAAGGCTGATCACTTGCAGGGGGTCTCACTGGGGAACAAGGTCACTACAGCGAGCAAACAGGAAGGAACACCAAGGATACCGGGTTGTAGGTATGAAATGGGTGACCGACCAAACGTGAATTGGTTTGTGTTCCAAAACACTCAACATCCTGAAGAGGGCTAGAAAAGCAGTCTTGTTAAAGGATGGACATTCGATTCCACAAGGAATACGAATCTTACTCAGCTGGTGAAAACAATCAAAAGATTGACCAAAGAGCGCATGAGATACATTATCTATAGCCGTCAAAACGTAGATAACATACTCGCATGGAAGATTATCCATAACCGGGTTGTAGGTTGTTAGATGGATAAATCGACCGACATCATCCTGACGAGAGCAAAGGCAAACTTGTTAAAGGATGGACATTCGATTCCGAACAAAGGAATACGAATCTTACTCAACTGGGGAGGACGACTTCGACCCAAGAGCACATGAGATACATTATCTATAGCCGTCGAAACGTAGATAACATACTCGCATGGAAGGTAATCCATAACCGGGTGGGTTGAAAAATGGATAAATCGACCGAAAAGAAAGGCATCGGGGTACCAGGAATAGGTATGCAAAGATGACCAATCAAAAGAGGATAAAGTTGCTTACTCGGAGCAAATATCCAAAAGGAAGAGGAAGACCCACTGGGGACAATACTGCTTGATCAAGGCAAGTATCCAGATGGGACAAGACTATTAATACCGCAAATTGGGTACTGATAACTGCAAAGAGGGGATTACGTCTACCGGTTAATAGGCAGAAAACCACGGAAAACAGTAACCGTCATCAACTAGGATAAGCACAAAGGGTTAACTCCACCAAGGGGAGAACGTGGGATTTTACAACTACCAGCTAGTAGGTAGAAAACCACAAAGATAGGACCTACAACTACCGGTTTGCAGGTAGAGGCCAACAAACAGAATGAACCACAAAGGTTACCTCTGCTAGGGGATGAAGGTGGGATTTTACAACTACCAGTTTGTAGGTAGAAGCCAACAAACAGAATGAACCACAAAGGCTACCTCTGCTAGGGGATGAAAGTGAGATTTTACAACTACCGGCTTGTAGGTAGAAAACCACGACGATAGGACTTACAGCTACCGGTTTGTAGGTAGAAGTCAACAAACAGTCAACGGGCGGTTTGTAGGTAGAAGTCAACAAACAGTCAACGGGGAGCCAATTTAGGATCAATCCCAAAAGGCAGACTGAAACAAGACTCATCCTACTGAGGAAAGAACTCAATAGGGAAACCCGTCCCGTGAGGGAGGGAACGGAAACAACCGTCATCCACGAGGATCTAACTCAGTGGGGGAACACAGAAGGAAATGGTAGACACTTTCTGCTTAAGGGGTAGACTCTACATGGAGAGATCAGACACACCCACATCTGCTAGGGGAATTGTACTGCTGGGGATACCCGCTCGACTAAGGAGTCGCTTGCTGAGAAAACACCAACCTCTCAACCATGCTGGGGAACCCAACTCTGAAGCCGATCCAAAGGCGCGATGCTAAACTCTTTCCAACAACCCAATCTCGGCTGGTCACCACTGCCTAGGGCTAATGGACATGTTTGCAATGTTGATGCATGAGTTTTTTTTTGTTTTACACAATGCCCCATGATCACGGAAATGCTATGCACTAATGATGCAATATGCTATGCTTGTCTAAATGATGGATGCATAAAAATACGTCCCCTCCAGAGACAACACCGGGGAACTCCGGGAACTGTGCTGAGGATCTCCTTGCCACGTCAATTTCCACCCTGCTGGGGAAAGGCAATCCTCGTTGGGGATGAACTCCATCGAACCCGAACTACTTGGCGATTACCCTGCTAGGGGAGGCAACCCATGCTTATCTCTACTGGGGATGATCTTCGCCGAACCCGATCCGCTTGTGGACCTTGCTGAGGGAAAACCATCAACACAACCTCTGCTGGGAAGACAGCTTCAGACTTGGAAACAGTCACAACTCCGCTGGTGTACCCTTCAGGCTTGCTGAGGAGGCACCGATCTTGAATCTGCTCGGGAGATGACACTCTCAAACCCATCGGGGAAATACGGCCTATCGGTCACAGGCCGCCCTTCGATTCGTCGAACACTGGTGTTCACCATCCTACCACAGTGTTGACTTTCCACTTTTGAGAACTCCCAGACTCATCTGGACTTTTCCGAGTCATCACCTTGTATTCCCGGCTCCTCCGTACTCTACGGGGATCGGACTCCTAGGATTCATACAAGTCTTTCCAGTCCTCAGACTTTGAAGAGTCTTCTTGATTACTTTCTAGGATCGTCGTCTTTCTTTCACCGTCCTTTCATTGTTCGTCCATCCCTTGCCCCTGTTTGGACTCTGTGGGGATCTTTTGTCAACAGGCTTCATATCACCGTCTGTCAGCGAATGAAGATATCTAACAGCACCTGCACAAGAGATTGTTAGATAAAAGCGTGCCCCAGGCGTGCCAACACTTCAACATCTTGGTCACTTAAACTTCCGAGTAAGATTTCCAGATTTCAATCTTATAAGCATGCATCGGAAGGGACCTATATGTTTCAAAATGCAAATATTCTTATAAAAAATGAACGGATGTTTTCGTAATCAAAGCGACAATGAAAACAGAAACAAAACTATTTGACTGAACGCATTTATAGACTGAAACAAAAAGGTGGCTCAGAATCGAGCAACACACAGGAAGCAAACCCTGGAAAGAGGTGATTGCGCACAAAAGGAAAAATCTATCCTAATGGCAATGTGAAACCGTGATCTCATCGGGTTTCAACTCGGTTACACCCCATATGTCCTCAAGACTTTCCGCACTTTCGGCTTTCTGAACCAGACGCTTCCGATCGATCTCTGTCGGAGATTATCCAAGTCACATCTCGAGCACAAACGATCATGCTGGACGCAGTTGTTCGTTTCAATCCCTTTTTTGCCTGGACCGCCCTTTCGGGTTTCAGTCCACCGGGATACCCTTTTTTGCTCAAGTCGCCCTTGTGGGGTTTTCGACTTGCCGGGTGTACAAATCTTTTCTTTTATTATCCCTAACTTTTGCCCGAACCTTTTCTCTTTTTTTCCTTGGTTCGCCGGGATGCCCTTTTTTGCTTGGACTTTTTCTTTTTTGTCCAGCGGGTCAATTTTTCACGAAGTATCTTCTAACTGCGTCCGCATTCACAAGGGATGGAAAATCCTCGCCACTCATGGTCGTCAGCAACAAAGCTCTGTCGGAGAAAGCCTTCTTGACCATGCTGGGGGTTCATGACTGTATTTCCACTTGCCCCACGATCGTCTCGAGGAGGAAGGATCCTCTTCAATACCAACTCGCTCACGTGGTACGCACGAGGTCGCACTATTCGGTCAACAACACGCTTCATTCACTAGGTACAACTTCCCCATGACAAGTAACTGTCAGCCCTTTTCTCCTCGGTCAGGCTCAACGTGTCATACTGAGTCCTTATCCACTCACCCTTTTTCAAGTTCACGTCCAACGGGACCCCATGACGAAATCTGGGTCTTAAATGGTAGTACCACCCATATCTGAGTGAGAAAGGCGTTGCCCCAGTAGACGCACGTACCGAAGTACGACACTCAGGATACCAACTTCGTACTCAGCCACCATCGTTAGTGCATTCAAATGTTATCGGGGAAGCACTAGCTCATTCCCATCAGACATCAGAATCTGTTCGGATTCAGGGTCAGGCCCCTCCTCCGGGATCGGTCACTCTCAATCTTTCGATTTGAGTACCTCGAGATATCCTCATCAGGGACTTCAGATTTCCTTGGTTGAGAATCATCAATGGGTTGTTGGGCAAGATAGCCATACAATACCCTCCTCTTGATTGCTTTCTGGGAGATGTACTGAATATCGGATTCGGTCGACACCATTTTCCCTCTCGCAACCCGTCCACTACATGCTGACTTATCAAGCACGTACTTGATCAGATCCATTTTGGACATCCACAAAGTGGTATGAACCAGCATACACTGTCTCAGTCGGCGAGCAGCCTATGCCAAAGTACATCAAGTTTTCTCGAGCAGTGAGTGTATTGTTTCACAGTCGATAAACTTTTTGCTTAGGTAAATTGCATGCTCTTTTCGACAAGACTCGTCATGCTGACCCAATACACCTCATAGACCCCTTGAGGGCTGTCAAGCACCAGATTAATAATCATCCCCATGGGAAGCATCAGAATCAGAGGTTTCTGCAACTTATTCTTTTTTCAAATGCCCCTTGGCAATCATCATTCCACCTGACCGTTTGATCTCTTTCTTGTTCTCTTGTCTTCGGTTCAGGCGTTTCTTGTATCTTTTTTTTTCTTTTTTTTTTCTTTTTTTTTTTTTGCAGGATCGACCTCGATTCCTCTTTCCTTCGCAACATGCCTCGGCAGCTTGCTGGACAGCACTCCATAAGTGCGCTAATTCGAACTCAACAGTATGAGTTATCTCTACCTGTCAAACAACTTGATCCACCGGATGCCCCTCTTCTGCTTGGGACTTTGCCATCATGTCATCAACATGGCGTTCGCTTTCACGATGAGTCATATCATGAAACAAAGTCATCGTAGCCCTTTGATCCGTGGCACCGGCCTTTTTCTTCACCTTATAACAAGAAGGTACTCCTTGGTGTGAAGGACATTGTTTACTCCACATCATCTGGCGACAATTCCACTTGATCTTGGCCAAGAGAGCCATCCATGAAGGTAAACACCGAGAACTGAGCAGTGTTATCAACCAATACATCAACGTGAAGTACCGGGAGTTCATCTTTCAAACTAGCTCTATTCATGTCTCGACAGTCCACACACATTCTCATCTTTTAGCACCGGTTTCCGCTTCACTGGAAGACAGTCTTCTCTCCATGGTAGCTCGTGCCCCACAACATGGGTATTCCACCCTGGTGTATCTTGATGCAACCAGGTGAAGATATCAACCTGCTCTTTCAATAGGGCTACCATTCTGTTCTCGACTCGCCTCTGAAGCGGCCTAAACTTTCATTTCCCTTCTGACCTCGACGGTACTTGGGATGACAATCTTGACTCGCTCCTCGTGTGGTTGAATCACCTTCTCCTCTTATTTCAACAACCTGGCTAATTCTAGCAGATCACAATCTTCTTCGCCTTCTTCTTTGGCATGATAGCTTGGATTGTCGAAGTCATATAGAGGTGTAACCAAATTGTTATCGATGAGATCAGGAGGGTAATCACTTTTGTGGTTGGAACCAAATGAATCAAAAGGAAAGATAATAAAAACATTGCCATTTTTATTTTTATTTTTTAAAACTGCAAAAAGTGAAAAACAGGGAACACCGCTTTTAATCACAAAAACATCCATTTATTACTGATGCAAAATGTTGCACAATGAAACACATGAGATGACCCTTACAATGGACCATTATGTTTCGAGCAAAACGTATGGCTTTCATGCAAACAAAATAAAACCAGAAATCCTACATCTCAGGATGAGTGACAGTGGTGATTTCGGAGGCTTTCCAGTTGTCTGGTACGCACGACTTTATCCACAACTCGAGCTCGCGGTCGCGGTCGATCTCTTCACTCACTGAACAAGCATGATCAGGATTCAGCATTCCTGCACTGACAAAGATGTACGGCGGACGACGTCCCCTGTTTGGTCTAGACGACTCTTGATCTGGATAGCCAATCCCGAACATGTCTGCCTTTACCACTATGTCAATGATCCTGCCCCAGCCTCGAGCCTCTTTGTTTTTCACCACCTCTAGAGCTTGTTTATAAGAAGAAATGGACAACTTCTTCTCCTTCTCAGTAACAACAGCATTCTCCACCTTGACGGTTTCGATTGCTTGACTGGGTGTTTCAAATTTTTCACTGTCCGTTTCTACTTCTATCATCTTCTGGGTCATATCTCTCATCAATACACACCCCTCGGAGGCGACGGCCGCACAACAATTATTAATAATAGGGACGGCTCCATCCTTCATCATAGGTTCTGGGACCACAGACATTGGACCCTTTAGCTGATCTTCCTCAATCATCCCCATTCCTTTCTTGACCTTTTTCACCATCTTCACTTTTATGGGACCCTGCCTGGGTACAGGGTTAACATCACCATTCATTATTTGTGCCAAGTTGATGGTCTTGGAGTCCACCATGTCTTGGATGACATGCTTGAAAGCCCTACAACCCTCAACATTGTGCCCGGGTGCCTCGGAATGGAACTCGCACCTGGCATTCTCATCATAGTGTGCAGGCCTCTTCTGTTGTGCTATGGGAATCAAAATCCTTGACCGGACTAACCCCAAATCCCTCAATCTCCTGAACAGAAGGGTGTAGGTCACAGGTGGTTCCTCAAACTGACGCTCCTCCTTCTTCTTCTTCACCTGGCTCCTAGCTCTCGGTACTTTCTGTTGAAGTGGTGGTTGTTGCTGTGGAGCAAGTGTATTACCAACAGGAGTGGTTACAGTGACAGCATAAGGGTGATAACGGTCCTTACCGCGTTCCTTCTTTACTGGCACACCACTTGAGTCAACCTCTTTTTTGAGCAGGCCACCGCCAGAGGGTTCCTTGGCTACAGAGTCACAGGGATTTGTCACTTCGGATGATGGAGCTTTTCCTTGAACTTTCTCCACCATCAGCCACTTCTCAACCTTTTCCAATCTCTCAGCCATGGCTTTCTGCCCCAAGGCAAGCCCTTGCACAACACTGACCAAATCCCTCACCATCTCTTTCAGTTCAAGGATGTCGGTGTTGGGAAGATCCATCAGTTTGGATTTGTTGCCCCTAGCAGGATATCTGAGCAAACGAGCTATGCGCACCGGTTGACACCTACAAAACAACAAAAGGGTTAGTATGACTCACACATGCAATGTCTATCCGTACCAGGAATATTCCTTCCTTTGATTCTAGCATCACTGAGACAGATAATGTTTCATCAATAACAATCTGACATCTGGATTTCTCTCAACCAGAATCTCAATCAACAATGGACCCTGAGTACGGATCGACATGGGTTGAATGCGGATGAATGCAAAATGGGATGATGCAAATGCATGAATGCAGGTCACTGTGCCACCAAGTCATCTGAAGACCCATTCTCTGAACCAGTCCCAGTCAACTGAGTCACCATAAATCTGACTTGGGGAGTTCTCAAATAAACGGAACTGGAGGTTACATCACCATCATCACAGAAACATCCACTGAACGGATGACAGCCAGATCCTCTGAACGGGCACTCTCAAATTCAACCCGGGGGATCCGAAATAAACGGAACCCGCTGATAAAACACGGACAGAACTCCGGCGTCCCAGAAATAAATGTCCATAATTCACAGTCACCATTAGTACCAAGAGTCACCAACAAGTCACCAACAAGTCAGCTACAGTACCTGTAAAGATGATCATTCCATCCCCACTCACGGGTGTCATCTAGGCCAGGGTAAGGTCGAGAGAAACGCAGGATAAACAACCCTTTTCAAGAATATCATCCTGTGCACACCAGATGTATGCACCGATGATACCCCATCAAAATCTGAACTGCTCGTGATGTCGATGTTCCGCTAAGTGGCGCATACCACCCGCTTCCCATGAATCACTCTATTCCTAGGTTTCCTAGATTTCACTCATAGCCTGGGTATTGGGCCTTTTACCTCGAGTAACTCCCACCCCAAACAGAGAGAACACAGCCAGCACAGCAGATGAATATGAATGAATGCAAACATTAATGCAAACAATAAATGCCATCAATAAACAATGAATGCAATAAATAACACATCAAAAAGCAACCAAAGCCCTAACCTAGAGAGCGCTAGGAGAGACTCGCTTAGGGAAGAAGGACCAGCACAGGTCAACTTCTCTGATATCTTTTCCCCAGCAGAGTCGCCAGCTGTCGCATTACGCGAAAAACCGGCGGGAAAACAAGAACAACAGAGCCGCCACCGTGCGTTATTTATCCCAAAAGAGGGAAAGGAAACGCTTAGAGTAAACCTGGAAAAAGCATGGTCTCGCGACCAAAGAGAATGGGATCGGGAGTCGGTTATGCGAAGGGAAGGTATTAGCACCCCTACGCATTTGTCGTACTCGACGGGATCCACGCACAATAGGAAGGAAAATGGTTGCTAAAACACTGCTCAAATAAACATCTATACAGGCTGAAAGAGACACAAGAAAACAAACAAGACTGAACTCGGCAGGATATCGCATCCTGGGCCTACTTAGTCTATCAGGCATAGACATCAGAGTCAAAGTAGTTCGGACTGGGGAAACGACACATGCTCGCTAGGATATCGCATCCTATGCATACGTATCTCCTTTGGACGAAGGAGAATCAGAGCATCCGTAGCTCGGCTAAGACGCACCAGACAAAACAACACAAACATGGGCAAACATGGAACCCGAATGCCAATCGCTGGACTTACATCAGCTTCCGAACCAAACACACACAAGAAGGCAAACGTGGAGCCCAAATGCCAATCACTGGACTTACATCAGCATCTGAACCAAAACACACACAAACACTGGAACCCGAATGCCACTCGATGGACTTACATCAGCTTCCAAGCACACAACAAGACAAAACAAAGACACAGGCGCCCGGAGAGATCTGCTCATCTCCTGCCTACGTACCTCATCTGGTATGAGGATCAGGGCGACGTAGTTCCCCTATGGAGGGACACAGGACTAGCCTAACCAGATAACAGAGGGAGACACAACTAGGGAGACTACGACTCGAGCCTAGATGTTATCATGCAAGATTGTCCCTAAGTCAAGGTTTCTAGCTAACTTGCACAGGAAGCAAGCCTATCCTATTCAACACAAGTAAACAGCAAATCAAGCATTCACAAGCAGCACACACTATATGCACACAAAAGGGGCTCAATCAAAGGGTAAGACCGCAAGAGCAAGTCATCTGTACAGGGGTGGTGTTAGCTCTTAACCTTGCCATTGAGGGGCTAAGGTGAAGCTGATGAAAGGTGAGTGAAAATAAGACTTCACAGCTCTTATCCCTGGTCAGGGAGAGCTTCAGACAAAGGAGCGTGGGTTCAGAAAGGAGGAACCCTTCTACACTCAAGACTCTGACACAACTGTACATTGTACAAGATCTTGGGTTTGTGTCCCAATGCATCAACACAGTGGTGTGAGCAGAGGGACGACTCAACAGAATAGCGGGAGATAGATTGCATATCTCTTATATCCGCCCATTGCCTCATAGGGGTCTTTTACCTGCTTGGGGACAAAAGTAAACAAGCACAAACATCGCCTCTTAAGGAGGACTTCAGACAGGTGCCTGGCCAAGTAACAGGCCAGGTCTTCCAGACTACATGGAGACAAGAATGTTATACCTCAGTGCAAATTGCTTATCAAGCAAGCTTAGCAACTAATGTACCTGAAATCAATCAAATACAATCAGTATACCAATCACAGAACTAAACAGCAAATGGTTCACAATTAACTATACACAGACAAACACAAGCCAATGCACCAAGGTGAAATAAGGATCAAACTCAAGTATCAAACCCTGCAAAACAAAGTCAAAATTAGCTATATACAAGTCACAAGTCAAGTCCAATGGAAGCACATCATCAAGCATAGGCCATTTGTGCTATTAACCTGAAACACAACTCAAAAGTGAGATCACAAACCACTAGTCCAAGACTAGGGCCAAAAGGAGATGAAAAATCCAAAACAGCAAGTGAAAAATGATCAAATCCAAGATAAATCCATTAAGAAGTGAATCCGATTGGTCTCACATCAAAACTATGCACCAAATTCATTTCATGCACAATTTAAGTCAAACTAGGCAAGTATGAACCACATATGAGCAAACAGAATGATCACCATCAAACAAATACCAAAACAGCTCAATAAATTCCACAAAAATTCAAGTCTAAACAGACCACATTCAATGAGCATCATGTCAAATTTCATGCTATTTGGACAAGAGGAAGTAGGGAAATTAAATTCAACAAGTCAGGACATGCAAAAATCAATCCAAACTAGGTCACAAAGCATGTGTCAACTTCAAGCAAATGCAAAACAGTGAGAACAATTAAGAAATGAATGGGACTAAAGCCAAAGTGAACTCAAACATGTTAAGAATCTCTCCATCAAATTTCACAAGACATGGAAGTCAATCACTCAAGCAAACCCCTAAAATGTCTAAACAGCAAGCAAAAATCCCAATCAAATAGGAAATGACTCAACAATTCCTACAAAATAATCATGGCAAAACTAGTCATACAGAGGAGATCACATGCAAAATTTGAGGTCAATTGGCAAAGCATAGGCATATCAAATAAAATCATGAAGTTGACCTAACATAGTGTGACACACATTGTCACACTCAACTTGCACACATCATAACTTGTAAACCATAAATCCAAAATTCACAAACTACACATCAAAATCACCAGCAATGAGTCAAGAACAAGCCTATAAAATTTCATGAATTTTGGCTAAGGCATCAAGATTTCATGTAAAAAATGGTAAAACATACATATATAGCATACATATCAAAGATCAATAGGCAAATCCAAAAAATCACCAGGCACAACTTGAGTTACTATGCCTAAAAAATTCTAGAGGAAATTCTGAATCTAACAAAAAAATTCCCAATTAATTTGGATTAAAATTGATTAAGTTATGAATTTTGGAAGTTTTGTTTAAATTGTGAAATGTTTATTTAATGTTTTAAATGATTTAATTAACACGGATGGCATAATTGTAAATATCCCAACGCCTGGCCAAAACGCGCAGCTTCATTAAAAGCGTTGGCGGCTTCCTATTGGACGAAACCGGCGCCAAACAGGTTTTTGAAAATGGCCAGGCACTGAACGGATTGAAACACGGGATTTCCAGATTTCTTGAAGAACTTCAACGTGTTCTTCATCACCAGATGCGGTTATGAGCGATTCTCAACCAAAATGAATAAATCTTATACCGTTCTCTCCGTCTCTCAGCGTAAATCAAGGATATGGCCATGGTTTTGTCTATAAGTCAATGTATACAAAGATCCACTCAAGAAAAGTTTTACTACACAAACTTCAAATCCAAAGATCTTGATGCATAGTGGATGAAATCGCATGGTTCAAACGTCAAAATGATCAACGTTCCAGGCACTATTGAATCCATACAACAATTGCAAGAATCGAAGACTTCGAAATCTTACCTTCTTGAAGTGGCAGTGTGAAAATCGCGCGAATCTTGCTCCAATTCTTGAAAACAGATGTAGTGCAATGATTAGGAAGGTGATTGGTGAAGAAATTTCAGCTCAAAGGTGCACGATCATGAAGATTCTTCCAGCTGCCATTGATGAGCTAGCTTGTAACAGTTGGAGTTTGGCACCGTTCTTGCTTCAATTTGCTATCAACAGAACTCTAAGATTACCTGCACGTGAAGAATCAATAGAAAAAAGGCAAAAGCAATGATGAATTCTTGGAAAATTGATGAAAAAGTGAATGTGAAACTTGGAGAATTTTGAGAGAATTTGGGAGTTTTTGTGATGGGATCTGAAAAAATGATTATTATCCTGAGAAACAGTTATGATTAAGACTATATACCAATGCCTAATCCAAAATTTAATCATGATTAGCAAAATTAGGATGATTAGCATAATGTGCATTTTCAAGTGTTAGGTCCAATATGCCCTTTTCCAAACCAGTCCACATATCAGCTCAAAACCAGTTCACACAAGTCCAAAATATCATTTGTGATGTGTTGCAAAAGGTCTCATATGCATATGGCTTGTATTTCTCAAAATCACCTTTTCATGCCAAAAATGCAAATGTGTTCACTTAAAAAATGGCATTTTGCCATGAGAGTTTTTGATGAAATTTGATTATGCACCATGAAAGATCATATGAAATGTGGTTTGCTCAAAAAAAATCAAACAAATTGGCCATTCCATGTGAAAGTTATGGCACTTTGAATTTGGGCATTTTCTGAAAATGAATGGACCATATCTTGCCAACCACACATGGGAATTTCAAGTTCTTGGACTTTTTGGAATGGTGAGATCAAGATCTTCAACTTTCATGTTGGACAAAATTCCATTTGAAGCTTGTATGATGAAGTAATTTTGGGGAGAAAAACTTTCCATTTTGGGCAGCTGAAATTACAGGTCACTTGCCATTTTAGGAAACTTCTTGTCTGACCTCCAAATCTTCAACCTTGGTCTTTGATATGTCAAATGAGACTTATATGGACATGAATGAGGCCTTTCAAACCATCTTACACCTTCCAATCCATATAATCAGGCACAGTTGACCACAGTTGACCACAGTTGACTTTCTATGGTTTCAGCTGAAATTCAGCTTGACTGATGACTTCTGAGCATCCAATCTTTGTCCAAATCACTTCACAATGATCCTTAGACCATATGAACTTGATAAATCAACCATAGGGCTTTGTTCCAATGAAAATAGCACATGCTTGCTTGTTTAACTGATTCTCCTGACCAGTTTGACCTAATTTGTCAATTGAGCTTGCACTTGGGCAAAGGGCAATGCAATGTTATGCAATGGACCTTGTTATGCTAATGACCTAATCATGAAAATGTATGTACACAAGGAGGGTGCAAATTTGAGGTGCTACAGCTGCCCCTATTCAATCAACTGGGAACCCGAATGGATGAGAGCAACGGCTGTCAGACTTTCAGGGTAAACAGGGATTGAATACCAAGAACCGTAGAAATTTGCACACTGCTGGGAATTTTTTTTGTTGTTTTTCTTTCTTTTGTTTTTTTTTATTCTTCTGTCTTTTTTTTTTTTATTCTTCTGTCTTCTCTTCAAAAGCACAAGCACATCCAGACAATCGGACGACAATGACCGGGATCCGAAATCTCAACTAGATGCCAACGGACAACTAGGAAAAACTCAACGTTTACCAAGACCAACGGAGAGGTAAATCAACTCTACTAGGGATGACTAGGAAAGGATACAACCATATGTCAGCGGACGTAATGGGAAAAACTCAACGTTTACCAAAACCAACGGAGAGGTAAATCCGCTGGGACGACCAGGAAAAACTCGACGTTTACCAAAACCAACGGAGAGGTAGCCAGACATCATCGAATGAATGGGAAGACTCGACCAGACATCATCGGACGAAAGGGAGAAGCTCGACGTTTATCGACACCAACGGAGAAGGAGAAAGCCACATCACGAGGGAAAGGCACCACAAACAGAAACCGAATAGGACGTCTACTGGGGATTCTGGCTGGGAAATCAACCAGACATTAATGAATGACTGGGAATAGGGTATACAATCAGACGTCATCGGACGAATGAGAAAAACTCAATGTTTATCGAAACCAACGGAGAGGTAAATCTGCATGGGGAAGGGTACAACTAGACGTCATAGGACGAATAGGAAAAACTCGACGTTTATCGACACCAACGGAGAGGAGGAAACTCTGAGGGGAACTATCTGGCATTACCAAATGATCTGCGGGGAACAAGCAACTATACGTCATCGGACGCATAGGAAAAACTCGACGTTTATCGACACCAACGGAGAGGAGGAAACTTCACTAGGGAAGGGACGACGTTACGCACATCAAAAGATGATGTTTACCGACACCAAAGAAGACCAGACACTACGCATGACTGGAAATCACCGAAAGATGGTGTTTACCGACACCAAAGGAGACCAGACACTACGCACTACTGGAAATCACCGAAAGATGGTGTTTACCGACACCAAAGGTGACCAGACACTACGCATGACTGGAAATCACCGAAAGATGGTGTTTATTGACACCAAAGAAGACCAGACACTACGCATGACTGGAAATCACCGAAAGATGGTGTTTACCGACACCAAAGAAGACCAGACACTACGCATGACTGGAAATCACCGAAAGATGGTGTTTACCGACACCAAAGAAGACCAGACACTACGCATGACTGGGAATCACCGAAAGATGGTGTTTACCGACACCAACAAAACAACACACGCGGGTGCTGACAGGATACTGACATCTACAAGATGACAGGGCAAGGCTGATCACTTGCAGGGGGTCTCACTGGGGAACAAGGTCACTACAGCGAGCAAACAGGAAGGAACACCAAGGATACCGGGTTGTAGGTATGAAACGGGTGACCGACCAAACGTGAATTGGTTTGTGTTCCAAAACACTCAACATCCTGAAGAGGGCTAGAAAAGCAGTCTTGTTAAAGGATGGACATTCGATTCCACAAGGAATACGAATCTTACTCAGCTGGTGAAAACAATCAAAAGATTGACCAAAGAGCGCATGAGATACATTATCTATAGCCGTCAAAACGTAGATAACATACTCGCATGGAAGATTATCCATAACCGGGTTGTAGGTTGTTAGATGGATAAATCGACCGACATCATCCTGAAGAGAGCAAAGGCAAACTTGTTAAAGGATGGACATTCGATTCCGAACAAAGGAATACGAATCTTACTCAACTGGGGAGGACGACTTCGACCCAAGAGCGCATGAGATACATTATCTATAGCCGTCGAAACGTAGATAACATACTCGCATGGAAGGTTATCCATAACCGGGTGGGTTGAAAAATGGATAAATCGACCGAAAAGAAAGGCATCGGGGTACCAGGAATAGGTATGCAAAGATGACCAATCAAAAGAGGATAAAGTTGCTTACTCGGAGCAAATATCCAAAAGGAAGGGGAAGACCCACTAGGGACAATACTGCTTGATCAAGGCAAGTATCCAGATGGGACAAGACTATTAATACCGCAAATTGGGTACTGATAACTGCAAAGAGGGGATTACGTCTACCGGTTAATAGGCAGAAAACCACGGAAAACAGTAACCGTCATCAACTAGGATAAGCACAAAGGGTTAACTCCACCAAGGGGAGAACGTGGGATTTTACAACTACCAGCTAGTAGGTAGAAAACCACAAAGATAGGACCTACAACTACCGGTTTGCAGGTAGAGGCCAACAAACAGAATGAACCACAAAGGTTACCTCTGCTAGGGGATGAAAGTGGGATTTTACAACTACCAGTTTGTAGGTAGAAGCCAACAAATAGAATGAACCACAAAGGCTACCTCTGCTAGGGGATGAAAGTGAGATTTTACAACTACCGGCTTGTAGGTAGAAAACCACGACGATAGGACTTACAGCTACCGGTTTGTAGGTAGAAGTCAACAAACAGTCAACGGGCGGTTTGTAGGTAGAAGTCAACAAACAGTCAACGGGGAGCCAATTTAGGATCAATCCCAAAAGGCAGACTGAAACAAGACTCATCCTACAGAGGAAAGAACTCAATAGGGAAACCCGTCCCGTGAGGGAGGGAACGGAAACAACCGTCATCCACGAGGATCTAACTCAGTGGGGGAACACAGAAGGAAATGGTAGACACTTTCTGCTTAAGGGGTAGACTCTACATGGAGAGATCAGACACACCCACATCTGCTAGGGGAATTGTACTGCTGGGGATACCCGCTCGACTAAGGAGTCGCTTGCTGAGAAAACACCAACCTCTCAACCATGCTGGGGAACCCAACTCTGAAGCCGATCCAAAGGCGCGATGCTAAACTCTTTCCAACAACCCAATCTCGGCTGGTCACCACTGCCTAGGGCTAATGGACATGTTTGCAATGTTGATGCATGAGTTTTTTTTTGTTTTACACAATGCCCCATGATCACGGAAATGCTATGCACTAATGATGCAATATGCTATTCTTGTCTAAATGATGGATGCATAAAAATACGTCCCCTCCAGAGACAACACCGGGGAACTCCAGGAACTGTGCTGAGGATCTCCTTGCCACGTCAATTTCCACCCTGCTGGGGAAAGACAATCCTCGCTGGGGATGAACTCCATCGAACCCGAACTACTTGGCAATTACCCTGCTAGGGGAGGCAACCCATGCTTATCTCTACTGGGGATGATCTTCGCCGAACCCGATCCGCTTGTGGACCTTGCTGAGGGAAAACCATCAACACAACCTCTGCTGGGAAGACAGCTTCAGACTTGGAAACAGTCACAACTCCGCTGGGGATATGGTAACCTTCAGGCTTGCTGAGGAGGCACCGATCTCGAATCTGCTAGGGAGATGACACTCTCAAACCCATCGGGGAAATACGGCCTATCGGTCACGGGCCGCCCTTCGATTCGTCGAACACTGGTGTTCACCATCCTACCACAATGTTGACTTTCCACTTTTGAGAACTCCCACACTCATCTGGACTTTTCCGATTCATCACCTTGTATTCCCGGCTCCTCCGTACTCTACGGGGATCGGACTCCTAGGATTCATACAAGTCTTTCCAGTCCTCAGACTTTGAAGAGTCTTCTTGATTACTTTCTAGGATCGTCGTCTTTCTTTCACCGTCCTTACATTGTTCGTCCATCCCTTGCCCCTGTTTGGACTCTGTGGGGATCTTTTGTCAATAGGCTTCATATCACCGCCTGTCAGCGAATGAAGATATCTAACAGCACCTGCACAAGAGATTGTTAGATAAAAGCGTGCCCCAGGCGTGCCAACACTTCAACATCTTGGTCACTCAAACTTCCGAGTAAGATTTCCAGATTTCAATCTTATAAGCATGCATCGGAAGGGACCTCTATGTTTCAAAATGCAAATATTCTTATCAAAAATGAACGGATGTTTTCGTAATCAAAGCGACAATGAAAACAAAAACAAAACTATTTGACTGAACGCATTTATAGACTGAAACAAAAAGGTGGCTCAGAATCGAGCAACACACAGGAAGCAAACCCTGGAAAGAGGTGATTGCGCACAAAAGGAAAAATCTATCCTAATGGCAATGTGAAACCGTGATCTCATCGGGTTTCAACTCGGTTACACCCCATATGTCCTCAAGACTTTCCGCACTTTCGGCTTTCTGAACCAGACGCTTCCGATCGATCTCTGTCGGAGATTATCCAAGTCACATCTCGAGCACAAACGATCATGCTGGACGCAGTTGTTCGTTTCAATCCCTCTTTTGCCTGGACCGCCCTTTCGGGTTTCAGTCCACCGGGATACCCTTTTTTGCTCAAGTCGCCCTTGTGGGGTTTTCGACTTGCCGGGTGTACAGTTCTTTTCTTTTATTATCCCTAACTTTTGCCCGAACCTTTTCTCTTTTTTTCCTTGGTTCGCCGGGATGCCCTTTTTTGCTTGGACTTTTTCTTTTTTGTCCAGCGGGTCAATTTTTCACGAAGTATCTTCTAACTGCGTCCGCATTCACAGGGGATGGAAAATCCTCGCCACTCATGGTCGTCAGCAACAAAGCTCTGTCGGAGAAAGCCTTCTTGACCATGCTGGGGGTTCATGACTGTATATCCACTTGCCCCACGATCGTCTCGAGGAGGAAGGATCCTCTTCAATACCAACTCGCTCACGTGGTACGCACGAGGTCGCACTCTTCGGTCAACAACACGCTTCATTCACTAGGTACAACTGCCCCATGACAAGTAACTGTCAGCCCTTTTCTCCTCGGTAAGGCTCAACGTGTCATACTGAGTCCTTATCCACTCACCCTTTTTCAAGTTCACGTCCAACGGGACCCCATGACGAAATCTGGGTCTTAAATGGTAGTACCACCCATATCTGAGTGAGAAAGGCGTTGCCCCAGTAGACACACGTACCGAAGTACGACACTCAGGATACCAACTTCGTACTCAGCCACCATCGTTAGTGCATTCAAATGTTATCGGGGAAGCACTAGCTCATTCCCATCAGACATCAGAATCTGTTCGGATTCAGGGTCAGGCCCCTCCTCCGGGATCAGTCACTCTCAATCTTTCGATTTGAGTACCTCGAGATGTCCTCATCAGGGACTTCAAATTTCCTTGGTTGAGAATCATCAATGGGTTGTTGGGCAAGATAGCCATACAATACCCTCCTCTTGATTGCTTTCTGGGAGATGTACTGAATATCGGATTCGGTCGACACCATTTGCCCTCTCGCAACCCGTCCACTACATGCTGACTTATCAAGCACGTACTTGATCAGATCCATTTTGGACATCCACAAAGTGGTATGAACCAGCATACATTGTCTCATTCGGCGAGCAGCCTATGCCAAAGTACATCAAGTTTTCTCGAGCAGTGAGTGTATTGTTTCACAGTCGATAAACTTTTTGCTTAGGTAAATTGCATGCTCTTTTCGACAAGACTCGTCATGCTGACCCAATACACCTCATAGACCCCTTGAGGGCTGTCAAGCACCAGATTAATAATCATCCCCATGGGAAGCATCAGAATCAGAGGTTCCTGCAACTTATTCTTTTTTCAAATTCCCCTTGGCAATCATCATTCCACCTGACCGTTTGATCTCTTTCTTGTTCTCTTGTCTTCGGTTCAGGCGTTTCTTGTATCGTTTTTTTTCTTTTTTTTTTTGCAGGATCGACCTCGATTCCTCTTTCCTTCGCAACATGCCTCGGTAGCTTGCTGGACAGCACTCCATAAGTGCGCTAATTCGAACTCAACAGTATGAGTTATCTCTACCTGTCAAACAACTTGATCCACCGGATGCCCCTCTTCTGCTTGGGACTTTGCCATCATGTCATCAACATGGCGTTCGCTTTCACGATGAGTCATATCATGAAACAAAGTCATCGTAGCCCTTTGATCCGTGGCACCGGCCTTTTTCTTCACCTTATAACAAGAAGGTACTCCTTGGTGTGAAGGACATTGTTTACTCCACATCATCTGGCGACAATTCCACTTGATCTTGGCCAAGAGAGCCATCCATGAAGGTAAACACCGAGAACTGAGCAGTGTTATCAACCAATACATCAACGTGAAGTACCGGGAGTTCATCTTTCAAACTAGCTCTATTCATGTCTCGACAGTCCACACACATTCTCATCTTTTAGCACCGGTTTCCGCTTCACTGGAAGACAGTCTTCTCTCCATGGTAGCTCGTGCCCCACAACATGGGTATTCCACCCTGGTGTATCTTGATGCAACCAGGTGAAGATATCAACCTGCTCTTTCAATAGGGCTACCATTCTGTTCTCGACTCGCCTCTGAAGCGGCCTCAACTTTCATTTCCCTTCTGACCTCGGCGGTACTTGGGATGACAATCTTAACTCGCTCCTCGTGTGGTTGAATCACCTTCTCCTCTTATTTCAACAACCTGGCTAATTCTAGCAGATCACAATCTTCTTCGCCTTCTTCTTTGGCATGATAGCTTGGATTGTCGAAGTCATATAGAGGTGTAACCAAATTGTTATCGATGAGATCAGGAGGGTAATCACTTTTGTGGTTGGAACCAAATGAATCAAAAGGAAAGATAATAAAAACATTGCCATTTTTATTTTTATTTTTTAAAACTGCAAAAAGTGAAAAACAGGGAACACCGCTTTTAATCACAAAAACATCCATTTATTACTGATGCAAAATGTTGCATAATGAAACACATGAGATGGCCCTTACAATGGACCATTACGTTTCGGGCAAAACGTATGGCTTTCATGCAAACAAAATAAAACCAGAAATCCTACATCTCAGGATGAGTGACAGTGGTGATTTCGGAGACTTTATCCACAACTCGAGCTCGCGGTCGCGGTCGATCTCTTCACTCACTGAACAAGCATGATCAGGATTCAGCATTCCTGCACTGACAAAGATGTACGGCGGACGACGTCCCCTGTTTGGTCTAGACGACTCTTGATCTGGATAGCCAATCCCGAACATGTCTGCCTTTACCACTATGTCAATGATCCTGCCCCAGCCTCGAGCCTCTTTGTTTTTCACCACCTCTAGAGCTTGTTTATAAGAAGAAATGGACAACTTCTTCTCCTTCTCAGTAACAACAGCATTCTCCACCTTGACGGTTTCGATTGCTTGACTGGGTGTTTCAAATTTTTCACTGTCCGTTTCTACTTCTATCATCTTCTGGGTCATATCTCTCATCAATACACACCCCTCGGAGGCGACGGCCTCACAACAATTATCAATAATAGGGACGGCTCCATCCTTCATCATAGGTTCTGGGACCACAGACATTGGACCCTTTAGCTGATCTTCCTCAATCATCCCCATTCCTTTCTTGACCTTTTTCACCATCTTCACTTTTATGGGACCCTGCCTGGGTACAGGGTTAACATCACCATTCATTATTTGTGCCAAGTTGATGGTCTTGGAGTCCACCATGTCTTGGATGACATGCTTGAAAGCCCTACAACCCTCAACATTGTGCCCGGGTGCCTCGGAATGGAACTCGCACCTGGCATTCTCATCATAGTGTGCAGGCCTCTTCTGTTGTGCTATGGGAATCAAAATCCTTGACCGGACTAACCCCAAATCCCTCAATCTCCTGAACAGAAGGGTGTAGGTCACAGGTGGTTCCTCAAACTGACGCTCCTCCTTCTTCTTCTTCACCTGGCTCCTAGCTCTCGGTACTTTCTGTTGAAGTGGTGGTTGTTGCTGTGGAGCAAGTGTATTACCAACAGGAGTGGTTACAGTGACAGCATAAGGGTGATAACGGTCCTTACCGCGTTCCTTCTTTACTGGCACACCACTTGAGTCAACCTCTTTTTTGAGCAGACCACCGCCAGAGGGTTCCTTGGCTACAGAGTCAGAGGGATTTGTCACTTCGGATGATGGAGCTTTTCCTTGAACTTTCTCCACCATCAGCCACTTCTCAACCTTTTCCAATCTCTCAGTCATGGCTTTCTGCCCCAAGGCAAGCCCTTGCACAACACTGACCAAATCCCTCACCATCTCTTTCAGTTCAAGGATGTCGGTGTTGGGAAGATCCATCAGTTTGGATTTGTTGCCCCTAGCAGGATATCTGAGCAAACGAGCTATGCGCACCGGTTGACACCTACAAAACAACAAAAGGGTTAGTATGACTCACACATGCAATGTCTATCCGTACCAGGAATATTCCTTCCTTTGATTCTAGCATCACTGAGACAGATAATTTTTCATCAATAACAATCTGACATCTGGATTTCTCTCAACCAGAATCTCAATCAACAATGGACCCTGAGTACGGATCGACATGGGTTGAATGCGGATGAATGCAAAATGGGATGATGCAAATGCATGAATGCAGGTCACTGTGCCACCAAGTCATCTGAAGACCCATTCTCTGAACCAGTCCCAGTCAACTGAGTCACCATAAATTTGACTTGGGGAGTTCCGAAATAAACGGAACTGGAGGTTACATCACCATCATCACAGAAACATCCACTGAACGGATGACAGCCAGATCCTCTGAACGGGCACTCTCAAATTCAACCCGGGGGATCCGAAATAAACGGAACCCGCTGATAAACCACGGACAGAACTCCGGCGTCCCAGAAATAAATGTCCATAATTCACAGTCACCATCAGTACCAAGAGTCACCAACAAGTCAGCTACAGTACCTGTAAAGATGATCATTCCATCCCCATTCACGGGTGTCATCTAGGCCAGGGTAAGGTCGAGAGAAACGCAGGATAAACAACCCTTTTCAAGAATATCATCCTGTGCACACCAGATGTATGCACCGATGATACCCCATCAGAATCTGAACTGCTCGTGATGTCGATGTTCCGCTAAGTGGCGCATACCACCCGCTTCCCATGAATCACTCTATTCCTAGGTTTTCTAGATTTCACTCATAGCCTGGGTATTGGGCCTTTTACCTCGAGTAACTCCCACCCCAAACAGAGAGAACACAGCCAGCACAGCAGATGAATATGAATGAATGCAAACATTAATGCAAACAATAAATGCCATCAATAAACAATGAATGCAATAAATAACACAGCAAAAAGCAACCAAAGCCCTAACCTAGAGAGCGCTAGGAGAGACTCGCTTAGGGAAGAAGGACCAGCACAGGTCAACTTCTCTGACATCTTTTCCCCAGCAGAGTCGCCAGCTGTCGCATTACGCGAAAAACCGGCGGGAAAACAAGAACAACAGAGCCGCCACCGTGCGTTATTTATCCCAAAAGAGGGAAAGGAAACGCTTAGAGTAAACCTGGAAAAAGCATGGTCTCGCGACCAAAGAGAATGGGATCGGGAGTCGGTTATGCGAAGGGAAGGTATTAGCACCCCTACGCATTTGTCGTACTCAACGGGATCCACGCACAATAGGAAGGAAAATGGTTGCTAAAACACTGCTCAAATAAACATCTATACAGGCTGAAAGAGACACAAGAAAACAAACAAGACTGAACTCGGCAGGATATCGCATCCTGGGCCTACTTAGTCTATCAGGCATAGACATCAGAGTCAAAGTAGTTCGGACTGGGGAAACGACACATGCTCGCTAGGATATCACATCCTATGCATACGTATCTCCTTTGGACGAAGGAGAATCAGAGCATCCGTAGCTCGGCTAAGACGCACCAGACAAAACAACACAAACATGGGCAAACATGGAACCCGAATGCCAATCGCTGGACTTACATCAGCTTCCGAACCAAACACACACAAGAAGGCAAACGTGGAGCCCAAATGCCAATCACTGGACTTACATCAGCATCCGAACCAAAACACACACAAACACTGGAACCCGAATGCCACTCGATGGACTTACATCAGCTTCCAAGCACACAACAAGACAAAACAAAGACACAGGCGCCCGGAGAGATCTGCTCATCTCCTGCCTACGTACCTCATCTGGTATGAGGATCAGGGCGACGTAGTTCCCCTACGGAGGGACACAGGACTAGCCTAACCAGATAACAGAGGGAGACACAACTAGGGAGACTACGACTCGAGCCTAGATGTTATCATGCAAGATTGTCCCTAAGTCAAGGTTTCTAGCTAACTTGCACAGGAAGCAAGCCTATCCTATTCAACACAAGTAAACAGCAAATCAAGCATTCACAAGCAGCACACACTATATGCACACAAAAGGGGCTCAATCAAAGGGTAAGACCGCAAGAGCAAGTCATCTGTACAGGGGTGGTGTTAGCTCTTAACCTTGCCATTGAGGGGCTAAGGTGAAGCTGATGAAAGGTGAGTGAAGATAAGACTTCACAGCTCTTATCCCTGGTCAGGGAGAGCTTCAGACAAAGGAGCGTGGGTTCAGAAAGGAGGAACCCTTCTACACTCAAGACTCTGACACAACTGTACATTGTACAAGATCTTGGGTTTGTGTCCCAATGCATCAACACAGTGGTGTGAGCAGAGGGACGACTCAACAGAATAGCGGGAGATAGATTGCATATCTCTTATATCCGCCCATTGCCTCATAGGGGTCTTTTACCTGCTTGGGGACAAAAGTAAACAAGCACAAACATCGCCTCTTAAGGAGGACTTCAGACAGGTGCCTGGCCAAGTAACAGGCCAGGTCTTCCAGACTACATGGAGACAATAATGTTATACCTCAGTGCAAATTGCTTATCAAGCAAAGAAAATCAAGCTTAGCAACTAATGTACCTGAAATCAATCAAATACAATCAGTATACCAATCACAGAACTAAACAGCAAATGGTTCACAATTAACTATACACAGACAAACACAAGCCAATGCACCAAGGTGCAATAAGGCTCAAACTCAAGTATCAAACCCTGCAAAACAAAGTCAAAATTAGCTATATACAAGTCACAAGTCAAGTCCAATGGAAGCACATCATCAAGCATAGGCCATTTGTGCTATTAACCTGAAACACAACTCAAAAGTGAGATCACAAACCACTAGTCCAAGACTAGGGCCAAAAGGAGATGAAAAATCCAAAACAGCAAGTGAAAAATGATCAAATCCAAGATAAATCCATTAAGAAGAGAATCCGATTGGTCTCACATCAAAACTATGCACCAAATTCATTTCATGCACAATTTAAGTCAAACTAGGCAAGTATGAACCACATATGAGCAAACAGAATGATCACCATCAAACAAATACCAAAACAGCTCAATAAATTCCACAAAAATTCAAGTCTAAAGAGAACACATTCAATGAGCATCATGTCAAATTTCATGCTATTTGGACAAGAGGAAGTAGGGAAATTAAATTCAACAAGTCAGGACATGCAAAAATCAATCCAAACTAGGTCACGAAGCATGTGTCAACTTCAAGCAAATGCAAAACAGTGAGAAAAATTAAGAAATGAATGGGACCAAAGCCAAAGTGAACTCAAACATGTTAAGAGTCTCTCCATCAAATTTCACATTCATATGATATGGTATGAGCATTTCACAAGACATGGAAGTCAATCACTCAAGCAAACCCCTAAAATGTCTAAACAGCAAGCAAAAATCCCAATCAAAAAGGAAATGACTCAACAATTCCTAAAAAAAAATCATGGCAAGACTAGTCATACAGAGGAGATCACATGCAAAATTTGAGGTCAATTGGCAAAGCATAGGCATATCAAATAAAATCATGAAGTTGACCTAACATAGTGTGACACACATTGTCACACTCAACTTGCACACATCATAACTTGCAAATCATAAATCCAAAATTCACAAACTACACATCAAAATCACCAGCAATGAGTCAAGAACAAGCCTATAAAATTTCATGAATTTTGGCTAAGGCATCAAGATTTCATGTCAAAAATGGTAAAACATACATATATAGCATACATATCAAAGATCAATAGGCAAATCCAAAAAATCACCAGGCACAACTTGAGTTACTATGCCTAAAAAATTCTAGAGGAAATTCTGAATCTAACAAAAAAATTCCCAATTAATTTGGATTAAAATTGATTAAGTTATGAATTTTGGAAGTTTTGTTTAAATTGTGAAATGTTTATTTAATGTTTTAAATGATTTAATTAACACGGATGGCATAATTGTAAATATCCCAACGCCTGGCCAAAACGCGCAGCTTCATTAAAAGCGTTGGCGGCTTCCTATTGGACGAAACCGGCGCCAAACAGGTTTTTGAAAATGGCCAGGCACTGAACGGATTGAAACACGGGATTTCCAGATTTCTTGAAGAACTTCAACGTGTTCATCATCACCAGATGCGGTTATGAGCGATTCTCAACCAAAATGAATAAATCTTATACCGTTCTCTCCGTCTCTCAGCGTAGATCAAGGATATGGCCATGGTTTTGTCTATAAGTCAATGTATACAAAGATCCACTCAAGAAAAGTTTTACTACACAAACTTCAAATCCAAAGATCTTGATGCATAGTGGATGAAATCGCATGGTTCAAACGTCAAAATGATCTACGTTCCAGGCACTATTGAATCCATACAACAATTGCAAGAATCGAAGACTTCGAAATCTTACCTTCTTGAAGTGGCAGTGTGAAAATCGCGTGAATCTTGCTCCAATTCTTGAAAACAGATGTAGTGCAATGATTAGGAAGGTGATTGGTGAAGAAATTTCAGCTCAAAGGTGCACGATCATGAAGATTCTTCCAGCTGCCATTGATGAGCTAGCTTGTAACAGTTGGAGTTTGGCACCATTCTTGCTTCAATTTGCTATCAACAGAACTCTAAGATTACCTGCACGTGAAGAATCAATAGAAAAAAGGCAAAAGCAATGATAAATTCTTGGAAAATTGATGAAAAAGTGAATGTGAAACTTGGAGAATTTTGAGAGAATTTGGGAGTTTTTGTGATGGGATCTGAAAAAATGATTATTATCCTGAGAAACAGTTATGATTAAGACTATATACCAATGCCTAATCCAAAATTTAATCATGATTAGCAAAATTAGGATGATTAGCATAATGTGCATTTTCAAGTGTTAGGTCCAATATGCCCTTTTCCAAACCAGTCCACATATCAGCTCAAAACCAGTTCACACAAGTCCAAAATATCATTTGTGATGTGTTGCAAAAGGTCCCATATGCATATGGCTTGTATTTCTCAAAATCACCTTTTCATGCCAAAAATGCAAACGTGTTCACTTAAAAAATGGCATTTTTCCATGAGTTTTTGATGAAATTTGATTATGCACCATGAAAGATCATATGAAATGTGGTTTGCTCAAAAAAAAATCAAACAAATTGGCCATTCCATGTGAAAGTTATGGCACTTTGAATTTGGGCATTTTCTGAAAATGAATGGACCATATCTTGCCAACCACACATGGGAATTTCATGTTCTAGGACTTTTTGGAATGGTGAGATCAAGATCTTCAACTTTCATGTTGGAAAAAATTCCATTTGAAGCTTGTATGATGAAGTAATTTTGGGGAGAAAAACTTTCCATTTTGGGCAGCTGAAATTACAGGTCACCTGCCATTTTAGGAAACTTCTTGTCTGACCTCCAAATCTTCAACCTTGGTCTTTGATATGTCAAATGAGACTTATATGGACATGAATGAGGCCTTTCAAACCATCTCACACCTTCCAATCCATAAAATCAGGCACAGTTGACCACAGTTGACTTTCTATGGTTTCAGCTGAAATTCAGCTTGACTGATGACTTCTGAGCATCCAATCTTTGTCCAAATCACTTCACAATGATCCTTAGACCATATGAACTTGATAAATCAACCATAGGGCTTTGTTCCAATGAAAATAGCACATGCTTGCTTGTTTAACTGATTCTCCTGACTAGTTTGACCTAATTTGTCAGTTGAGCTTGCACTTGGGCAAAGGGCAATGCAATGTTATGCAATGGACCTTGTTATGCTAATGACCTAATCATGAAAATGTATGTACACAAGGAGGGTGAAAATTTGAGGTGCTACAATGTGAATAAGAGATCTTAACACCATTCAAGTTCCTTTTATTTCTATTCATTGGTTTGTATTGTTTGAAGTGCCATGCCACTTGTATGGTGTAGGCATGGCACATGAGTTGTAAATTGTATTTCCTTTCATGCCTTCATGTTGTATTGTGTGGATCCCCCCTTTTGGGTTAAATGTTTCCCCACCTCTTAGTCATGTAATAGCTTAGATTTATTGCTTTCTAGTTAGTCCATCATGCATGAAAATAACCAAGATAAAATACAAAACAATAAATAAAGCATTTTAAAAGAAACAAAAGGTACTTGATTCAACGTCAAGTTGTCTTCCGAATAAAACTCACACCATTGCAACATGAATGTTTGGTCCAACGTCAAGCATCCTCCATCTGTTCCATGATCCATTATCCACATCTATTCTTCGTTCTCTTCTCAACCTTATTCTATCTCTCACCTCCATTCTGCACTCACACTCTTTTCATAATAAATTCAAATGCTTGATCCAACGTCAAGTACCTTTTCCAAAACCATTTTCATAACAAATTGGAAGGCTAAATGGGGTGTACATGTTTGTACACAACATTCAAGTAATATGGTTGTCGACCGTACCTAGCCTGAGGACCTAACACTTGACTTTAGCCCCTTAAAACATCTAATGATCGAAACAAGTTAGATCTAGGCGCTATGAGGGAGAAAAAGAGTAGCTAGGACTCCATGGTTCTCTCGATTTCCATGTACTCTGATTGTTGACCGTACTTAGTCAAGGGTCAGAGACTTGTCTCCCTATAAGTTCCAACTATTAGACTTGCCAAACTCTTTTCATAATTCAAATCTCTTTTTTGGATGAAAAAGAGTGGTTAGGATAACATTGTCCTCTTAACTCCCGAGTTATTGGACCGTTGACTGTATCTAGCCAAGGGTTTGATGCTTGTCTCCATGCATAAAATCGACCCCAATAAAATCAAATCATCTTTTGCCTTAGGGCTTTATCTTCAAAACCTTTCAATAAGGACGTGTTACTTTCGTTCTCCGTGAACGAAGCTTAAGCCTCCATGTGCGAGCAAGTAATGTTTAACTGCTAGACTGCGAACCAAGCGTATCCATTTTACTGCAAACAAGAAAATACTTTCCGCTCCCATGAAAGAGTATACAAGCAAGTGAACCGTAGCGTGCAAACGTTAATACTGTTTAGTAAAAACAACCAAACAAATACTCTATTTGTAAGCCGAACTACGAAGCTCTGACTTCCTTATTGCACGTATGAGGATACGTAGGCACAAGGGCCCAAATCCTTAGAGAGCACACTAAATTAAAACTTATTTTCTCTCCCATCTCATCTCTCATCTCATTCCCAATAGCAAGCAACTTATAGATAAATAAACATCCATACGCATTTGATACGAGCAAGTGGTTCCCATGGAGTACCATGGATGTGAGGGGTGCTAATACCTTCCCTTTGCATAACCGACTTCCGAATCCGCTCTTGGTTGCGAGACCGTTTCTCTGATTCGGGGTCTTATTGCTATTTTCCCTTTCCTTTGGAATAAATAAAATCTGGTGGTGACTCTGTATTTTTCACGGCGCTTCACTTATCACTAAATCTTTGGTTGTTACACGTAGTAATGTTAGCCACAATGCCATCAAATTGACCAATTGTTACATCATGATCCATATAGGCTTGTTGCAAGACCTTCTACAAAGCCTCTCTGTAAGCTTCCCAATTCATTAGCAAAGATAAGATAGATGTTTTGGACAGACGGGGTATGCAATAATTAATCAACCATGTTAAATTCACTTATCTTAATCAACTTTAGCACTTCATCATGAACAGATTTCTGGTTCACACTGCTGGACTGGCTATACTTCACAATAGGAGTTTCCATTTGAGCTTTCTTACCCACTAAAGTATCTACAATTCCTTTAGGAGACACAGAAGCAAATACTCGACCACTCTGGGTTACACCGCCCACATTAACAATATTCACAACAGAAGAAAGGGAGGAAATAGGAACTTCCTTTCCATCTTCCAACATGGTAGCATTGTATTTGTAAGGAGCAACTCTATCAGATCCATAGGGTGTAGGACCAGCTAAATGAATAACCAAAGGATAAATGACATACTTTTGACTATTGTAGGCAATCAAAATTGGTTCGTGGATATTAAAATGGGGAACTATTACATTCATGCCATGCTTATCTTCATACCTATCTTTGGTAATCCGAATAAGATTTTGATCTAGAATCTCTTGCAAATCTCTCTTCACCACAGTACACACTCGAGGATTTCTCAAACAGATACGACAAGAAACATGATCGTGCTTATAATAACTTAGCTCGCACAAAGTTTCATGCATCTTGACCAACGATCTTCTAATCAGGTTGACATCAAAGACACAGAACTTTCCAGGACACCCCCAACCATATTCACAGTTCCACCTCCACTTTTAGGCAACATAATGGCTTGCATATTAGGACCAAAGTCTTCAAAAGACAAAATTCCACTTTGGACTAGTCTTCTCACCTCAACTTTCAAAGCAAACCATCTTTCAGTATTATGATCGGGTGCACCTTTATAGAATGCACAATGATGATTAGATTTATACCATCATGGAAGTTCCTTCGAAATAGCTGGAGGAGTCCTAGTCTGTACCAAATTCTTTTGTAATAAAGCAGGAAATAATTCTGCATAGAACATCGAAATTCGATCAAATAGCGTTGGTCTCTGAACACAGTTTTGTTGATGATTTTATTAATGAGTACGTTGTTGCAAACATGGTTGATAATTTGGTGCTACTTGAACAACTAGAGCAGGATTAATAACCGGGGTAACTAGCGCCACATGCTAATGACGTTGATTGCTTCTTGAAGGTATCTTACGCTTATCTTGCGAAATAGCATTAGCATCATGTTCCTTCTTCTTGGGAAAATCATTCCCATACTTCCTGGAACTGTCACATGAACTACTCTCTTTCAATCGTCCCTCACAGACACCTTCTTCTAGTCTCATCCCTATGTTGATCATCTCGGCAAAATCACAGGGAGCGCTTGCAACCATCCGGTCATAGTAAAATGGACTCAAAGTTTTCAAGAAAATCTTTGTCATCTCTTTCTCTTGTAACGGAGGACTGACTTGCGCGGCAAACCTGCGCCATCTCTATGCGTACTCTTTGAAAGTTTCCTTATCCTTTTGGGACATATAACAGATTTGATCTCGCTCCCACACCATGTCAACATTATACTTGTACTGAAAAATAAAAGCTTCACCTAGATCGTTGAAAGTACGAATATGGGTGCTATCAAGTCCCATGTACCACTTTAAAGCAGCACAACCAAACTATCTTGAAAGTAATGAATCAATAGTCGATGGATATCAGTTTGAGTCGACATCTTACGAGCATACATCACCAAATGACTCAAAGGACATGAGTTACCTATATATTTCTCGAAATCTGGAACTTTGAACTTATGAGGGATCTTGACATTAGGAACTAAGCACAGTTCGTGAGCATTCTTTCCAAACAATTATTTTCCTCTCAGAGGTTGAATCTCTTTCTGCGTTGCTTGAAACCAATCTTGAAATTCATCCATCCTTTCATAGACATCAACATTTTCACTTTGATCAGCATGGAAAATAGGTTCCTCCACATAAGGAGTAACATGGTTCACGGGAGGTGGTACAAACATAACAAGTTGAGCCACGGGAACTTCAACAGTTGGTTGATATCCTTCTGGCACAAAGTTAGGAGGCATATCCCAAGGGAAACCAGGAGGCATATGGTACTGCAGAGCACTCGCTTGAGTCACAGAAACTGGAACATAAGTGATTTTAGAAATCACAGTCCTCTGAAGCGGAATCTGAGGAGGAGGAGGAGGCTGATTTTGAGCCTCCTCCAAAGCTTCCATCATGGAAATGAGTCTTTCCAAACTGTCCCTCAAATTAATTACTTCTTCACAGAGTTCACGATTCTCTTGCTCTAAACGACCCATCATCTTCTGTTGATTACCACGAGTGTTGTACTGGTTAGACACCTTGTCTGAACAAAGACCAAGAAAAGGAAGTAATAAGACACCTGGAAGACTCACATAAAGCAAGACCAATATGCAACATGATGTTTGTTATGCAAATACAAATGCAAAGTTTTCAAGGAACTTCAAGATATAAAGTAAATTGCAAACATCATAAAGGAAATAACACATTTTGAAATACTGAAATACTCATTTTATTAATAATGGAAATGATTAAAATCTGGAATACAATCTCAATAATCCTAAAACATAAGAGGAAAGAAACTAGTTTTATGGAATCATATTCGATGATGACCCAACTCCAAGCCGATACTTCTTGCGAAGTCTTTTGATCTCTCTTTCATAGTTGCTCTTCATGGCATCCTTCTCCATCACGAGCTGATCTACCTTTCCAAACACCAGAAGTAGGCAGATGAGTAGATGATGAAGTATTAAAGGAAAATATATCATATGGGTTCCTTGACCTCTTCATATCACGTTGCTTAAGCAACTCTATCAAGTCATCATTTTCTTTCAACTGCTTCTGCAATTCTATCTTCTCGAGGTTTGAAACGTGAAACTTTTCTTCCCAAGCATCCTTCTTGTCATACCCTCAAATTTATCCTACCCCCACATCACCTTCTTGAAATCTAATTCATGAGCATACCTCCTATACATGTCATCTCATATGCATTTGTACTTAATAATCCATAATGTCCCACAAACCAAAGGCATGGGGTTCATCTGTGAAGCCTCAAGATCGACTGATCATGTTAAGGTGTGCCCAAGCCACCTTAACCCTAATATTTATCCTTAATCATCCAACAAATCTTATAGGATCACTCAAGACATCTCACTTACTCTCCAAAATCCTATTTGGATGGTGAGTCCCATTTGAAGATACATCAAGATTCATCTAGTCACCCAAGGACCCTAACCCTAGCTCTTGACCCTCATTGGCTTGTACAAGTCATGGTTCACCATGGATCTTAACCATGTCATTGAGGACCTCTAAAATCTAAATTTTGTTCATGGCCCAAACCTTTGAAACATCTCAATATATCCCTTGCATCACCAAACCCTAATTTCTTTTACCATGATTCTTGATGAAACTTATGATTCAAGAAACCCTAATTTGAGCAATTATTTATCATTGACCTTGCTTCACTTGATCATCCTATCACCCCACCACACATTAAATATTAATTCATGTCAATTACAACCAAAATTCACCATTCAAACACTCGTTCAATTCATGTTACGAGTACTTGGCTTGATCATGATTTTTGACCTTTCAAGGCATTTGATTCACTATGAACTTGACCTAACATCACTCCACAAAGCCCCAAGCCTTATTTTACATCATTATATAATCATAAGACCTTCAAATATCCACCATTGTGCCATAAAAATCAAGAAATCTCATAGTCAGATTTTTAGGTCATGTTGGTTGGTCACATTTTGGCAAGAATGGCCTATGGCAAGTTCCAAAGTCCATAACTTTCTCATCTTACAATATTTTCAAGATCTTTTTTGAGAAAAATGTCCTAATTAAGTTCCTCTTTAACTTTGTTTCAAGGTCCAATACCTAATTCATTGAGCATGGACCTCAATGTTTGCATTGGCTAAGTTGGTCCAACATGCCTACCATGCCCAAGAAACATGACCAAGACCACTACTTTACCACATTTCCATTTCCAAACCATGACTCCTTTTGAATTGGTCCTTTTTTAATTTGATCAAGGACATGGCAAAGAACATTTGGATGAAATTTCATGCAAAATGCACGAGCCAACTTCATTTGGCCTTGGTTCAAAGATTGGGAATTATCTTGATGCACAAACCAGACACACCTCATCCAGAATATGCAATTTGATCCACCAAGCCCCCAAATCAATTTTTTATGACCCCACTTGTCCCCAAACACATTGAAAAACATTTCAGGACCAGAATGGAATTCAACTTTGGGTTGGGAACCTCTCACATTTGAAAACTCGATACCATGTGATTTTTCAAAAAAAATCCAAATGGTCAAAGTTCAAATGCATAGCAAGCCATTTCATTGCCTTTATTTGTTACTAATTGATGCTAAGAACCAAAACCAAGTTGTTGGTGAATTAAACTAGCTCATAATGTACCATTCCATGTCTCCTCAAACCCGATTTCGAGCATGCTCCAAGTCACATGGACTTTTGACCAAATCACTTCATTCTCCCTCTAAAACCATTACATCACCTTCTCTATAAATAGGGGAAGGTGTTCCATCAAAAATCCAAGCTTCAAAAGCCATATACACCCTACTACAAACCCGAGTTGAACCATTGAAAACAGAGTTACCATTTTTTAGATTCAAAGCATTTCAGTTCCAAATAACCACCCAGAATCCATCCTTGAACATCACTTAAACTTTCCAAAGTCCTAACTCACCTTCCCAACACCTCACCTGAGTTGCAGCAAGTCATCGGAGCACCACTTTGAAACTGATTCCGATCAGGTAGTTCCAGTCACCCCCTCCACTCAAACAAGTTTCCATTCAACTCGAAATCACTCACTGATCATTAACCCCATGCTTTGAGTTTTTATTAACCATTATTCATCATTTAATTTTTAATTTAGGTCAACTTGTTCTTCTGAGTTTTTGGTAAAATACTCCACACTCAGAGCCAATCAATGGCACATGAGTGTGGAGGTTGGTTCAATTTTATGAATATGCAATGTTTCCATGATAAGATCCAATGAAAAAAATTGTGTTTGGAGGTTTTGATTCTGAGGTGTCACGATGAAGAAGATGAAGTTGAACACATGTTTTCAAATTTAAATATTTATGTTGTCATGTCCTGATTGGTTCTTCTGTGTGCGCTTCCCTTTTATTATTTGTTTTGATTATTTATTCTAATTGAGCATGTTTGTTATCACAAGTGGGCGCTTGGCCCATTGGGAGAGGAGGTTGATCCCCCATGACCCCAAGGTCAAGGTTTCAACCCCTAGAGTGTGCATTCTATCCTATTTAGTTTATTTTCCCTTTGTTTTATTTATTTTCCGTCCTATTTATTTTGTATTTCATTTAGTTTTTTACCCCACCTACTTTTATTATTATGAAAATATTTCCAACATGAATCCTTGTTATATTTGTCTCTATTATTTATTTATGCTATGTTTTATGTCATTTGAACAATTTTCTATTGACTTATGAGGTCTTGAACCTAGTGGCTAATGACATCTATGTTTGTCATGATATTGGATTATTTAGGGTTGCTTGAACATTACATGTTTCAAACCTACTAATGAATGATCAAGAGTTCATTTCATGGTACATTGAAGCATGGATAAATTTTCCATACATCAACCAACTTGGGGTCATTTGACATATAGATGAAGCCTTGCTATGTGCATATTAACTTATGGTTCCTTTTGTTCCATTTTTATTTCCATTGTTATACTAAGCCACTAAACTTTTTTACTAACTTTTCCAAATTGTACACTAACCCTTATTATCTTGTTCATATTGTATATTGATCTTTATGGTTTGCCTAACTTAAACATTTAATCAAAACATTAACTATCAACCCTTGAGTTTGTATAGTCTTCCTCTTGTCAAGACAATGATAGATGGACTTGGGGTTTGCATAACTTTAATTATTATATATCTATTGTAAGTAGGTTATTTGATCATCTTCAATACTTTGCATCAGTGATAAATTATCCCCTAATGTGTCATATTTTGAATGTTTTGACCTAAGGATAGATAATCCTAAAGTATTGGACTTATTCATAATACGAACTTCACTTAAACTTTACTAACTTTGATTACCACTAGCCATTTTTTATTATCATTTTTACTTTATCATTTACTTTTTATTTTGTTACTTTGTAATTTACATTCAAGTACTCATCATCATCATATTCATTGTATAAATCATCATGTGTGTTTATTATTGTCATTTATCTTTATTGTCATCATGCAATTAAAAATAACAAAAACATGATAAAATGATAAGATAAAAGAGATTAATTCCACTTAAACCAACTTGGAATTAGAGGATCTCATTTAGGACCTTTGATTGGAGGCCTTTTCCTTATCTTTGTGATACTTGGTTCCAACTTTGGTTTTCATCTGTAACTTGCATACCCATTGTAAGTATGGCATCATGGCACCATCCTAGGGGGACATGTTTGTAAGACCATTATCCTTTGTTTAGCTTAGGTCACCTTTGTACACACAAGGCTTTCTCTTGGGCTACCTTACAATGAGACCTTTTACTTTCTTGTTGGTTACTTTGTATACCTGTTACACTTCTCAATTTCAAAATCAAATAAACAAACCCTTGATCAAACGTCAAGTGGCATTTTCATAATCAAATTCGAAATACAATAAAACTACGATTAGTATTGTGTGCCACTAGCATTAAGTGGTGGAGAATGAGTAAGAATGGAGCATTCCTACCCTTACTTTGATTATTTCGGATGCAAGATGCTTGGCATGTTGTATAGAATATTCACCTCCGTCCATAGACTTTAGTGCAATATAATCACAAACTCTTTTCAAAAATTCTAAAAACAATTCAACCCATCAAACCTCATTTTTGTTCCTTAGGGAACCACACCGAAAACCTTTTTCTCAAAGGTAAGCTCAACCAACACACAAATATTTTCTACTCTGAACTATGGAGCTCTGATTCCTCATCACCCGATGAGTGATACATAGGCACAAGGGCCACAATCTATGGAGAGCGCAATAAACAAAAACTCGAGAGTCCTATCATTTTTACACTCTTTAGAAAATAAACAAGAATAAATGAGATAAATACCCACATATTTAAACAACCCAAATGGTTCCTAAGGAGTACCATGGACGTGAGGGTGCTAATACCTTACCTTTGCTTAAGCAACTTCCGAACCCAAGTCTCGGTTTTGAGACTTGTAAGACCCCAATTTTGACCCTAAAATCCCTCATGTTATCTCATTATATGCATTAGCATTGGGATCACAACTTGGCATCCTCCTTACCCCTCATTCATTGGGTTTGCATTGGGAGAGATCGCCAAGCACATTTGATTGTATCATACTTCATTTTTATTTTTTGATAACCAAAATACCAAAAATATGTCATTGTATAGTTTAACTCTTTTGTAGGTAGTGTGTATGCTCACTTATGATCTATCAAGCTCATATCTAGGGTTTAAGACCCTCATTGCAAGGAGCTCAATCAAGAATTGGTCTACATTGGCTCTAATTATCATATATGTATCCCCATTATCTTGACATATTATTTTGATCAAGAAATCATCAAGAGTTTGGAGTTGGTTTGCCTTGGAAACCCTAATTCATCTAGGTATCTTATCTGACTTCTTCAACAAGTTTCTTTAGCAATTGATAAAATATTTCAAGGGATATTTCAAATTTCATCATCTTATGCATCTATGATCCTCCATGAGTCCCAAAAGCCAAGAGAATGTCAGTCTAGCAAGATGGTTCATGGTGGTTGATCAGAGGAAATCAACTAGTCAAAACTGGGGTTCCCTAGACCCTATCTCCTACAATTTTTGTCATATTAAAATGATTCTAAGATAAAAGTTACACTAAATGACATTACAAACAACTTTCATGTTGAGGTCAAGAGCTAGATTTTCTTGGAAAGTCATTTTTTATGGTGAAAGATTATAGGTCATTTTGTTTAAACCCTAATTTGGAGGTCAACTTCCCAAGATCATACTTTGCTTAATTTTTATGAGATGAAAGCCATTCAAATTTCATGACTAATTTAAAGATGTCAACTTCAACTTTTATGTTTGGATTAAGTGCAAATTCAACTTGCAAATGCATATTCCAAGTGAAAACATTATAGGTCATTTTGGGCCAATACCATTGAACAAGTGATTTTCCCCCAACTTCTAAAATGCATAACTCCTTCATGACAAATCCAAATTGGGCCAAATTTATGACCAAAATGAATAGGTTTGAAAGGGATACAACTTTAATGAAAGAACTTTTCTCATTTGAAATCCATAGAAAAAGTCATTCAAGGTGGAAGAAGTGAACATATGGCTTGGTACTTAGAATTTTTTTTAATATGTTTGATTTCCCAAACTTCCACCTCAAAATTCATCATGATCCAAGCTTAAAATGAAAAAGTGTCTAACATGAAAGTTGTTCCCCTTGATCTCAGCTACCAAAAAGTCCAAAATCATCTCATTTGGACAAAGTATGAGGTATTTGCGCATGGGTGAAAGTTGAAGCACCATTTGGATATTTTCAAGGTCCAATTTCCATTCACACTTGCATGAGCTTCCAAGTTGATTTCGGTACATTGCACATTGGTTTATTGATTAGATGGCATCATTTCATGGGCCTCATGCACACCCATGCAACCATGCAAAGAAGATTTTCAAATTTTTTCCAAAATTGGAAGTGTGCAAATATCATTCTCTATGGCTATAAATAGAACCTCTCTTACTTAGAATTAAGGACCTCATGCCCAAGCTTTGATTCAGAAACCTCAAACCCTCACCATTGAAGGATAAGCTTGAAGATTTTCTTTGAAAATTGAGTTTCAAATTTCCAACTATTTTGAGATTGAAACTCCAAGAGATCCCTTTCTTTGATCTAGTTGTCTTCCATCAAGCATCTGAAGTAAGGCCAAACATAATTGGAAGCGAGATCGTGCCAATCTGAAGCTCCATTGAAGGTGAATTTTCAGAATTTTCATCTCTTTAATTCTCACTCAATTCTCCACTATTCTTGTAGATTTTTGGTTGTCTGAAGTCCTACCAATGTAGGCAAGAAGATTGAGTTGCTTTGAGGTCAAATCGAAGCAACTCAGTTCATGATCCTTAAAATTCAACTCCCTGTATCTTCTTATATACTTGAAGTTAGACAAAATTGAGGCAATATTCGAGCTCCTGGGCATTTTTCCTTCAAAATAGTGCACTCATTTTCCATTTTTCTTTGAGTTGAACTTGGACCAGTCTGGTGGTCCTCACTGGAGAAGATGACCGAAGCCAGGGCTCTGGTGGTGTGCTGGCTTGTCCAGAACCCTTTGATCTGAGTCTCACGTTCTAATCCCAGCCATTCAAAGTGATTACCACGTGTGTGGAACATTTGACTAGGAACATGTGGAAAGCGCACTCTGATCCATTTGATTTGCCATCTCAATTAATGAGGGAGGTCAAATGGTCCACGTATTTTGGAATTTTTGAATTTTCATTTTAATTACTTTATTTTCATTAATTCATATTAACTTCATTATTGATCCAAAAAATATGGGACTTTCACCAAAAAAAATCAAATATTTTCCTCTTCCATTTTTTGAATTAAAATTATTTTTTGGAACAATATTGAGATTTTTCATGATTTAATTGTTTTTGTGCATATTTTTAATTGTTTAAAAATACTTCTGACTTTTCAAAAATAGTGAAATTTTTTCTCCAACGTCCTTTGACCTATGATTAATTTCTTGGCCATTTATTTGGTGTTTTGAAGAGGTTTTAGGTTTTTGATAAAACATAATTTAATTTAATGCATTTTTAATTGATTTTTAATTTGTTTAATTGAAAATAAATAGTGTTGAGCCATTTTTATTGACTTGTGAGGTTGGACTATTGTGTTTGGGTCTTGGTCAAGGTTGATTTGAATTTTGTTAGATTAAAATCATTAGATTTAGGGGATTGATGAAATGTACATTTCATCTCCCAAAATAAATGAATGATTTTAATTTGATGAAATTCCTCCCATGACCAATTACGATTGCTTAACATGGCGCTAAATTTTGATCCAAAAGCATAGTATTCTAGTAAGTGAGATTGTAAGTCTCCCCCCTTTCATGGTATTGTGTGGAAACTTGGCATTTTTCCTTCCTTTGGAAGAAGTCTTGGTTCAAGGATCCATGCTTGTGAATAGAGGGTTGAGTGTTCTCCAAAGAATGACTTAAACAATAAAAAAAGCAAAACTCCACTAACTTCTAATCAACTAACATTTGACTAACTTTTAATTTCAAGTCATTTACTTTATGAAATTTAAATTCAAGCCATTTATCATTTGCCATTATACATATCATTTGACTTGTTTATTTTTATGTCATTTTCACTTTGATCTCTTGAGCCATATATTGTGTTTGTATATACTTGTTTGTGTATCTTATTTGTGATTGTGGTCTTAGGACCTTAAAGTACATAATAAACAACAAAAACTCTTAAAAAATGTTTGTGTGGACTGTTGGATTTGATCTGAGCCTTGGACTTAGAATTAGGCAACACTCCCTATGCAAAAGGACTTGGTCAATGCCAACTTTTCTGAAACCAAGTCATTGTGAATTGAACTTTCATTGAGGCAAGTATTAAGATCCCTCTGAGTTCATCTACTACGTGGTCTTGATGCAAATGTTACTTTGAACCTGTGTCTAATGCCTTATTCTGAGCCATTCAAGAAGTATGTCATCTGATACATGGGAGCTTAAGAAGAAGACTATGAAGTTGCTTGCTTGGATGTGGCTATATTTATTAGATGCCTTGCTCTTCATCTTGCTTGCTTATTGATATTGCTTGTTTTAAAGTCCAAAGGAAAAGTGGGTTTCTATATGACATTCTTGTCTATTGGATTGCATCCCATTGGTCAGATCTTTTCAACTCTTAACTTTTAAATTGTTGCTTAGGATTAGTCTCTTCATCTCCTCCCATTTCTTAAATTTCAAATCTCTCCCCCCTTTCAAATCTTCTTTGCTTGTGATTTTCAAACTTAGACTTTATTGCAAACTAGAAACTTTGGACTTATGCCATCGCATTTTTAAACTCTTTTCTTAAACTAAACTTGTAAATGAATCAAATATATTGACTAAAAAATTCAAAAGACAAAAAGAACTAACACTCATTCAAACTCTTTTAGGCCCTTTGTGCCTCTCTTAAAATTTAAACTTTTGTTAAAAACAATCCACTCACTTTGAAATTGATATCACGAACTACGAGGATTTGATCCCTCATTTCTATGTTGGTATGTAGGCACAAGTCCGTAGGTCTTGTCAAACACAAAAATATAATTAATGAATTATTTTCTCATCCCCTCACTCTATTTATTGCAAACGTCTTTTATACCAAAACACATACACACATAAAAAGGGCTCCCTAGGAGTACCTAAGATACTTTGGGTGCTAACACCTTCCCTCTGTGTAACCAACCCCCTTACCTGTAATCCCTGGCATTTTATTAGTTTTGATTTGAAAACTTCTTATCTTTGGGCTCTGTTCGTACTTTTCCCTTTTCCTTTGGAAATAATAAAAGCGTGGTGACAACTCTGGTTTTATTGACGTTAAGTTTATCCATAGCTTAATGGTCATGAATTTCCCACTATAGAAATTAAGTGGTGACTCTGCTGGAGAGTAGTCTCTGGTGGGTTTAGCCTACTTTTTTATGTGTGTATATTTGTGTATTGGATGTTTGCATATTTGTTTGTATGATATAATCTGCTTGTTGTGCTTGGTGATCTTTGAGTGGTGAGATAAGTTCTAACCCGAACTTGACTGTAATTAAGATAAGAGGATGGTATAGTCATGTTCGACTTGTGCGGAGTAGTCCATAACAAGTTGGCTTGAGACCCATCTACTCAGTAGAGACCCTTTTGGAGCTATTGATGTCACATAAACTATTTGTGGTTAGGCATTACTTTCTCTGATTTGGGGTCCGAGAAGTTAAGGACCGGAGAACATTTAACCCAACTTGGGCTATTTAGGAGGTAGTGCAGAGACTATTCAGTTGTAGACTTTATAACAGTTGTTACACGATACTACACTCAGACGAGTTTCTCTTGAGAATATTACGGGTTGATGAGTCAGTCATCCTAACCTATAATATCTGATAGATGGAATTAAAACTATGGGAACTTTTTAGAACATGATCTACAGGTTTTTATCCTTAGTACACTCCTTTGGGATGGTTCTTAAACCTGACTTCATGCTCGTGACTCACAACAAACCCTTGATTCTTGGTTGGTCCAATCAAGTATTGTCAATACCAATGGAACTTGGGTGTTGATAAGGTGAAAACCATAATCCACCAAAATGGATGATTGATCTTGACAATGACTTTATTCATCCCTTGACCATCGTTTATTTTCCATCTGTGTGATCCCTTATTTGTGATTGTTGCATTCATGCATTCATGCACATCATAACATTCATCACACAAAAATAGCTTCAAGGAATTGAGGTTTTATTTGCAAATATTTTCAGACCATGGATTATGGACGAAGGAACACTCAGAAGTACAGTTTCAGATGTCCCAATTTGAAAGAGCTAAGGAAGCTATCATCTTTTGTATTAGATCCCTTCGAATTCAAGCAACGTCATTGGAAGCTTCTACCTGTGTTATCTACTGATGTAGTGGAAGGACTCTTGAGTGTGTTGGTTCAGTTTTATGATCCTCTCTACCATTCCTTCACTTTCTCGATTATCATCTTATGCCTACGTTAGAGGAGTATGCTCATCTCTTGGGAATACCCGTTTCTAATAAAATTCCTTTTATTGGATCGGAAGAGATTCCAAGATCTCATCTTATAGCTGAAGCTCTTCATCTGAAGAAGTCTGGGATTGAGGCTCATTGGGTGAAGAAAGGAGGAATGTTTGGGTTGACTTCTGAGTTCCTTATTGGGAAAGCTACTGCGTTTGCTAAAGCCGGTAGTATGGATGCTTTGGAATCCATCTTTGTGTTGCTCGTCTATGGTTTAGCTTTGTTCCCTAACAATGACGGTTTTGTTGATGTTAACGCCATCAGGATCTTCTTGATTGGGAATCTAGTGCCAACTTTCTTGGGTGATATGTACTTCTCTTTGCATTTAAGAAATTCTAAAGGTGGTGGAACTATTATGTGTTGTGTTCCTCTTTTGTAAAGTCATTTATTTCTCACTTGCCTCAGACGCCTGCTTTTGTGGAGAACAAACAATGTCTACGGTGGTCTCAGAGACTCATGTCCCTCACTAATGATGATATAGTTTGGTATGACTCTGCATTGAGTAGCTTGGATATTATTGATAGTTGTGGTGAAATCTCTAATGTGCCTCTCATTGGTACACAAGGAGGAATTAACTATAACCCTGCTTTGGCTAGTCGTCAACTTAGGTTCCCCTTGAGAGACAAACCTAATAACATTTAGTTATAAGGTCTTTTCTATTAAGAGGGTAAAGATACCCAACATTTGAAGCAGAAGATGGGTCATGCTTGGCATAATGTGCATAGGAAAGGAAGATTCGAGCTTGGTTCGTGCAACTGTGTAGCTTTGGAAGCTTACACTTCTTGGGTGAAGAAGAGAGCTTTGGAGTTGAAGATGTCGTATGCTTGTGAAAGACCTATGTCTATGGTTGTGGTTGAGCTATTAACTCTCCCTAACCAAGATGTAGAGGAGGTTGAAGACGCACTCACCAAGATGAAGAAAGAGAAGGATATGTGGGAAGAGTGGTTCCATGCTTTGAGCATAAAGAATGAGGAGTTGCAGCTTGAGTCTAAGTAAAAAGATGCGCTTATTGAACTTCTTGAAGACCGAGTAGTGAAGAGACAAAGAGAGCCAGAGGGTCCATCTTCCTCTAGTATGCCTCAACCTTCCGGTGCTTGGAAGAAGACTGTTGATCAGCTTGTCCTCGAGAAGGCTCAAATGAAGGCCTCTTTTGAGTCCGATATCCAACGCATCCGAAGGAAGTACGCGCCTACGGCCAGATCATCTAACATTGTTGTTAGGGGATCTTTAGGATGATTAGTTTCCTTTTCTCTTGTATCTGTATTTTGGTTTCTGAAATTGTACTAACTGTAATCCTTCCAAATTATATAAAAGAGATTTTTATGGTCAATCAAATTATTACAATTGTTATTATAAATTTTCAAATAAAATAGTATGTTCCTTGAAAATAAAAACAAACAAAATATTGCATTTCATGCATCATTTGCATAACAGGTTTTTCTTCCGCCAGATGTCTTATTGGTTATTCTTCTATGCTTCAGCCAAGCTAACTCACTGATACAACACTCGCGTCAATCAACCAAGAATCATGGAACATTTGGAACAAGAGAACCGAGAACTGAAGGACGAGATTGCTCATTTAACTGCCATGATGGAGTATGTGCTAGCTGCTCAGAGTCAGCCTTCTCCAATGCCTGCAACTCCTCCTCCTCAGAGGACTGTCATTTCAGAAGTTGTTACCTCAATCGTGCCTGCCACTCAGTTTGCTCCTACTATGCCTGCCGGATTTCCGTGGGGGATGCCTCCGAACTTTGTGCCCGAAAGGTTTGCACCTACCTTTGCTTCCATGCCGGAATCTAGCCCGGTCATGTCTGTTCCGCCTCCAGTTGTTCACACTATGCCTCGTGTAGAGGATATCATCTACCATTCTGAGCCGTCTGAGGGTCCGGATGATTATGAGAAGATGGATGAGATGAAAGACCATTTCCTTGAGCTGCGAAAGGAGTTGAAGACCTTGAGGGGAAAAGATCTGTTTAGTAAGAGTGCTGCTGAACTCTGCTTAGTGCCAAATGTCAAAATCCAGATGAAGTTCAAAGTACATGACTTTAAAAAATATAAGGGAAATACCTCTCCACTTAGCCATCGCATCATGTATGCCAGGAAAATATCGATGCAAAATGATAATGATCAGTTATTGATTCACTATTTCCAAGACAGTCTGACTGGTGCCGCTTTGAGGTGGTACATGGGGCTAGATAGTGCAAGTGTTTGCACATTCAATGATTTGGGTGAAGCTTTTATGAAACAGTACAAGTATAATGTGGACATGCCGTTGGATAGGGACCAATTGAGGTCAATGTCTTAGAAGGACAAATAGACATTCAAAGAGTATACCCAGAGATGGAGAGAGCTTGTTGCTCAGATCAATCTTCTGTTGGAAGAGAAAGAGATGACAAAGATTTTCCTTAAGACCCTAGTTTGTTTTATTACGAACGCATGATTCCTAGTGCCCCCAGTGACTTTACCGAAATGGTAAACACGGGGATGAGGTTAGAAGAGGGTGTCCGAGAGGGACATTTGTCTAAAGAAGAGGTATCATCGAGCAAGAAGTATGGTAGCGGGTTCGCTAGAAAGAAGGAAGGAAAAACCAATGCAGTATCAGTTGGGAGGCAGAGGAGGCCTCATGTTAGAAGAAGTCAGTAATCACATCAACATCATCATCAAGTTTCATCCGTTATTCCAGTATTTTCAAACAATTAATCCATGCTAGTTCAACAACAACGTCAACAACAGCCGCAACAAAGAACAAACAACTACAACACCAACGCCAATAATAATCAACAATTACAACAGAATTCTGAGAGAAAGTAGGTCTCTTTCTTCCCTATTCCCATGACCTATGCTGGATTATACTCGTCCTTGGTTCTCAAGAACCTTCTCCAACCAAGAAATCATCCGCAAATCCCAGAACCACTTCCATGGTGGTATAAGCCAGAACTCCGTTGTGCCTTTGATCAAGGAGCTCCCGGACACGATATTGAAAATTGCTAGCCGTTGAAGTACGAGGTCCAGAAGCTAGTGAAGAGTGGGATGGTGTCCTTTGAGGACCGCGCACCGAATGTGAAAGAAAACACATTGCCTGCTCATGGTAATTCCTTTGTTAATATGGTAGATGGTTGTCCAGGAAGTTTCTGAGTGTTTGATGTGTGACGTATCTGTCGGTCCTTAGTAGAGATGCATAAGACCCTGTGTACTATTAGTGATTGTGAGAATGACCATGCCGGTTGTGCGATTTGCAGTGTAAACCCCCGTCAGTGTTCAGTTGTCAAGAGAGATATTTAGAAGTTGATGGATGAGAATGTAATCCAGATTCAACAGTCAAGGGATATAGATGATGTGAACGTGATAGCGCCAGTATTTAAGACCCCTGAGCGGGTGGTTATCCAGTTCGACAGCAGCAGTAACAACATTAATAGATCGGTATCGGTGTTAGTGATATGGTTAGTGGGCCCCGTCCCGTATGCATCCGATAGAGTTGTTCCGTATTAGTATAACGCTACTATGTTGGAAAATAGTCAAGAGGTTCCGTTTCCTACGACCAATTCCGTTGTAAACATTGCTGATGTTACGAAGATGACCCGTAGTGGTCGTGTTTTTGGTCCTGTTTTCCCAAAAGAGGTAGAAGATATTGGTAAGAAAGTTGAGGTACCTGCGGCAAATCCAATTAGTGCTCCAAAGTGTCAGTCTAGTGAATCCATCAATTTGAAGCCTAATGATGATGACGAGGTATTGTGTTTGATTAACAAGAGTGAATGCAATGTGGTGGAGCAGCTGCTCCAAACTCCTTCCAAAATTTCAGTGTTGTCTCTGCTCATGAATTCTGAAGCGCACAGAGAAGCACTGCAAAAAGTATTGGAGCAAGCATATGTTGAACATGATGTAACAGTGGATCAGTTTGACCATATCGTGGCTAACATCACTTCCTACAACAACTTGATCTTATGTGATGAAGAAATCCCGAGGAAGGCAGAAATCACAACCCTGCATTGCATATGTCGATGAATTGTAAGGAGGATGCGTTGTCTAATGTGTTGGTCGATACCGGTTCTTCTCTGAATGTACTCCCTAAATCAACCGATGAGATATAGTGGCGTGATCGTCAAAGCTTTTGATGGTTCTCGCAAGACTATTATTGGTGAGGTGGACCTTCTAGTGAAGATAGGTCTGAGTGATTTCCAAATTACTTTCCAAGTAATGGATATCCACCCGGCCTATAGCTACTTGTTAGGAAGGCCATGGATACATGAGGCGGGAGCTGTAACATCCACTCTGCATCAGAAGTTGAAATTTGTGAAGAATGGTAAGCTCGTCATTGTGGGTGGAGAAAAAGCGTTGTTAGTAAGTCATTTGTCGTCTTTCTCATATGTGGAAGCTGAGGATGAGATTGGAACTTCGTTCCAAGCTCTATCTATTGCTGAAGAAAAGAGAGTTGGGGCACCTATGTCCTCTTTTAAAGACGCCCAAAAGATTGTTGAAGATGGCAGTTCTGATCAGTGGGGCCGGATGGTAGAGGTCACGAGAATAAGAATCGAGCCGGTTTGGGTTTCCAGCAAGGGTTATCTGTGATTAAAGTTGAAGATGTGCAACCTAGTTTCCATAGAGAATGGTTCATTCATGGTAATGAACAAGACTTAGCTGCAGTGATCGAGGGGGATGAAGATGAAGACTGCACCAATTTTGTGACGTATGGAAAAGCTTGCAACAATTGGATCGCTGTCGATGTTCCTGTTATTATTCATCGCTCTAAGTAATTGCTTTTATTATTTTTGAAAATCCTTCTCCTCTGCCTAAGGGAGAAGTGAACATTGTTGGGCATATTTCAAATTGATCATCAATAAAATGCAATTCTATTCATCCACGTCTATGATGTTTTATTTTTACTTATTGCTTTTCTGAAAATGGTAATCACATAAAACATGATTAAATAAAATAATAATTGTCCATATGCATAATATTTGGTCACAATTCACTTCTCTAAAATCAAAATATCAAATCATTAAGCAGGTTGGTTTCTAAACCCATTGAATACAATGATCCTACTCCTTCCCCAAACTTTGAATTCCTTGTGTTTGAGGCTGAGGTAGAAGGTGATGAAGAAATGCCTGATGAATTATCTCGTCTACTCGAAGAGCAGATTGAGTTAGTCAACTTGGGTTCCGTGATGTCAAGGAAGTCAAGGTTGGGTCTCAACTGTGTCCAAAGGTTAAGAAGGGGTTGATTGATCTTGTTCGAGAGTATTCAGATGTGTTTGCTTGGTCCTATCAAGACATTCCTGGTTTGGATTCTGAGATTGTGGAGCATAGATTGCCGTTGAAGCCAGAATGCCCGTCAGTCAAGCAGAAGTTGAGGAGGACTCATCCTGATATGGCAGTGAAGATCAAAGAAGAAGTGCAAAAGAAGATCGACGTTGGTTTCCTTGTTTCTGCTGAGTATCCGCAGTGGGTGGCCAACATTGTGCCTGTTCCTAAGAAGGATGGAAAAGTTCGTATGTATGTTGATTATAGATATTTGAAAAAAGCTAGTCCGAAAGATGATTTCCCTCTGTCACACATTGATATGTTGGTAGACAATACTTCTAAATTCAAAGTCTTTTCATTTATGGATGGATTTTCCGGTTATAATCAGATCAAAGTGGCACCCGAAGATATGAAAAAGACCATATTCATTACACCCTGGGGAACACTATGTTATAGAGTGATGCCTTTCGGTTTAAAGAATGCTGGTGCAACCTAACAGAGAGCTATGACCACTCTTTTTCATGATATGATGCATAAAGAGATCGAGGTCTATGTCGATGATATGATTGCTAAATCCAATGATGAAGAAAAGCATGTTGAGCATTTGTTGAAGTTATTCCAGCGTTTGAGGAAGTATAAACTCCGCTTGAATCCCAATAAATGTACTTTTGGTGTTCGTTATGGTAAGTTGTTGGGCTTTATTATTAATGAGAAGGGTATTGAAGTTGATCCTGCCAAGGTCAAAGCAATACAAGAAATGTCTGCGCCCAAAACTGAGAAGCAAGTCAGAGGTTTTCTCGCTCGCTTGAATTATATCTCAAGATTCATTTCACACATGACTGCCACATGTGCGCCTATATTTAAGCTTCTTCGGAAAGATCAGTCTTGTGATTGGACCGAAGATTTCCAGAAAGCTTTTGACAGTATCAAAGAGTATTTGCGGCCTCTGATTCTGTCTCCATCTGGTGAAAGAAGACCATTGATCATATATTTGACTGTGCTTGATGAAAGTATGGGTTGTGTTCTTGGTCAGCAAGATGACACAGGAAAGAAAGAATATGTTATTTACTACCTCAGTAAGAAATTCACCGACTGTGACACTCGGTATTCTATGCTTGAAAAGACTTGTTGCACATTGGCTTGGGCTGCTAAGCGTCTGCGTCAGTATATGTTGAATCATACCACTTGGTTGATATCCAAAATGGATCCAATCAAGTATATTTTCGAGAAGCCTGCTTTAACAAGGAGGATTGCCTGTTGGCAGATGTTGTTATCAGAGTATGATATTGAATACCGATCTCAAAAAGCTATTAAAGGTAGTGTCTTGGCTGACCATTTAGCTCACCAACTGATCGAAGACTATCAGTCAGTGCAGTATGATTTTCCTGATGAAGAGATTTTATACCTGAAGATGAAAGATTGCGATTGACCATTGCTTAAAGAAGGGCTAAAACCTGGTTCCCATTAGGGCATGGTATTTGATGGAGTTGTTAATCAGTATGGTAATGGCATTGGGGCAGTGATTATTACTCCTCAAGGCACGTATTTTCTGTTTACAGCTAGATTGACTTTCAAGTGTACAAATAATATGGCTGAATACGAAGCTTGCATTATGGGGCTTGAAGAGGCCATTGATCTCCGAATCAAGTATTTAAACATCTATGGAAATTCAACTTTGGTTGTAAATCAGATCAAAGGTGATTGGGAAACGAATCAACCAGGTTTGATACCATATGGAGATTATGCGAGGAGGATTTCAACTTTCTTTACAAAGGTTGAGTTTCATCATATCCCTCAAGATGAAAACCGGATGGCAGTTGCTCTTGCAACGTTGGCTTCAATTATTATGATGAAGTATTGGAATGAAGTTCCCAATTTGATTGTGATGCGTCTTGATAGGCCATCTCACGTGTTTTCTATTGAAGAGATCAAAGATGAAAAGCCGTGGTATTTTGATATCAAGTGTTTTCTTCAAAGTCGGATTTACCCGCCTGGGGAATCTTTGAAAGATAAGAAGACTTTGAGAAGCTTAGCCGGCAACTTCAACCTAAATGGTGATGTGTTGTAATAGAGAAACTTTGATATGGTTATGCTCAGATGCGTGGATAGACATGAAGGAGACTTATTAATGACTGAAGTTCATGAAGGTTCCTTTGGTACTCATTCCATGGACATGCTATGGCTAAGAAGATGTTGAGAGCAGGTTATTATTGGCTGACAATAGAATCTGATTGTTGCAAATTTGTGAAGAAATGCCATAAGTGTCAAATTTATGCAAATAAGATTCATGTTCCCCTGACACTGTTGAATGTCATTTCCTCTCCATGGCCCTTCTCCATGTGGGGAATTGAAATGATTGGCATGATTGAGCCCAAAGCTTCAAACGGACATCGTTTCATTTTGATGGACATTGATTACTTCACAAAGTGGGTTGAAGCGACATCATATGCAAATGTATCCAAGCAAGTTATTGTGAGGTTTATCAAGAATCAGATTATATGACGGTATGGTGTGCCAAGTAAGATAATTACTGATAATGGATCTATCTTGAACAATAATATGGTGGAAGCTCTTTGCAAAGACTTCAAGATTGCACATCATAATTCTTCTCCCTACAGACCAAATATGAATGGGGATGTTGAAGCTGCAAACAAGAACATTAAGAAGATCATTCAGAAGATGGTTGTAACATACAAGGATTGGCATGAGATGCTCCCATTTACTTTGCATGGGTATTGTACATCCATCCTCACTTCAATAGGGGCAACCCATTTCTCACTCGTTTATGGCATGGAAGTTGTGCTCCTAGTAGAGATTGAGATCCCATCATTGCGTGTTTTGATGGAAGCCAAGTTGACCGAGGCTGAATGGTGTCAGACCAAGTTTGATCAGCTGAATTTTATTGAAGAGAAAAGATTAACTTCTATGTGTCATGGTCAGTTATATCAGTGGAGAATGAAGAAAGCATTTGATAAGAAGCTCAGACCTAGCGTATTTAGATAAGGTGACCTTGTGCTCAAGAAGATTCTATCTTTCAAATAAGATTCTATGGGAAAATGGACTCCTAATTATGAAGGCCCATATGTTGTTAAGAGAGCCTTTTCAAACGATGCTTTAATTCTTACAACTATGGATGGTGAAGAGTTCACTCGTCCTGTGAACGCCGATGCAGTCAAGAAATACTTCGCCTAAAAAGAAAAGAACAACTCGCTAAGTTGAAAACCCGAAAGGGCGGCTTAGGCCAAAATGAGCATCTCGGTGGATTGAAAACTCGAAAGGGCAATCCAGGCAAAAGTTAGAGACATAAAACAGAAAATTTATCCCGATAAATTGAGTACCCCACCTTGGGGACATTTATGCAAAAATTAGGGATTATGGCAAGTAACTGCATCCTGTTGATCTTCAGTCTCGAATACATTCTTGAGCGCAACCATTGGTTCTGATTCGTCTTCAACCGAAGCCAAGAGCAAAGTGAATATCAAAGTTGGTAGAAGGATTAGTGATCATTGTATTCAATGTAGCCCTTTTCCATATAAATTACCATTTTTCAACTTTTGTAAAGATCTATGGAGTCTTGTCATTTACAGACTACCATTTTATTAAATAAAGTTGAGCTTTTATCCAATTGTTTCTACTCTTACTCATTTCATCCAAATAGATTTAAATTTTATGATGATCATTTTAAAATTAAATATTAAAGCAACATCATGTTTTCATTTAAGGAATATCAACAGCAGTTTGAAAAAAGGTAAGCCCTAAATGCGAAGCGCTGTTGGTTCTCCCCAAGCAGTTGGTGTCAGTTTTGTATCCTATCCAACAGCATTTCAGCATCACCAGCCGAGTTTTGTTGGTTTCCCCAGATGAGTTTGTGAATGCCTCCCCCGAGTTGTAGGCACGTTGTATCAGCAGATTCTTGTTTCCCCTCAGGTCTCCAGTAGATTTCATTCAGCACTAATTCTAGAGCTGTTGATTGGTCCTCTGCAAGGTTGTCTCCCATTTGATATGATGTTGACCTAAAATTCCCCGCAGAGTTGACAATTCAGATTCCCAGCAGATTCGGCATCTTTCCCCAGCCATGGTTAAGCTTTTGAGATGGATAGTTTGCATTTATCCTTCGCCTTTGTTTCTCCAGTTGATTCCCTCCTGTTGAGATTGGATGAATGTTGTATTGATGATTCAGATGGGTGACGTTTGTATCCTTTGTGATTGTTTTATCAGCATAACCATCATATATATATATATATATATATATATATATATATATATATATATATATATATATATATATATATATATATATATATATATATATATATATATATATATATATATATTCATAGATTTCATTATTACATTATTGCACTTGGTGATTCGTTATTTCTCTGATCCTCTACTATAACGGTATCCTTTCCCACGCAGATGTAATCCCATTTTTTCCGGCAGACTATCCTTGATATGTTCATCCTAACCAATGATGGATATTCTTCCCTTTGAGTTTATCCCTGATATGTTCACTTTAGCCAGTGACGGATATTCTCTCTCTTTGGTCTTCTGCCCAGTAACCGGTAGTTATAAATCCTATTTTGCCTTTCCCTCGGCAGCTTATTCTTACCCAGTAATTGGTAATGAATGCACCTCTCGTTTCCCTCATTGAGTCATCCTTGATATGTTTACTCTAACCGGTAACGGATGTCCTCACTGTCAAATTTGTTATCCCCTTACCCAGTCGCCGGTAGTGGATAATACATTTATGTTACTCCTGTGTTGAAGATCATCTCTTCCCCAGTTAAGTTTGAGTGTGTATTTCCTCAGTGAGATCGCTTTTTCCTTCTTGGTTCGAGTATTTCAGATTTGGTCTGATCTACCCGTTTCCCCTACAGGTGTTCTTTTCATCCACGGCTGAGTCTTTCCATTGATTTATTTTCATGGAATCTCTCGCGTCACCCCAGTAGTTCTAAGTCATAGCCTGGCCTACACACAACCTTTTATCCCCCCAGAGCCTCTGTCTCCCTAGTGAGTTTTCCTTGTGAAATGTATTATGCTTCTGCGGACTATCAGTCTCTCCGGATTCTTTTCTCTTGTGGCAAAATTTTCCCCACAAAGGTTATTTTTAGCATTCATATCATATGCATCATGAGGTTTCTTAGGGACCAAAAGTTATTTCTATTTTTTTATTTAAGCCCATTCTACTGAGTCGATACGAAGATTTTAACATTCATCTCCTTAGCTAGAACGTCCTTAAATAGGGGCAGCTGTAAGACCCCAATTTTGACCCTAAGATCCCTCATGTTATCTCATCATATGCATTATCATTGGGATCACAACTTGGCATCCTCCTTACCCCTCATTCATTGGGTTTGCATTGGGAGAGATCACCAATCACATTTGATTGTATCATACTTCATTTTTCTTTGTTTACTAACCAAAATACCAAAAATATGTCATTGTATAGTTTAACTCTTTTGTAGGTAATGTGTATGCTCACCTATGATCTATCAAGCTCATATCTAGGGTTTAAGACCCTCATAGCAAGGAGCTCAATCAAGAATTGGTCTACATTGGCTCTAATTATCATATATGGATCCCCATGATCTTCATATGTTATTTTGATTAAGAAATCATCAAGAGTTTGGAGTTGGTTTGCCTTGGAAACCCCAATTCATATGGGTATCTTATGTGACTTCTTCAACAAGTTTCTTTAGAAATTGATCAAATATTTCAAGGGATATTCCAAATTTCATCATCTTATGCATATATGATCCTCCATGAGTTCCAAAATTCAAGAGAATGTCAAGCTAGCAAGATGGTTCATGGTGGTTGATCAGAGGAAATCAACTGGTCAAAACCGGGGTTCCCTAGACCCTATCTCCTACAATATTTGTCATATGAAAATGATTCCAAGAGAAACGTTACTCTAAATGACATTCCAAACAACTTTCATGTTGAGGTCAAGATCTAGTTTTGCTTGGAAAGTTAATTTTTATGGTGAATGATTATAGGTCATTTTGTTTAAACCCTAATTTGGAGGTCAACATCCCAAGATCATAACTTGCTCAATTTTTATAAGATGAAATCCATTCAAATTGCATGATCAATTTCAAGATGTATAAGTGTAAATTCAACTTGCAAATGCATATGCCAAGTGAAAACATTATAGATCATTTTGGGCAAATACCATTGAACAAGTGATTTTCCCTAACTTCTAAAATGCATAACTCCTTCATGCCAAATCCAAATAGGGCCATATTTGTGACCAAATTGAAGAGGTGGAAGAAAAAGTTATTCAAGGTGGAAGAAGTGAACATATGGCTTGGTACTTAGAATTTTTTTTTAATATGTTTGATTTCCCAAACATCCACCTCAAAATTCATCATGATCCAAGCTTCAAATGAAAATGTGTCCAACATGAAAGTTGTTCCCCTTGATCTCACCTTTCCAAAAAATCCAAAATCATCTCATTTTGACAAAGTATGAGTTACTTGCACATGGGTGAAAGTTGAAGCACCATTTGGATATTTTCAAGGTCGAATTTCCATTCACACTTGCATAAGCTTCCAAGTTGATTTCAGTACATTGCACATTGGTTTATGGATCAGATGGCATCATTTCAGGGGCCTCATGCACACCCATGCAACAATGCAAAGAAGATTTTCAATTTTTTTCCAAAATTTGAAGTGTGCAAATATCATTCTCGATGGCTATAAATAGAACCTCTCTTGCTCAGAATTGAGGACCCCATGCCCAAGCTTTGATTCAGAAACCCCAAACCCTCACCATTGAAGGATAAGCTTGAAGATTTTCTTTGAAAGTCGAGTTTCAAATCTCCAACTGTTTTGAGATTGAAACTTCAAAAGTACATCCCTTTATTTGATCTATTTCTCTTCCATGAAGCATCTGAAGCAAGGCCAAGCATAATTGGAAGCAAGATCGTGCCAATCTGGAGCTCCATTGAAGGTGAATTTTCAGATTTTTCATCTCTTCGATTCTCACTCAATTCTCCACTATTCTTGTTGATTTTTGGTTGTCTGAAGTCCTACCTATGTAGGCAAGAAAATTGAGTTGTTTTGAGGTCAAATCCTAGCAACTCAGTTCATGATCCTCAAAACCCAACTCCCTGTATCTTCTTATATACTTGGAGTTAGACAAAATTGAGGCCAGATTCGAGCTCCTGAGCACTTTTTCTTCAAAATAGTGTACTCATTTTCCATTTTTCTTTAAGTTGAACTTAGACCAGTCCGGTGGTCCTCACCTGAGAAGATGACCGGAGCCAGGGCTCCGGTGGTGTGGTGTGTTGGCTTGTCTAGAACCCTTTGGTATGAGTCACATGTTCTAATCTCAGTCATTCAAAGTGATTACCATGCGTGTGGGACATTTGATTAGGGAACATGTGGAAAGCGAACTCTGATCCATCTGATCTACCACCTCAATTAAAGAGGGAGATCAAATGGTCCACATATTTTTGAATTTCTGAATTTTCATTTTAATTGCTTTATTTTCGTTAATTCATATTAATTTCATTATTGGTCCAAAAAATATGGGACTTTCACCAAAAAAATTCAAATATTTTCCTCTTTCATTTTCTGAATTAAAATTTTTGTTTTTGGATCAATATTGATATTTTTAATGATTTAATTGTTTTTGTGCATATTTTTAATTGTTTAAAAATACTTCTGACTTTTTAAAAACTAGTGAAATTTTTTCTCCAAGGTCCTTTGACCTTGTTTGACCTATGATAAATCTCCTGGCCATTTATTTGGTGTTTTGAAGAGGTTTTAGGTTTTTGATAAAACATAATTTAATTTAATGCATTTTTAATTGATTTTTAATTTGTTTAATTGAAAATAAATTATGTTGAGCCATTTTTATTGACTTGTGAGGTTTGACTATTGTGTTTGGGCCTTGGTCAATGTTGATTTTACTTTTGTGGGATTAAAATCATTGGATTTAGGAGATTGATAAAATGTACATTTCGTCTCCCAAAATGAATGAATGATTTTAATTTGATGAAATTCCTCCCATGACCAATTTGTGTTTGTCTCATTTCCCCTCCCTCTTCATCTTCAATCCCTTTCTATCCCATTCCTCTCATTGGTCAATGACATCTCAATATCCTAAGGCTAATTGGTTCATGAACTAATACAAGTATGGATGAAATTAGGTCCACCCTTTGTTTATTTTATTTTTGTGTGTGGTATGTTTTAGGAGTATGGTTCATTATACCATATCTCTAACATGCATTAACACCAAAAAATTTATAACCTAACCTCAGATAGTTGTGACTTCTACATAAGTCCAATTACGATTGCTTAACATAATGCTAAATTTTTCCCCAAAAGCATAGCATTTTAGTATGTGAGATTGTAAGTCTCCCTTCTTTCATGGTATTGTGTGGAAACTTGGCCTTTTTTCCTTCTTTTGGAAGATGTCTTGGTTCAAGGATCCATGCTTGTGAATAGAGGGTTGAGTGTTCTCCAAAGAATGACTTAAACAATAAAAAAAGCAAAACTCCACTAACTTCTAATCAACCAACATTTGACTAAATTTTAATTTCAACTCATTTATTTTATGCAATTTAAATTCAATCCATTTATCATTTGCCATTATACATATCACTTGACTTGTTTATGTTTATGTCATTTTCACTTTGCTCTCTTGAGCCATATATTGTGTTTGTGTATACTTGTTTGTGTATCTTATTTGTGATTGTGGTCTTAGGACCTTAAAGTACATAATAAACAACAAAAACTCTTAAAAAATGTTTGTGTGGACAATTGGATTTTATCTGAGCCTTGGACTTAGAATTAGGCAACACTCCCTATGCAAAAGAACTTTCATCCGATGCAAGTATTGAGATCCCTCTGAGTTCATCTGTTACATGGTCTTGATGCAAATGTTACTTTGAACCTGTGTCTAATGCCTTATTCTTATCCATTCAAGGAGTATGTCATCTGATACATGGGAGCTTAAGAAGAAGACTGTTAAGTTGCTTGCTTGGATGTGGCTATCTTTATTTGATGCCTTGCTCTTCATCTTTCTTGCTTATTGATATTGCTTGATTTTAAAGTCCAAAGGAAAAATGGGTTTCTATATGACATTCTTGTCTATTGGATTGCATCCTATTGGTCAGATCTTTTCAACTCTTAACTTTTAAATTGTTGCTTAGGATTAGTCTCTTCATATCCTCCCATTTCTTAAATTTCAAATCTCTCCCACCTTTCAAATCTTCTTTGCTTGTGATTTTCAAACTTAGACTTTATTGCCAACTAGAAACTTTGCCCTTATGCCATTGCATTTTTAAACTCTTTTCTTAAATTAAACTTGTAAATGAATCTAACCATATTGATTAAAAATTTCAAAATACAAAAAGAACTAACACTCATTCAAACTCTTTTAGGCCCTTTGGGCCTCTCTTAAAATTTAAACTTTTGTTAAAAGCAATCCACTCAGTTTGAAATTGATACCACGAACTACGAGGTTTTGATCCCTCATTTCTATGTTGGTACGTAGGCACAAGTTCGAAGATCTTGTCAAACACAAAAATATAATTATTGAATTATTTTCTCATCCCCTCACTCTATTTATTGCAAACATCTTTTATACCAAATTACATACACATATAAAAAAGGGCTCCCTAGGAGTACCTAGGACACTTTGGGTGCTAACACCTTCCCTCTGTGTAACCAACCCCTATACCTATAATCTCTGGCATTTTATTAGTTTTGATTTGAAAACTTCTTATCTTCGGGTTTTGTTCGTATTTTTCCCTTTTCCTTTGGTAAAAATAAAAGCGCGATGGCGACTCTGGTTTTATTGACGTTAAGTTTATCCATAGCTTAATGGTCATGAATTTACCGCTACAATGACTGATTCCTTATCTTTTCACTATTCGTGTGCATCTTTTCTTCTTCGAGGGTTTTATCGACTATTTCCCCTTACATCTCCGGTAGAGAAAATCTAAATAAAATTCGATGGTGACTCTTCTGCTTTGCCTTCTCTCGTTCTCTTTGATTGAGGAGGTATCCTCTAGTTTACAGTCCTAGTTCGTCGTTATTTATTGAAATTGGTGGTAGTTACATTTCTTTTTCTTCATCCTATCCAAAGCTTCTTGCAACTCTCTCATAAGCGTAAAGGATCTTGAACTCATTTGCTCTCTTCTTCACCCAACTAGTGTAAGGATCCAAAGCTACACAATTCTTAAATCCAAGCTCACTTTTTACTATGAATAATGTACCAAGCGTGCACCATCCTAGCCTTAAATCTTTGATTTTCTTTCCCTTCTTGGAGAAATAAACCATCTAACAAAGTGTTATTAAGTTTGTCCTTTATAGCGAACCCAAGTTGACGTCTTACCAGAATCGGATTGTAGTTAATTCCTCCTCGTGTACCAAGAAGAGGCACGTTAGAGAACTCCCCATGAATATCAACAATATCAATGTTATCGTAAACAGAAGAATACCAAGTGATGTCATAATTGGTGAGAGACATCGGCCTTTAAGACCACCTTAAACAACCCTTGTTTTCTTTGAAGATAGGAGACTGCGGAAAGTGCAAATTAAATCACTTGTACATCAAACGTGCACAACAGAAAATAGTTTTATTTCCTCTAGAATTTGTATGATGAATGGAGAAATAGGTGTCATCGAGCAAAGTTGGAACAGGATTGCCAACCAAAAAGATCCTAATAGTATTAACATCAACAAAATTGTCAATGTTGGGAAACAAGACCAAACCATAGATGAGTAAGGCAAGAATAGCTTCAAAGGCCACCATATTATCAACATTAGCAAAAGAAGATGCTGTCTTAATCATAAATTTTAAAGTCAACCCTCTGATACCTCCTTTGACAGTGAGATTAACATCTATATCAGATTTCTTCAGATGAATAGCTCCTACAATAACTTGAGATTCTGGAATCCCTCCCAAACCACAAAAAGGAACCATATCATAAACTGGTATACCCAAAGGGGCCTCGATTGAGCGGGGGATCTCAAGTCAGCTCATTAACGATTAACTCCACATAAGTCAAACAAGACTATACCACCCTCTTATCATAAGAGCACTCAAGTATGGGTATATGACTTATCTCACCACACAGAGATACCCAAGCACCATACATAACTTATAAAACAAACAACAACAAACATAATATACACATATAAACAAATATGGGCTAAACCCACTATGGACAACTCCCCAGCAGATAAATTTTTTGAGATTAAGCTATTGATTAACTTAACTAATAAAACAAGATTCGCCACCACACTTTTATTATTACCAAAGTAAAAGGGAAAAAGAACGAACAAAACTCAAAGAATTTTTAAAACAAAACTAACAAAAAGAGATAAGGGTCCAGGGGTTATTTATGCAAAGGGAAGGTATTAGCACCCTAAACATCTATAGTACTCTATATGAACCTCTTTGAAATATGTGCATTTTGGCTTTAAAATGGTGTTGTTTGTAAAATATTGAGGAGATGAGAAAAGAAATGTTTTTATAATTTTGTGTTTGCCAAGACTTTTTGAGTCTTATGCCTACATACCAACAATGTGCAATGCATCAAAACCTCGTAGTTCGAGGTAAAAATAACAAAGATGTTTATTTTGATTTATTTTTATTGAAAAGATATTTTGTCATTTTAAGGAGAATACTCAATTATCCACCCACAAGTATGAGAATTTTACATAAACATAGAGAAGGACTCCAACTTGGATAAAAATCACCAAGTTTGCCACTAGCTCTCTTAGATGGAAAAGAATTATCATCAATACTATGGGGATAGGGAATTATATCTCAACTTTGGGAAAGACTCATGTTTAAACTTTGGGAAGAAAGTTTTAAAAGAAAAAGGGCACAAAGGGCACAAAATGGTTTGAATGAGTTATGCAGTTTTTAGTCTTTTTGAAATTGATTTGAATATGCTTAAGAGGTATTAACATTAATTAAGAAAAGATTTTGAAAATTACTTGACAAAAGTAAAGGTTTATTGAGAAACTGATTCACGTTTAAAAATAAGAAGGTTTTGGAAAGAGAGAGAAGATTTTGAAAATCAAAGAAGGAGAGTGGAAGAAAAGACTGTCTTAGAGCATAAAGTAAAATCTAGGGAGGAAAGATATAACCAAGAGATAGCAAGATTTATTACATGAGTCAAGCAAGAATTCCCTCCTTTGGATTAAGCCTCAAGCAAGCCAAATAAGCAAAAAATAATACATGTGTCAGATGAAATCGAAGTAACTAAGCTAAGTCTTCAAAAGAAGCCCAAAGTCAAAGGTACCAGATGAATCCCAATGTCTCAAATCACAAACTCCCAAAGAAAAGGGTCAAGATCCTAGTTCTAAGTCTATAACTCCATAATAATACTAACGATGGTAACCTCAAGTCCATGAATCAAGAGAACCAATTTTTTAGGGGTCTTTCCTTTATTAATGTCCTCAAAATAAAAAGAAATCCAAATGGACAAAGGAAAAAGAGCATAAACATAAACAATATGATATGAGATGCTAAAATAAGTAAATAGCAAAAATAAACATAAGATAAATGACATTAAAGTAAATTTAATACAATAAAACGTTAGTCAGTGATGTTAGTGTTATAAAAGAGAAAGATGATTCGTCTTTTTTTGGAGAACACTCGACTATTCACCCACAAGTATGAAAATGTGGACCTTTACATCATCATGAGAAGGGCTCCAACTTGGATAAAATCAACAAGTATGCCACTAGCTCTCATGGTTTAAAAGGAAACAATATTTTTCACACAATACCATGAGGAGTAGGAGACTTACAATATCACTTATGAAATTGACTTGCTTTTGGGACAAATTTAGCGTTATGTTAAGCAATTGTAATTGGACTTATGTAGAAGTCACAACTATCTGAGGCCGGTCAATAATAATGTTTATGTTAATACATGCTAGAGAAATCATATATAAATCATTCTCCTAAAGTTATTCCATACAAAAAATAAAAGAGAATTGATCAAACACAAAGACTCGGAGAGTGGTTCATTACATAAATCAATACTTCATAGTACTTAGGAAAAACTTGTGCATCAATCCAAAGTACCTTAAATGATCGATAATCAATTAGGAGATAGATTTGAAATGATGAAAGTTCATGAAGCACCAATCCACATATCATGAACAAGATGGACACAAACCATCCAATTGATCAAGAGGAAAAGAAAGAGGTGAAGAAGAAGAGGACACGAGAGATCACACCCAAATTGGATAAAAGGCTTAATCAAGTCATCATCAAAATCAATCATCCATTTTGGTGGATTAGGGTTTTCACCCCATCAACACTCAAGATCCATTGAGTTTGATGAGACTTATGATCAAATCAACTAAGATCCAAGGTCAATAGAAGTCAACAAAGGTCAAACAAATATAAAATGCAATAAAATAAAATAAAATGCATTAAAAAAAATTAAAATGAATTATAAAAGGGAAATAAAAAAGAAAATCCATAAAGCCCTTCAAAACAACTAACAAATGGCCAAGAAAATTATAGAAGGTTGAAAATAAAATCAGAAGCATAAAATAAAATTTTCAAAATTTCAAAATGCATAAAAGTATTTTTAAACCAATCAAACAAAGGAAAAAAGAGAAAATCCATAAAAAATAGAAAATCAAGAAAATAAAATGTTGAAAAAATAAAATCAGATGAAGAAAAATAAAAGAAAATTTTACAAATTATTTTGGTATTTTTTGGATGCAAAATGAGTTTTATATGAATTTTAAAAGAAAATGAAATTTAAAATGAAAAAGGAAAAAGAAATAAAATCATAAAAAATACTGAACGTTGGATCTGGCCTCATTAATTGACGTGGTAGATCCAACAATTCTCAGGCTAGGGCGCACTATGGAAATTAGCAAAAGTGAAACACGAGATCCAATTTAAAATAGACCAATCAAAACATTTCAAATAGCCAATATGGATACAAACTCAGATGACCTAAGATAACTATGGTCATATTCCCTGATGATCCCTCATTGGAGTTTGATCGTTTGGTAAATTCAGAACACGAGACCACCATCGATGTAATCGCCTCCTCCTTATGAATTCGACCTCATGCTCAAAATTCATTTATCTAAACAGAGCATGGATAATTTTAGAGAAGTTTCAGAAATAAGCAAGTCACGAAAAATTAAAATAAATGATGAACATGATCAATCAACACCAGATAAGTTAGGGGGAAGCATCAGAGAGTGAAGGACTACATTGTGGTAACTTGTTTGAGTTCAAATGATGCTCAGAACTACCTTGTCCAAATGGTGATCATAAGTTGATGAAGCTTGTCTGGTCAGGGTGCTTCAGAAGGTCTCAGAGCTTGGGAATTATTGCAAAAGCTTCAGAGAAGATTGAAGGTGATAACGGAATCAAGAAATTGGATTGAAACAAGCTGGAATTCAAAACATGATAGTTCAATTTTCTGGAACAATTTCAGATTGAATGAGGGATTTCTTGGTCTCAAAAGCTTGAAAATGAATGCAATATATTGCTCTATTTATAGGGAATGTGTTGGGATCCAAATACGTGTAGGATGAAGCTCAATTCATGTAAAACTAATTTGATCAGAATTATAAGACCCCAATTTTGACCCCTAAGATCCCTCATGCCATCTCATAGCATTGCATGGGCATTGGGATCACACCTTAGTATTCTCCTCACCTATCATTCATTGTGTTTGCATTGGGAGAGATCACCAAGCATATATGATTATATCATACTTTATTTTATTTGTTTACTAACCAAAATACAAAAGTATGTCTAGTACAACTTTGTTTCTTTTGTAGGTAGTGTGTGTGCCCACATGTGCCCTACCAAGCCCATAACTAGGATTTGAGACCCTCAATGCAAGAGGTCAAGCAAACAAAGGTCCACATTGGTTCTAAGCATCATATATGGATCCCCATGTTCTTTATTTATCATATTGATCAAGAATTTATCAAGAGTTCGAAGCTTGTTTGTCAAGGAATCCCTAATTCATCTAGTTATCTTGTGTGCCTTCCTTAATAAGTTTCTTCAACAGTTCGTAAAATATATCAAGGGGTACTTCATTTTACATCATCATAAGCATATATGATCCTCCATGATCCCCTAAGAGCAAAGGAACTTCAAGTGTGCAAGTTGATTCAAGGAAGTTGACCAAAAAAGTCAATTGGTCAAATTTAGGGCTTCCTAGACCTTATCTCCTACAATTTTAGTCATATAAAAATGACTCCAAGAAAAACGTTACTCTTTATGACATTCCAAACATCTTTCATGTTGGCCTCAAGAGCTAATATTTCTTGGAAAGTCATTTTTTATGATTTGAAGATGATCCAAGTTTCATGATTAATTTCTAGATGTCTTATTCAACTTTGGTTCTTTGAGAAAGATCTAATTCTACTTGCAAAGTCATGTACCATAAGAAAACATTATAGGTCCATTTTGGTCCTCATCATTGAATAAGAAATTTTCCTCAACTTCTAAAATCCATAACTCCATCATCCAAACTCCAAATTCTGCCAAATGTATGGCCAAATTGAAGAGAATTTAAAGTTATACAACTTTTTATAAGGAGACAAGTTCATTTGAAGCTCACATCAAAAGTTATTCAAGGTGGAAAGAGGGGTCATTTGACTTATAACTTAGAAAAAATTCTAAGTATGTTTGATACCTCCACCTTCAAGACCAGTTTTATTCATTTTCCAAGCTTCAAATTGAAAATGTCACAAAATCAAAGTTGTTCTTAATGATGAGATCTTTCCAAAGAGTACAACATCACATAATTTGGATAAGAAATGAGGGACTTTCTCATGAGGTCTTTTCATGGCTTATTTTGGCAAGTTTTGAGCTCCAAATAATGCACAACTTTGCATAGTCTTGTGTGATGACTTCAGCAACTTCCTTGCAAGTTTTAGAGTGGATTCCAATCATCAATTGGTTCTGTACATGCACCCATGCACCATGAATTTCTAATTTTCATTCAAAATTAGAAAGGTGCATATATCATTTGCTTGGCCTATAAATCAGACTTCATTTGCTCAGAATTGAAGGAGAACACTGCCCAAGCTTTGCTAGCCATTTCCATAACCTCACTCCATAGAATTCTTTGAAGATTTATTGAGAAATTCAGTTTTTGTTCAACTCAAGTTTGTGAACAAAAACTCCAAAGGTTCGTCCCTTTTCCACTCCATTAAGTTTCTGCAAGCAAAAGGAAGAGAAAGCATGAAGCATTGCATCAAGAACCAAGCTCACAAGCTGATCACAGAAGGTGAATTTCTTTAAAATTTATCTCTTCGATTCTCCCTCCATACTCTAGATCTGAACTGAATTTTGGCTAAAGTCCTACCAATGTAGGCAACATGACTGAGTTGATTTGAGCTTGATTCGAAGCAACTCAGGTTGGACACCTCTAGTTTGATCTTCACTTTTCTAATTATAGAGTGAGAGATGGAACAAATGGAGGTCATATTCGTGATCCTTGCAAGTTTTCCTTCAAAATGATGTTAGATCAATAAATTTCTGGTCAAGTTTGATCTTGACAATTCGGTGACCCTCACCGAAGAAGAAGACCGGAGCTATGACTCCGGCAGTGGTGTGGCAAGGCCCCCGCCCTTGGATCTCTCTTCCATCTTCTAATCTGAGCCTTTGTTTGTGATTACCTTGCGTGTGGCGCATTGACTAAGGAACACCATGAAACGCATATTATGGATCATCAGATCTGCCACCTCAATTAGTGAGAGAGATCTGATAGCTCCATTTTTTCCTTTTTATTTTATTTTTCTAAATTGATTTTTAAATAGCTTTTTCTTCTAAAATTCACCATAAATTCATTTTTGATCCAAAAAATATGGGACTAACACCAAAAATTCACAAATATTTTCTTATCCCCATTTATATTTAAAATTAATTTTGGGATTAAGTTTGACATTTTTGGTGAATTTTGTGATTTTTAACTTGTTTTAATTAGTTTTTAATTAGTTCTGACTTTTGAAAAATACCAAAATAATTAGTCAATGGTCCTTTGACCTTACTTGACCTATGATAACTCCCTTGGACATTTCTTTGGTGTTTTTAAGGGGTTTTAGGTTTTTGATCTTTGAAAACTTATTTTTCTTCATTTTTAAAATGTTTTTAAAATATTTTAATTGATTTAATATTTTTGGTGAGCTTTTATATTGACTGTATGTTGACCTAACTTCTATTTGGCCTTAGTATTGGTTGAATTGGACCTTGACTTGGTCAATACCACTGGATTTAGGAGGTTAATGAAGTTTAAAACTTCATCCCTCAAGATGAATGAATGGTATTGATCAAGTAAGGTTCATCCCTTGACAAATTTGGGAACCCCTTCATTTCATCTCTCCATCTTCATCTCATTTATTCCCCAATCATCTCTTGGCCAATGACTTTTCATGGATCATTATCTAGTTGATTCATCAATGATCTTGTGTCAGATGAATCAACATAAGCATGATTGAGATAGGCCCATCCTCTCTTATTTTTGTGTGTGGTATGCTTTAGGAGCTTGGTCTTGGATGCCTTGTCTCTAGCATGAATTAACAACAACATTATTATTGTCCGGCCTCAAATAGGTATGGCTTCTACATAAGCCTACTTACGATTTCTTAACATAGCACTAAATTTTCCTCAAGGCACAAATTAACATACTAAATTGACAACTAACATTTAATTTTCTTGTCATTTACTTTAATGCAATATAAATTCTTGCACTTTATCATTCCTTGTCATTTACATTCATGTAAATTGTTTATGCTTCAGTCATTTTTCTCTTTGCCCACTTGGGTCTATGTTAATGCTTAAGTTATTTTCCTTTTGCTCACTTGAGCCATTATATTTTGTGCTTGTGATATATCTGTGCTTATGATCATATTTTGTTTATGGTCTTAGGACCTTAAAATACTTAATAAAAACAAAAACACTAAAAAACATATTGGTGGACTGTTGGATATTTGTCTGTGACTTGATTTGGACCTATGGACTTAGAATAGGCAACATTCCAGAGCTATGGGATAAAAACTTGACCAATGCCATTAATTTGAGACCAAAAACATGGCCAATGTCATTCATCTGACACAAGCTTTAGAGACTCCCTGGGGTTTATCTGATACATTCTTTCTCTTTGTCTGAATTGTTATTTTGATCTTATTGTTATTATTTGATGTTTTCTCTTTGAGTATCTTTCAAGATATTTTTCATCTGATACACATAAAGGACATTGAAGATTGCTTGCTTTGGAGTGCTAGCTTGGATGATTGGTTATCTTTATTTGATACCACTGGATTTCTTATTAATTGCTTGGATGATTATGGCTTTGTTGTTTGCTTGACAATCCAAAGAAAATGGGTTTCTATCTGACATTATTGTCTTGTGGATTCTTCCCATGGGTTAGATCTTTTCAACTCAGAACTCTTAATCTTGTCTAGGATAGCATCTTCATCTCCACCTCCTTCTTCTTTAATTTCGAAATCTCCTTCTCATTTTCAAAACTTCTTTGCACGTTATTTTTCAACTTAGACTTGTTTTAATGAGTAGAAACCTTGGCCTTATGCCATTGATTTTAAAACTATTTTCTTAAGCAAATTTGTAAGAATACTTAATCATATGGACTTTATTTTCAAAAAAAAAACAAAAAGAACTAACAACGTCATCTGATCATTTTGGCCACTTGGTGCCTTTTTCCTTTTAAAATTTTCAAAAAGAAAGTATTTAGATTCGAGTTATCCTTTGTTGAGATGTAATTCTCCCATTCCATGATATGTTGAGTGTAAGATTTTCCATTTACTAGGGGTTAGAGGCATACTTGTTGATTTTATCCGAGTTGGAGCCCTCCCTCTTAAATGTTGTAAAGCCCTCATTATTGGTGGATGTTTGGTTCGGTATTCTCCCATCGATAACAAAATATTTTTAAGCTTTTGTTAAAAATCAATCCACCCACCTTTGAAATTTTTACCACGAACTACGAGGTTTTGATCCCTCATTTATGTTGGTCCGTAGGCATAAGATCAAAAGTCTTATCAAACACAAAATGTAAATAATGAATTCTTTTCTCATCCTCTCATTTTATTTTTTAAAACAAGCATCTTTTCAACCAAAACAAGTGCACACAAAAAGGGCTCCCTAAGAGTACCTAGGACACTTTGGGTGCTAATACCTTCCCTCTTTGTAACCAACCCCCTTACCTGTAATCTCTGACATTTTATTAATTTTAATTTTAAAACTTCTTATATTTGGGTTTTGTTCGTACTTTATCCCTTTTCCTTTGGAAATAATAAAAGTGTGGTAGCAACTCTGGTTTTATTGACGTTGAGTTAACCAATAGCTCAGTGGTCATGAGTTTACCGCTATAAGAATGTGTGGAAACTTTGACTTCCGATCCATCAAAACTCAGCCAAATGATGTGTTTTAATAGTCAATTAACTTCTGGAGACTTGGTTAAACATGTTTAGGTCCAAAACTCGTGGTAATTTGGCTTTCAATTGAGATTAGTGAAGTTCAAATTTTGAATCATGGTGATTTCTTCAGTTCCAAGTCACCATGTTCAATTCAATTCGGCATCTTGCTCATGAGGATTTTTGATCCCATTCTTCTTGCAATGTGTTGACATCATATCAAAGATTACAATGTACATAATGACTCAAAATGACATGTAATGTCTCAAAGAATTCCATGGCCTTCCAGGCATAATTTGACTTTGATCCTTGAAGCAAACTTGTTAAGGGCATCACAAAATAATATTTTTCAAAAAGAATAAGCCTGAAATGTTGAAAATTGAAGAAGTTATAATCCTTGAAAGGTGAGAAAAAGTCACTTGAAAATATGTCAAATTTCACTAAGTCCATAAATGACCTATAATGTCTCCAAACTTTTGATGATCCTTCAAGCATAGTTGGATCCTGTCATGTAAAGAGAAGTTGTAAAGGAAGTTGAGAAGAGCCATATGCAAAAATAACCATTAAAAAATGTTGAGGATTGAAGGAGTTGTGATACTTTGAACTTTGACTTCAAATGTTGACTTTTTGGTCAAACCTCTTAGAATAAACTTGTGTACTTGGACTTTTCTTGCATTTCAAGGTACATGGACTTTTTCTTGCTTTTCGTGATTGAATTGTTCAAAGTTTGAGGTATTTGTTGAAGAAGGCATGGAAATAAACACATAAGCCTTTGAATTTCCTTTGACAAATAAGCCATAAAACTTTGAGATACTCTTGATCAAAATGAGATTTAAAGATGCTTGAGGACCTTACAGATCATGTTTTGAGAGATAAGCCCTTGAGAATCAATGGTTGAACATACTTTCTCGAGGAATCAAAGAAAACCCTAGCTGATGATCCTTGTTTGATTCTCTTGATGAAAAGCTCTACCTTGAACAATAAACTTCAAGAAAACAAACATATTTTTTCTATTTTGATTAGTTATTAGATAAACAATGATCAAATTAACACAAAGGTAAAACACAAACAAAGTGGTGCTTAATGATCCCTACAAAAGGCACACCCAAAGATGAGAGGGAGAGGAGCAAGATGTGATCTTGTTTATATGAAAGGATGCAAATGATATGTGGGATCTTAGGGTTAAAAATTAGGGTATGACAAGATGTAGTTGAAGTTCTCATCCCTTCCCTTTCTTCTACTATGAATATTATTGATGTAAGCAGTGTAACTCGAAGTGGTCGAGTATTTGCTTCTACGGCTCCTAAAAGGATTGAAGATACTTCGATGAGTAAGCAAGATCATATGGAAACTCTTGTTGTGCATTTTGGCCAGTCCAGTGGTGTAAACCATAAATCTGATCATGATTAAGTGTTGAAGTTGATTAAGAGGAGTGAATTTAATGTGGTTTATCAATTATTGCTTACCCGTCCAAAATATATGTCTTATCTTTGCAGATGAATTCGGAAGCTCATAGAGAGGCTTTGCAGAAGGTCTTGGAGCAGCCCTATGTGGATCATGATGTAACAATTAATTAATTCGATGGAATTTTCACCAACGTTACTATGTATCACAACCTGAGCTTTGGTGATGAAGAATTGCCTAACAAGGGAGGAATCATAATTTGGCTTTGCACATTTCCATGAATTGTCAATAAGATGTTTTGTCCAATGTGCGGGTTGACAGTGGCTCTTCTCTTAATGTTATGCCAAAGTCCACTATGTTCCAATCTTTTTCTGTCGTTGATAATGATGTTAAGAAGAATGGGGCATCCATGACTTCTTTGAAGGACACCTAACAAGTTGTGGAGAATAGTCAGTCTGTTGGATGGTATCAAGTTGTTGAACTTGCTGAAAATAAGAACAAAGATGGTTTAGGATTCTCGTCTGGTTCAACCCTTAGATATTTGAAGTGTATTCAAGAATTTTTTCACAATGTTGGATTCATCCATTCCAAAGATCAATCTGTTGTTGCAATCCTGGAAGATGATCAAGAACAAGAAGCACCAAACTTTGTGATGCACGGATTGATGTTCCAAAACTGGACTACTACTGATGTTCCCTCTATTGTTCACTTGTAAAAGTAATATGTTTTATTATTTTCAAAAATCATTTCACTATGCCCAAGGTGAAAGCGAATCTATGTGGGCTTTGTTTCAATTTTTATCATCATTAATAAAATGTTATTTTGTTTATCCATATTATGTTTTCTCTTTTTGCTTTCTCTGAAAAATGGTAACATAAAAAACCAAGATAATAATCACTTTTTATATATGCTTAATATTTGTGCATTTATTTGTTCATATTCTAAAATCAAGCATAAAATCATTGTGTTGATTGATTATGAAACCCATTGAAAACAATGAATCTATGCTCTCTCTCAACTTTGAATTCCCTGTGTTTGAGATGGAAGAAAAGGATATTGAAGAGATTTCTGATGAAATTTCCTATTTGCTTGAGCATGAGGAGAAGACCATTCAGCCTCATAAAGAGCCATTGAAAGTGATTAATTTAGGTTCTGAAGAGAACAAGAAAGAAGTCAAGATTGGGGTACTGATTTGTCCAGATGTTAAGAAGATGATGGTAGAGCTTCTTAGAGAATATGTGGATGTGTTTGCTTGGTCTTATCAAGATATGCCAGGTCTTGATATTGATATTGTGGAGCATAGATTACCATTGAAACCATAGTATTTTCCAGTCAAGCAGAAGTTGAGAAGAACTTATCTTGATATGGCTATTAAGATCAAAGAGGAGCTTCAAAAGCAGATTGATTCTAGTTTCCTTGTTACTTTTGAGTATCCTCAATGGGTGGCCGACATTGTACATATTCCAAAGAAGGATAGCAAAGTTCAGATGTGTGTTGATTATAGATATTTGAACAAAGATAGCCCAAATGATGATTTTCCTCTATCACACATTGACATGTTGGTAGATAATAAAGATAAGTTCAATGTATTTTCCTTTATAGACGGTTTCTCTGGTTATAATCGGATCAAGATGGCACTCGAGGACATGATAAAGATGACATTTATTACACCCTGGGGAACATTCTGCTATAGAGTGATGCCTTTCGGTTTAAAGAATGTTGGTGCAATGTACTAGAGAGTCATGACTACTCTTTTCCATGACATGATACACAAAGAGATAGAGGTATATGTCGATGATATGATTTCTAAGTCGAAGACTGAAGAAGATCATGTTGAGTATTTATTGAAGTTATTTTAGTGTTTGAGAAAGTTTAAACTCCACTTGAATCCTAATAAATGTACTTTTGGTGTCCGTTCAGGAAAGTTGTTGGGCTTCATCGTCAGCCAGAAAGGTATTGAAGTAGATCCTGATAAAGTCATAGGTATTCAAGAGATGCCTACACCAAAAACAAAGAAATAAGTCAGAGGATTCCTCGGGCATCTAAATTACATCTTCAGGTTTATATCTCATATGACTTCCACATGTGGGCTAATCTTCAAGCTTCTCTATAGAGATTGAGGTTGTTTTTTGACAGAAGACTGCTAGAAAGCTTTTAGATAACATCAAGGAGTATCTGATTGAACCTCTTATTTTGTTTCCTCCAATGGAAGGAAGACCATTGATCATGTACTTAACTATGTTAGAAGAGTCCATGGGTAGTGTACTTGGGCAACAAGATGAAATTGGTAGAAAGGAGCATGTCATCTACTATCTGAGTAAGAAATTTACAGACTATGAGTCTCGGTACTCCATAATGAAAAAGACTTGTTGTGCTTTATCCTGGGCTTCCAAGCGTCTGTGCTAGTATATGATTAATCATACCACTTGGTTTATATCCAAAATGGATCCAATCAAGTATATTTTTGAAAAGACTTCTTTGACTTGAAGGCTTGCTCGTTTGCAGATGTTATTGTCTGAATATGATATTGAGTACCGTACTCAGAAGGCGATTAAAGGAAGTATTCTTGCAGATCATTTGGATCACTAAGCAATTGATGATTATCATTCTATCAGGTTTGACTTACCTGATGAAGATGTTACGCACTTAAAATCTAAAGATTGTGATGAACCATTTCCTGAAGAAGGACCAGGGCCTAGATCCCATTGGGGTTTCGTGTTTGATGGAGCTGTTAATACTTATGGTAATGCAATTGGGGTAATCATCATTAAAGGAGAATGGGAGATTTGTCATCCTAGCTTGATTCCTTACAAAGATTATGCAAGGAGGTTGTTGACTTTCTCCAAAAAAGTTGAGTTGCATCAAATACCTCGTGAAGAGAATCAGATGACATATGCTTTGGCTGATTTGTATTCTATGTATAAAGTAAATCATTAGAATGACCCACCTCAGATCAGAACTATGCGCTTTGATAGGCCTGCTCATGTGTTTGCAGCAGAAGAATCTGATTGGTTAGAAATGGAATCTGATTGTTGTTGATATGTGAAGAAGTGCCATAAATGTCAAATTTATGCTGATAAGATTCATTTGTCTTCGACTCTTCTCAATATTATTTAATCCCCATGGCCTTTCTGTATGTGGGGAATTGGCATGATTGGTATGATTGAACTCAAAGCTTCGAACAGACATCGTTTCATCCTGGTAACTATTGATTACTTCACCAAATGGGTTGAAGCAACATCTTATGCTAATGTGACCAAGCAAGTTGTGGTCAGATTTATCAAGAATCATATTATTTGTCGATATGATGTTCCAAGTAAGATCATCACTGATAATGGGTTGAACTTGAATAATAATATGATGAAAGAGCTTTGTAATGATGACAAAATTGAACATCATAACTCTTCTTCTTACATACCTAATATGAATAGGGTTGTTGAAGCTTCCAATAAGAATATTAAGAAGATTATCCGGAAGATAGTTATGACATTATAAGGATTGGCATGAGATGCTCCATTTTGCTTTGCATGGGTATCGTACATCCGTATGCACTTCAACAGGGGTAACCCCTTTCTCTATTGTGTATGGCATGGAAACATTGCTCCCCGTAGAGGTTGAGATCCCATCAATGTGAGTCTTGATGGAAGCCAAATTGTTTGAGGTTGAATGTTGTCAAAGCAGATATGATCAGTTGAATTTGATTGAAGATAAGAGGATGACAACTTTGTGGTAAGGCCAATTATATCCAAAAAGAACACAGAAATCATTTGACAAGAAGGTTTGACACCGCGTATTCAGAGAAGTAAATAGAAAGTAATCATCTCGGTAGATTGAACCTGAAAAGGCAATCTAGGAAAAATTTAGGGATTATGGAAAATAACTGCATCAGGCCAGACTTGATCATTTGAAGCAACAGTGTCTATCAAAGACTCTCATTCAATCATCCTCTACCAAATTTTTAAGCCTAGTGGAATTCAAAGTTGATAGGGAGAATAGTGGTCATTGTATTTCAATGTAGCCTTTTCCATGTACTTACCATTTTTCAAATTTGTAATGATGCATGGAGTCACTCCATTTACGGGCTACCATTCTATCAATAAAATTTGAGCCTTTTTTCCATTTCTTTGATGTTCTTATCTTGTTTCAGTTTATGAAGTTTCATTTATTTTTTATAATAATTTTTGAAACAATTATGTTTTTGAAATTTACAAATATATTTTCCTCGATTTGTGAATATAAAAGAGGAATGTCAACAGCGATCTCAAGGATGGTAAGATCTTGAAGAGAGGAGCTCAGTATTCTCTTAAGACATGATTTTCCTTGTGATTGTATCTAGATTCATCAATTCCCACAACATAGATTGCGGGAATGGTAGAATACCAGTGAAGTTGCCAATGGGTCTTCATAACAGAGTTTATTCGAATGTTTCTTATCCCCGACAAAACTTTCCCTCTCTCAGAATGGAATTCATGCTTTTAGAAGATTAGCTTCGGGTCTTCAAGCAATATCTTTTTCTTTCTCCAGTAGGATAAAGCATTTTATCAGGATTTAGCTCATTTGGTGACTTATAATCATTCATTGCAGGTTTTTCTTAAGCTAAATCCCTAGCAAGATCTCCAATAACATCTCCACTTGCTTAAGATTAGCCGAGTTTCCGATTGTGTTGTGTTATTGATCTAACCCTTTTGTGTCTATTTTATCAACATATACATACACATGTTCATGCGCATATGCATAACATCATGGTGTTTATTTATGCATCTTGCATTTCTTCATGCATTCCCCGCTCTCTGGTGTTTTTCTCCCTGCTGAATGTGTGCATCCTCTCTCCAATAGAGTGTCGAACTTAAGCAAAAAACGCTTATCCTTTCTATTTCCCCATAGAGTTTAATCTTCGTGGAAGATGTTGTCTCAATTTTCCTTTCCAGTTCATTATCTAGATGGAATTAATTCCCATTTGAGTTTATTTCCTCATTGGATTGAGTCTTCTTTGACTGTTTCTCTCCAGTTTATTCATGGGTTGAACTTTGGTCCATGGAGCTTATTACCTTTGTTAAGATATCACTTGGATGATAGTTAGGTAATATTCCTCTTACCGTTGGTTGGTTACCTTCTTAAGTTATCACTTGGATGCTAGTTGGCAATCTTTCCTTTTTGACCTATTACCTTTGTTAAGCTATCACTTGATTGATAGTTAGGTAATGATTTTTATTACCTTTGGTTGGTTACCTTGTTAAGCTATCACTTAGCTGGTAGTTGGTAATCATTCCTTTCGAGCTTATTACCTTTGTTAAGTTATCACTTGTCTAATAGTTAGGTAATATTTCTTTTACCTTCGATTGGTTACCTTGTTAAGCTATCACCTAGCTGATAGTTGCTAATCTTTCCTTTTGAGCCTATAACCTTTGCTAAGTTATCACTTGGCTGATAGTTAGGTAATAGTTCTCTCACCTTTGGTTGGTTACCTTGTTAAGTTATCACATGGTTGGTAGTTAGTAATCCTTTCCTTTTGGATATTATTACCTTTGTTAAGTTATCACTTGGATAATACTTAGATAATACTTCTTTTAACTTATGTTGGTTACCTTGTTAAGTTACCACTTGGATGGTAGTTGGTAATCTTTCCTTTTGATCTTATTACCTTTTTTAAGTTATAACTTGGGTGATAGTTAGGTAATATTTCTCTCACCTTTGGTTGATTATATTGTTAAGTTATCACTTGGCTGGTAGTTCGTAATCATTTCCTTTTGGAGCTTATTACCTTTGTTAAGTTATCACTTGGCTGATAGTTAGGTAATATTTCTCCCACCTTTGGTTGGTTACCATGTTAAGCTATCACTTGGATGATATTTGGTAATCCTTTCCTTTTGGAGCTTATTACCTTTGTTAAGCTATCACTTGGCTGATAGTAGGTAATATTTCTTTTTACTTGTGGTTGGTTACCTTGTTAATCTATCACTTGGATGGTAGTTGGTAATCTTTCATTTTGGCATTATTACCTTTGTTAAGTAATCACTTGGATGATAGTTAGGTAATTTCTCCCCCTAATGGAGTTGGACGTCCCCTTTGTTTGATCTTTTCCCCAGCAAAGTCTTACTTTGATAAGTGTTCTCGGTTGGGTCTTTGGTTCATTTTCTTTCTAATTATGCATTGGTTTCTTTCCAATAAAATAGTTATTCCCTAGTTGAGTCGTTTCCCGATGCTTTATTTTCCTGGAAGACATCCTTTTATCTTCAGCAGTTTCGTGTCGTAGTTTTGTATGCGCATTTTTCCTCTCCCCCTGTGGAACTTTGTTTGTCCCCAGTTAAGTCCCCCCTTTGGAATCTATTATTCCCCTGCAAAATTTCAGTCTCCTTGTTTCTCCAGTAGTTCTTTATCTCTCGTGGCGTTATATCCCCCACAAAGATCATTGTTTGCATTCATATCATATCGTAAGTTTTTATACGGTATCTTAGGGCCAAAAATTGGGTCTTCTGTATTTAAGTTTCTTCAATCTCGTCGATATGTAGATTTCAATCTTCATATCTCTGAGTTTAAGAAACTTAAATAGGGGCATATGTCATACCCTAATTTTTAACCCTAAGATCCCACATGTCATTTCCATCCTTGCAACAACAAGATCACATATTTGTCCTCTCCCTTTCATCTTTGAGGTTTGCCTTTTGTAAGGATCATCAAGCACCTCTTTGTTAGTGTTTTACCTTTATATTTATATGTTCATTTCTTATCTAACCACTAATCAAAATAGCAAAAATATGTTTTGTTTTCTCTAATTTTATTGTGCAAGGTAGGGCTTTTCATCAAGGGTATCAAGCATGGTTCCTCAACTAGGGTTTTCTTTGATTCCTCAGCAAAGTGTGTCCAACCATTGATTCTAAAGCGGATATCACTCAAATTATGATCTCCTAGGCTCTCAAGCATCTTTCAATCTCATTTTGATCAAGAGCATCTCAAAGTTTTGTTGCTTGTTTCTCAAGAGAAGTCAAAGGTTCATGTGTTTATTTCCATGCCTTCTTCAATAAGTTACCTCAAACTTCGAGAAATTTGATCAACAAACATTCAAGGACTCCTTATTTTGAGTTCATATGATCATCCATATACCTTGAAATGCAACAAAAGTCCATGTACACAAGTTTATTTCAAGAGGTTTTACCAAAAACGTCAACATTTGAAGTCAAGGTTCAAAGGATCACAACTCCTTCAATTCTCAACACTTTTGAATGGTTTTTTTTTGCATATGTCTCTTCTCAGTATCCTCTGCAACTTCTCTTTACATGACAAGATCCAATTATGCTTGGAGTGTCATCAAAAGTTTGAAGACATTATAGGTCATTTGTGTTCTTAGTGAAAATTGACCTATTTTTAAGTGACTTTTTCTCAACTTTCAAGGATTATAACTTCATCCATTTTCAACATTTGAGACTGATTATTTTTGAACAATATCATTTATGGTGTACTCTGTAACTTTTCTTCAAGGACCAAAGTCAAATTATGCTTGGAAGACCATGGAATTCTTTGAGACATTACAGGTCAGTTTCATCCATTTGGGATTTAGAATTTTCTAAGTTACATGACCAGATTTTCATGCCAACTTCAACATGTCATAACTTTGTGCTCAAGCATTTAAATACAACCTTTCTTGGCATATTGTGATCTTTGATATTATTTCAAACAATTGCAATAAGAATGGGATCAAAAAGTCTCCCGAGCAAGATGCCCTATTGAGTTGAACATGGTGAGTTACTGAAAAAATTGCCATGGTCCAAAATTTGAACTTCACTAATCTCAATTGCAGCCAAATTACCCCACATTTTGGACCTAAACATGTTTAATCAAGTCTCTAGAAGTAAATTGACTCTTAAAGTGCATGATTTGGCTAAGTTTTGATGGATTGCAAGTCACACTTTCCACACATTCTGATCAAATTTGTTTTACACAAATTGAGCATCATTTGGCACGTATGATATCACCAAATAACTTACCTATAAATAGATAAACATATTTTATTCATTCACAAGCTTTTGAGAGCCAAGAAACCCATGCTTCACTCTGAATTTTTTCTAGAAAATTGAGCTATCATGTTTTGGTTTTCAACTTGTTTCATTCCAATTTCTTGATTCCATTAGCATCTCCGGTCTTCTATGAAGCTTTTGGAATCATTCCCATGATCTAAGACCTTCTAAGGTGCCCTGACCAGATCGAGCTTCATCAACTTCTGATCACCATTTGGACAAGGTAGTTCTGAGCATCATTTAAACTTAAACAAGTTACCACAATATAGTTCTTCACTCTCTGATGTTTCCCCCTAACTTATCTGGTGTTGATTGATCGTATTCATCATTTAATTTAATTTTTCGTGGGTTTTTTGTTTATGAAACTTCTCAGATATTCTCCATGCCCAGTTTAGAAAAATGAATTTTGAGCATGAGGTTGAATTCTTGATGAGGAGGCGATCACATTGGCAGTAGTCACATGCTCTGAGTTTACCAAATGATGAAACTCCGGTGAGGGATCATCGGGGAAGATGACCAGAGTTATCTCAGGTCATCTGAGTTTGCTTACACGTTGGAATTTGAAATGTTCTGATTGGTTCATTTTGAATTATATCCCGTGTTTCATTTTTTCTAATTTCCATCGTGCATCTTTGCTTGAGGATTGTTGGATTTGTCACGTCAATTAATGAAGCTAGATCCAACGCTCCATGTTTTTCCTGATTTTATTTCTTTTTCTTTTTTCATTTAAAATTCATAGAAAAATCATTTTTCATCCAAAAAATCCCAAAATAATTTCTAAAAATTTCTTTTATTTTCTTCATCGAATTTTTATTTTTCCATATTTTATTTTATTGATTTTCTATTTTTCATGTATTTTCTCTTTTCTCCTTTGTTTTAATTGGTTTAAAAATACTTTTAGGGATTTAAAATTTCTGAAAAAAATTATTTTATGTTTGTTATTTTATTTCCAACCTTCCATAATTTTCTTGGCCATTTATTTGGTGTTTTGAAGGGCTTTATGGATTTTCTCTTTTATTTCTCTCTTAAAATTCATTTTAAAAATGTTTTTAATGCATCTTATTTTATTATATTATATTTTATATTATATTTGTTTGACCTTTGTTGACTTCTATTGGCCTTGGGTCTTAGTTATTTTGATCATAGCTCTCATCAAACTCAATGGACCTTAGGTGTTGATGGGGGAAAACCCTAATCCACCAAAATTGATGATTAATTTTGATGATGACTCAATCAAGCCTTTAATCTAATTTGGATTTATTTTCTCTTGTCCTCTTCTTCTTCATCTCTTTCTCTTCCTTTTTTCTATCAATCAAATAGTTTGTGTCTATCTTGTTCATGATGTGTGGATTGGTGCTTGATGAACTTTCATCATTTCAAATCTACCTCTTAATTGATCATGGATCATTTAAGGTACTTTGTATTGATGCATAAGTTTGTCCTAAATACTATGAAGTATTGATTGGTGTAATGGACTACTCTCCTAGTCTTTGTGCTTGATCAATCCTCTTCTTTCTTTTTTTGTGAGGCATAGCTTTAGGAGAATGATTTACATATCATTTCTCTAGCATGTATTAACACAAATATTATTATTGACCGGTCTCATGTAGTTGTGACTTCTACATAAGTCCAATTACGATTGCTTAACATAGCGCTAAATTTGTCCCGAAAGCAAGTCATTTTCATAAGTAAGATTGTAAGTCTCCTACTCCCCATGGTATTGTATGAAAAATATTGTTTCCTTTTCACCTAAGAGAGCTAGTGGCATACTTGTTAATTTTATCCAAGTTAAAGTCTTTCTCATAGGTGATATAGAGGTCCATATATTCAGACTTATGGGTGAATAGTTGAGTATTCTCCAAAAAATGACAAATTTTATTTCCTCTTTTTGATCACTATCACCACTTACTAACATTTTATTGTATTAACTTTACTTTAATGTCATTTATCTTATGTTTTTTATTTTTGATATTTACTTTATGCTTTTATTTTAGTATCTCATATCATATTGTTTATGCTTATGTTATTTGCTCTTTGTCCATTTAGACTTCTCTTTCTTTTAAAGACATTAATAAAGGAAAAACTATAAAAAAAATTGGTTCTCTTGATTCATGGGCTTGTGGTTACTATCCTAGGAATTGTTGTGGAGTTATAGACTTAGGACTAGGACCTTGACCATTGCTTTGGGAGTTTGTGATTTGAGACCTTGGGATTCATCGGGTACCTTTGACTTTGGACTTCTTTTGAAGACTTGACTTGGTACTTTGGTGTCATCTGATACATAGATTATTCTTTGATTATTTGGCTTGCTTGAGGCTTAATCCAGAGGAGGGAATTCTTGCTTGACTTGTATCTTAAAGTTTGTTATTTCTTGGTTAGATCTTTCCTCCATAGCGTTTGCTTTATATTCTAGGATAGTCTCTCCATCTCCTCCATTTCTTTAATTTTCAAAATCTTCTCTCTTCTTTTCAAAACCTTCTTGTTTTTAAACTTGAACTACTTTCTCAATAAACCTTGACTTTTGTCAAGTGATTTTCAAATATTTTCTTAATAAATGCTAATACATCTTAAGCATATTCAAACAAATTTCAAAAGACTAAAAATGCATAACTCATTCAAACCATTTTGTTCCTTTTGTGCACTTTTTCATTTAAAACTTTTCTCAAAGTTTAGACATGAGTCATTTTCATAGTTGAGATATAATTCTCCTATCCCCATAGTATTGATGTTAATTCTTTTCCACCTAAGAGAGCTAGTGGCATACTTGTTGATCTTTATCCAAGTTAGAGTCTTTCTCCGTGGTGATGCAGAGCTCTCATACTTATGGGTGACTAGTTGAGTATTCTCATTAAAATGACAAAATGTCTTTTCATTAAAAATGAATTTAAACAAACATCTTTGTTATTTTTATCACGAACTACGAGGTTTTAATCCTTCATTGCAATTTGTTGGTACGTAGGCATAAGACTCAGAAAGTCTTGGCAAACACAAAAATTATGAAAAGAAAACATTTCTCTTCTGATGGCCCCAATCTTTTGCAAACAACATCATATTTAAGCCAAATATACAGATTTTCAAAGAGGTTCCTATAGAGTACTATAGATGTTTAGGGTGCTAGTACCTTCCCTTTGCATAACTAACCTCCAGACCCTTATCTCTTTTTATTAGTCTTATTTTAAAACTTCTTCGGGTTTTATTCGTTTTTTCTTTCCTTTAGAAATAATAAAAGCGCGATGACGACTCTTGCTTTATAACTTAAGTTAGTCAATAACTTAATCTCAAAAGTTTTACCACTATAAAAATCATTGAAGGTTTGGTGGTATTTGATCTTCCAATCTGTAGAGTTTCTGTATGGTTCCTTGAATCTCCTCTGATGGGGATGAAGAGAGAATTTTACTGATGAGTCATTTTCACATTGTCTATAAATGGGGACCATAACCCCTATAAATAACCTTAGGGTTATTTCTTAGTGTTCAATATTCTAATTTATCCCCTTATCAAATTAGATATTGACTTATGGTATCTACACAATAATCTCATATTTCAATATATTTATGCTTTTAGCCACATACTTAATATTAATTAGACCACTGTAATTTTGGCTGATTAAATAATGGCCCTAACACAAACAATATTACATTTGTGACCCAAAGATTCTAACAATCTCCCAATGGTCACATATGTAACTTTACAAATGTGTTAGACTTTATGAGCTCAAATTTTGCCATTATATTCTTTAAGCATATCCAAAGTATCTCGTCCATTAGTCATGTCAGTTTACATAATCAAAGTGATTTTTGTTATATCAATCATAACTAAACCCTTCAATGATCACTAATAGTGACACAACTAAATGACATAGATCCATCATGAAGTGTGCATCATGAAAATCACATGAAATTGGTATGTATATGTCGATTTTCAATTGGTCCTACTTTACTTTAGTAATATCATTCAATGTACAAAATGTAAACTACTGAATATCAAACTTTATTAATTGGAAAATATTCAAAATCATAGTATGCATATATAATACCAAACACAGAACATAAAATTCATAATCGACTAACTTCCATTAAACCAAAGACTCCACTAACGGTAAAACACCCATGTGAGGAGTGTGATCATGAAAGACCTTGTGTGGAAGAACTTTCATAAGAGGATCTGCTATCATGGAGTTTATCCCTAAGTGTTCAATGGAAATCTGTCCACTTTTTACCCTTTCCTTAACAACTAGGAACTTGATGTCAATATGTTTTGACTTGATCGAGCTCCTATTATTTTTAGAATACAGGAAGGTTGATTTGTTGTCTAAGTATAACTTAAGTTGACTTTCAATTCCTTCTATACTTCACATCCCAGTGACAGCATTCCTCACCCAAATCCCATGGTTGGATGCCTCATAACATGCTATAAACTTTGTTTCCATGGTGGATGAAGCCATAAGAGCTTGCTTAGCATTGTGCCAAGAAACTGCACCACCAGCCAACATGTAGGTATAACATATAGTGGATCTTTTACTGTCTTGGCATCCATCAAAATCTAAGTCAGAGTATCCAGTGATCTCTAATAGGTCTGACCTCCTATATGTGAGCATATAGTCTTTTATTATCTTTTAACACCCCATAACCTTTTGGCTGCTTTCCAATGATCTATTCCTGGATTGCTTAAATATCTGCCTAACATCCCAACTATTAACGTAATATCTGAACGCGTGCACACTTGGGCATACATCAGACTCCCTACTACTGACGCGTAAGAAATATTTTGCATTTCTTGAATTTCTAGGTTTCCTTTTGGGCACTGAATGAGACTAAATTTGTCTCCCTTAGCAATTAGAGTATCTTCTGATTTACATTCCTGCATGCCAAACCTTTTAAGTACCTTTTTGATATAGCTCCTTTGTGATAATCCTATAATACCTCGAGATCGGTTCTGATGTATTTGAATTCCTAACACAAAGGAGGTGTCACCAAGATCTTTCATCTCGAATGTTCGTGATAGAAATTTCTTGGTTTCGTGCATCATGCATATATCATTGGCGGCAAGCAATATGTCATCAACATATAGAGCCAGTAAAATGTATTTTCTTCCATTGATTTTGTGATACACACAATCTTTAACAAGATTCATCTCAAAACCAAATGAGAGAATTACTTCATGAAACTCGTGATAACATTGACGAGATGCCTATTTTAGTCCATAAATGGATTATATTAATTTGCAAACCATATTATTTGAGTCTCCTGATACAAAGTTTTCTTGTTGCACCATATATATTGTTTCATCAATGTTGGCATTGAGGAAATCCGTCTTGATATCTATTTGATGGAGTTCCAAATTATAATGTGCAACAAGAGCCATGATTATCCTAAAAGAGTCTTTCGATGAAACCAGAGAGAAAATACATTTAAAGTCAATCCCTTCCTTTTGAGTATAACCCTTAGCCACAAGGCGAGCTTTATACATCTCCACATTACCGTCAGAATCCCTCTTGGTCTTAAAAATCCATTTGCAACCAATGAGTTTCACACCTTCTGGTAACGGGACAAGTTCCTAAATTTTATTGTCTTTCATGGACTTATACTCCTCCTTCATTGTTTCAATCCATTTTTCCGAGTTGGAATGTTACATGGATTGACGGAAGTTGATTGGATCATCTTCCATCATACCATTATTTTCCTCATGTTCTTGGAGAAAGATTATGTAATCATCCAAAATAGCATTTCTCCTTTCTCCAGTGGATCTCCGTAAAGGTATTGGTTCTTGTAACACTTGTTCTTAAGTATCTTGAGTTGGTTCTTCATGAATTATCAAATCATCTTGAGTTGGAGGAATTTCAACAATGTCTCGTGGAGGTTCCGTTCTTGTTTAATCAAAAGATACTATATGATTCGGTCTAGAATTATTATCAATTCTTCCTCTAAGACAAAGTCTTTAACCTTATTCTTCCCCCCCAAACTCAATGTCCTCTAAGAACGTGGTTGTTCCTGTCTCAAAATTGAATTGAATTTGGGATCATAAAATTTGTAGCCCCTAGATCTTTCATAATAGCCAATAAAGTAGTTGTTCACTATTCGAGAGTCCAATTTCTTTTCATCTGGCACGTAAGGCCTTGTCTCATATGGACATCCCCACACATGAAAATGTTTTAGCCTAGGATTTCGCCCAGTCCAAAGCTCGTAAGGTGTTTTGGCAGTTGCCTTTATTGGTACTCTATTTAGGATGTAAGTTGTAGTCTTTAGTGTCTCTCCCTAGAGTGACTATGGTAAGGTAGAATAATAAAACACACTCCTTAACATTTCCTTAAGAGTCCGATTTCATCTTTCAGCAACACCATTCATACTAGGCGATCCTGGCATGGTGTATTGTGGGACGATTCCATATTCTTCTAAGTATTTGGAAAAAGACCCTGGAAGTTATTCACTTGAACCATCATATCTGCCATAATATTCACCGCAACAGTCAGATATGACTTTCTTAATTCTTTTGTTAAGTTGATTCCAACTTCAGCCTTAAATGATTTAAACACATCCAATGATTGAGACTTTTCATGTACAAGAAATATGTACGCATATCTAGAATAATTGTCTGTGAATGATATAAAATATTGTTGACCATCCAAGAAGGTGTCAGAAATGGTCCACAAATGTCCATATGTATCAATTCTAAGACATTTGTAGCTCTATATGCACCAAATTTCTTTGGTCTGGTATGTTTTCCTTTAACGCATTCAACACAAACATCAAAGTTAGTTAAGTCAATGAAATCTAAAATTCCATCAGACACTAGTCGATCAACTCTATTTTTGTCCAAGGCGTTTGTGCCATAATGTTGTTGAATTATTATTATCATCAATTTTATGCTTAATACCATGTGTTTCCACATTTAAGGATTTGTCATTGGTAGCTACTATTTAAAGCAAATATATCATTACTCATAAGTGAACCAGTTCTAACAATATTTGAATTAAAAGACAAATTAAACATATAATTCTCAAATGAACACAAATAACCTGATTTATCCAAATAAGAAACTGAAACTAAATTTCGTCTAAATGATGGAACCACAAAAGTGTCTTTCAAATCCCAATAAAATCTGGTACACATCAATAATCTAAAATTCCCTACAGCTTCCGCCTCCACCGACTTGCCATCTCCCACATAGATTTATCTTTAAAAATCATTTGATTTTCGGTAGTTCAGACAATCCTTCATTGAAACACTGATATTAGTAGTTGCTCGAGAGTCTAACCACTAAGTGTTTCTAGATACTGAAGCTAAATTGACCTCAAAACATATCAAACCATGACTCATGCGATTGGAGCGATCCCACTTCTCATATTTTTCCTTTGTTTAGAGGTACTAGATTCCGAAGGAGAAGGTGGGTGCTCCAACCATAATGCAAAGTCAAAATTCATGCAGCTAAGAACAATTTCCATATTCTCATTCCATTCTTTAAATTTTGTCACATTAAGGACCGTAAGTAAATTCAGATTAGCAGATATTGAAGCAATTGTAACTGAAAAAGAACAAAAATTAAACATTTTATATATAGTCATATAAAAGAAAAACTGAATCATCAACATTGTTCAAATAATGGAATAACCCATATCAAGATACCTAGTGCACCATCAATATTGAGTCTTTGGACACTAATATTAACTCCTACTGGTACTCTTGTTGTAACGGTCAAACAATGATAATAAAAAAAATGTTCAATAATAAACGCCTCTTTGGATTGATTTATTATTCACATGTGTAACCTTATAATTATCTCATGTTTACCTTCACACACGTGTATGAAAAACCGGCCAACCACCAATTGTCCTTTGGGTCAATTGATACTCGCATGGACAAACATACACACAGACCATAAAATTTTAACATTTTTTATAAGCAATTTCTATAACATATGTCATTTTGACGACTTTTTCATTTCAACTACTTACTAAAATATTTTAAATTACTATATAAAAATACAATTCGAAGCCAAATTTGAACCCAAAGCAAATATTTATTCTTTTACGACTATATTCATCTTCCAAAACAACAATAAAAATCTAATATTTATTGCAGACTAACGTTAAATTATCTATAAAAATACCTTTATATTCTTTATTTTATTAAACATGAACATATATAAACTAGTGGTTTATATATATAAACAGTAGCATTTATAAATCTATTTTATATATAAATCAATATTTTATATATAATATATATAAATATTAATAGATATAAATTAATATTTTATATATAAACCATAACATATATAAACCTTAATATATATATATATATATATATATATATATATATATATATATATATATATATATATATATATATATATATATATATATATATATATATATATATATATATATATATATATATATATATATATATATATATATATATATATATATATATATATATATATATATATATATATATATATATATATCAGAAGGTGCGATAAGACTTTTGTTAATCACAAAATTAAACAAAATTTAATGATTGATAGTCTCTAATATGAACTTTTGAACTATCATTGATGACATCGTTTCAAATTAAACAAAATCCTTGATAATCAACATTAAAAAAATATAAATCTTACACAAATTAAAAAATTAAAAATAAGTCTCAATCTAAAAAAATAAAGGTTCCAAAAAAAAATTCCAATTTTTTTTAAATCTGATACGGGTGATTCTTATACCAATTGTTAGATCTTTCATAAACTTATTATTTCTATCGATATAGAAATCAAGAACATAACTCTAAAATAATTCTTATGAGTCGATAACCCATATCAGAATTCAAACAGAGAATAAAAGCGGAAGCGTGTCTGAATTTGCCATTAGAAATTATTGAAAATTTGCAGATATTTGATCTTCCAATTTATAGAGTTTCCTTATGACTCCTTGAATCTCCTCTGATGGGGAATGAAAAGAGAATTTTACTGATGAGCTGTTTTCACGTTGTTTACAAATGGGGATCATAATTCCTATAAATAATCTTAGGGTTATTTTTTAGTGTTCAATATTCTAATTTGAACCCTCATCAAATTAAATATTGATTTATGGTATCTACACAATAATCTTATATTTAATGAGATTTATGTTTTTTGCCACATACTTAATATTAATTAGACCACTGCAGTTTGGATAATTAAATAATGGTCATAACACATGCAATATTACATTTGTGACCCAATTTTTTTAACATAGGTAGCCTAAAGAATCATGGATAGGCTCAAGTACACTCTTAAGAATTGTCATTGTGTCTAACTCAACCTTACCAAACTGACTTTCAAGGTGAGGAGTGCCCCTATATGTAAACTCTTTCAAGTCTTTATCTTTAACCATCGAGGAATTTAGGATTTACGCAAAACGCTCTCTCACGCCAAATACTATTAGTCTTGTTGTGTGATCCATGGTCTGATTGATTGTCTTTGATAACAACTTAAAAATTATAGTTGACCCTAACTCAACTTACAAATTTGACTTTTAAAGTGAGGATTGCTCTTACTTTTAAATACATGTTAAGACCATATCCTTTTCAATGTGAGACTCTTCAATACACTTCCAGAGACTCAGGATTGGACATCTGATGCATGAATATAAATGATATGTGGTCGAATAGCGAAAATCTGATAGCATGGGGCCAATAGATCTTGGATATGCACTGATACCATCTTAAAAATTATAGTTTGGTCTAACTCAATCTTGATAACCTACTTTTAAGGTGTTATGTGTCTCTCTATATAAGCTATTTAAAGTTTTATCTCTAATAAATATCAGACTTGAGATTTTCCTAATACACCCATTCGCGTCCACCACTAATTATGGTTGGAACAAACACATTCTTACAAAATAGACTTATAGAATAAAGATTACTCAACGACATTTTGAAACCATATCATTTTGAACGTGGAACTTTTCAACATATTTAATGACAAACAACTTAAACATAGTATTTTAAAGTCTTTTAAGATGGTTATAAGTGTTCAATTAGATTAAACTTTTGGTGTGAGTAACATATACTATAATGAATAAATTTAACCCCAAAGTTAATTTGTTTGGTGAATTTAATAGTATAGATATCATTAACCTAATACTTTAGTTCTTTGATACGATCATGATTTTCTTTTTCCACTCTCTCAATTTTTCTCCTAATTTAATTTGTTCTTTCTAATTTTTCTTTAAAATTCCATAAATACAAAAGTATTTGGTCCAATGAAATTATCATCGAGGATTATTTCATTTCATCATGTCACCAATACATTTTTATATAGAGTTACAAGATAAATTAATTTCTTCATCATCATTAATTTATTATTCAAACTCAAATCAAAGTTTATGGATAAATGAATTATTAATATTTTTCTAATTATCATATTTAAAATATATAAATAAAAATTATGACAAAAATTGACCCGTATAATGAATTTTATATGATGAGATAAGAATAGTTTATTATTGTATTTGAAAAACAAAGTCTTAATATCATGTATAAATTTTTGATTAATTCATCAATTTTATTCATGACTAAGTAAAAGGGTAAGTGGGCCAATCAATTGTAGTCGATCTCACTTATAAATAATTAAATATAAGTAGTACTAATACGTTTGCATGTGGCCCTTTTAAAGTCAAAAAAAGTACAAAGATCCTAGATGAATAAATTAAATTATATTATGCGTGTATATGACTCTAAATCTCCAACAAAAAGCAATAATTCAGATTGAAAGGTATAGTCCCAACACACATGCCAAATAAGAAAGTTCGTGCCAATTAGTACAACATTTCAAAAAAACTTTTTCCTCCTCTGAGCAATTCATAATTTCTGTTTTTGTTCCTTCAAATTATGGTGGGGACCATAATATAGTCTTGAGACATACTACTACTACTACTTGTCTGTTCATGGACCATTTATCTTTGATATTAGTGTACACAAAAAATGCTAATTGGCCGATATATTAGACTTTCTTTTCATAGGTAGGGACTCAACTACTTCTCACCTTTACATTCTTTTTAGACATTAATCAACAATCTTATCACAATGATTAGTTTAAAGGAGAGTTGGACTTAACTAGGGTCGACAGACAAACGGACATGATCATTCTATTTAAATCTATCTTATAAAAATCTTTAAAAATTAGAACGAGATGAACATACTTTAGAGTGTTTGAATTTAAAAGTTTCAATCATCTTGTCAAAAAGTAAGATATAATAGATATAATAAATGATGCAGATCTAAAATTTTGATTTGTTCTATAAAAATAATACGGATAAACGAGAATGTCCAACAAATTAGATCCGATTCTAAATTTAACCGATGAAAAATATAACGGTGTGAATGTCCAACAAATAATACGGATAAACGAGAATGTCCAACAAATTGAATACGCCAAATGGCAATGGAAAGACACATACTTACTTAGATAGACTTGATTTAGAAAGAGATTATCAAGGATTGTATAACTAATTAGAATTAAGGAAGTTTGAACCAAAAGGATTGGACACGCATGCTAAATGGTTGATGTCAGAATTCGTTTTATCATGTAAGATATCATCTGATCTGTTTGTGGTACTAATGAGTGGCTGATCAGTTTCCTTTTAATCACTTTGTCATGAAATGGATGTTCGATTGGACATATGCATGCCCATTTTTTGACTTATAGAATGGGCCACTAATCATGCTTATAACATGATTCAATTGTAGGCTGGCAAGTGGAATATTATAACATTAGTTTTGAGGATCGGTCTCTATCAAAACAATAATACTGTTATGTCTCTATTTTAGTTTATATAACACTTTAAAAAAAATTGGTAATATAATTATTACAGTATGTACTATGTTGTGTACTATCATTATTGTTAAATTAATAGCTATATATATATATATATATATATATATATATATATATATATATATATATATATATATATATATATATATATATATATATATATTTATTTATTTATTTAAATAAATTTATAGTATTAATAAATAATGAAGGAAAATAATAATGAGTGTTCTATGATCATTTGGAAAACAAAAGCACTCGAGTTAATAAATTGTATTTGTTGTGAGTATAATAGATATTGTCATTTATGTGATAGGGAGCTAAAGAAAGCTTTAGGTTTTGAGATGTAGAAAGAGAATGAATTCAACCTAAATGCCTCACTAAGTATTCATATGACAAAGTCGTTTTTTAGACTATGTTTGGATTCATGGACTAGAATGGAGCGAAGCAGAGTGAAACATGATGGAATAGAGTGGAACCGAGCAGGATGACACAAATATTTCAATCTATTGTTTGTGTATTTTTAATATTGACGGAATAAGATAAACCAAATTAGTTCATTATTGCATACACCCCAAATTGGATGGAATAAAAATTGGAGGATTTAATGGAATAGGATGGAGTGGATTTCATCACGTTCCATTTTGCTCCATCCATTATTTGCACATCCTAACAATGGAGTCTAATTAAATACCACTCTATTCCATCACATTCAATCAATCCAAACATACCATCAAAGAGACATGTTCTGACATATATAAATGTGGTCACACGTCTTCTAGTATTAACTTAATAGTGGAGTGAATGGGGAGAGTCATCCCTTTAATATAAGAGGCAAAGTTAACTCATAAGACTTTGAATATTTCGGTTATCGACTAAGAGAACATTGTCACTTCATTTAAAATGTGACACGTTACCTCTACGAGGTACGACTTAGTAAAAGATGGGGTGAGCTTGACCAAGTGCCTGTTACGGTTAAGTAAATGGTTGTATTTAATGGTGGTGTCTAATAGGGTTAAGCTTGGTTTGGCCTTTCAATTGGTTTATGTACTAGGGTTCAAATATTAGCTTTGGAATTTCAAACAATATTGACATTGATCTTGTTTAGATTAATGGTTAAACTCAATGATTAAGTGTGTAGTTAATGATATGAATATTTAAACTACCTTGAGAATGACCAAATAGTATAAAACATTTCTTTAATTACTATGATCAGAGCCCTTGATGTTCTATCACAACAATGACGATTATGTTCCTACTAAGAGATACTCAGTCTAGGAAGGATAGTTCCCTCTTATAGATACACAAGCCCCAATCTTTGATTTTTCATTTCTTCTTCATCTTTCTCCCTTATTCCTTTAGACTTTTGTACTAGTCAAAAAGTACAGGTGTGTGTGATATCTTTAAAGGGGTATGCGATACTCAGGGGCCCTAGTAGGTTTATAACAATTAGGGTGGTCAGGACTTGCTTGTGGCAGCGAGAAGCCCTATAAAGTGGTGTTATAGTGTTTACGGTGGTGTAAAAGACCTGCTCACGTGAGGTGGGAGACTTTGTCGGTAATCGTGTTGCTTTAGGTATGGTGTGAAAGTTACGAGATGTCCCTTCTCTTGCTAGGAGGGAAGTATTTATAGAGGCCCTTAGGCCTAGGACTTAGGAAACCCTAAGAGATGGTAACTTCCCCCTTTGACTGAGAATGTTGACCACCTTTTTCTCAAGTGTTTGTGGCCTGACTCATTCATGTATTGTTAGTGGGAAGAAACATTATTGTACACATCACATATACTAAAGGTGCGACCCCATACTCTATAGAGGTAGTGCTTGGGCAACACCTCACCATAAGAGGGACCTGAAGTTGCCCCTATTTGTGATACTTACAAATATAATGCTACACAGTCCCTCAAGCACGATAACTTTTAAAGGGAGAAGATTTTTAAGGTTTCTTTTGGATCCCATCCCGCGGTCTATGGCGAGACTTTTTGGGAGAGGTAGGTTTAGTATTATGGGACGCAGCCTCCTTAAATGGGAGGCGAGTCCCTCAGCTTAAGGTGAGTCCCTCGAATTAAAGAGGTATGTTTAAAGGGAGACGAGCTCCCTAGCTTGGGAGAGTCATTTAGTTGAATGCATCCTTTTTAAAGGGAGATGAGCTACTTAGCTTGGGGAGAGTCCCTTAGTTGAAGGTGACATTTTTTAAGGGAAACAAGCCACTCGGTTGAATGAGGCCTTTTTAAAGGGAAGCAAGTCCCTCAGCTGAAGGAGGCATTTTTAAAGGGAGAGGGATCCCTCGGTTGAATGCAACCTTTTTAAAGGCAGGCGAGCCCCTTAGCTTAGGGTGATTCCCTTAGGTGAAGACAATCTTTTTAAAGGGAGACGAGTCCTTCAACTTGGGGTAAGTCCCTCGACAAAAGGAAGCATTTTTAAAGGGAGGTGAATCCCTCCTTTATATTGGCCTACACCCCCAAATTGGGAATGACTCACCATAAGCTTGCCAAATGTCTCATGATTAACCAAGATGTTAGTGGGGGAAGTCAATAAGTTATTCATATGGTCATGCTTCCTTCCATTTAATGAAAGTAATGATGATATATTTTTCGAGACCCTAAACACTAATGACATGTGCCAGAAACGTGTTGAATTCTCTGGGATCCTAAAAGGTTCCTTGTGGTTTTTACCTTACTTATAAAAGCTTATCTTTTCATTTCCTTTACTCTATTTTTCTCCCATGTTTTCTTAAGCTCTTTTCACCTGCGTAGCTTCTCTACACTCTTCCCGACTCTTTGTTCATAATCTCCCTAAGTATGGGTTTCTTTTTCTCTCATTTCCTTCAATAGTTATGAGTAGGGATTTATAAAGAAATATGTGGAGTATGGTTTGGGTTAGTATACAACTATAGGTTTTTTAGGGTTATATTCTTCCATTTGACAATTGTGATGGTGGTGGTGATTTCTTTTTGTTCTTTTCTTTTCCTAAGAACAAAAAGGTAATGCCTGCCCCTTACGTCGTGCCTAAGGACGCTAAGGAAATTAGTCTTTACTAAATCTATGATGAACAAGTCCTATGTTTTAGATCAGAAATGGGGTTTTATTACTCAAAAGATGAAGAGATGATTATCCTAGAGGCTTGTTCACCGCTGAAGAGAGTGAGCATGCTAGAGTCTTTCAACCTCCCATCCTCGTATTTCTACTTCTACCTCCCCTTCGTCAAGGATATGGGGGTTCGATTCCCCTTTTCCCATTTCTCCATGGAGGTTCTGAGGGTTCTTAATGTCACCCCCTTCCAACTGTTCCCCAATAGTTTAGATTTTATTAGAGCCTTTGAGATGGTATGTGAAAAATTGGAGATTTTACCCTACCAGACCTGCAAATGGCGGTTTGTTATGTTTAGGTTGTCTATCGAGGAAATCCACATTCACTCCTCACTCCAATCACTACAAAAGTTGGAGAGATATATTTGCTCGCATGAAGGGGAGAGAGGGTTCTCTCGTACTGTTAGGGGTTGATTACGTCCCCCTCTTTCACTTGGCCTGTATGGATGAGTCTGTGGCAATTTCAGGCTATGAGCATAAATAACTTACCATGGAATAAGTGGGGATAATTCACCTTCTAGGGAAGTTTAAGGTCATGGACTTGTGCATAATAATCACTATGTGGGTGAAAGGGGACGATGAAATCGCTAGTTATCTAGGTAAACTTTGAATAACATGTTCATTTTATAGGCATCTTAAATTAGTGTGCATGACCATTATGCATTTTTTTGCAGATCAAATGGCCAAGACTACCACAGAGGAGAGAAGGAGAATATGGGAGAGGATCGATATTGTTCCCGGGGAGACTGATAGTCCTAAAAGTCACTTGTATGGCTTTATCAACAAGGGACTAAAAGGGAGACTTTCTAGTTTATGAATTCCCACCTTCCTTTTTCCAAGGAGTTTCTTCCTAGATACTAGGCTCTCCAACCCAAATCGACTCTTGCAGTCGTAAGCATGAAGGACAACCTTTTTCCAAAGATGTTGATGTTGGAGGACGTCGACCAAGAGAGGCGATATCGGGATGAGAAAGAGATGAAGGTGAATCTCCAGAAATATGTTGATGGTTATAATGAAAGCCATAGGCTATTGAAGACCTTGCAGAAAGAAAATGAAACCTTGGAGTAGAAGCTGATGAATGTAGAGGCTAATAATATAGAGACCACCACTAGGGAGAAATCCTTTCAGGAGTTTCTAGATGTCGCCCTCCTTTACACAAAAGAGCTTGAGGGAGAGGTCCTAGAGTTTACCCACGAACTGGTGTCGGCTACTGTTGTCTAGAGAAAATTTCTTTCTTCTGTCTCGTACTATATTTAAGCAAATTGGACTTCTTTAAAGTCGTCCAAGGTTGACAACTAGTTGATGAAGAGGTGGTGTCCCATCTAGAGCCTAAAGGTTCAAATCTCGCTAGTGACACACAGGGCGTGGCAATGGAAGGAGGTGAGAGTGAAACCCCTCATTCAATGGATTCCATTGGGAAGGAGGCAGCTCAGGGTAAGAGTTGATGGTTTATATTTTTTTAATGTTTCCTGGCCCTTGGTGGCCTTTCATCATATTTCTTTACCTCTTTGGGGGCTTTTTGTAATCATTAAAATAATGACGCTCTTGGGGCGCCTTTCTTACTAATTGGTTTTTACCATTATTTTCTCCATAAAAAATTCTAGATGATTGTTTTTCAGCCCTTGATCGGGGTATACATATTACTTATGGGAGTTTAATGATTTAATATCCCCAAAGGGCGACAAGGATCATATCTACGGATCCGACAATTTGGTCGCCTCTAAGAGCAGCGAGAATTCCACTTAATGGTCCCACATCTGAATTTCCACTATGGGCATCAAGGATCCCACTTTAGGGATCCATGGTTTTAATTTCCACTGCGATAAGGATCCCACTTTAGGGATCCAACATTTTAATTTGCACTAAAGGCGTAAATGATCCCACTTTAGGGATCCAACGTTTCAATTTCCACTAAGGGTGGCAAGGATCCAACGTTTCTATTTCCATTAGGCCGACAAAGACCCCACTTAAGGATTCATTATTTCAATTACCACCAAGGGCGACAAGGATCCCACTTACAGATCTGGCGTTTCAATTACCACCAAGGGAGGCAAGGATCCCACTTAGGTATGCATCAATTTGATTTCCACTGAGGGTGGGAAGGATCCCACATAAGGATCCAGCGTTTGGATCGCCTCTAAGGGAAATCTTTTCCAAAACTCTTATAATCCTTCCAAAAAGGGAATAAACAACAAGTGCAATTCTACGAAATAATAAAATGAGGGGACTCATTAAAACCACTTGACCCCTATAAGGTACATATGGAAAAGAGTGCACATAAAATATAATATGTCCTTACAGGCGGCAGAGATACAATCCTCGCCTATAAAAATCAACTGAACAAGTGATTAAAAATAAAGAAAACAATCAAGCAACAATACAAAGAGTAACGCCAGGGGCATCTCCTTATTCTTTTAATCCTCGATCACTTTACCGGATATAAGGGGAACCTTCTCACCTTTAGAAGCTTTTATTAGAGGTCTTATTCCTAAGTATGCCTTCCTGGTGTTCTCGTCTAGAGTGTAGAACCTTTTCAAGTTGAGGATCTCCATGTATCACTTCTTGGAAATTTTCTAATCTCCTAGAATGACTCTAACTCGCCCTCCAGGGAGAAGGTACTTCATACAAAAATACATAGTGGACAAGGCGGCACCCAACTAATTAAAAGTTGGCAACCCAATAATCATATTATAAGAAAAGGGGGCATCAATAACCAAGTACCTGACCTTAACTTCTCTAGCCGGATCCTACTCTCCAAAAGTGGTTTTCGACGTGATATAGACTTTCACTTGCACCTGTTCTCAAGAGAATCCAACTAGCGAGTTTTTGGAAGGGTTTTAAGTCCTATAGATCAATGCAAAGTCTTTTAAACACATCCCAATATGGAATATCTGCAGAACTTCCATGGTCCATGATAACTCTCTTGATTTCCCATTCATCACATCTAATGATAATGACCATAGGGTCATCATTGTGAGGATATATTCCAGATGTGTCCTTCTCATATAAGGCAATTGTTGTATCAAACGTCTCCAACTTACCTTTGTCTTCAACACTACAAATGTCTTCTATATTCAGAATCTAGCGACCGTATCTCTATGAGTGAAACTAGTTTCCCCGCCTCCAACAAATCCTCCAACAATTATGTTAAGCGTATGATGCACACCTTTGTTGTCCTTGTCTTGGAATGATTTATTCTCCTTGGCGGGCCCGAGACTCCCTATAACTTCTAACCCGCGAGAGCTTGATGAAGTTACATTGAACCCGAATGATGAGACCTAAGTCCCTCAGGTGAGGCATTGGACCTCTCGGGAGTAACTTCTATCAAGCCCTCAGACAATAATTTTAACTAAGTCTCTTAGGCTAGACTTAAGTCATGCATACAGGGAGAGATTTGTATGTAGGGTCCCACCCAGTGAAACTCTTAGCCCCGCAGGCGTCGAGTTAGATAGCCTGCTTAATGTGAACTCTTATCCCCGCACGTGAAGTTATATTGAGCCTAACTAATGAGACTATAAGTACCTCACACAAGGCATTATACCTCTCGGGTGGGACTTCTATCAAGCCCTAAAACAAGATATTTAACTAAGTCTCTTAGGATAAAATTCAGATACGTCCCATAGGCATGACTTCATGTTGGCACCCGCCCGAGGAAACTCTATGTCCCTCGGGAGAGGATTTTAAAAGACCCTATTTGTATCACCACAAAGGTGGCAAGGTTCTTCCTGTAGAAACCAATAAACGTAATATTTCCTTAAGAGGCGAAAAAGATCTTCTTGTGGAAGCCATCATTCATAATATTTCATTAAGACGCGGCAAGGATCTTCCCCAGGAAGTCCAACTTATAAAGTATTACCCTAAGAGGCGGAAATGATCTTTTCTACGAAGTCCAACATACAAAATATTTCCTTAAGAGGTGGAAAGAATCTTTGCCATGAAGTCGAGCATACAAAATATTTCCTTAAGAGAGGAAAATGATCATCTTGTGGAAGCCATACATAATAATATTGACTTAAGAGGTGACAAGGACCTTCCCTAGGAAGTCCAACATACGAAGTATTTCCTTAAGAAACAACATGTATCTTCGCCATGAAGTCCAACATACAAAATATTTCCTTAAGAGGTGGCAAGGATGTCCGCCATGAAATCCAGCATATTAAATATTTCCTTAAGAGGCGACAAAGATCATCCCCAGGAAGTCCAACATACGAAGTACTGCCTTAAGAGGAGGAAAGGATCTTTGCTATGAAGTTCAACATGAAAAATAATTCCTCAAGAGGCGACATGAATCTTCACCATGAAGTCCACCATACAAAATATTTCATTAAGAGGCGACAAGGATCTTCTCCATGAACTCTAGTATAAAAATTATTTCTTTAAGAGGCTTCAAGGATCTTCATCATGAAGTCCAACATACAAGATTTAAGAAAATATTCCTGTTGTTCATAAACATTCTAGAAATTTATAATAGGTAAGTAGTTATGTCTCTCAAGAAATTACAACAATCTAACTATAATTATATTTAAGATGGATGGAATTCCAAGTTGGGGGTATGAGTTATCCTTATGATTCCTACAACTTGTCCCCCCTATGGGGAAGCTTTTGTAATGTGTGATATGGTCAATCCCAAATTGTTTTGGTTTACCATGTTGTGCGGGTAAAACTACCTGCTTCAAGACTAGGTCACCTTCTCTTATTTCCCTCGGTTTGACTATGGATTTGTACCTTCTGGTGGCTCTATGTTTGGTAAAAAATTCTCAGACAGGGTCAACATCTCTCAATTCTTCGACCGAATCCATTGCATACTCTAATCTTGCTTTGTTTATCTATTGATTAAATTGAGATTTTCGCCATAAGGGCATGCCAATCTCTACAGCCAACATGGAATATGCTCTAAACACCATGGCGAATGGGGTCTACTTGGTAGTAGACTGAGGGATAGTTTGATATGACCATAATATTTCGTGGATCAGTTATTCCCATAAACCTTTAGCATCATCAAGCTTTTTTAAGTCCCTTCAGAATTACCTTGTTTGTTGATTCCATTTGCCCATTGGCCTGTAGATGTATAACATATACGAACTTTGTCTACATCCCTAGATATAAACAAAAGTCAACAACCATAACAGTGGATAATTGAGCTCCATTGTCGGAGAAGATGGCTTCAGGAAGCCCAAACCTGCACATAATTTTCTGCTAGTAGAAACGATGAACTCTTTCACCAGTGATTTTAGCAAAAACTTCTACTTCTATCCACTTGGTGAAATAATCAACTCCCACTATCAAGAATTTTAATTGGTCTGACACCAGGGGGAACGAACCCACGATGTCCATACCACACTGTTAAAAAGGCTAGGGTGAGATCATAGACTAATATAGCTCAGTTGGGGCATGATGGAGGTAAGTGAGCCTTTGGTACTGGTCACACTTCTTCAATGCTATCCCTTGTTAGGGTAGGCCAATAGTATCCGATGTTAAGCAATTTATGGGCAAGATTCTTCCTACCAATATGGCTTCCACAAGATCCTTTGTGAACTTCGGTGAGTGCTAAGGCAGTTTCATGTTCTCCTCAGACATCGTAACATTGGAGTTGTTCTCCCCATTTGTAAAGTTTTCCCATAAAAGGGTGTATTTGGTCGCATGCTTTCAGACCTTTCTTCCTTCCCCTTCCTTTGGTTGGATTTTGTCCTCATCTAAGTATTATAGTATGGGATACATCCAAAAATACTCCGAGACCACTTCCAGGGATTAAACTTTGCCCACCTCAATACTGAGGGCGTGCGAGATTCTCTTGGATCATTGTCCTACTAAACTCCTATATTTTTGAACTAGCAAGCTTGGATAATAGGCCAACTATGAAGTTCTGCTCGTGGGGAAAATGTTCTACTTCAAAGGTTGTAAAGCGAGAGGACATACTTTGTATCTTGTGTGGATATCTTATCAGTTAAGGTTCTTTGGCCTGATACTGTCAAGTGGCTGGTGTAAGACCCCAATTTTGACCCTAAGATCCCTCATGTTATCTCATCATATGCATTGGCTGTTGGGATCACACATTGGCATCCTACTCATCCCTCATTCATTGGGTTTGCATTAAGAGAGATCATAAAGAAAATTTGATTGTATCATACTTTTTTTTTCATTATTTACTAACCAAAATACCAAAAATATGTCTATGTATAACTTTGTTTCTTTTGTAGGTAGTGTGTGCATCCACCAATGCCTCATCAAGCTCACAACTAATGTTTGAGACCCTCAATGCAAGGATAGCAATCAATAAATTGTTCACATTGATTGTAGACATCATACATGGGTCCCCATGATCTTCATCTGTCATTTTGATCAAGAATTCATCAAGAGTTTGAAGCATGTTTTCCTTGGAAGCCCTAATTCATTTGGGTATCTTGTGTGACTTCCTCAGCAAGTTTCTTCATCATTTGATCAAATATATCAAGAGATAATTCATTATACATCATCTCATACATATATTATCCTCCATGAGTCCAAGAAATCAAGATAACTTCAAGTTTGCAAGTTGGTTCATGGTGGTTGACTAGAGAAAGTCAACTGGTCAAAACTGGGGTTCTGTAGACCCTATCTCCTACAATTTTTGTCATATTAAAATGATTCCAAGATCAAAGTTACTCCCTATTACATTCCAAACAACTTTCATGTTTAGGTCAAGAGCTAGTTTTTCTTGGAAAGTCATTTTTTACGGTGAAAGATTATAGGTCATTTTGTCTGAATCCTAGTTAGAAGGTCAACTTCCAAGGACCATAACTTGCTCAATTTTTATGAGATGAAGGCCATCCAAGTTTCATCATAAATATAACTATGTAATATCCAACTTTTATTCTTTAAGAAACTTAAAATTCAACTTTCAAGGGCATGTGCCAAGAGGAAACATTATAGGTCATTTTGGGTCATTGCCATTGAACAAGCAATTTTCTTCAACTACTAAAATGCATAACTCCTCATGCCAAATCCAAATGAGGTCAAATTTCTGACTAAAGTGAATATGTTTGAAAGAGATACAACTTTTATGAAGTAACTTTTTCAATTTGAAGCTCATAGCAAAAGTTATTCAAGGTGGAAGAAGTGAACATTTGACTTGGTACTTAGAAAATTTTCATTTATGTTTGGTTTTCCAAACTTCCACCTCAAAATTCATCATGATCCAAGCTTCAAATGGAAAAGTGTTCAACATGAAATTTGTTCCTCTTGATCCCGCATTTCCAAAAAATCCAAGATCACATTATTTGTCTAAAGATTGAATGACTTGCCCTTGGGTTTTCTTCAAGGTTCCATTTGGATGAATCTCATGACCACTTTTCATTTCCAATTGCATGACTCCATGACACACTTTCAGCATTTCTCATGATCAATTTTGGACCTTTTTACATCATTTGATGGGCCTATCACACACCCATGCATCCATATAAGTGAGAATTACTATTTTTGGAATTTTGATGGAAGTGTGTGGAAATCAATTGCATTGCCTATAAATACAACCCCTTTTGCTCAGAATTATGGACACCTTGCCCAAGGTTTGATCCTGCAACCATACCCCTCACCGTTAGAGGATAAACTTGAAGGTTTTCAATTGAAAACCGAGTTTCAATTACACTTCTATTTTGAAGTTGAAACTCCAAGAATCCAAGCCCTTCCTTGATCCAATTCACTTCCTGCAAGCATCTAAAGTCAAGCCAAGGTCAATTGGAAGAAAGATTTAAGCTCCCTCGAATGTGATTTTTCAGAAACTTCATCTCTTCGATTCTCTCTCAATTCTTCACCATTCTCTTTGATTTTTGGTTGGCTGAAGTCCTACCAATGTAGGCAACAAGATTGAGTTGCTTTGAGGTTAAATCGAAGCAACTCAATTCATGATCCTCGAAATTCAAATTCCTGTATCTTTTTATATACTTGGAATTGGAGAAAATGAAGGCCAGATTCGAGCTCCTGGGCATTTTTTCTTTGAAATAGTGTCTTTGTTTTTCATTTTTCATTAAGTTGAAGGTGGACCAGTTCGGTGAGGTCCACCGGAGAAGATGACCAGAGCCCTAGCTCCGGTGGTGTGTTGGTAGCTTCACATCCATCTGATTGTTGTCCAATGATCTAATCCTGGCCTTTGTTTTGAATTACCCACATTGCAGTGCGTTGACTTGGTTGTATGGTAGACACCACACGCGTGGCCATCAAATCTGCCACCTCAATTAATGAGGGAGATCTGATGACCCTTGTTTTTTCTAACTTCTTTTTAATTTTTGATTTTTTATTTAATCCATTTATTTTGTTTAATTCATAGGAATTTCATTTTTAATCCAAAAAATATGAGACTTTCGCCAAAAATATTTAAATATTTTTCTATTCCATATTCTGGATTAAAATTATTTTTTGGATTAATTTTGATATTTTTCATGAATTAAGTGATTTTATGCATATTTTAAATTGTTTAAAAATACTTTTGACTTTTAAAAAATAGTGAATTTTTTGTCTAGGGTCCTTTGACCTTGTTTGACCTAGGATAAATTCCTTGGGCATTTATTTGGTATTTTGAAGGGATTTTAGGTTTTGACCAAATTAAAATGTATTTTAATTCATTTTTAATATGATTTTTTAATTGATTAAATGTTTAAAAATAATGTTGAGCCATTTTTATGGTCTTGTGATATTTGATTTTCTGTTTAGGCCTTGGTCAAGGTGGATTTGATTTTTGTTGGATCAAAACCATTGGATTTATGGGATTGATGAAATGTACATTTCATCTCCCAAAATGAATGGATGGTTTTTATTTGATGAAATTCCTCCCATGACTAATTTGTGATTCTATCTTCCCCTCCCTCTTCATCTTCCTCCCATGAATGGATGGATACTTGTGAATGAATTGTTGAGTGTTCTCCAAAGAATGACTTAATCAATTAAAAAATACTACTAACACTACTAACACTACTAACACTTGACTAACATTTGACTAACTTTTGTTAAATATTTCTATACCTTCAAGTCATTTACTTTATGCAATTTAAATTTCAGTCATTTATCATCCATTTACATTTACATTTCATTTAACTTATTTATGTTTATGTCATTTTCACTTTGCTCAATTGAGCCATATCTTGTGATTGTATATATTTGTTTGTGTGTTTTGATTTTGTTTGAGGTCTTAGGACCCCTAAAACACTTAATAACAACAAAAAAACACTAAAATACATATGGTGGACTGTTGATCTTGATTTGAGCTTTTGAACTTAGAATTAGGCAACATTCCCTGTGCAAAAAGGACTTGGCCAATGCTAACATTTTAAGACCAAATTATTATGAACTGAGCCTTCATCTAGTGCAAGCCTTGGGATTTGTTTGAATTCATCTTCTACTCTGTCTTTGTACTTAATTATTATTTTGATCTTGTGTCTGATGTTTTGCTTTGAGTTGATCAAAGGATATTTCATCTGATACATGAGAAAACAAAGAAGACTGCTAGCTATGAGAATTGCTTGCTTGGATGTGGCTATCTTTATTTGATGCCTTGGTCTTCATGATGTCTAAATATTGATCATTGCTTGATTAAAGTCCAAAGGAAAACGGATTTCTATATGACATTCTTGTCTATTGGATTGCATCCCATTGGTCAGATCTTTTGAACTCTTAACTTTTAATTTTATGCTTAGGATAGCCTCTTCATATCATACCACTTCTTAAATTTCAAAATCTCTCCCCCATTTTTCAAGACCTTCTTTGATTGGTGATTTCAAACTTAGACTTTATTTTAATGATTAGAAACTTTGGCCTTATGCCATTGAATTTTCAAACTCTTTCTTAAATCAAATTTGTAAATAAATTTAATCATATTTACTTAAAATTTCAAAAGACAAAAAGAACTAACAAATTCATTCAAACTTTTGTCCCTTTGTGCCTTTCTTATTAAACTTTTGTTAAAAGCAACTCACCAATTTTAAATTTTTTACCATGATCTACGAGGTTTTGATCCCTCATTTTTATGTTGGTACGTAGGCACAAGACCCAAGGTCTTGTCAAACACAAAAATACAATCAATGAATTCTTTTCTCACCCCTACACTCTATTTTTCTCAAACATCATTTATACCAAAAACACATACACACATAAAAAAGGGCTCCATAGGAGTACCTAGGACACTTTGGGTACTAACACTTCCCTCTGTGTAACCAACCCCCTTACATGTAATCTCTGACATTTTATTAGTTTTGGTTTATAAAACTTCTTATCTTTGGGTTTTGTTCGTATTTTTCCCTTTTCCTTTGGAAACAATAAAAGCGCGGTGGCAACTCTGGTTTTATTGACGTTAAGCTTATCCATAGCTTGATGGTCATGAATTTACCACTATAGAAATTAAGTGGCGACTCTATTGGGGAGTAGTCCTCAGTGGGTTTAGCCTACTTCTTTATGTGTAGATATTTGTATATTTGATGTTTGTATATTTGTTTATATGATATAATCTGTCTGTTGTGCTTGGTGATCTCTGAATGGTGAGATAAGTTCTAACCCGAACTTGAGTGCAATTAAGATAGAAGGATGGTATAGTCATGTTCAACTTGTGTGGAGTAGTCCTTAACGAGTTGGCTTGAGACCCATCTACTTAGTGGAGACCCTTTTGGAGTTACTAATGTCACACGAGTTATTTGTGGATAGGCATTACTTTCTCTAATTAGGACGTAGTACAGAGACTGTTCAGGTGTAGACCCGATAACAGATGTTACGCGATACTACACTCAGACGAGTTTCTCTTGAGAATATTATGGGTTGATGAGTCAGTCATCCTAACCTATAATATCCGGTATATGAGATTAAGACCCTGGGAACTTCTTAGAACATGATCTGTTGGGGAGGATATAGTCACCAAACAAATGCTCGGAGAAGACCACAAAGATTTACAAATCGAGACTTACCGTTCTTCAGATTGCTGTTGACATTTCTTTTTGAAATCGATTATTCTTAAAGTAAATTCCTTATTATTTTAAGAAAAATGATTATTCATTTATTTATTTATTTCAAAATTATCATCATAAAAATTCAATTTAAAAACAGAAACAAATAAGAATAGAGATAATTGGACCAAAGCTCAACTTTATTTAATAGAATGGTAGTCCGTAAATGGCGGGACTCCATGGACCTTTACAATGTTTGAAAATGGTAATTTACACGGAAATGGCTACATTGAATACAATGACCACTACTCTTTCGACCAACTTCAAAGTCCATTGTGCTTTTGTCTTTGGGTTGAGAATGACAAATCAAAACCAAATGACTATTCAAAACTGCTTCAAAGGATCAGGACCAGCCAAATGCAGTTACTTGCCATAATCCCTAATTTTTGTCTATATTGCCCCAAGGTGGGATACTCAATCTATTGGGATAAATTTTCTGTTTTATGTCTCTAACTTTTGCCTAGATCGCCCTTTCGGGTTTTCAATCCATCGAGACACTCATTTTTACCTAATCCGCCCTTTCGGGTTTTCAACTTAGTGAGTTGTTCTTTTCTTTTTATGAGAAGTATGTCTTGACTGCATTGGCGTTCATAGGACGCGTGAACTCTTCACTATCCATAGTTGTAAGAGTTAAAGCACCGCCTGGAAAGGCTCTCTTAACAACATATGAGCCTTCATAATTAGGAGTCCATTTTCCCCTAACATCAGTTTTGAAAGATATAATCTTCTTGAGAACGAGATCACCTTCCCTGAATACAAGATGCTTGACCTTCTTATCCAAAGCTTTCTTCATTCTCTATTGATATAACTGACCATGACACATGGCAGCCAATCTTTTCGCTTTAATTAAATTTAGTTGGTCATATCTGGTCTGGCACCATTCAGCTTTAGTCAACTTGGCTTCCATCAAAACACGCAATGATGGGATATCAACCTCCACATGGAGCATAACTTCCATGCCATAAACAAGAGAGAAAGAGGTTTCCCCTGTTGAAGTGCGGATGGATGTACGATACCCATGCAAAGCAAACAGGAGCATCTCATGCTAATATTTATATGTTACAACCATCTTCTAAATGATCTTCTTAACGTTATTATTTGTAGCTTCAACAACCCCATTCATCTAAGGTCTGTAGGGAGAAGAGTTATGATGTGCAACCTTGAAGTCTTTGCAAAGATCTGCCACCATATTGTTATTCAAGTTTGGTCCATTATCAGTAATGATCTTACTTGGTACACCATATCGACATATAATTTGATTCTTGATAAACCTTACAACAACTTGCTTGGTCACATTTGCATATGATACCGCTTCAACCCACTTTGTGAAGTAATCAATAGCCACCAGAATGAAACGATGTCCGTTCGAAGGTTTGGGATCAATCATGACAATCAGATCAATTCCCCACATGGAGAAGGGCCATGGAGAGGAAATGACATTCAACAGTGTCAGAGGAACATGAATCTTATCCGCATATATTTGACACTTATGGCATTTCTTCACAAACTTGCAACAGTCATATTTCATTGTCAGCCAATAGTAACCTGCTCTCCACATCTTCTTTTCCATAGCATGTCCATTGGAATGAGTACCAAAGGAACCTTCATGGACTTCAGTCATCAACAGGTCTACTTCGTGCATATCCACACATCTGAGCAAGAGCATATCAAAATTTATCTTATAAAGCACCTCACCATTCAAGTAGAAATTACCAGCTAATCTTCTCAAAGTCTTCTTATCTTTCAAAGATGCCCCAGACGGGTAAATCTGACTTTGAAGGAAGCATTTGATATCATAATACCATGTCTTTTCATCTTTGACTTCTTCAACGGCAAATACATGAGCTGGCCTATCAAGACGCATCACAGTCAAATTAGGAACTTCATTCCAAAATTTCACTATAATCATTGAAGCTAAAGTTGCAAGAGCATCTGCCATCCAGTTTTGATCTCGAGGAATATGATGAAACTCAACCTTTGTAAAGAAAGTTGAAATCCTCCTTACATAATCTCTATATGTTATCAAGCCGGGTTGTTTCGTCTCCCGTTCACCTTTGATCTGATTCACAACCAAAGTTGAATCTCCATAGACGTCAAGATGTTTTATTCTGAGATCAATGGCTTCTTCTAGCTCCATAATGCAAGCTTCATACTCAGCCATATTGTTTGTACATTTGAAGATCAATCTAGATGTAAACAGAAAATGAGTGCCTTGAGGAGTAATAATCACTTCCCAATGCCATTACCATATGAATTAACAGCTCCATCAAATACCATGCCCCAACGGGAACCAGGTTCTGGCCCTTCTTCAAGCAATGGTTCATCACAATCTTTCATCTTCAAATACAAAATCTCTTCATCAAGAAAATCATACCGCACTAACTGATAATCTTTAATGGGTTGGTGAGCCAAGTGGTCAGCCAAGACACTACCTTTAATAACTTTTTGAGATCAGTATTCAATATCATACTCAGATAACAACATCTGCCAACGGACAATCCTCCCAGTTAAAGTAGGCTTCTAAAAAATGTACTTGATTGGATCCATTTTGGATATTAACCAAGTAGTATGATTCAACATATATTGGCGCAGACACTTAGTAGCCCAAGCCAATGCGCAACATGTCTTCTCAAGCATGGAGTATCGAGTCTCTCAGTCGGTGAACTTCTTACTGAGGTAGTAAATTGCATATTCTTTCTTCCCAGATTCATCTTGCTGACCAAGAACACAACCCATACTCTCTTCGAGCACAGTCAAATACATGATTAAAGATCTTCCTTCAACAGGCGGAGACAGAATTAGAGACTCAAGAAGATTCTCTTTGATACTATCAAAAGCTTTATGGAAATCCTCGGTTCAATCACAAAACTGATCTTTTCAAATAAGCTTGAATATAGGCGCAAATGTGACAGTCATATGCGATATAAATCTTGAAATATAATTCAAGCGACCGAGAAAACCTATGACTTGCTTCTCAGTTTTGGGCGCAAGCATCTCTTGTATTGCTTTGACCTTGGCAGGATCAACTTCAATACCCTTCTCACTGACAATAAAGGCCAACAACTTACCAGAGCGAACACCAAAAGTACACTTATTGGAACTCAAGCAGAGTTTATACTTCCTCAAATGCTGGAATAACTTCAACAAATTCTCAACATGCTTTTCTACATCACTTGATTTGGTAATTATGTCATCAACATAAACTTCAATCTCTTTATGCATCATGTTGGTTCTTGTGTTGGCAACAATTTTGGTAAAACCTAGAGTGTTCACAAGTTGTCACATGTGTTGTCTTGACATAAGATAACATGTACTTGCTGGATGTTTAAATTGTGATTATGCAGGATTTTACTGAGATGTCAGACCCGATGTCATGACATCTGTATATAGAACATTCAGTCTGAATGTTAGGTATTATGTGATTGCATTTTTAACGATAATCTGTGTATGATTGATGAGATGATTGAACACATTATCAATCAGTAATTACAACGAGATTAACTTATTTTTCAAAGAGATCCAATCAACTGTCATGAGAAGATATGAATGGAAAATAGTTTTAGGGTTTTATGATGTCCAAGCCCAGCCAAATGCTTCTATAAAAAGGACATGGAAAACCTGATTTGATACACAAGAAATAATGAACGAAATATCGAGAGAGAATAAGGGATTTTAGTCTTATGTGGTCGTGTGAATTGTAAGCCATTCAATTCATCCATAGATGATTGAATTGGTCTGATTTTTGAGTTGTAATTTGTCACTCTAAGCTTTTAAGCATGAGTGTGTGTCTACTTGATTGAAGCTGTTAAGTAAGATCAAGTGTGTGTCTTTGAAGAGTGTCTTCTTTTCATTGTAATTCTTATTTTATATCACTGGTGTGATTGAGTGGGAGTGAGTGGGATCTCATATCTAAGAGTTCTTAGGTAGAAGTCACACGGGTAGAGATTAGGTGAAAAGACTGTAACTTGAAATTATTTACTGAGAGTCTTTGAACTGATTCTATTTAGTGGATTTCCTTCTTGGCTTGGTAGCCCCCAGACGTAGGTGAGTTTGCACCAAACTGGGTTAACAATTTCTTGTGTCTCTTGCATTACTGTTCTTTATCTTTTATCCTGTTTGTATTATTCAGATATTAGTGTCGTGACATTACCTTTGACATCTCATATCTGATACCAGAATTCCAATTGGTATCAGAGCAGGCATCTTGCTCTGGTTCTGGGTGAGATCTAGGGACGATACTTTCTGGGACTATGGAGAGAGATGGAGGATCTGTTCACAGACCACCTTTTTTGGATGGATCCAACTATGACTACTGGAAACCTCGAATGGTAGACTTCCTAAAATCTCTGGATAATAAGGCTTGGAAGGCTGTTTTAACAGGCTTGGAACATCCAGTTATTACTAAGGATGGAGAAGCTACTACTGATAAGAAGGCTGAAGAACAATGGACCAAGGAGGAGGATGATTTAGCCCTTGGGAGCTCTAAAGCATTGAATGCTATATTCAATGGAGTAGATAAGAATATCTTCAGATTGGTAAACAACTGTGAGGTGGCTAAAGATGCTTGGGATATTCTCAAAACCACTCATGAAGGCACCTCTAGAGTGAATATGTCTAGATTGCAGCTGCTCACTTCCAAGTTTGAAAATTTAAGGATGAAAGAAGATGAAAATATTCATGAATTTCATATGAATATCCTTGAAATTTCTAATGCCTCAGGAGTCCTGGGTGAGAAGATGTCAGATGAAAAATTAGTGAGGAAAATACTCAGGTCACTCCCTAAGAGATTTGCCATGAAAGTGACAGCCATAGAAGAGTCTCGAGACATTTCCAATATGAAGTTGGTGAGATAATTGAATCCCTCCAAACATTTGAGATGGGAATGTGTGATGGATCTGAAAAGAAAGTCAAAAGCATAGCCTTCATGTCAAACACTAAGGAGACAGAGGAGGAAAGTGGTCAAGATATTTATGAAGATCTGGCAAATGATGTAGCAATGCTGGGAAGACAGTTCAACAGACTTCTGAAAAAGATGGATGTAAGATCTAAGGCTAATGTCAAGAATATCTCATCTAACATCAGTAAATCCAACAATGCTGGAAGAAGAACAAGGTTAGATGAAAAGCCCAAAGAAGGAAAAGGAGTCCAGTTCCATGAATGTGATGGGTATGGACACATTAGAACTGAATATGGAACCTACCTCAAGAAACAGAAGAGGAGTCTTGCTGCCACTTGGTCTGATGAAAGTGAAACAGAAGAGTCTGCAAATCTTGTAACTGCCATGACTGGAAGATGGGGTTCTGATAAAGACTCAAGTGATGATGAAGTAACCTTTGAAGAGTTGGCCACTACCTACAGAAAGTTGTGTCACAGAAGTGCAGAAGTGTGTCAACAAGTTAAAATCCAGAAGAAAGTGATAACACAACTGGAGAATGACAAGGTAGAACATTTGGAAACCATCTCCAAGTTGAAGACTGAAGAAGTATTCTTGAATTCTAAACTAGACGAGATGACCAAGTATGTAAGAATGATAAACAATGGATCTGACACCTTAGGCAAAATTCTCCAGACTGGACAAATAACAGGAGACGAGTCTGGCATTGGGTTCAATGAATATAAACCTGAGTGCAACCACACTGGTAGCAAACCAAAGTCCAAACCCAAGTGCAGTCACACTGGGAACAAACCAGAGATGTCATATCATATGTCACAACATCATAAAGGAAGCCATCAGAAAGGGAAACATCAAAGATGGAGATGTCATTACTGTGGAAAATTTGGCCACATAAAACCATTATGCTATAAGTTGTATGGCTATCCTAGTCCCTCTCATCATCAACCTAAACCCAAACATCATAGACCTGTCAACAAAAAACAATGGGTTCCCAGGAATGATGTTACAAGTCTGATAGCTCACACTTCCTTCAGAGTTTCAGCCAAAGAAGATTGGCATTTTGACAGTGGGTGCTCGAGACACATGACTGGAAACAAAAATCTGCTAAATGGCCTTCATCCTCATGCCACCAGTTATGTAACCTTTGGTGATAGAGCAAATGAGGAAATCAAGGGAATTGGTAAGCTTAATTGCCCCGGAGTTCCTAATCTTGACAATGTCCTACTTGTTAAGGGACTGATTGCAAACCTAATAAGCATTAGTCAACTATGTGACCAAGGTTTAACTGTAAACTTCACAAAAGATTAATGTCTGATTACTAATAAAGAAAATGAAGTGATCATGAAAGGAGTTAGGTCTATGGATAACTGCTATATATGGAGTTCTCAAGAAACTAGTTATTCTTCAAAGTGTTCTCTAGCTAAAGAAGAAGAAGTGAAGATATGGCATCAAAGATTGGGCCATCTGCATCTTAAAGGAATGAAGAGGATTATATCTGTTGAAGCTGTTAGAGGAATTCCCAACTTGAAGATTGATGAAGGAAGAATTTGTGGAGAATGTCAGATTGAAAAATAGACAAAGATGTCACATCAGAAGCTTAGACATGACACCACTTCCAGAGTGCTGGAACTTCTCCATATGGATTTGATGGGTCCCATGCAGGTGGAAAGCCTTGGTGGGAAGAAGTATGCTTATGTAGTGGTGGATAACTTCTCCAGATACACCTGGGTTAATTTTATAAGAGAAAAATCTGATGTATTTGAAGTTTTCAAAGATCTTTGTCTAAGACTTCAAAGAGAAAAGGAAAGTCAAGTTATTAAAATCAGAAGTGATCATGGGAGGAATTTGAAAACAGCAAATTTGCTGAATTCTGTGCATCAGAAGGAATCAGTCATGAGTTCTCATTTCCCATTACTCCCCTGCAAAATGGTGCGGTTGAAAGGAAAAATAGAACCCTTCAAGAATCAGCCAGAGCTATGATTCATGCTAAGAAATTGCCCTACCACTTTTGGGCTGAAGCTATGAACACAACCTGCTATGTTCACAACAGAGTAACCTCGAAGAAAGGGACTCCTACTACCTTATATGAAGTCTGGAAAGGGAGAAGACCTACAGTGAAATACTTCCATGTGTTTGGTAGTAAATGTTATATCTTGACTGATCGTGAACAAAGAAGGAAGATGAATCCCAAAAGTGATGAAGGAATATTTCTAGGCTACTCAACAAACAACAAAGCATATAGAGTCTTTAATTCCAGAATAAAAGTAATGATGGAATCTATCAATGTTGTGGTTGATGATCAATAGACTGATGTCACAGACGATGTTGAGACATCTCCAAATGATCCCCAGCTGATCTCTCAGACAGAAATAATGAGAGTGAACCTCCTCAAGCTGAACCTGCAGATGACAAAATCAACAAGGGACCCTCCATCAGAATTCAGAAGGATCATCCCAAAGATCTCATTATAGGAGACCCAAATAAAGGGGTCACAACTAGATCAAGGGAAGTGATCTCACATGGCTGCTTTGTGTCCAAGATTGAGCCTAGGAATGTCAAGGAAGCCTTGACTGATGAGTTCTGGATCAATGCCATGCAGGAGGAGTTAGGTCAATTCAAGAGGAATGAAGTATGGGAACTGGTTCCTAGACCTGAAGGAATAAATGTCATAGGTACAAAGTGGGTGTATAAGAATAAATTTGATGAACAAGGGGTGGTTACTAAAAACAAAGCAAGATTAGTGGCACAAGGATATACTCAAGTTGAAGGAGTGTATTTTGATTAAACATTTACTCTTGTAGCTCGCCTTGAGTCCATTAGACTATTGCTTGGAGTGACATGTATTCTGAAGTTCAAACTGTTCCAAATTGATGTAAAAAGTGCCATCTTGAATGGCTACTTAAATGAGGAAGTATATGTTGAACAACCTAAAGGATTCACAGATCCAAATCTTCCAAAGCATGTGTACAGATTGAAGAAAGCCCTCTATGGTTTGGAACAAGCTCCTAGGGCTTGGTATGAGAGACTCACAATGTTCCTCACTAACAATGGATACAGGAAATGAGGTATTGACAAGACCCTATTTATGAAGAATGAAGGAGGAAAACTCATGGTGGCAAAAATATATGTAGATGATATTGTGTTTGGTGGGATGTCAGATCAGATGGTCGAACATTTTGTTAGACAAATGCAGTCTGAGTTTGAGATGAGCCTTGTTGGAGAGCTGTCCTATTTCCTTAGGCTACAAGTCAAGCAGATGGAAGATTCTATCTTTCTATCTCAAAGAAAATATGCGAAGAACATTGTTAAGAAGTTTGGCATGGAAAATGCAAGTCATAAAAGGACACCTGCTCCTACACATTTGAAAGTCTCTAAAGATGAAAATGGTGTTAGTGTAGATCAAAGTTTGTACAGAAACATGATAGGAAACTTGCTATATCTCACAGCAAGTAGACCTGACATTGCCTTTGCTGTAGGTGTTTGTGCTAGATATCAAGCTGAACCAAAAGTCAGTCACATAAACCAAGTGAAGAGGATACTGAAGTATGTCAATGGCACCAGTGATTATGGAATGTTATATACTCATGGTTCTGGATCCATGCTGACTGGATACTGTGATGCTGACTGGGCTGGAAGTGCTGATGATAGGAAAAGCACATCAGGAGGATGTTTCTTCTTGGGGAACAACTTGATATCATGGTTTAGCAAGAAACAAAATTGTGTGTCCCTATCCACTGCTGAAGTTGAATACATAGCAGCTGGAAGTAGTTGTTCTCAACTGGTTTGGATGAAATAAATGTTAACTGAATACAATGTCACACAAGATGTCATGACATTGTACTGTGACAACTTGAGTGCTAAAAATATTTCTAAGAATCTTATTCAGCGCAGCAGGACAAAGCACATTGATATTCGTCATCACTTTATTAGAGGACTAGTGGAAGAGAAAATCATAGCCCTGGAGCATGTTACTACTGAAATGCAATTAGCTGACATATTTACAAAGGCTTTGATTGCTAATAAATTTGAATGTTTAAGAGGGAAATTAGGGATTTGTATCCATGAGAATTTATAGCAATTAATTTGGAGTGGAAAAGGTAATAAAAATATTGTCTGTCCACTTAAAAGAAAGTGCCCCATTTATGGTAAATCATTACCTAGTATTGGAACTACCATCTATACCATTTTCACACGCAACCTCAGCTCAACCACTTCCATCTTCATCAAACTGTATCGACCATCTCTGCTAGGGCATCAGAAATTCCTTCACAAGTTCAACAAAATGTCACAACATCCTTCATCTTCTGGTTCTAAACCAACTCACAAAGCAATAACACCCTCCATGGATTTTCTGAATGAAAACATTTTGGAAGTTATTCCTCTTTCAGTCATCCCAGGCGACGCCCCTGGTCCATCTTCCACTGCAGGAAATAATCAAGGTAACAGTTCTGATAACCCTCCCTCTAAGGATGACATGCACTATACTGATCGTGTCATTAGGAATCTGGTCACACGGATCCTAAATGAAGGACACTCAGTCAAGGGAGTTTCGACTCCTCTGTCTAGAAGGGACCCCTCACCTGAGGTGGAACCTCAAAATGAAAAAGATGATGATTCATCTAGGTCAGAGAAAGATATTGCTGCAGAAGGACTGTGCTCTTTAGGGAAAACCATGCCTAGTAAGAAACCTGTAGATGCCTCTCAGTCTAAGAAGCATGACACTGCTGAGAAGGTGATTGATTTGGAAGAAGAGAGCTCGGATGAGGAAGATGACACCTTGCTTCATCACTTGAAGCCAAGTGTTGCAAAGAGAATGAATTCTAGGAAAGGCAGGTCTGTGGCTGAGATGATGACAGCCATAACTAGTAAGAGGGTTGCTGCTGTAGGTCCTTCCAAGTCATGGAGTAAAGTGGAAGTCAAGAAGAGAAAGTTCAGAGAAAGTTATGATTCTGAAGATGATGTTGAAGAAGATGTCCCAGACATCTCTCTTGTTAAAAAGAAAACTGTTAGAAAATCTCCAGCTAAGGTTGCTGTTATGCATTTGGATAACATTTCCTTCCATCTGGAAGATGGTGCAGCCAAGTGGAAGTTTGTAATACAGAGGAGAGTTGTTGTGGAAAGGGAGTTAGGGGAGGAGGTTGTGGAAGTGAAGGAGGTTATGAAGTTTATCAAGTCTCCTGGTTTAATGAAAACAGTTAGTGCATTACCCCAATGTTTTGAAGGTCTTATGAAGGAGTTTGTGGTGAACATCCCGGAGGATATTGCTGACAAGAACAACAAAGAGTTTTGCAAAGTGTTTGTTAGAGGAAGGTGTGTAAGGTTCTCCCCTACAATAATAAATAAATTCCTAGGAAGAGGAACAGAAGGTGTTGTTGATATAGAGGCCACAAACAATGAAGTCTGTAGGACAATCACTGTTGGACAAGTCAAGGAATGGCCAAGCAAAAAGCATCCCTCTGCTGGAAAATTTTAACTGTAAAATATGCTATCTTGCATAAGATAGGGTCAGCCAACTGGGTACCAACAAACCACATCTCAACAATCTCTAATACTCTTGGAAGGATAATATATGCTATTGGAACCAGGCTCAACTTTGAATATGGAAGGTTCATGTTTGAACAAATTGTTAGACATGCTTCCACTAATGCAGTGAAGCTGCCAATTTCATTTCCCTCAATCATTTGTGGGATAATTCTAAGCCAGCAACCTGGTATTTTAAGCACAAGTGATATCCCCAATAGAAGGAAGCCTCCATTGTCAATTCATTACAAGTTATTTGAAGGCATTCATGTCAATGATATTGTCATGACATCTGCAATGAAGAAGCCAGCCTCTCAAGGTGGCTTGATTGCTGAATTGAAAGAAACCTGTAAGGAGTTGGAAACTGGGATTAGGGTGGCTAAGGCTAGGAAAGAGGCTTTAGAGATTCTAATTAGTAGCTTGGAGCAAGGAGAGATGGATAATATTGGTGAAGCCAAGGAAACAGATGCCCACACCTCAAGTGAGAGGTCTGATTCTCAAGATCAATCTAGTGGCAGTTCTGGATCTGAAGGTGATTAAGATGCTACCTCCTCAGACTGAGTTATGGTGATGATGGTCCCCCTGTTTTAATGATGTGTGTTCTGGATGCTTGGATGCTTGGATGCTTTGATGTTTTCTGTTTGATGTTTGTAGTTTTTTTTGGTAGTCTGTTTTGATGCCATGATGTAATTTTTGGGCTCTTTATGAGTTCTCTGGATTTCTGATAATCTCAGCTAATGTAGCTGTGTATAATTATGGTTCTGTACCACCTGACATTTTGTTTTAACATTTTATGTGTTATAACATCCTTTGTGACATTCTCTGCTGGACTGATTGACATTTATTTTGTCTAATTGATCACTTTGGTCTATTTTGACTAAAAAGGGGGGAGAAGTTAATATGTGGAGAGCTGTAGTTAGTGTGTGGAGAGTTGCAGTTAATATGTGCTGAAGTAGCTAGCTAGGCTAAACAGGTGACATTTGATGCTAAACAGAATAATATTTTGTGTTGAACAGGTGATGTTGAAGGAGATGTCTGTGTTGAACAGACTTAGGGGGAGAAGAAGCACCTATGTGTTTAGTGTGTGTTTATTACTAGTTGCTATTATATCTAGTAATTGTTTGTTTATTGCTTCTGCTGCTGCTTAACTGCTGATATGTGTTTACTCTTGTGAACAAATGGACTGATATATGTTTTAGCCAAAATTTGCCAAAGGGGGAGTTTGTTGGTTCTTGTGTTGGCCGCAATTTTGGTAAAACCTAGAGTGTTCACATGTTGTCACATGTGTTGTCTTGACATAAGATAACATGTACCTGCTGGATGTTTAAAATGTGATTATGCAGGATTTTACTGAGATGTCAGACCCGATGTCATGACATCTGTATACAGAACATTCATTCGGAATGTTATGTATTATGTGGTTGGTTTTTAATGCTAATCTGTGTATGATAAATGAGATGATTGAACACGCTATCAATCAGTAATTACAACGAGATTAACTTATTTTCCAAAGAGATCCAATCAACTGTCATGAGAAGATATGAATGGAAAATAGTTTTAGGGTTTTATGATGTCTAAGCCCAGCCAAATGCTTCTATAAAAAAGACATGGAAAACCTAATTTAATACACAAGAAATAACGAACGAAATATTGAGAGAGAATAAGGGTTTTTAGTCTTGTGTGATAGTGTGAATTGTAAGCCATTCAATTCATCCATAATCTGATTTTTGAGTTGTAATTTGTCACTCTAAGCTTTTAAGCATGAGTGTATGTCTACTTGATTGAAGCTGTTAAGTAAGATCAAGTGTGTGTCTTTGAAGAGTGTCTTCTTTTCATTGTAATTCTTGTTTTATATCACTGGTGTGATTGAGGGGGAGTGAGTGGGATCTCATATCTAAGAGTTCTTAGGTAGAAGTCACACGGGTAGAGATTAGGTGAAAAGACTATAACTTGAAGTTGTTTACTGAGAGTCTTTGAACTGATTCTATTTAGTGGACTTCCTTCTTGGCTTGGTAGCCCCCAGACGTAGGTGAGTTTGCACTGAACTGGGTTAACAATTGCTTGTGTCTCTTGCATTAATGTTCTTTATCTTTTATCCTGTTTGTATTGTTCAGATATTAGTGTCATGACATTACCTTCAACATCTCATATCTTATACCAGAATTTCACATTATATCATGGAAAAGAGTGGTCATAGCTCTCTGTTACGTTGCACTAGCATTCTTCAAACCGAAGGGCATCAATCGATAACTGAATGTTCCCCAAGGTGTAATGAATGTGGTCTTCTCCATATTTTCGGGTGCCATTTTGATCTGATTATAACCGGAAAATCCGTCCATAAACGAAAAGACTTTGAATTTAGCTATATTGTCTACCAACATATCAATGTTTGGCAAAGGAAAATCATCTTTCAGACTGGCTTTATTCAAATCTCTATAATCAACACACATGCAGACTTTTCCATCTTTCTTCGGAATAAGCACAATATTAGCCACCTATTGCGGATATTGATAGGTAACAAGGAAACCAACATCAATATGCTTCTGCACTTCCTCCTTAATCTTCACTTCCATATTAGGGTAAGTTCTTCTCAACTTCTGCTTGACCGACGAACATTCTGGCTTCAAAGGCAATCTATGCTCCACAATCTCAAAATCCAAACCTGGCATGTCTTGATAGGACCAAGCAAACACATCAGAATATTCACAAAGAAGATCAATCAACCCTTATTAACCTCTTGACACAGTTGAGACCCAATCTTGACTTCCTTCACATTATCATCAGAACCCAAGTTGACTAATCAATCTGCTATTCAAACGGATGAATGGCTTTTTCCTCGTGCTCAAGCAAACGGGATAACTCATCAGATACTTCATCATCATCATTATCTTCCTCAGCTTCAGACACATGGAAATCAAAGTTTAGAGAGGGAGTAGGATCATTACATTCAATGGGTTTGAGAACAAACTTGCATAATGATTTGATATTTTGATTTTAGAGAAGTGGAGTACAAACAAATATTATGCAGATGGAAAGATCATTATTTATTTATGTTTTTTCCTGATTACCATTTTCAGAAAAAAAGAAAAAAGAAAAAACAAACATCATAGATGTGGATGAATAAAATTGTACTTTTATTGATGATAATAAGGAAATGCACAACAATGTTTCACTTCTCCCTTAGGCATAGGAGAAGGATTTTTCTTAAAATAATAAAAACAAATTACTTCAAACGATGCATAACAACAAGAACATCAACAGTAACCCAATTATTGCAAGTTTAGTCGTGCGTTACAAAGTTGTCACAAACTTCGTCTTCATCACTGTCTTCAATAATGGCAGCTAAGTGTTGATCATCCTTGTGAATGAACCCTCCACTGCGGAAAAATTCTTACATAGCCTTGACATTGATATTGAATGACCCTTGCTGAAATCCCAGCCTTGCTCTATTCTTATTCTCAACGACTTCCACAATGCGACCCCATCTGTCGGTGCTACCAGTCTGAACAATCTCTCTTGCATCCTTCAGAGAAGACATGGGTGCCCCTAGCCTTCTTCAATTCATCAGCAACAGACAGAGCTTGGAACGGCATTCCAACTTTCTCCTCAGCATCTACATAAGTAAAGGATGACAAATGGCTTACGAACAATGCTTTCTCACCAGCCATAACGACAAGCTTGCCGTTCTTCATAAATTTCAATTTCTGGTGCAGAGTAGACGTCATAGCGCCACCTTCATGGATCCAAGGCCTTCCCAACAAGAAGCTGTAGGCTAGATGAATATCCATTACCTGAAAAGTAATTTGAAAATCACTCGGATCTACCTTAATTGGAAGGTCCACTTCTCTAATGACAATTTTCCGAGAACCGTCAAACGCTTTAACAACTACGCCAGTATACCTCATCGGGGCGCCTTGATAAGAAAGTGTTGCTAGAGTTGACTTTGGAAACACATTCGATGATGACCCAGTGTCAACTAACACGTTGGACAGAGCGTCCTCCTTGCAATTCATTGAAATATGAAATGCCAAATTGTGATTTCTACCTTCCTCTGGAAGTTCTTCATCACAAAAGCTCAGATTGTTACAGGAGGTAATGTTGGAAACAATGTGGTCAAACTGATCCATAGTAACATCGTGTAACACATAAGCTTGTTCCAATACTTTTTGCAAAGCCTCCACGTGTTCCTCAGAATTCATCAGTAATGACAACACATAAATTTTTGACGGCGTTTGAAGCAACTACTCTACAACATTGAATTCACTTCTCTTAATCAGGCACAATACCTCATCATCATCATGCCTTCAACTTGCTGGATTCACCAGACTGGAACATTGAAGCACTAATCGAATCAACTGCAAGAATCTCTGCCTTCTTCCCCACGGAAATATCTTCCACAACTTTAGGAAAAACTGGACTGAACACATGACCACTACAGGTCATCTTCACTACATCTGCGATACTCACCACTGAATCTACAACTGGGAGAGGAACCTCTTGACCCTTTTCAATCATGGTGGAATTATACTTGTATGACATAACTTTATCGGATGCATAAGGGACAGGGCCCGCTAACCCTATAACTAACGGTGATACCGGTATGTTTTCTTTCTTGTTACTGCTATCAAATTGAATAACAACTCGCTCAGGGGTTTTGAATACCGGCACAATGATGTTGACATCATCTCCCATATACCTTGACTGTTGAACCTGAATAACATTCTCATCCATGAACCTTTGAGTATCTCTTTTAACAATTATGCAGCCACAAGGATTCACACTACAAATAATACAACCATCATGGTCATGTTCACAATGACTCACTAGGCACAAATCTTTGTGGATCTCCACCAAGGAACTACGGATATGGCACACATCAAATACCCTAAAATTCCCAAGACAATCGTCTACCATGTTCACAAAAGTGTTGCCATGAGCAAGAAATGGGTTGGCTTTAACATTCGGCACTCTGTCCTCAAAGGAAACCATACCACTCTTGACTAGCTTCTGAACCTCGTACTTCAGGGGATAAAAGTTCTCAATATCATGACTAGGAGCTCCCTGGTGAAAAGCACAATATAAGTCATGTTTGAACCACCATAGCAGTGGCTCATGGATTTGAGGAGGATTCCTTGGTTGGATAAGATTCTTGACTACCAAGGACGGGTATAGCTCTGTGTACGTCATAAGAATAGGGTAAAAAGATACCTTCTTTGTCTCAAAGTTTTGATGATGATTGTTGTTGTTGTAGTTGGTACGTAGTTGCGGTTGTTGCTGAATAAGAACTGATTGATTTGTTGCATTGTTGGTAAAAACTGGAATTACTGATGATACTTGATGCTGATGTTGACGGGACTGAGAATTCTTCCTCACATGAGGCCTCCTCTGCCTCCATGCTGATACTTCATTAGTTTCTCCTTATTTATTTTTGGAGAAGCTACCACCATACTTCTTCTTGTCGATGCTTCATCTTTGGATAATCGTCCTTCACAGACTCCTTCTTCCAATCTCATCCCCATGTTCACCATCTCGGTGAAATCCTTAGGGGCACTTGCGATCATTCGTTCATAGTAAAATGAACTCAGCGTCTTTAAGAAAATCTTAGTCATCTCCTTTTCTTCCAAAGGGGGACTGTAACACCCCGATAATAATAAAATAATTATTTAAATTGAGTTAATAATGTAATTATTAATTTAATTGAATAATTAGAAATTTTATTATTATTATCTTGGGATAATTATTATTATTTGGAAAATATATATATGTGTTGGAATAAGGAAAAGTTCTCATTTGGAAAAGCATTTCACGTGAAAACAGAACAGAGAAGCATCGTGAGAGAAAAGGGAAAAAGGGCAGAGAAGAGGAGCTGAAGAGCAAAGGTTGGAGAACGAAAGCTTGAAGCCCAAAGATTCTGCCGGATTGTTAAGGTAAGGGGGTTTATCGTCGATTGATGGGTATTTTGGGATAATATGTAATGGGTAGTGAGAAACCGTTGAATCGACCCTAATTGGGATTTGGAATGCTGAAAATTTGTGATGAATAGGTTGAGTGAAAACCGCAATCAAATTGATAATTGTGTGTGTAATCAAACCGATAAATTGGTGATGAATGGTGACGAGTAAGTTTGAGTGGGAAGGGTCTGGGATGGGCACATGAGATCCCTGCCCAAAGAAAACGCGTCTGGTGAACTGTCATGTTCGCCTAGCGAACATAACCTTCGCCTAGCGAAGGAACGCGCCTCAAACTCGCCCCAGCGAGATTGAGAGGTTTTGCTACTGTAATGTTCGCTGTGGACTCGCTGGCGCTTCGCCTAGCGAGTGAGTGCTAGCTGTGTTTTTCACCAAAACAGAATGAGTTCGCTATTACCTTCGCCTTGAGCTCGCCTAGCGAATTAATTTACCAATTTCCTGGAGCTGTTCGCCTTGAGCTCGCCTAGCGAACTAGAGCTTCGCCACTGCCTCGCCTAGCGAGCAAGGCAGAAGAAGTGTTTATACATGTGTTGCTGAGGTGTTTCATACATGTGTTGAGGAAGTGTTTCATACATGTGTTGATGATGTGTTGATACATGTATTGATGATGTATGATGATATGCCGTTGTGATAAAATGTGTTAATGATGTGTGATGCTATGCATGATGCTGTGATTGTATCAGTTGTGTATGCATTTGTGAATAGACTGGTTTGTGGCTTAGAGTGTGAGCATGTGTCTATTCTTAAATTGTTGTTGATGTTGCATTTGCTAGGTGTCTAGCTTGCACAATGTGGCCCATTTGGGGTGGTAGCTAATTCCCATGGTGAGGAATTAGTGAGTTAGTCGTTATTGGACTGTTGTTGATTGTTTGTATGCTAGGTGATTAGCGTGCATTTCATGGCCCATTTGGGGTGGTAGCTAATTCCCATGGTGAGGAATTAGTGAGTGAGTCACTATGTCTCAAATGAGTGGGACTAGTGAGCTTGGTAGCCGTGCCTGGATTTGGACGGTGAGGTTGAACTATATGTTCACAAATAGTCGGTACCGCATGCATAGAGTCTCATTGCATAATAAATGTATGGCATATAATATGAATGGATGTATTCCAGTATTATATGTGTGTTGTGTGTTGTGTTGTTGATGTTGAGTATGGTTGAGATTATATATATGCTATATGTTATTGTTGAATATGATGTTTGAACGGATACTGCCGTTGCTGAGTGTGTAGTCTGGTTAGGGTGAATTAATGTGTTAATTACTTAGCATTACATGTTGTTCTATAATGCTTATTATATTGATCGAGGAACTCACCCTTACACCTATTTTTCAGGTAACGAGAAATGAGTTGAGTAGAAGCTAATGCTTGGAGTCTAGAGTAGTTCTTATGGGTCATGCTCTGATAGATGTAACATCGGGAGGGGATGTCTTAATTGATTTGATATTGGTTGTTGATGATTTACATGTATTGTGTTACATGTTGTACATTGAGTTGAATTTTATTCCGCTGCGAATTATGCAAAGAACCTTATTTTGATTAAATAAATGAGCATGACAGAATATTTTAATGATTTTTGTGAAATGATTGTGTGACACCCTTCGGGGCATAATTACTCTGATGAATACATTGTTATTTTAATTATAATAATTTGGGGTATTTAGAAGGGTGTTACATTAGTGGTATCAGAGCAATGTCGGTCGAGTCGAGTCGTAATTATTCTGTTTCCCTGTATGTGATAGGTGTTGTGTAACCCTATCCGTACTTATTGTTTTAGCTTGTTGGGTTCTCAGAATAGAGATGGCTGGAAGAGGTAGAGACGATGCTGCGATTGCTGAGGCTCTGGGTATGCTAGCTGGAGTACTTGGAGGAAATCCGAATGTTGTGGGACTGGGAGCTGCTCGTCAACTGAGTGAGTTCCAGAAGAACAATCCTCCAATGTTCAAGGGAGCATACGATCCAGATGGTGCTCAGAAGTGGTTGAAGGAGATCGAGAGGATCTTCAGAGTAACTGAGTGTGCTGATAACCAGAAGGTCAGGTTCGGTACACATATGCTGTCAGAGGAAGCTGATGATTGGTGGGTTGCTACCCGCACTGAGTTGGAATCTGCTGGGAATACTGAGATCACTTGGGCTGTGTTCAGGGAAAGGTTCCTGAGAAAGTATTTTCCAGAAGATGTCAGAGGAAAGAAAGAGATAGAGTTTTTGGAATTGAAGCAGGGTAACAGGTCGGTTACTGAGTATGCTGCGAAGTTCACCGAGCTGTCAAAGTATTATACTCCCTATAATGAGGCTGCTGGAGAGTTTTCGAAATGTGTGAAGTTTGAGAACGGGTTGCGTCCCGAGATCAAACAAGCTATTGGATATCAGAGGATCAGGGTGTTTTCTGACTTGGTTGACTGTTGCAGAATTTTTGAACAGGATTCCAAGGCTAGAGCAGAGAGCTATCAGCAGAGGGTTGATAGGAAGGGTAAGAATCAGATGGATCGTGGAAAACCGTATGCAGTTGGCAAAGGTTTTCAGAAGCAGAGTGGGATGAGGAGGCCTAGTGGGGGAGACTCTAGTGCTCCTGCTAAGTGTTACAGATGTGGTCAGGCTGGACATCGTATCCATGAGTGTACCAGTAACGAGAAGAAGTGTTTCAAATGTGGAAAAGGTGGTCATTTGGCTGTAGATTGCCGGTTGAAGACTGTGACTTGTTTCAACTGTGGAGAGTTGGGTCATATCAGTCCACAATGTCCTAAGCCGAAGAAAGAGAATCAGTCAGGAGGCAAGGTCTTTGCTTTATCAGGTTCTGAGACTTCTGCAGATGATCGTTTGATCCGAGGTACGTGTTATATTAATGGCTTTCCTCTTGTAGCTATTATTGACACCGGTGCTACTCATTCTTTTATATCTTTGGATTGTGCTGTGAAACTTAAGTTAGAGATATCTGAGATGCTTGGAAGTATGGTGATTGATACTCCTGCGAAGGGTTCAGTGACTACTACTTCAGTTTGTTTAAGTTGCCCATTGAGTATTTTTGGTAGAGACTTTGGGATAGACCTTGTGTGTCTTCCATTAGTGCAGATTGATGTTATCTTGGGTATGAACTGGTTGGTGTTTAACCGAGTTTCTATCAACTGTTTTGAGAAGACTGTGATATTTCCTGAGATTGAGGAAGGAAAGAGTTTGTTTCTATCAGCAAGGCAAGTGAAGGAGGAAGTAGCAGATGGGGCAGAGTTGTTTATGCTGTTAGCGACTTTGGAGGCTAAAGATAAACTGGTGATTGGCGATCTAGCTGTGGTGTGTGATTTTCCTGATGTGTTTCCGGAAGAAGTGAATGAATTGCCGCCAGAGCGTGAAGTTGAGTTCTCGATTGATTTGGTACCTGGTACTAGACCGATATCGATGGCTCCTTATCGTATGTCTGCTGTTGAGTTAGCTGAATTGAAGAGTCAGTTGGAAGATCTGTTGGATAAGAAATTTATTCGTCCGAGTGTGTCACCGTGGGGTGCACCAGTGTTGTTGGTTAAGAAGAAAGAAGGTACTATGAGGTTGTGTGTGGACTACAGGCAACTGAATAAAGTGACGATCAAGAATCGGTATCCTTTGCCGAGGATTGATGATTTGATGGATCAGTTGGTTGGTGCGAGTGTGTTCAGCAAGATAGATTTGAGATCTGGGTATCATCAGATACGTGTGAAAACTGAAGATATTCAGAAGACTGCTTTCAGGACGAGGTATGGACATTATGAGTATTCTGTAATGCCTTTTGGTGTGACTAATGCGCCTGGAGTATTCATGGAGTATATGAATAGGATTTTCCATCCGTACCTAGACCAGTTTGTTGTGGTATTTATTGATGACATTTTGGTGTATTCGAAATCTGAAGAAGAGCATGCTGAGCATTTGAGAGTGGTTTTAGGAGTGCTGCGAGAAAAGCAGTTATTTGCTAAATTGTCTAAGTGTGAATTTTGGTTAGAAGAAGTTAGTTTTCTTGGTCATGTGATTTCAAGAGGTGGTGTTGCTGTTGATCCTTCTAAGATAGAAGCAGTATCTAAGTGGGAAGCTCCTAAGTCGGTTGCTGAGATTCGAAGTTTCCTTGGTTTGGCTGGTTACTATAGGAAGTTCATTGAGGGATTTTCTAAGTTGGCGTTACCGTTGACGATGTTGACTAGAAAGGGGCAAGCATTTGTTTGGGACTCAAAATGTGAAGAAGGTTTCCAAGAGTTAAAGAGGAGGTTGACTACTGCTCCTATTTTGATATTACCGAGTTCGTCGGAATTATTTGAGGTTTATTGTGATGCTTCATTGTTGGGTTTAGGTGGTGTGTTGATGCAGAATAAGCAGGTTATAGCTTATGCTTCGAGACAGCTGAGGGTTCATGAGAGGAACTATCCGACGCATGATTTAGAGTTGGCAGCTGTGGTATTTGTTCTGAAGTTATGGAGGCATTACTTGTATGGGTCAAGATTTGAAGTTTTCAGTGACCATAAAAGTTTAAAGTATTTGTTTGATCAGAAAGAGCTGAATATGAGACAGAGGAGATGGTTAGAATTTCTGAAGGATTATGACTTTGGTTTGAATTACCATCCGGGTAAAGCAAACGTAGTGGCTGATGCGTTGAGTCGGAAATCATTACATATGTCTATGTTAATGGTTAGGGAATTGGATTTAATTGAGCAGTTTAGAGATTTGAGTTTGGTGTGTGAGAGTACTCACAATAGTGTTAAATTGGGAATGTTGAAGTTAACAAGTGGTATTTTGGATGAGATCAGAGAGGGTCAGAAATCTGATATGCTTTTGGTTGATAAGTTGACTTTAGTAAATCAAGGTCAAGGTGGTGAATTCGGAGTTGACGAGAATGGTGTTTTGAGATTTGGTAATCGAGTGTGTATTCCGGATGTTATAGAACTTAAGAAGAGTATTCTGGAAGAAGGACATCGTAGTGGTTTGAGTATTCATCCTGGAGCTACGAAGATGTATCATGATTTGAAAAGATTATTTTGGTGGCCGGGAATGAAGAGAGAAATTGCAAGTTTTGTGTATTCCTGTTTGACTTGTCAGAAGTCGAAGATTGAGCATCAGAAGCCGTCTGGGCTAATGAAACCGTTGTCTATTCCAGAGTGGAAGTGGGACAGTATTAGTATGGATTTTGTTTCTGGTTTGCCGAAGACAAGTAAGAATCTTGAGGCTATTTGGGTGATTGTGGATAGATTGACGAAGTCGGCTCATTTCATTCCGATCAGAATGGATTATCCGTTAGAAAGATTAGCCGAGTTGTATATTGAGAAGATTGTAAGCTTGCATGGTATTCCGTCGAGTATTGTTTCGGACAGAGATCCTAGATTTACATCGAAGTTTTGGGAAGGTTTGCAGAGGGCTTTAGGAACTAAGTTGAGATTGAGTTCTGCATATCATCCGCAGACTGATGGTCAGACTGAGAGGACGATTCAGTCACTAGAGGATCTGTTGAGAGCTTGCGTTTTGGAAAAAGGAGGTGCTTGGGATTGTTATTTGCCTTTGATTGAGTTTACCTACAACAATAGTTTTCATTCGAGCATTGGTATGGCACCGTTTGAAGCTTTGTATGGTAGGAGATGTCGGACACCTTTATGTTGGTATGAGTCCGGTGAGAGTGCTGTGGTTGGACCGGAGATTGTTCAACAAACTACGGAAAAGATTAAGATGATTCAGGATAAGATGAGGATTGCTCAGAGTCGTCAGAAGAGTTATCATGATAAGAGGAGGAAGTCACTTGAGTTCCAAGAGGGAGATCATGTGTTTCTTCGTGTTACTCCGATAACTGGTGTTGGTCGAGCCTTGAAGTCGAAGAAGTTGACACCTCGATTCATTGGTCCTTATCAGATTTTGGAGAGGATAGGAGAGGTAGCCTATCGTATCGCTTTACCGCCGTCGCTTGCGAATTTGCATGAGGTTTTTCATGTGTCTCAGTTGAGGAGGTACATTCATGATCCGTCGCATATAGTCCAAGTAGATGATGTACAGGTGAGAGATAACCTGACTGTTGAAACATCACCTATGAAGATAGAGGATCGAGAGTTGAAGCAGTTGCGGGTAAAGAGATTACCTTGGTGAAGGTAGCTTGGGGAGGACCAGCAGGTGGCAACGTGACTTGGGAACTGGAGAGTAAGATGAAGGAATCTTACCCAGAGTTGTTCGCTTGAGGTATGTTTTCGAGGACGAAAACTCTTTTAGTGGGGGAGAGTTGTAACACCCCGATAATAATAAAATAATTATTTAAATTGAGTTAATAATGTAATTATTAATTTAATTGAATAATTAGAAATTTTATTATTATTATCTTGGGATAATTATTATTATTTGGAAAATATATATGTGTTGGAATAAGGAAAAGTTCTCATTTGGAAAAGCATTTCACGTGAAAACAGAACAGAGAAGCATCGTGAGAGAAAAGGGAAAAAGGGCAGAGAAGAGGAGCTGAAGAGCAAAGGTTGGAGAACGAAAGCTTGAAGCCCAAAGATTCTGCCGGATTGTTAAGGTAAGGGGGGTTTATCGTCGATTGATGGGTATTTTGGGATAATATGTAATGGGTAGTGAGAAACCGTTGAATCGACCCTAATTGGGATTTGGAATGCTGAAAATTTGTGATGAATAGGTTGAGTGAAAACCGCAATCAAATTGATAATTGTGTGTGTAATCAAACCGATAAATTGGTGATGAATGGTGACGAGTAAGTTTGAGTGGGAAGGGTCTGGGATGGGCACATGAGATCCCTGCCCAAAGAAAACGCGTCTGGTGAACTGTCATGTTCGCCTAGCGAACATAACCTTCGCCTAGCGAAGGAACGCGCCTCAAACTCGCCCCAGCGAGATTGAGAGGTTTTGCTACTGTAATGTTCGCTGTGGACTCGCTGGCGCTTCGCCTAGCGAGTGAGTGCTAGCTGTGTTTTTCACCAAAACAGAATGAGTTCGCTATTACCTTCGCCTTGAGCTCGCCTAGCGAATTAATTTACCAATTTCCTGGAGCTGTTCGCCTTGAGCTCGCCTAGCGAACCAGAGCTTCGCCACTGCCTCGCCTAGCGAGCAAGGCAGAAGAAGTGTTTATACATGTGTTGCTGAGGTGTTTCATACATGTGTTGAGGAAGTGTTTCATACATGTGTTGATGATGTGTTGATACATGTATTGATGATGTATGATGATATGCCGTTGTGATAAAATGTGTTAATGATGTGTGATGCTATGCATGATGCTGTGATTGTATCAGTTGTGTATGCATTTGTGAATAGACTGGTTTGTGGCTTAGAGTGTGAGCATGTGTCTATTCTTAAATTGTTGTTGATGTTGCATTTGCTAGGTGTCTAGCTTGCACAATGTGGCCCATTTGGGGTGGTAGCTAATTCCCATGGTGAGGAATTAGTGAGTTAGTCGTTATTGGACTGTTGTTGATTGTTTGCATGCTAGGTGATTAGCGTGCATTTCATGGCCCATTTGGGGTGGTAGCTAATTCCCATGGTGAGGAATTAGTGAGTGAGTCACTATGTCTCAAATGAGTGGGACTAGTGAGCTTGGTAGCCGTGCCTGGATTTGGACGGTGAGGTTGAACTATATGTTCACAAATAGTCGGTACCGCATGCATAGAGTCTCATTGCATAATAAATGTATGGCATATAATATGAATGGATGTATTCCAGTATTATATGTGTGTTGTGTGTTGTGTTGTTGATGTTGAGTATGGTTGAGATTATATATATGCTATATGTTATTGTTGAATATGATGTTTGAACGGATACTGCCGTTGCTGAGTGTGTAGTCTGGTTAGGGTGAATTAATGTGTTAATTACTTAGCATTACATGTTGTTCTATAATGCTTATTATATTGATCGAGGAACTCACCCTTACACCTATTTTTCAGGTAACGAGAAATGAGTTGAGTAGAAGCTAATGCTTGGAGTCTAGAGTAGTTCTTATGGGTCATGCTCTGATAGATGTAACATCGGGAGGGGATGTCTTAATTGATTTGATATTGGTTGTTGATGATTTACATGTATTGTGTTACATGTTGTACATTGAGTTGAATTTTATTCCGCTGCGAATTATGCAAAGAACCTTATTTTGATTAAATAAATGAGCATGACAGAATATTTTAATGATTTTTGTGAAATGATTGTGTGACACCCTTCGGGGCATAATTACTCTGATGAATACATTGTTATTTTAATTATAATAATTTGGGGTATTTAGAAGGGTGTTACAGGGACTAATCTGAGAAACCTACTCCCTCCATCTTTGAGCATATTCTTTGAATGTATCTTTGTCCTTCTGAAACATCGACCTCAACTGATCTCTATCTGGAGCCATATCAACATTTTACTTATATTGTTTGACAAAGGCCTCACCCAAGTCTTTAAAAGTACGGACACTAGCACTGTCTAGGCCCATATACCATCTGAGGGCAGCTCCAGTCAGACTATCTTGGAAGTAATGAATAAGCAGTTGATCATTGTCGGTTTGAGTAGACATCTTTCTAGCATACATGAAAATATGACTCAACGGACAAGTATTCCCCTTGTACTTTTCAAAGTCTTGGACCTTGAACTTCACCAGGATTTTGACATTAGGAACTAGACACAGCTCGACAACACTCTTACTAAATAAATCCTTTCCTCTTAGGGTCTTCAATTCCTTGCGCAGCTCAAGAAACTGATCCTTCATTCCATCCATCTTCTCATAAACATTTGGACCTTCAGATGACTCAGAGTAGTAAATGGTGTCCTCCACACGAGGCAGAGTATGAACAATAGGAGGAGGCACTAACAAGACCGGGCTAGATGGCGGCACAAAAGAAAACATTGGTGCGTACCCTTCAGGCACAAAATTTGGTGGCATTCCCCACATGAACCCAACAGACATGCTAGGAACAGACTAGCTAGCAATGACAGGCGCAATTGACGAAGAAATCTCCAAAATAAAGTCCTATGAGGAGGAGGAGTTGTAGGAGGTGGAGACGGTTGGTTCTGAGAAGCTATCACAGACTCCATCAAGGTTGTGAGTCTGGAAATCTCATCCTTTAACTCTATGTTCTCTTGTTCAAGGTGCACCATTCTCTTCAGGCCATTAGCTCGGGTGTTATAGTGATGAGTCAACTTGGCTAATACACAAAAGAAGAATTTAAAAGACACCTGGCGGAAGAAACCTGTTATGCAAATGATGCATGAAATGCAATATTTTTATTGTTTTTAATTTCAAGGAACATATGAAGTCTCATTTGCAAATAATAACAATAATCAATAATAACAATTCAATTGACCATAAAATCTCTTTTTATTCATAGAATGTTTAGAAGGATTACACTGAGTACAATTTCAGAAACCAAAATACAAATACAAGAGAAAAGGAAACTATCATCCTAAGGATCCCTAGCAACTGCATCAGATGATCTGGCTATGGGAGCATACTTCCTTTGGATGCGTCGAATCTCTGACTCGAAGGATGTCTTCATCTGAGCCTTCTCAAGGACAAGCTGATCAACAATCTTCTTCCAAGCACCAGAAGACTGAGGCATACTAGAGGCAACTAAACCCTCTGGCTCTCTTTTTATCTTCATTACACGCTCCTCAAGAATCTCAATAACTGCATCTTTTTCTTTAGACTCAAGCTGCAACTCCTCATGCCTTTGGTTCAAAGCATGGAACCGCTCTTCCCATAAGTCTCTCTCATGCTTCATCTTGGCAAGCGCGTCTTCCAACTCCTCTACATCTTGGTTAGGGAGAGTTGATGGCTCATCCACAACCACATACATAGGTCTCTTAGAAGCGCATGGTATCTTGAGCTCCAAAGCTCTCTTCTTCACCAAAATAGTGTAAGCTTCCAAAGCTACACAGTTGTGTGGACCAAGCTCAAATCTTCCTTTCCTATGCACATTGTGCCAAGCACGCACCATTGCACTCTTCAGAAGTTGGGTATCTTTAACCTCTTGATAAAATAGACCCTCTAACTAAACGTTATTAAGCTTATCTTTCAAGGGGAGCCCAAGTTGACGATAGTCCAATGTTGGGTTATAGTTGATTCCTCATTGCGTACCAATAAAAGGCATGTTAGAGAACTCACCACAACTATAAAAAATGTCCAAGCTACCCAATGCATAATCATACTAAACAATATCATAATTAATGAGACACATAAGTCTCTGGGGCCACCGTAGACATTCTCGGTTCTCCATGAAAACAGGCGTCCGAGGAAAGTATGAAATAAACCATTTGTATAGAAGAGGAACACATCACACAATAGTCCCACGACCTTTATAATTCCTCAAATGCAAAGAGAAATACATGTCACCCAACAGAGTCGAAACAGGATTCCCAATCAAAAAAATTCTAATGGCGTTAACATCAACGAAACTGTGAATGTCAAGGAACAAGGCTAGACAATAGATGAGCAATACCAAGATAGCTTCAAAAGCGTCCGTGCTACCGACTTGAGCAAAAATAGTAACTCTACCAATGAGAAACTCATAAGTCAACCCCAGAATCCCTCTTTTCTTCACCAAATGAGCATTAATCTCAGATTTCTTCAAATGAAGAGCTTCGGCTATGACATGAGATCTCAGGATCTCCTCAAATCCACTGAAAGATACCTTGTCAGATACGGGTATACCCAAGAGATGGGCATAGTCTTCCAACATGGGCATAAGCTGATAGTTGGGAAAAGTGAAGCACCGATAAAGAGGATCATAAACTGAACCAAAAGACTCAGAAGTCCTTCAACCACATCAGTAGATAATATGGGCAAGAGCTTTCCATGAAGTTGCTTGAAGTCCAAGGGATCTAATATGAAGGATGACAACTTCCCTAGGTCTTTCAAATCAGGACATCTGAAACTGTACTTCTTATTGTTCCTTCGTCCATAATCCATGGTCTGAAAATATTTGCAAACAAGACCTTAGTTTCCTTGAAATTTATTTTTCTGTGATGAATGTCATGACGCGCATGTATGCATGAATGCAACAATGACACACAAGGGATCACACAAAAGGCAAACACTAATAAAGGTCAAGGGGTGGATCAAGTCATTATCAAGATCAATCATCCATTTTGGTGGATTATGGTTTTCACCTTATCAACACCCAAGTTCCATTGATATTGACAAGACTTAATCGGATCAACTAAGAATCAAAGGCTTTATTCTGAATCACGAGCATGGAGTCGGGTGAAGAACCATCCCAAAGGAGTGTACTAAGGGTAAAAACCTGTAGATCATGTTCTAAAAAGTTCCCAGAGTCTTGATCCCATCTATCAGATACTATAGGTTAGGATGACTGACTCATCAACCCATAGTATTCTCAAGAGGAACTCGTCTGAGTGTAGTATTGAGTAACAACTGTTATCAAGTCTACACTTGAACAGTCTCCTAACTACATCCTAAATAGGCCAAGTTGGGTAAAATGTTCTATGGTCCTCAGCTTCTCGGACCCTAAATTTAGAGAAAGTAATGTCTATCCACGACTGACTCGTGTGAAATCAGTAACTCCAAAGAGGTCTCCACTGAGTGGGGGATCTCATGTCAACTCTTTCAGGAATACTCCTTCAAATCCAGCATGACTAAACCACCATCCTATCTTAAATTGCACTCAAGTTCGGGTTAGAACTTATCTTACCACACAGAGATCACCAAGCACAACAAATAGAGTATCACACAATAATATATATAAACAAACAATCAAATCTAAAAATATATACACAAAAAAGTAGGCTAAACCCACTGAGGGCTACTCCCTAGCAGAGTCGCCACTTAATTTCTATAGCGGTAAATTCATGACCATCAAGCTATGGATAAATTTTGACGTCAATAAAACCAGAGTCGCCACCATACTTTTATTGTTTCCAAGGGAAAAGGGAAAAAGTACGAACAAAACCCAAAGATAAGAAGTTTTCAAATCAAAACTAATAAAATGTCAGAGATTACAACTAAGGGGGTTGGTTACACAAAGGGAAGATGTTAGCACCCAAAGTGTCCTCGGTACTCCTAGGGAGCCGTTTTTTGTGTGCAAGTGATTTTGTTAAAATGATATTTTGATAAAAAATATAGAGTGAGGGGATGAGAAAAGAATTCAATAATTATTTTTGTGTTTGACAAGACCTTCGGTCTTATGCCTATGTACCAACATACAAATAAGGAATCAAAACCCCATAGTTCATGGTAAAAATTTCAAAGAAGTTGGTGAATTGATTTTTAACAAAAGTTTAACAAGAAAAGGCACAAAAGGCCAAATATTTGAATGAGGTTGTTAGTTCTTTTTGTCTTTTTGAAATCGAAGTCAATATGGTTAAGTTTTATTTACAAGTTTGATTTAAGAAAAGTTTTAAAAAATTCTTCGGCGTAAGGTCAAAGTTTCTAATCATTAAAACATGTCTAAGTTAGAAAACATAAAAAAAAGAAAGTTTTTTAAAAGAGGGAGATATTATAAAATTTAAGAAATGGGAGGAGATTAAGAGACTATCCTAGACAAAAATTAATAGTTGAGAATTGAAGAGATCTGACCAATGGGATGCACTCCAACATACAAGAATGTCATATAGAAACCCATTTCCCTTGGACTTTAGCAAGAAACAAGCATAAGAAATATCCAAGAAAGCAATATGAAGACTAAGACATCAAATAAAGATAGCCATAACATCCAAGCAAGCAATCCAATAGCTAGCGGTCTTCAATTTCTTCCAATGTATCAGATGAAAATATCCCTTGAGATGAACTCAGAAGCAATCATCAGCCAATCAACAATTATAACAATATAATAAATAAGCACAAATAAAAAGTGATAGATAAGTCAAGGGAACTCAAGGTTTGCATTAGATGAAAGGCACATTCAAGGATAACTCATCCTCAGGTAGTGGCATTGGCCAAGTCCTCGAAGTATACGGAGGTTGCCTATCCTAAGTCCAAAAGTTCAGATCAAGTCCAACTGTCCACCAAGATGTTTTTTAGGTTTTATTTTTGTTATTATGTGTTTTAAGATCCTAAGACCACACACAAACTCAAAACAAGCAAACAATATATACAATCACGAGATATGGCTCAAATGAGCAAAGTGAAAACGACTGAAACATAAACAAGTTGCATGAAATGTAAATGGCAGATGAACGATAAATGTACTAAAATTTAAAGTGCATTAAGTAAATGACTTGAAAGTAAAGCAACATTAATAAAGAGTTAGTCAAATGTTAGTGAGGAGTTTTAATTGATTAAGTCATTCTTTGGAGAATACTCAACCATTCATTCATAAGTATGAATTCTTAAACCAAGACATCATCCATGAGAAGGGCTCCAACTTGGATAAATAAACAAGTATGCCACTAGCTCTCATGAAAGGAAAAAAAACTCAAGTTTTCACACAATGCCATGAAGAATGGGAGACTTACAATCTCACTTACAATGGTGCTATGCCTTTTTGGTCAAATTTAGCTCTATGTTAAGCAATCGTAATTGGACTTATGTAGAAGTCACAACTATCTGAGGTCGGGCAATAAAAATATAGGTTTTAATGCATGTTAGAGATTTGGTACAAAGAACCAAACTCCTAAAATATACCACACACTAAAAACTGGAAATGGGAGGGACTTATCTCAGTCAGGCTCATGTTGATTCATCTAACGTTGGGCCATTGATGAATCAACTAGCATTAGACATGAAGAGAATTCATTAGTCAATGATGGATTGGGGAATAACAGGGATGAAGATGAAGAGGGAAGGGGAAGTAGAAACCCAAATTGATCATAGGAGGAATTTATCTGATACATACTATCCATTCATTTTGAGAGATGAAATGTACATTTGATCAATCCTATAAATCCAATAGTATTTGTTAAACAAAAGTCAAATCAATCATGATCAAGGCCAAACAGAGAGTCAAACACCATAAGACCATAAAAATGGCTCAACATAATTTTTAAATAATTATTCAATTAAAAATCAAATTAAAATGCATTTTAAAATGGACAAAACCTCAAATCCCTTCAAAATACCAAATAAATGGACAAGGGATTTATCCTAGGTCATACAAGGTCAAAGGACCTTAGATAAATTTTTTCATGATTTTTGGAAAGTCAGAAGTATTTTAAAAATATTTAAAACAAGTTGAAAATCATTTAATTCATGAAAAATATCAAAATTAATCCAAAGAATGACATTAATTCAAAAAATGGAAGAGAAAAATATTTAAAGATTTTTGGAGAAAGTCCCATATTTTTTAGATTAAAAATGAAATTAATATGAATTAAACAAAACCAATGGATTAAATGAAAAATTAGAAATAAAAAAGAAAATAGAAAAAACAAGGGCATCGGATCTCCGTCATTAACTGAGGTGGCATATCTGAATGCCAAGCGCATATCATCCACCATGTGCCTTCACATCAGATGCCCAAGAGACGTGTCATCACATCACCGGAGCCCTAGTTCCGGTCGTCTTCTCTGGTGGACCTTACCGGACTACTCCACCACCAAAGTTCACTAAAATAAAAAGTGCATACACTATTTTAAAGAAAAATTGGTTAGGAGCTCGAATTTGGCCTCAATTTCACCCAATTCCAAGTATATTGAAAGATACGTGGACTTGAAGTTTGAGGTGCATGATCTGAGTTGCTTCGATTTGACCTCAAAGCAACTCATTCTTGTTGCCTACATTGGTAGGACTTCCGCCAACCAAAAGTTACTTGAAATAATGGAGAATTGAGATAGAATCAAAGTGAGAAAGTTTCATAAAATTCACCTTCTGTTTACAGTGAAGAGGCTTGATCTCGATCTCAATTGGCTTGGGCTTGCTTCTACTTGTTTGCAGGAAGTGAAATAGAAGCTCAAATGGCTTGGATTCTTGGAGTTTCAACTTCAAAACAGAACTGAAATTGAAACTCAATTTTAAATTGAAAACCTTCAAGATTATCCTTTAATGAAGGTGAGGGTATTTGCAGTTCAAAGCTTAGGAAAGGGTCCTCTTCTTCTGAGCAAGAGAGCATGTATATATAGGCTACATGATTCATTTATACACCAATCCAAAAAATGTCAAAAATAGTAATGTTAATGCATGCTTGCATGGGTGTGTGATAGGCCCATGCAATGATCGGAAAAGGTCCATAATTGTGTATGAATGATGTTGAAAGCTTAACATGAGGCCTTGCAATTGTACTTGAGAATTGGTCATGTGATTTATCCAAATGGAACCATGAAATGTAACCATGCGCAAATCCTCGTAAAATGCTCCAAATGCCATGATCTTGGACTATTTGGAAAGTTGACATGAAGGGGAACAACTTTTATGTTGATGAATTTTTAATTTGGAACTAGGATCATGATGAATTTTGAGGTGGAAGTTGGAGAAATCAAACATGGTTGAAAATTTTCTAAGTACAAAGTCAAATGACCACTTCTTCAACATTGAATAACGTTTTCTATGAGCTTCAAATGAAAATGGTTTCTTCACCAAAGTTGTAGATCTTTCATTCATATTCAATTTAGTCATAAATTTGACATCATTTGGATTTTTCATGAGGTAGTTATGTATTTTAGAAGTTGAGGAAAATGGCTTGTTCAATGGTAATGACCCAAAATGACCTATAATGTTTCTTCTTGGCAGATGCCCTTGAAAGTAGATTTTGACATTTATAAAAAAATAAAAGTTGGCGAAGATATCTTTAAATTTATCATGAAACTTATATGGACTTCATATCATAAAAATTGAGCAAGTTATGGTCCTTGGAAGTTAACCTCCTAACTAGGGCACAGACAAAATGATCTATAATCTTTCACCATAAAAAATGACTTTCCAAGCAAACTTAGCTCTTGATGTCAACATGAAATTTGTTTTTAATGTAATATAGAGTAACTTTTATCTTGGAATCATTTTTATATGATAAAAAGTGTAGGAGATAAGGTCTAGGGAACCCTAATTTTGACCAGTTGACTTTCTCTAGTCAACCTCCTTGAACCAACTTGCAAACTTGAAGTTCCTTTGATCTTTGGGACTCATGGAGAATAATATATGCATAATATGATTTGTAATGAAGTATCCCTTGATATCTTTGATCAGACGATGAAGAAACTTGTTGAGGCAGACAAACAAGCTTGAAACTCTTGATGAACTCTTGATCAAATTGACAAATGAAGAACATGGGGATCCATATATGATTCTTAGAACCATTTTAAACCTTTCCTTGATTGATACCTCTCATTGAGGATCACAAAACCTAGACATGAACTTGGTGGAGCACAGATGGACACACACACACACACACACCTACAAAAGAAACAGACAAACATAATCATATTTTGGTTTTTTGCTTAGTAAACAAAGAGAAAATAAAGTATGATACAATCAAAAGTGCTTAGTGATATCTCCTAATGCAAACCCAAATGAATGAGGGGTGAGGAGGATACCAAGGTGTGATCCCAAAGCCAATACATATGATGAGATAACATGAGGGATCTTAGGGTCAAAATCGGGATCTTACAATGACATAATAAAGACATTTGAGTAGACTGATGATCATATCTCGAGTGTAATGGATATTAGATATCAAGTCTATACATAAATATATAGTTTGTTTTGTAAGGAGTAATATTTATAATGGATTGACCCACCAAGAGAATATTATATAGTTTGTTATGTAAGTGTATAAGTTATTCTCATAGTAATAATGGTGTATTTCAACCATCGACATGAAACCACTAAGGACCTTAGATGTGAACTTGAGTGTTTTATTGCCAATCAAACGATGTACGTAATAGGATGGCCATAAAGATAGTTGATGTATTCTTTACTAGTAATGCTAAGGGACATGAATTACTTAGATGAAATTTGCCCCACCTATATGTACGAGAATAATATTCTTGCGCCCCATGATCAAGTATGATTGTAAAATGCCAAACCATTCTCAAATAAGTCAATATGAGATATTGGAGTTATTTTTTATTATCAAGTATACTCTAATATCGAGGAATATAATAATATGCTTGATATTACATGTGATTCGCAATATTTTTTAGGCAACATGGGAAGCAAGATGTTCTGTCAGGTTGAGAGACATCCTGTCTCAAAGTAGTTGTGAGGCTTTAGTGGAAAGAACCATGTTAAGAAAATCTTCCTGCATTATGCCAGACATCTTGTCTCAGTCTATGTGCTTAGTGCACAAGGATGATTAAAGTATATCTCACGCCTTTGAAGATTTGGTTCCTTTATGTCCAATCAAAGATATGATCGTTTAAGAGAGTTTTGGTTTATGACAGATTTTTTTTGAATTCGTTTCTGCATGATTCAATTTTGTATTCCTAAGAGATTTAAATTTATTCAAGATTTGTAATCTATCGCGGCACAAAAAATGACCAGGGCGTTCACACGCTCGAGATGATAACATAGTCGCCACTAAACTTTATTTATTCCAAAAGAAAAGGGAAAATATCGATAAGATCCTAAAAAGAAAGAGAAAAAGTTCCTTGGTAATAGACCGAGGTAACAATGTAGGCACTCTTTATGTGATAGAATCCAAAGTCAATAATGGGTGCATGAATGCTCTCGGAGAAGACTCCTCGGTCGAGCTATGGCATAAACGGCTTGAAAATATGAGTGATAAGGGACTTCAAGTTCGTTCCAAAAGAGGTACCATGGCAGGTGTGAAGAGATTTGATGATGGTGAGTTTATCATATTACTCTTGTATATTGATGATATGTTGATTGTAGGACAAAATAGTGAGAAGGTCGACAAGTTAAATGCTGGAATGAAGAAGTATTTTGATATGAAAGATTTGGGACCGGCAAAACATATTCTTGGTATGTCCATATGTGGTGATCGGAAGGAACACAACATATGGTTGTCACAAGAAAAATATATCGAGAAGGTGTTAGAGCATTTTCACATGGAAAACGCAAAGCCAGTTGCTACTCCACTTGCTAGTCACTTTTGTCTTAGTTCAAAGTAGAGTCCGACAACTAAAATTGAAAAGCAGGAGATGAACAAGGTGCCATATGCCTCAGCTGTTAGAAGCTTGATGTATGCAATGGTATGTACACGAACAGATATAACACACGCAATTGGTGTTGTTAGTAGATTCTTGGCCAATCCAAGAAAAGAGCATTAGAATGCTATGAAGTGGATATTGAGATATCTTAGAGGAACTTCCAAAATGAATTTATGCTTTGGAAGTAGAAAACCTGAACTGATTGGCTACACATATGGAGATGTGGCAGGAGATATTGATTCTAGGAAATCAACTTCTGGATTCTTGATTACATTTTTAGGGGGGGTTGTATGGTGGCAGTCTAAGCTATAAAAGTGTGTTACTTTGTCTACTATAGAGGCATAATTCATTTCAATAAAAGAAGATTGTAAAGAAATGTTATGGATGAAGCGGTTCTTGAATGAATTAGGACACAGACAATATATGTATGTCTTGCATTGTGATAGTCAAAGTGCAATCCACTTAAGCAAGAATTCAATTTTTCACTCAAGGTGAAAACATATCGATGTGAGATATCACTATATACATGATATGTTGGACTCTTAGCAACTACAACTTGAGAAAATTCATACTGATGATAATATCTCAGATATGATGACTAAGTCCTTACCTAAGGACAAGTACAAGTTCTGCAGAAGAGTTGTTGGACTGTTAGAGCCCTTCACCTAAATCAGAAGAGGGAGATTGAAAGGATTTACTCTTTAGGAGGAGAGAGAGAGAGAGAGAGAGAGAGAGATAGATAGATAGATAGATAGATAGATAGAGAGAGAGAGACAGAGAGTAATCACTAATAAATATAGCAAATGAATTAAAGTAAGAGAGGATTTTTTGGTGAAATGGTGGAAAGAAGAAAGAGAAATTTTTTGTCTATGTTATAGCTGCTTATTGTATCAATGCATTCACTATAAATCCTTTCTAGTGTTTTCATTACTAAATCATCAATAACATCATCAGGAGTATAATCCTTTTGAGAGATAAACACCAAAAGAGAGTGTAAACCACCATTTGTGTTGGTGAGAATAATAATAATAATATTTGTATCCTCACTCATTTATACAAAGAAGTTATTATTATTACTCCATTGTTACTATTTTCATTATTGTGTGGGAAAAGTGTGATTCTCGGATAACCATCTGCTAGCTGGTATTAGATGTTTAAAGTTGATCTTTAAAACACGTAATTGTAGCGGTAAAATTTTTGAGATTAAATTATTGATTAACTTAACTCACAAAGCAAGAGTCACCACCGCGCTTTTATTATTTCCAAAGGAAAGAGGAAAAAAGTACGAGCAAAACCCAAAGAAGTTTTAAAATAAAACCAATAAAAAGAGAACAAGGGTACGGGGGTTAGTTATGCAAAGGGAAGGTACTAGCACCCTAAACATCCATGGTACTCCATGGCAACCTCTTTGAAAATATGCATATTTTAGCTTGGAAAAGGTGTTGTTTGTTAAGAGATTGAAGAGATGAGAAAATAATCTTTTTTTTTATGATTTGGTGTTTGCCAAGACTTTGAAAGTCTCATGCCTATGTACCAACAAAGTGCAATGGAGGATCAAAACCTCGTAGTTCATGGTAAAAATAACAAAAGGAGTTTGTTTTGGTTCATTTTTATATGGAAAAACACTTTGTCATTTTAAGGAGGATACTCAATTAGTCACCCACAAGTATGAGAACTTTGCATCATCATGAGAAGGGCTCCAACTTGGATAAGGATCAACAAGTATGCCACTAGCTCCCACAGACGGAAAATAATTATCATCAATAATATCGAGATAGGAGAATTATAACACAACTATGGGAATGACTCATGTCTAGTGCCTTGAGAAAAAGTTTAAAAAAAAATTAAAAAGTTCACAAAGGACACCAAATGGTTTTAATGAGTTAGAGACTTTTTTAAGTCTTTTGAAATTAGTCTAAACATGCTTAAGATAGATTAACATTTATTAACAAAAAGGGTTTTGAAATTCATTTGACAAAAGTCAAGGTTTATTGAGAAAGTGGTTCAAGTTAAAACAAGAATGATTTTAAAAAGAGAGAAGATTTTGAAAATTAAAGAAAGGGGGAGGAGAAGAAGAGACTATTCTGAAGCAGTAAAGTAAAATCTAAAGAAGAAAGATCTAACCAAGAGATAGAAAGATTTATGACATAAGTCAAACAAGAATTCCCTCCTTTGGATTAAGCCTCAAGCAAGCAAAATAAGAAAATAGTAATCCATGTGTCAGATGAAAGTAATCAAGCCAAGTCTTCACAGAGAAATTCAAAGTCAAGGGTATCAGATGAATTCTAGGATCTCAAGTCACAAGTCCCAAAGAAAAGGTCAATATCCTAATTCTAAGTCCATAACTCCACAAAGATGCCAAGGATAGTAATCACAAGTCCATGAATTAGAAGTAACAAGTTTCTTTTTTAGGTTTTTTGTTAGTGTCTTCTTTACAATATTATCAAAAGAAATATCTAAATGGTCAACGAACAAAACAATATAATCACACAACAATATGATATGAAATGCTAACCATAAAATATAAAGAAAATGACATAAAAATTAAGGCATAAAGGTAAATAACTTTGAAGTAAAAGTTAATAAAAGTAATTTTAGTAAATGGTGTTAGTAATCAAAGATGAATAGATGTTTTGGTCACTTTTTGGAGAACACTCAACTATCCATTCACAAGCATGAAAATATGAACCTTATACATCTTTTATGAGAAACGCTCCAAGTTGGATAAAATCAACAGGTATGCCACTAGCTCTCACAAATGAAGAAGGAATAAAATTTTCGCACAATACAATGAGGAATAGGAGACTTACAATCTCACTTATAAAAATGCCATTGCCATTGGGACAAATTTAGTGATATGTTAAGCAATCGTACTTGGACTTATGTAGAAGTTACAACAGTCTGAGGTCGGTCAATAATAATGTTTCTGTTAATACATGCTAGATAAATGATATGTAAATCATCCTCCTAAAGCTATGCCACACAATAAAAGAAAATTAAAGGGGATGATCAAGCACAAAGGCTAGGAGGATGGTCCATTACTTCAATCAATATTTCATGACACTTAGGACAAACTTATGCATCAATCCAAAGTACCTTAAATGATTCATGATCACTTAGAAGGTAGATTTGAAATGATGAAAGTTCATCAAGCACCAATCCACACATCAAGAACAAGATGGACACAAATACATCCAACTGATCAAAATAAAAGAAAAGGATGAAGATGAAAGGGGACAAAATAGGTCACACCCAAATTGAATCACAAATTCTATCAAGTCATCATCAAAATCAATCTTCCAGTTTGGTGGATTAGGGTTTTCACCCCCATCAACATACAAGACCCATTGAGTTTGATGAGACTTAAAGTCAAAGTCATCACGATCCAAGGCCAACAGAAAACCACAAGGTCAAACAAATTAAAAATGCAATTAAATGAAATTAAAATGCATAAAAGATATTTTTAAATAATTTTAAAAATGGAACTAAAATGGAAAATCTACAAAGTCCTCCAAAACACCAAATAAATGGTCAATAAAATTATGCAAGGTTGGAAATAAAATGAGAAACATATAATAAAATTTTCAGAATTTAAAATTGTAGAAAAATATTTTTATACCAATTAAAACAAAGGAGAAAACAGAAAATTCATAAAAAAGTAGAAAATCAATGAAATAAAATATGAAAAAATAAAAATCAAATAAAGAAAAATGAAAGAGAATTTTAGAAATTATTTTGGGATTTTTTGGATAAAAAATGAAATTACTACGAATTTTTAAAGAAAAAAGCAATTTAAAATAATAAAAGAAAAAGAATTAAAATCAGAAAAAACTAGGAGCGTTGGATCACGCCTCATTAATTGACGTGGCAGATCCAACACTCTAAATGATGAAAGACACGATGGAACACACTGCAAGCCAAACACAGGATCCAGTTTGAATTTAACCAATCAAAACATTTCAAAATTCCAACGTGTCTGGTCCATACTCAGACCACCTGAGAGATACTCCGATCATCTTCTCCGGTGATCTCTCACCAGACTTTCTTCATTTGGGAACTTCGAGACACGAGACCACCACCATTGTGATCCTCTTCTCATCCCAAATTCAACCTTATGCTTCAAATCCATTTATGTGAACTGGGCAACGGAAATTTCAAAGAAGTTTCAAAAACAAGCAAGCCACGAAAAATAAAATTAAATGATGAACATGATCAATCAACATGAGATAAGTCAGGGGAAAGCATCATAGAGTGAAAGACTACATTATGGTAAGTTGTCTGAGTTTAAATGATGCTCATAGCTACCTTGTCCAGATGGTGGTCAGAAGTTAATGAAGCTCGATCTGGTTAGAATGCTTAAGAAGGTATCAGATCTTGGCAATTGTTGCAAAAGTTTCAGAGGATGTCGATGGAGCTAATAGAATAAAGAAAATGGATTGAAACAGGCTTAAACTCAAAACACGATAATTGAATTTTCTATAAAAACTTCAAGTTGCAGCAGGGGTTTCTTTGCTCTCCAAAGCTTGAAAATGAAGGCAATACCTTCCTCTATTTATAGGCAATGTAATTGGATTCAAATACGTGTGGAATGATGCTAAATTCGTGCAAAACGAATTTGATCCAAGTGTGTGAAAAGTGTGACTTAAAAGTCCTCAAAACTCGGTTAAATGATGTGTTTTAGGTGCCAAATGTTTGGCTCTTGTCCACAAATGAATGCAAACAAGAACGTAAATAGAAGTTGTATCTAAGTTCACAAATGACGTATAATGTCTCAAAATGTTTGATGATCCTCCAAGAATAATTGGCTCTTGTCATGTAAATAGAAGTTGTAGATGATGTTGAGAAGAGTCATATGCAAAAAGGGGAATTAAAAATAATGAAAATTGAAGGAGTTATGGTCCTTGGAACTTTGACTTCAAAATATTGACTTTTAGGTCAAACCTCTTGGAACAAGCTTGTGCACTTGGACTTTCCTTGCATTCCAAAGCACATGGGTGATCATATGAACTCATGATAAGTTTTACTTGATGGTCTCTTGATTAAATAGCTCAAATATTGAAGTTTATTGTTGAAGAAGGCATGGAAATAGACACATGAACCTTTGACTTTTCTTGAGAAGTAAGCCAACAAACTTTGGGATGCTTTGACTTGAGGAACCCTACCTTGCACAATAATCTTAAGAGAAACAAGACATATTTTTGGTATTTTGATTAATGGTTATATAAGAAATGAATCAAATAAACACAAAGGTAAAAAAGAGAGGTGCTTGGTGATCCCTGCAAGAAGCACACCCAAAGATGAAAGGGGAAAGGTCAAGATATAACCTTGCTTGTATGCAAAAGATGCAAATGATATGTGGGATCTTAGGGTTAAAAATTAGGGTATGGCAGATGCCCCTATTTAAGTTTCTTCAATTTAGAGATATGAAGGTTGAAATCTTAGTCTCGAAAAGATTGAAGAGACTTAAATATTAAAGACCCAATTTTTGGCCCTAAGATACCGCAAGATGTTTAAGATATGATATGAATGCGAACAAGAATCTCTGTGGGGAATATAACGCCACAAGAGACAAAAAATTGTTAGAAACCAGAGGAGATATGAAATTCCTCATGGAAAAGATAGATTCTAAAGGGGTACACGTATGGGGACAGACAAAATTCCTCAGGGGGAAAAGGAAAAACTCAAAAATAACAAATGCATGGTTAAAAAAAGAACTAAAGACCCAACGGGGAAGACTTCACCGGGGAAGATCAATCATCAACAGGGAAAAAAACATGCCTCCAATGGGAGAGGAATATTACCTAACTATCAGCCAAGTGATAACTTAACAAAGGTAATAAGTCAAAGGGAATGATTACCAACTACCACCCAAGTGGTAACTTAACACGGGTAACTAACCAAAGGTAAAAGCACCTACTATCAACCGAGTGATAGCTTAACAAAGGTAATAATCCAAAGGGAATGATTACCAACTACCAGCCAAGTGGTAACTTAACACAGGTAACCAACCAAAGGTAAGAGAAGTATTACCTACTATCAACCAAGCGATAACGTAACAAAGGTAATAAGCTCAAACAATATGATTACCAACTACCAGCCAAGTGATAGCTTTATAAAGGCAACAAATCAGAGGTAAAAGAAACTATTACCTTTTATCAACCGAGTTATAGCTTAACAAAGGTAATAATATCAAGCAGAATGATTACCAACTACCAGCCAAGTGATATCTTAACAAAGGTAACTAGTCAAATATAAAAGGAATATTACCTATTATTAGTCGAGTGATAACTTAACAAAGATAATAAGTCAAAGAGAATGATTACCAACTACCAGCTAAGTGATAGCTTAACAAAGGTAACCAATGAAAGGTAAACAAAATTTTTACCTACTATCAGCCGAGTGATAACTTAACAAAGGTACTAAGCTCAAATAGAATGATTGCCAACTACTAGCCAAGTGGTAGCTTAACAAAGGTAACCAGTCAAAGAGGGACCAAAGTTCAGACCAAGAATGAACTGGAGAGAAGCAGTCAAAGAGGATTCAATCCAATGAGGGCATGAACTCAATGGGAAATTGATCCCATCCAGATAATGAACTAGAGGGGAAAAATGAAGCAAAATATTCCACGAGGATCAGACTCAGTGGGAAATTAGAAAGGATAAACTATTTTAAATCTTGAAGTCGTCACACAGCTTCTTCATCATCTTGTTATTCAAGTTCGACCCATTATCAATAATGATCCTACTTGGAACACCATATCAACAAACAATCTGATTCTTGATAAATCTGACCACAACCTGCTTGGTTACATTAGCATATGATGCTGCTTCAACCCAATTTGTGAAGTAATCAATAGCTACCAGAATGAAACAATGTTCTTTTGTAGATTTGGGCTCAATTATACCAATCATATCAATTCCCCCACATAGAGAAAGGCCACGGGGATGAAATAACATTGAGAAGCGTCGGAGGCACATGAATCTTATCAGCATAAATCTGATATTTATGGCACTTCTTCACATATTTACAATAATCAGACTCCATTGTCATCCAATAGTAACCTGCCCTTAACATCTTTTTAGCCATTGCATGTCCATTGGCATGAGTACCAAAGGATCCTTCATGAACTTCTTGCATTAACATGAATGTTTCGTGTCTATCTACGCACCTGAGCAAAACCATGTCCAAATTTCTCTTGTACAACACATCTTCATTTAGAAAGAAATTTCCAGCCAGTCTTCTCAAAGTCTTCTTATCTTTGCTAGATGCCTCAAGCGAGTACTCCTGATTTTGGACGAAATATTTAATATCATGATACCAAGGCTTATCATCTGTAACTTCTTTTGCTGCAAACACATGAGCAGACCTATCAAGGCGCATAATTGTGATATTGGGCATGCCATTCCTACGATTTAGTTTATACATAGAAGACGAAGTAGCCAGAGCGTCTGCCATCTAACTTTATTCACGAGGTATATGATGAAATTTAATTTTATTGAAGAAAGTTGACAACCGCCTGGCATAATCTTTGTAAGGAATCAGGCCAGGGTGAGGATTTTCCCATTCTCCTTTAATCTGATTGACCACTAAGGTTGAATCTCGATACACGTGTATGATTTTAATTCTCAAGTCAATGGCTTCTTCGAGACCCATGATAAAAGCTTCATATTCTACCATATTGTTCGTACAATCAAATATCAATCTTGCGGTAAAAGGGATATGAGAACCCTTATGAGTAATAATGATTTCCCCAATTCCATTGCCATAAGCATTAACAGCTCCATCAAACACTAAAACCCACCGGGATCTAGGATCTGGCCCTTCTCCAGGTAACGGTTCATCGCAATCTATAGCTTTCAAGTACATAACATCTTAATCAAGGAAGTCAAACCTAATGGATTGGTAATCTTCGATCGACTGGTGAGCCAAATGATCTGCAAGAATACTTCATTTAATTTCTTTATGAGTACGGTATTCAATATCATATTCAAACAATAGCATCTGCCAATGAGCTATCCTTCTAGTCAAAGCTGGATTTTCAAAGATATACTTGATTGGATCCATTTTGGATATCAACCAAGTAGTATGACTGATCATATACTGGCGTAAATGTTTGATATCCCATGCTAAACCAGAACAAGTCTTCTTAATCACAGAATACCGAGACTCACAGTCTGTAAACTTCTTACTCATATAGTAGATGGCATGCTCCTTTCTACTAGTTTCATCTTGCTGTCCAAGCACACGACCCATGGACTCTTCTAACACAGTCAAATACATAATCAAAGGTCTTCCTTCCACTGGAGGAGACAAAATAGGAGGTTCGAGCAGATACTCCTTGATGTTGTCAAAAGCTTTCTGGCAATCTCCCACCCAAACACAACCTTGATCTTTACGAAGAAGTTTGGAAATTAGCCTACACGTGGCAGTCATGTGAGATATAAATATGGATATATAATTCAGACGCACAAGGAACCCTCTGACTTGCTTTTCTATCTTCGACGCTGGCATTTCATGAATAGCTCTGACTTTATTAGGATCTACTTCAATACTTTTCTGGCTGATAATAAAACCCAATAACTTTCTCAAACAAACACCAAACGTACATTTATTATGATTCAAATGGAGTTTAAACTTTCTCAGCCACTGAAACAATTTCAACAAATACTTAGCATGATCTTCTTCAGTCTTCAACTTGGTAATCATATCTTCAACATAGACTTTTATCTCTTTGTGCATCATGTCATGGAAAAGAGTGGTCATGGCTCTTTGGCACGTTGCACCAGCATTCTTTAAACCAAAAGGCATCACTCTATAGTAGAATGTTCCCCAGGGTGTAATAAATGTTGTTTTCTCCATGTCTTCGGGTTCCATCTTGATCTGATTGTAACCGAAGAATCTCTCCATAAAGGAGAAGACATTGAACTTAGCTGTATCATCTACTAACATGTCAATGTGTGGTAGAGGAAAATCATCCTTCAGACCAACTTTGCTTAAGTCTCTGTAATCAACACACATCCGAACTTTACCATATTTCTTAGGAACAGGTACAATGTTAGCCACCCAGAAGGGATACTGAGCAGTAACAAGGAACCCAACATCAATTTGCTTTTGAACTTCTTCTTTAATCTTGACAGTCATATCAGGGTGAGTTCTTCTCAACTTCTACTTAACTGGCGGATATTCTGGCTTCAACGACAATCGATGATCCACAATATCAATATCAAGACCTGTCATATCTTGATAATACCAAGAAAATGCATCCACATAATCTCTAAGAAGCTCTACTATCCTCTTCTTAACATCTGGACAAAGTAGTGCCCCAATCTTGACTCCTTCTTGTTATTTTTGGAACCCAAATTGACCACCTTCAACGACTCTTTATGAGGCTGAATGGTCTTCTCTACGTGCTCAAGCAACCAAGAAATCTCATAAGGAATCTCTTCATCATCCTCTTCTTCTATTTTAAACACAGGAAATTCAAAGTTAGGAGATGGCATAGGGTCATTGTTTTCAATGGGGTTAACAATTAATCTGCATAATAATTTTATGCTTGATTTTAGAATACGAACAAATAAACGCACATTGTGATGCAGATATAAAAATGAATTTTGTTTTTTATATTACCATCCAGAATAAGCAAAAAGGAAAAAAATAATATGGATGAACGAAATAATGTTTTATTAATGATAATGAAATTTGAAACAAAGCCCACATAGATTCACTTTCACCTTGGGCATAATAAAAGGATTTTGAAAATAACAAAAAGCAAACATATTACTTTGACAAGTGAATAACAAAAGCCACATCAACAGCAATCCAATTCTGGCACGTTGGTCCATGCATCACAAAGTCTGCAACTCCTTGCTCTTCATCATCTTCTAAGATCGCAACAGCAAACTGATCCTTAGAATAAATAAAACCCGCACTAAGAAACACCTCTTGAATTTGCTTCAAATCTCTTTCGATTGCACCAAGTGAAAAACCCAAACCAACTCTGTTCTTGTTCTCTGCAAGCTCAACAATCTGTCCCCACTTAGTAGATTGACCATTCTCCACTACAGACTGGGTGTCTTTCAAGGAGGACATGGATTCACCATTTTTCTTAACAGAAATATCAATAGAAAGAGCTTGAAACGACATTGCCTTAGCTTCATCAGCATCAATGTAGGAAAATGAGGAGAGATGACTCAGTAACATGGACTTCTCGCCACCCATGATCACTAATTTCCCGTTCTTCACAAACTTCAGCTTCTGGTGAAGGAGTTGACGTAACTGCCCCAGCCTCATGGATCCATGGACGTCCTAAGAGACAATTGAAGGTGGGATGAATATCCATCACTTGAAAAGTGATATGACATAAGCACGGACCTATCTTTATTAGGATATCAACTTCCCCAATTATAGTATTCCTTGAGCCATCAAAGGCTTTCACAATAACTCCGCTGAATCTCATTGAAGCACCTTGGTAAGCAAGTTTAGACAATGTATACTTAGACAGAACATTCAAAGAGGATCCATTATCCACCAACACATTGGATAGATCATCTTCTTGATAGTTCATAAATATATTCAGGGTCAAATTGTGATTCCTCCCTTGCTCGGGCAATTCTTTATCACTGGAGCTTAAATTTTTACATGCGGTAATATTGGCCACAATGCCATCAAATTGATGAATTGTCACATCATGATCCACATAGGATTGCTCTAGGACCTTCTACAAAGCTTCTCGGTGTGATTCCAAACTCATCAGTAGGGATAACACATATATCTTGGACGGAGTATGCAACAACTAGTCCACCATATTGAAATCACTCATCTTGATCAATTTCAACACCTCATCTTGATTAGAATTCTGATTCACAATACTGGATTGGCCGACTTGTATAACAGGAGTTTTATCTGAATTTGATCTCTCTATTGTCACATCTCCAGTCCTATTAGGAGCTACAACATCAAATACCCGACCACTTCGAGTCATACCACTTACATCGGCGATGTTCACAACAGAAAGAAGAGCAGGAATATGCACTTATTTTCCATCTTCTACATTGGTAGCATTATACTTGTAAGGCACAACTTTATCAAACTCTTAAGGCGTTGGGCCCGCCAAACGAATGTCCAATGGAGAAATAGTAGTCTTCTGACCATCATACACAATAACAATCGATTCTAGGAGATTAAAACAGGGAACTATGACGTTCACCTCATGCTCATCTTCATTTATGTCCCTTGTAACTTGAATGAGGTTCTGATCCAACATCTCTTGCAAGTCTCTTTTCACAATAGCACATCCTCGGGGATCTCTGAAACATACTTGACAAGAAGCATGGTCATGCTCATAATAGCTTAGTTCATATAAAGTTGCATGCATTTCAACCAAGGACCTTCTAATTAAATTTACGTCAAAAACTTGGTAATTCCCAGGACATCCTTCGAACATATTCACAGTTGCATTGCCATGCTTGGGTAATAGATTAACATGTACATTGGGATTGGAATATTCAAATGACAAGATACCCCCTTTCATTAGCCTTCTTACCTCATCCTACAATGTGAAATAATTCTCAATATCATGGCCAGGTGCTCCTTGGTGGAATGCACAATGTTGGTAAGCCTTATACCACCACAGAAGCTCTTTCGCAACGGACGATTGAGTTCTTGTTTGAACCAAATTCTTCTTAATTAAAGCAGGAAATAATTTTGTATAAGTCATTGGAATAGGGTCAAACTATACATGTCTCTGGGTATGATTCTATTAATTATGTTGATTCACGCATTGTTGGAAACACGGTTGATAACTCGGTGCCACTTGAGCAACTGGAGCAACATTGATTATTGGGGTAGCTGACGCCACATACCGATGACGCTGATTGTTTCTCGAAAGACTTTGTTGGTACCTTAAGATTGGCATTAGTTTTGTAAAACAAATAATGTAATCACCTCTGTTGTTTTAATATGTTGGGTTGAAGAAGTTCAACATCTGGACCAACATGTCAGATACGATGTCACGACATCGTGACTGTGACATCAAGCAGGTGTATAAAACTGAATCAGTTAATTCTGGTTTGTGTTAAATGATTAATTAGGATAGCTGGTGAATATCCTAACTACTATGTGGAGATCTTGAAGATTCAATCAGAAGATTTGGTGAATATATTTGGTGAATATACAGTTTCCAAATATGGAGATCTTTTAGGAAATAAAAGATTGAAGACCTTGATTGTAGCAGAAGAATTCTGCCAGCTGTGTAACAGCAAAGGAGAAGCTTGTTGTGGTTTCTGAAGGCCCAAATCCAGTTGGGGGGTTAGGTTATAAATAGCAGATTGTAACCTAGGTTTTGTAAGCCTCAAACAATGTAAAAATTAGGGGTGTGTGTGAGGTAAACCTCCCAACCTGTGGGAAGGTTACCAGGTGTTTCTCAGTGCTTGAAAGCATGAGATTATTTGTAACTTAAAGCCTGTAGGCAAGAGTTGTTATGTTCTTGAACGATGTTGTGAAGCATGTTCAAGTTGTCTAAGCATTATGTGGTAATTGTAATGATAGGAATGGAAACTGGAGGTTTCTATCTAGGAGTGCCTAGGTATAGATTGCATTGGGTAGGGATTAAGTGAAGAGTTGTAAACGGGGGAGTTTAACTCTGAATTAATACTGCTAATAGTGGATCTTCTTCCTGGCTTGGTATGCCCCCAAAGTAGGTAATGTTGTACCGAACTGGGTTAACAATTACTGGTGTTTTTACCTTATGCACACTATATTTTGTTTGTTATAACTCAGTCTGGTTTTGGTCTGTTTATGAAGGGAATAACAGACCTGACACATAGCCTGCAGTCTGAATGCAAAACAGAATGTTATGACATTCATCATTGACTGCTAATACTGATGTATAGTCTGGTTGGTCTGTTACAGTTCAACCATCTGTAATGTTGGAACATGTGATGTTCAAATCAATGTTGAGACATCATGCTGATAACTGGACAGGATCAATAAACATAAGTGTTATGTTTGATCTCTCCTGTGTCTTTGTACTAGATGGACAAAACTGGATGTTCTTCTGTCCATGGTGGTATAGTAGCAGATGTCATGACATCTGTGACTGTGTGCATATGAGTACTGGGTTTTAATTTTTATAACTGTCTTGCTGTATTAGTAACAATGTTGGATCAGATGTCATGACTTCGTGTAGAACATCTGAACTCTGACTATACCAGAATTTCAATTGGTATCAGAGCAGGCATCCTATTCTGTTTCTGGATGAGATCCATGGGTGATACTTTCTGGTATCTTGCAAGGAGTTATGTTAGTACTGATGGTGGAACCTTTGGAAGGTTCTGTGTTCCCCCTGAATGGTCCCTTGAAGTAGGTGGTTGGACTATTCATGACAGGAACTGTGTTTACCTGTCTCTAGAGGTTGGCAATTGGCCAGTGTGTGTTCATAGGTTGAGTTGTATTATGATTTCCGCTGCATAATACCTGGCAAAACTCAAACTCTGATGTAGTTTCCCCTCATGTGGATGAAAGGTTGTTGTATTCAAGATTGCATCATAATCTACTGAAGATGTGAAAGATACTTGAGTCTCCTCAAGTCCATTCATCATGACGTTCTCACTTCAGGATTGTAAGAATCACCTGATCACTGATTCCTTTACTCTCTTGGGTAGTGTATATAAAGATCTTGAAGACTTTCAAGGAGGGTTTTGTTCCAAGGAGGTGGAACTAATGTTCTATGTGATGTTAGAACATGTTGTACAACAAGTATGCAACTACTGGTTGAAGAGCAGATGAGTTTAGGTGTCAAACAAAGGGATACGTTTGGAACCTACTCCTGACCTGGAAGAGGAGACATCTGTGTGGGCTAAGTTGACAAGGGTAGGGTCAACTGTATGTGTGCTCAAGAAGGTCACTTTTAGATGTCTGATCTCTAGAAGTAAAGCTGGTTGAGATGTGACATGGTGCAATTTCCTGCTGTCTGTCGTATTCCTATAGATTGATCAGGATTGGATAGTTGTTCCCTGAAGTACTATGTTGTGTTGGAAGACAAGTCCCCTGGATGATAGAAGTCACTAATTGGGTAACCTGATTGATATGTCATTTAAGAGGATTGGGACCATGAATCTAGTTATTCGAACACCACGCTCAGAAGTGACAGTTCTTTCAAGGAGTGAGAATATGAAGATTCAGAGATTGGTTGAGGTAGTATGCTCTGGCAATGCATATCTACTATTGACGGGTGTTGTTTTCTTTCACCAGTTCTTATGGTCAGTTGGAGTCTGATTGGTGTGATTGGAGTATGTATAGGTATAACTCATAGAGTTAGTTGCCACCGATAGGGGTGATGTATGTCATGTTGAGACATGTGTGTACAATGCATGGATTTTGGTGTGAAGTTTCCATGATTGTTAATTTGAGGGGGAGTTTTGGTTAACCTCCCCACGTTTGGTCAGCCTAGGGTCTGGTTGGCTGTTGACCTGTGTCACACGGGATCTGGTTGTTGTGTGACACATTTGCAAGGTAGGATTCATCCCTCTCATTCCTAAGGGTGAATCTAATCTGGGAAGATTCTCAAAACTGTTGAGGTGCTTGCAAGCAGAAGATGTTGACACAAGAAGAGTATTCTCAAAGTATTCTTATGGTGGAGGCATCTGAAAGGAAAATTGGGAAAGGATTTAAGATCAATGTCTACTTGTTCCAAGTATAAGTACTTAATTGATTATCCTTGGAGCTCAAGATAACTGATGTTTTTAAAAGATGTTGGAACATCTCGTCTTCTAGACCCTGTGCAGAATCACAAGAAGGTTAGTACATTGGTTTATGATCTATCACTTTGGTGGCAACAAAAGCATATGATCTCTGAAAAGGTTTCCTGGCAAGAAACATGTTCAGCCTTGGTGTGTACGAGAAGAAGAAAACATCATAGTCTTGATGGTGGTTACTTGGATCAGTTTACTTTTGATCTAGGTAAGGAAGTGCATTGGCTAATGCACACCGTGGAGTTAAGAATAAGTGGCAGCATTCTTAACATCATGGAAACAACCTTACCTTAGGAAGAGGAATCCTTGGTATAGCTGTAGGGAGAGTTTCTAACTGGTCCTTCTGAAGACTCATGCATCAGAGTGTCTGATGTCTTTGGAGAAGAAGCAGGGATTCATCAAGGTGTGAGCTTGGATGACTTAACTGCAAACCTGCAGGATGGAGGTTGTTTACTCAAACTTGGTTCCACAATCAAGTCTATGAGAACATTGAACTCTTGTTCTGTGAAGGGAGGAAGTTCTTTCAAGTGGCAGAAGAAGGAGCTGAATTCAACAGCTAGATGTCAAAACACAATGTTATGACATTTGGTTCAGCATCAGAATCTTAGTTGGTGAAGTGGCACATCAATTTGAGATAGAAGGGTCTACAGGGTTGTAGATTAGATACTTCAAAAAGATCGTTCTCGTTGTAGTTCTTTGGAGTTGCTGGATGGAGAGGATGTTACATGTTCATGTCTTGGAAAATCTAAGTTTTGTTCAACATGTAGCTTGAAGTTCAAGTCTCACTTGGAAGGTCAGAATATCTTTGGGAGAAGTATGATAAACGTGGAGAGGTCAAAGAATGGAATTTGACTTTTTCATATGAGGATTCATGAAGGAGGTAATCAACCAGTGGCATTTGGTCTATCTCAGAAGTGAGTTCGAAGAATCAAGACAATCAACTTATGGCAGTTGATTATTCTTGAGGAAGGTCTGAGACAAATTACCTTGAGCAGAAAAGGAGTAAGTTGAAGACAAAAGGAGGTGTTTTCTATTCATCTATTGGAGCTTGTGGAAGGAGTTCTGAGCTATCTATGGAGGATTATCTCTTGTAATGGGATGAGAATGCATATGTCCCAAAATTTGTCTGGATCAAGCTTATGATTCAGTGATATCTGAAGAATATCAGATGGTGTTATGTTGTGAAGTGGTTTTCTGTTCTGGTTAGAAGAGAGATAGTCACAGGGTGTGGATGTGTTTAGCCAAGAGGGTTGAACAGGGAGTGTGCTCTTGAAGACATGAAGATGCGTCTTATGTTTTCCATTCATCAAGTTGTCTGGGTTCTCCTTGAATCAGGAAGTTTGTGAAGGTCCAACCTGGGGGTGTTGGATAGATTCATGTGTGATCTCCATGTTTCAAGAGGAGAGTTGGTTGTTCATGACAGGGGGAGTTCTGTCTTTGCACTGCAAGTAATCATCAAGCTTGTGGTCTATGTGTTCTCAAATAATAAGGTATGGAACCTTGTTAGTTAGTGGGATGTTGTGGTGTGTGTCAAGGCTGAGTGAGCAGAAGAATGTCTGACCGGATGTCATGACATTGCCTTGAACAATATTGTTATTTCCTTCTGAAACTTACAGTCATAAGGAAATATGGATGGGGTGTTATATTAGAATGAGCATGTGTATTACAGTTGTGTGGAACAGATGCTGGAGTTTCTGTTATTTGATGTATGCACAGATTTAGGGGGAGAAGGAATACCCTGGTGCATTTGTGTGTCTTACTAGTTGCATCCATAACTAGTAATTTTGTTGATTGTTGCGCAGATTTAGGGGGAGGAGAAGTACCCTTGTGCATGTGTGTATTACTAGTAGCCATAGCAAGTAATTGTTTTGCCTCTGCTGCTGATTAAACTACTGTTAAGTTGTTTAACTGTTGATAGTTTTTCCTTGTGAACAAAAAGGACAGAGTGTTCACAAGATGTCATATGTGATGTCTTAACATAAGATATCCTATGTACCTGCTAGAAGTTATTTAAGGAAATGTGGATGTGTGGTGCTAGATGTCAAGCTACCACTGGAGGTGAGAAAATGGTTTTAGGAAATGGTGACAGGGAGAATACATGAAGAATGCAGACAAAAGCAGTATCAAATGTTAAGACATAGCTTGCAACGTGTCTGACAACATTTATGGAATAGTCTTGGAACTGTTGTTTCTGGAAAGAAACAGTCAAGAGCTATAAAAGGTATTCAAAGATAGTCTGGGATATTGGTGGTGATTCTCTGACTGATTCTCAGCAAATATTTATGGATCTTGACCAAGCATTTACTCCTACCGTTAATTCCTAAGCATGGTCTGGCCTATTTAAAGGATGTATCAGCACTCCTCTTCTCATAAGAGCGACAATTCATTCCCTCTAAACCATAGGGTTTGTTAAGATATGGGCATACTACTCCTGGATCTGGTTTTGTGAAGGTGTCATTTCTAAATGTTTAGCTAAAAAGGGGGATAGAAACATTGTCCTGAGGATGCACCAGAAGCAAGCAATATCTGGTAGCAAGGAGAAGATGGGTTCAGGCACAAAAGTCACTAACTGGGTATATCAGTTGTGTCTTGTGATCTGAGTTAAGAAGACAGTTGTGTCTTGTGATCTGAGTTACATTATCTATGTATTCAGCATTACATATTCTTCAGGAAGCCCTCCTGTTGAGGGGAAGGGTTGTGATGCAGCTGTGTCTTGTACAGCTTCTTCCTCATGTACATCAACAGTGGTGGTGGCAATGGGGCTGTCAATGACAAAGAAGTACAGACCCATATTGGGTTATTTGTTTTTAGCTAAAATTTGCCAAAGGGGGAGATTGTTGGTACCTTAAGATTGGCATTAATTTTGTAAAACAAATAATGTAATCACCTTTGTTGTTTTAATATGTTGGGTTGAAGAAGTTCAACATCTGGACCAACATGTCAGATACGATGTCACGACATCGTGACTGTGACATCAAGCAGGTGTATAAAACTGAATCAGTTAATTCTGGTTTGTGTTAAATGATTAATTAGGATAGCTGGTGAATATCCTAACTCCTATGTGGAGATCTTGAAGATTCAATCAGAAGATTTGGTAAATATATTTGGTGAATATACAGTTTCCAAATATGGAGATCTTTTAGGAAATAAAAGATTGAAGACCTTGATTGTAGCAAAAGAATTCTGCCAGCTGTGTAACAGCAAAGGAGAAGCTTGCTGCGGTTTCTGAAGGCCCAAATCCAGTTGGGTGGTTAGGTTATAAATAGCAGATTGTAACCTAGGTTTTGTAAGCCTCAAACAATGTAAAAATTAGGGGTGTGTGTGAGGTAAACCTCCCAACCTGTGGGAAGGTTACCAGGTGTTTCTCAGTGCTTGAAAGCATGAGATTATTTGTAACTTAAAGCCTGTAGGCAAGAGTTGTTATGTTCTTGAACGAAGCTGTGAAGCATGTTCAAGTTGTCTAAGCATTACATGGTAATTGTAATGATAGGAATGGAAACCAGAGGTTTCTATCTAGGAGTGCCTAGGTATAGATTGCATTGGGTGGGGATTAAGTGAAGAATTGTAAACGGGGGAGTTTAACTCTGAATTAATACTGCTAATAGTGGATCTTCTTCCTGGCTTGGTATGCCCCCAAAGTAGGTAATGTTGTACCGAACTGGGTTAATAATTACTGATGTTTTTACCTTCTGCACACTATATTTTGTCTGTTATAACTCAGTCTGGTTTTAGTCTGATTATGAAGGGAATAACAGACCTGACACATAGCCTGTAGTCTGAATGCAAAACAGAATGTTATGACATTCATCATTGACTGCTAATATTGATGTATAGACTTGTTGGTCTGTTACAGTTCAACCATCTGTAATGTTGGAACAGGTGATGTTCAAATCAATGTTGAGACATCATGCTGATAACTGGGCAGGATCAATAAACATAAGTGTTATGTTTGATCTCTCCTGTGTCTTTGTACTAGATGGACAAAACTGGATGTTCTTCGGTCCATGGTGGTATAGTAGCAGATGCCATGACATCTGTGACTGTGTGCATATGAGTACTGGGTTTTAATTTTTATAACTGTCTTGCTGTATTAGTAACAATGTTGGATCAGATGTCATGACTTCGTGTAGAACATCTGAACTCTTACTATACCAGAATTTCAGAATTCTTCGTCTCTGTTGTGAGATATAATTTACATTATGTTCCTTCTTCTTTGGTACACCATTCCCATACTTTTTAGAAATATTGGACGAACTAACTTCTTTCAACCGTCCTCCACAGACACCTTCTTCTAACCTCAAACCCATATTCACCATTTCAGTAAAGTTGCTAGGCGCACTTGCAACCATCTGATCATAATAGAATGGACTCAACGTATTCAAAAATAGCTTTGTCATTTCTTTCTCCTCCAACGGAGGACTAACCTGTGCAACAATCTCACACCACCTCTGTGCGTACTCCTTAAAAGTCTCTTTTTTGCGGGACATAGCACGAAGTTGATCCCTGTCCGGTGCCATGTTTATATTATATTTGTATTGGCAAAAAAAGCTTCACCTAAGTCATTGAACGTTCGGATCTAAGTACTGTCAAGCCTTATATACCATTTCAGAGCAACCCCAGTCAAACTGTCTTGAAAGTAGTGGATCAACAATTGATGATTGTCAGTCGACATCTTTCGAGGATACATCATTGGATGACTCAAAGGAAAGGAGTTTCCTTTGTACTTTTCAAAATTCGGAACATTGAACTTGTGCATAATATTCACATTAAGGACCAAACACAAATCATGAGCATTCTTCCCAAACATATCTTCCCCCCCCCCCCCCCCCCCCCAGAGCTTGAATCTCTTTCTGCATAGTCTAAAATTGATCTTGGAACTCATCCATTCTCTCATAAACACCAACAGTCTTGCTTTGGTCAGCGTGAAAAACAAGTTCTTCAACATACGGAACATCGTGAACCACAGGAGGTGGTACATACATCACAAGTTGAGTTACTGGAACTTCAGGTTGGTACCCCTCAGGCACAAAGTTTGGAGACATGCCCCAAGGGAAACCAGAAGGCATGTCGTGTTGCGGAGCATTGATGGGAGCCACAAAGATGGGTGTAGAGATAATCTCAGAAATCACGGTCCTCTAAAGTAGAGTTGGAGGAGGAGGTGGAGGTTGATTCTGAGCAGCCACCAAATCTTCCATCATAGCAGTAAGCCTCTCATAAATGTCCCTCAAAGTTGTCACCTCTTCATGGAGCTCACGATTCTCTTGCTCTAGGTGGTCCATCTTTTTTAACTGATTAGCTCGAGTATTGTACTTATGAAACAACTTGTCTGAATAAAGACCAAGAAAGAAAGAAGATCCCTGACAAACTTGCCCAAAGCAAGACCAAGATGCAACATGATGCATGATATGTAAATGCAAATTTTATATTGTTTATTTTCCAAGGAACTTTAAAACATAAGTTGCAAACACATTCCAATGTACTAAAATCTCATTTTATTAATAATAAAAGGATAACAATTGGAAATACAATTTCAATGGTCATAAGCGGAAAGAAAATAGATCTACAGAATCATGTTCGATGATGACCTAACTCCAAGCTGATGCTTCTTACGAAGTCTTTTGATCTCTTTTTTATATTTATTTTTCATAACGTCCTTCTCTATCACGAGTTGGTCTATAATGCCTTTCCAAACGCCAGAAGTAGGAAAATGAGTAGATGATACACTGTTAAAGGAAAATATATCTTCTTGGCCTCTAGATCTCTTCACAGCATGTTGCTCGAGTAATTCTATCTAGTCGTCCTTTTCCTTTAGCTGCTTCTGCAATTCTACTTTCTTAATGTGTGAGGTGTGAAATTTGCTTTCCCAATCACTCCTCTCTTGCTTCATCCTATCCAAAGCTTCTTGCAACTCCTTTATGCCTTTAATAGTGGGAGATTTGACCATTACTAAGGACATAAGTCTTTCATAAGCTACGACATCTTGAATTTCTTTGCTCTCTTCTTCACCCAACTAGTGCAAGGCTCCAAAGCTACACAATTCCTCAATACAAGCTCACCATTTCTCTTCCTATGAACATTGTGCACTGCATGCATTATCCTAGCTTTTAACCCTTGAGTGTCCTTGTCCTTCATAGTGAACCCAAGTTGACGTCTTGCCAAGGTTGGATTGTATTTGATTCCTCCTTGTGTTCTAAGAAGAGGTAGATTAGAGAACTCCCCACAACTATCAATAATATCAACACAGTTATAAACAGAAGAATACCATGTAATGTCTTCATTGGTGAGAGACATAAATCTTTGAGACCACCTCAAACAACCCTTGTTTTCTTGGAAGACAGGATATTGTGGCAAGTGTGAAATAAACCACTTGAATAGTAAAGGTGCACAATAAACTATAGTTCCACCCCTTTTAGAAGTCCTATGATGAATGGAGAAATAAGTATCACCGAGAAGAGTTGGAACCAAATTCCTAATCAAGAAGATCCTCATAGCATTAACATCAACGAAATTGTCAATGTTAGGAAACAAGACCAAACCAAAGATGAGTAAGGAAAGAATAGTTTCAAAGGCCATCATGCTACCAACATTGGCGAAAGAAAATGCCTTTTCTAATAAAAACTTTAAAGTCAACCCTCTGATACCTCCTTTGACAGTGATATTGGCATCTATGTCATACTTCCTTAGATGAATGGCTTCAACAATAACCCTAGATTCAATAATTCCTTCCACCCCATTAAAAGGAACTCTGTCAGAAACTGGTATGCCCAAAAGAAGAGCATACTCCTCCATGATAGGCAACAACTGATAATCAGGGAAAGTGAAACACCGGTAGACAAGATCATAGAACTGAACCAAAGTGCAAAGAAGACCATACTCAATATTAGATGATAGCATAGACAAAAGTCTTCCACAACGGTCTCTGAAACCCTTGGGATCATCCATAAAAGATGCTAGCTTCCTTAATTCCATTAGATCGGGACATCTGAAACTGTATTTCCGAGTATTCCTTCTTCCAATATCCATGATTAAAATATCTACGATGTTTGCAACAAGAGTCTCTAAGTTCCTTGAAAATTGAGTATAATTCTTATGAATTCCATGAATCTGTGATGCAACAATGACAAACAAAGTCACACAAACAAGGTTCAAAGGTTCGGAGTCACGAGCATGGAGCCAAGGGTAAGAACTATCCCATAGTGTATGTACTAAGGATATAATCACTTGTAGAACAAGGTTCTAAAGAGTTCCCAGCATCGTAATTCTATCCTTTGGATATTATCGGTTTATACGACTACTCGTCAACCAAAAATATTCTCAAGAGAAACTCGTTCGAGTGCAGTATCGCGTAACAACTAATTCAAGTCTACACCTGAATAGCTCTCACACTACATCCTAAAAGGCCAAGATGGGTTAAGGGTTCTAAGGTCCTCAGCTTCTCGGGCTCCCAAGTCGGAAAAAGTAATGTCAATTATGACTACTCGTGTGACATCAGTAATCCCAAAGGGGCCTCCACTGAGCGGGGGATCTCAAGTCAGCTTATTAAGGATTAACTCCACGTAAGCCAAACATGACTATACCAACCTCCTATCATAAGAGATCTCTAGTCCGGGTATAGGACTTATTTCACCACACAGAGATCACCAAGCACCAGACAGAACAAGCAATAACAAACAACAACAAACATAATATAGACACAAAAACAAATATGGGCTTAACCCACTAGGGACTACTCCTCGACATAGTCGCCACTTTTCTGTAGTGGTAAATTTTTTGAGATTAAGTTATTGATTAACTTAACTTGCAAAGCAAGATTCGTCACCGTGTTTTTATTATTTCCAAAGGAAAGGGGAAAAAGTAAGAATAAAACCCAAAGAAGTTTTAAAACAAACCCATTAAAAAGAGAACAAGGGTCTGAGGGTAAGTTATGCAAAAGGAAGGTACTGTCACCCTGAACATCCATGGTACTCCACGGGAGCCTCTTTGAAAATATGCATATTTTAGCTTGAAAAAAGGTGTTGTTTTTTAAAAGATTGGAGAGATGATAAAATAAGATTTTTATTATGATTTGGTGTTTGCCAAGACTTTTAAAGTCTCATGTCTACGTACCAACAAAGTGCAATCGAGGATTAAAACCTCGTATTTCATGGTAAAAATAACAAAAGGAGTTTGTTTTGGTTCATTTTTAAATGGAAAAGACATTTTAGAATTTTAATGAGGATACTCAACTAGTCACCCACAAGTATCAGAACTTTGCATCATCATGAGAAGGACTCCAACTTGGATAAGAATCAACAAGTATGCCACTAGCTCCACATATGGAAAATAATTATCTTCAATACTATGGAGATAGGAGAATTATAACTCAACTATGGAAATGACTCATGTCTAGTTCCTTGAGAAAAAGTTTAAAAAAAAATAAAAAATGCACAAAGGATACCAAATGGTTTGAATGAGTTAGGCACTTTTTTAAGTCTTTTAAGATTAGTCGAAACATGCTTAAGATAGAATAACATTTATTAAGAAAAAGGCTTTTGAAAATCACTTGACAAAAGTCAAGGTTTATTAAGAAATTAGTTCAAGTTAAAACAAGAAGGTTTTAAAAAAGAGAGAAGATTTTGAAAATCAAAGAAGAGGGGAGGAGAAGAAGAGACTATCCTGAAGTAGTAAAGTAAAAGCTAAATAAGAAAGATCTAACCAAGAGATAGCAGTATTTATGACATAAGTCAAACAATAATTACCTCATTTGGATTAAGCCTCAAGCAAGAAAAATAAGCAAATAGTAATCCATGTGTCAGATGAAAGTAATCAAGCCAAGTCTCCACAGAGAAATCCAAAGTCAAGGGTATTAGATGAATTCCAGGATCTCAAGTCACAAGTCCTAAAGCAAAGGTCAAGATCCTAATTCTAAGTCCATAACTCCACAAAGATGCCAAGGATAGTAATCACACGTCCATCAATTAAGAGTAAGAAGCTTCTTTTTTAGGTTTTTTATTAGTGTCTTCTTTACAATATTATTAAAAGAAAGATCCAAATGGTCAAACAACAAAATAATATAATCACACAACAATATAATATGAAATGCTAAACATAAAATATAAAGTAAATGACATAAAAATAAAGGCATAAAGGTAAATGACTTTGAAGTAAAAGTTAATATAAGTAAATTGTTAGTAAATGATGTTAGTAATCAACGATGAAAAGATGTTTTGATCACTTTTTGGAGAACACTTGTAACAACCCAATTTTAGTATTTATTAATTATACTATTATTATTATATTTTATTTTATTTATTTGGAGTGTTAATTAATTAATTGGTTGTTAAGTAGTATAATAATTGATTATATTAATTAATTTTGGTGTGTTAATTAATTATTTAGTTGATATGAGATATAATTAAATAATTGTATTAATTAACTTAGTGTGTATGTGGGGTTAGTTTAATTTAATTGAACTAATTAGAGATATTTAAATATTAGGTCTTATTGAGCCTATTAATTAAATTAGAAGTATCATGCTTTAAGCCCAAATAGAATACTAGTATATAAGAGGGAAGGAGAGTGAGAATTAGGATTCATTTGATCATTTGAAGGCAATAGAGAAAGAGGAGAGGAAAAGTAAAGAGAAGAGCTAGGGTTTCCAGAAAATTAAAGAGGTAAGGGGGGAATCCTTATTATTATGGGTTAGTATGATTGGGTCAATGGGTAGATGTATGTTTAGGTTAAAATCCCTAATTTTGTATGGTTGTTTGGAATTGTTAGGTTTTGATGAGTATGCTCGATTGTGGTGATTGAGTGTGTTAAAACTGCAAATTAACGTTATATATTTAGAGTATTGTGTGAGTTATAATTTTCTGAACGTGTGGCTTTTTACGGAATCGAAATCGGAGGTCCGGAAGTCCTCCAACGATGAAAACCGCAGAAAATTCTGCATGCTGTCCGTCAGAATCGTGACCCTTTTTTATGTTTTATTGTCGAAATCGTTTTGGTCATAACTTTTGATCCGTAAGTCCAAATTGAGTGCCGTTTGAAGCATTGGATATCTGAAACAGAAGGTTATAACTTTGTTTCAGGAATAAAATAATTTTTGAGATTATTTCATGGGAGTTTTTGGGGTTGAAGAAGATGAAAATTATGTTGGAAAATTTAGAAAACAACAACTTTTTAGTAACGTCTTCGTGTACGGTTTTATTCATAAGTTTCAACTCGTGAATCATTTTGGATTGGGGTTTAAAGCATTAGAAATGTGACTCTAATAGATATTATGTGAATGGTGTATTTGTTGTAAATGTGTATATGTACCATTGGTGGATTATGAATGATATATTGTTATGAATGTGTATATGTACCATTGGTGGATTGTGAATGATATATTGTTATGAATGTGTATATGTATCATTGGTGGATTGTGAATGATATATTGTTATGAATGTGTGTATGTACCATTGGTGGATTGTGAATGATACATTGTTATGAATGTGTATATGTACCATTGGTGGATTGTGAATGATATATTGTTATGAATGTGTATATGTACCATTGGTGGATTATGAATGATACATTGTTATGAATGTGTATATGTACCATTGGTGGATTGTGAATGATATATTGTTATGAATGTGTATATGTACCATGGGTGGATTGTGAATGAGATATTGTTATGAATGTGTTTATGTACCATTGGTGGATTGTGAATGATATATTGTTATGAATGTGTATATGTACCATTGGTGGATTGTGAATGATATATTGTTATGAATGTGTATATGTACCATTGGTGGATAATTCATAGAGTTGAATTATGGTGATATGTGGAATGTTAATATGGTAGAGATGATCTTAATTGCATATGTATTGGTATTTGTACATTCATTCATGGCATGCATGGTCGACTTCATAATGGAAGCGGTGAAACTGTGGGTTCATATGGTAGCACACGTTGATCCTTAATTTGAAATAGGCGTGGTAGATAGACGTTGATCCTTAATTGGAAATAGGCGTAGCAGACGTTGATCCTTAATTGGAAATAGACGTGGTGGCTTGGATTCTAGATATTGAATCGGAAAGCGGTGAAACTGTAGGTTCACATGGTAGCACACATTGATCCTTAATTGGAAATAGGCGTGGTAGATAGACGTTGATCCTTAATTAGAAATAGGCGTAGCAGACGATGATCCTTAATTGGAAATAGACGTGATGGCTTGAATTCTAGATGTTGAATCGGAAAGCGGTGGAACATTGGATCCATATAGACGTTGATCCTTAATTGGAAATAGGCGTAGCAGACGTTGATCCTTAATTGGAAATAGACATGGTGGCTTGGATTCTAGATATTGAATCGGAAAGCGGTGAAACATTGGGTTCACATTGAGGTACCACATGCATAGAGTCACATGTCTTACATTGAGTCACATTAGAGTTATGTGATAATTGAGTGTATGCATTATTGTGATTGTGAGGTGTGTATGAGATATGGTAATTGAATTTGATGATGTTTGGATACATAACTTGACAACATATGTGATTATGTGATAATTGTAGTTATGTGTATATTTGAGAATATAATATTGGATTTTAATATTGTACTCCTTGAGTTTGATGGATGTTTGAAACATGTGAAATAGATGTTGGTGAATATTATTTACATGGTTATATGAAGTGTGATGAATTCCTTTAATTGTTGATTTAATCATTGTGTTTGATTATACTTCTTCATAATGATTTGAATTCTCACCCTTTCTGTTTGAATGTTACCTTTACATGGGTATCACGCAGATACTCAGGAGTAGTAGCGCTGAAGTAATTGGATGGTAGCTCGCTCGAGATTAGCTGGAGAGTTCCCATATTTTAGTTTGAAGACTAGGTAATGAGTCAATGCTCTGGTCATGTAACACTGGGTAGATTAGTAGTATTGAACTCGTATCCTATTTGGATAAGTATTATGTTATTACTTACGAACATGCTTATTTGCAATTGCTGCTGAGAGGCCATAGTGCCAAATATTCTGATTATGGTTTCAATTTATTTTGAAGAGATTATTGAGAGTTGATCATGGTACGGGACATGGATCATTTGATGAAATGCATGAGTATTCATTATTTTCTGTTGTGAACGTATATTCTTGAATATTCATGATAAGTGAAATGTGTTATTTTAAATGACCAGGTGTATTGTGTAGTGATGATGAATGATGTTGGTTTTTGAAAGCTTTTAGTTTTTGAAAACGTCGATGTGACGCCCTTTTGTTTATATGCGTGCTTATTTACTCTGATTATATGTTAAGTATTTTGGGGTAGAAAAAGGGGTGTTACATTAGTGGTATCAGAGCATGGTCGACCAGTTGGTCAATAGTCGTTAGGATTTTCCATCCCGTTGTATTTGATTTGTGTATCTGACACGATCGATACTATTTGTCTGGTTGGTCCGTCCGGCCAGGTTGTTTAATTAGGTTTGTTCCCTAGTATGCGACATGTGTGTGAGAACACTGTCGATGCTTGTTTTATTTTCCATTTGCAGGTTGGGAATGAAATAAGTGGGGGAGGAGCGTCTGCTTCCCTTGGATGTTCCAATTATATCGAGCTTGGACATTAGGTTGTTGCATCTAAGAGTGCAGTGTTGGCTAGTTAACCTATTTTAAGAATGTTGTGCTTTCCCTGAACCCGAAGAGAGGTTGGATTCGAGGATGGTGTTGGTTATAAGTTAATCGGGTGTATATCAACTATTTCGAGAAGACGGTTATTTTCCTGAGGTTGGTGCTAAGGAATATTTGTTTGTGTCTGCTAAGCAAGTTGATGAATCGGTGCAAGATGGTGCCCGAGTTGTTTATGTTGTTGGCAACTTTGGATACTTGTGAGAAGAGGACGATTGAAGAATTGTCAATAGTTTGTGAGTTTGCGGAGGTATTTCCGGAAGATATAAGTGATTTACCGCCGGAACGTGAGGTTGAGTTTTTCGATTGATTTAGTTCCTGGAACTAGTCCTGTATCGATGGCTCCCTATAGGATGTCTTCTTGTGTGTTGAAAGAGTTGAAGAGTCAACTTGAAGACTTGCTCGAGAAGAAGTTTATTCGTCCGAGTGTGTCGCCGTTGGGTGCACCTGTTCTGTTGGTCAAGAAGAAAGAAGGTTCTATGAGATTATGTGTTGATTATAGACAACTGAATAAAGTGACGATTAAGAAAAAGTATCCACTTCCGAGGATTGACGATCTGATGGATCAGCTGGTTGGAGCTTGTGTGTTTAGCAAGATTGATTTGAGGTCTGGGTATCATCAGATTCGTGTAAAGGCTGAGGATATTCAAAAGACTGCTTTTCGGACAAGGTACGGTCACTACGAGTACTCCGTGATGCCTGTTGGTGTGACCAATGCACCTGGTGTATTTATGGAGTATATGAATAGGATTTTTCATGATTATCTGGATAAGTTTGTTGTTGTGTTCATCGACGATATATTGATTTATTCTAAGAGTGAAGAGGATCATGTCGAGCATTTGAAGGTTGTGTTATCGGTGTTGAAAGAGAGGAAGTTGTTTGCTAAACTCTCTAAATGTGAGTTTTGGTTGAGTGAAATAAGTTTTCTTGGACATGTGATTTCGAGTGGTGGTATTTCTGTGGATCCTACGAAGATTGAAGCTGTATCCCAATGGGAAGCTCATAAGTCTGTTGCTGAGGTTCGAAGTTTTCTTGGTTTGGCTGGTTATTATAGGAAGTTCATTGAAGGATTTTCTAAGTTGTCGTTACCATTGATGCAGTTGACTAGGAAAGGTCAAGCTTTCATTTGGACTTTGCAGTGTGAAGCGAATTTTCAAGAGCTTAAGAGAAGATTGACTACGGCTCCTATTTTGATTTTACCGGATCCGTTAGAAACTTTCGTTGTGTATTGTGATGCTTCTTTGTTGGGTTTAAGAGGTGTTCTGATGCAAAAAGGGCAAGTGGTAGCTTATGCTTCAAGGCAACTTAAAGTTCATGAGAGGAATTATCCGACGCATGATTTAGAGTTGGCCGCCGTCGTGTTTGTGTTGAAGCTTTGGAGACATTATTTGTTTGGATCAAGGTTTGATGTGTTTAGTGATCACAAGAGTTTGATGTACTTGTTCGATCAGAAATAATTGAATATGAGGCAAAGGAGATGGTTGGAATTCTTGAAAGATTATGATTTTGGTTTGAATTATCATCCTGGAAAGGCGAATGTTGTAGCCGATGCATTGAGTAGGAAGTCATTGCACATGGCTATGTTGATGATTTGAGAGTTTGAATTGTTGGAGCAATTTAGAGATTGGAGTTTGGTTTGTGAAGCGACATCTTCGTGTGTTAAGCTTGGGATGTTGAAGCTTACGTGTGGCATTCTTGATGAGATTAGAGAAGGTCAGAAGTCAGATTAGAAATTAGTCGATGTTTAATCAAGGCAAAGGTGGTGACTTTAGGATTGATGAGAATGGTATCATGAGGTGTCGTGATCGAGTTTGTGTTCCGGATGTTGCGGATTTGAGCAAAAGAATTCTTGAGGAAGGGTATAGAAGTGGTCTGAGTATTCATCCTGGTGCTACTAAAATGTATCAAGACTTGAGAAAGATGTTTTGGTGGCAAGGTATGAAGAAGGATGTAGCGGAATTTGTGTATTCATGTTTGACTAGTCAAAAGTCAAAGATTGAACATCAAAAGCCGTCTGGTTTGATGCAACCATTATCTATTCCCGAGTGGAAGTGGGATAGTATCTCTATGGATTTTGTTTCAGGCTTGCCGAGAACATCGAGTAATTGTGAGGCGATTTGGGTCGTTGTGGATAGGTTGACGAACTATGCTCATTTTATTCCGATAAGGATGGATTATTCGATGGAGAGACTTGCTAAGTTGTACATCGAGAGGATTGTGTGTTTGCATGGTATTCCGTCGAGCATTGTTTCAGTTAGAGATCTGAGGTTCACTTCGAGATTTTGGGAAGGTTTGCAAAGTGCTTTGGGTACGAAGTTGCGTTTGAGTTCGGCGTATCATCCGCAAACTGATGGTCAAACGGAGAGGACTATTCAGTCACTTGAAGATCTTTTGAGGTCTTGTGTTTTGGAACAAGGAGGAAATTGGGATAGTTTCTTGCCTTTGATCGAGTTTACGTATAACAACAGTTTCCATTCGAGTATTGGAATGGCACCTTTTGAGGATCTTTATGGTAGAAGGTGTAGAACTCCTTTATGTTGGTACGAATCGGGAGAGAGTGCTGTGGTTGGATCCGAGTTGATTCAAGAGACTACAGATAAGATTAAGATGACTCAAGAGAAGATGAAGGCTTCTCAGAGTCGTCAAAATAGTTATCATGATAAGAGGAGGAAAGCTCTTGAGTTTGAGAAAGATGAGCATGTGTTTCTTCGAGTTACGCCAATAACAGGTGTTGGTAGATCTTTGAAGTCGCGTAAGTTGACGCTGCGTTTCATTGGTCCTTATCAGATTTCCGAGAGGGTAGGTGAAGTGGCATATCGGATTGCATTACCACCATCACTTTCTAATCTTCATGATGTGTTCCATGTGTCTCAATTGAGGAGGTACATTGCGGATCCTTCACATGTTGTTCCATTAGATGATGTTCAAGTGCGGGATAATTTGACGGTTGATACATCACCTATGCGAATTGAAGATCGAGAAGTGAAGAAGCTTCGTGGTAAGGAGATTGCTTTGGTGAAAGTGATTTGGGGCGGAGTCGCCAATGGCAATATTATTTAGGAACTCGAGGATAAGATGAAGGAATCGTATCCGGAGTTGTTCGTTTGAGGTAAATTTTCGAGGCCGAAAATCTTTTAAGTGGGGGAGAGTTGTAACAACCCAATTTTAGTATTTATTTATTATACTATTATTATTATATTTTATTTTATTTATTTGGAGTGTTAATTAATTAATTGGTTGTTAAGTAGTATAATAATTGATTATATTAATTAAGTTTGGTGTATTAATTAACTATTTAGTTGATATGAGATATAATTAAATAATTGTATTAATTAACTTAGTGTGTATGTGGGGTTAGTTTAATTTAATTGAACTAATTAGAGATATTTAAATATTAGGTCTTATTGGGCCTATTAATTAAATTAGAAGTATCATGCTTTAAGCCCAAATAGAATACTAGTATATAAGAGGGGAGGAGAGTGAGAATTAGGATTCATTTGATCATTTGAAGGCAATAGAGAAAGAGGAGAGGAAAAGTAAAGAGAAGAGCTAGGTTAATGGGTAGATGTATGTTTAGGTTAAAATCTCTAATTGAAGAGGTAAGGGGGGTATCCTTATTATTATGGGTTAGTATGATTGGGTCAATGGGTAGATGTATGTTTAGGTTAAAATCTCTAATTTTGTATGGTTGTTTGGAATTGTTAGGTTGTGATGAGTATGCTCGATTATGGTGATTGATTGTGTTAAAACTTCAAATTAACTTTATATATTTAGAGTATCGTGTGAGTTATAATTTTTTGAACGTGTCGCTTTTTACGGAATCGAAATCGGAGGTCCGGAAGTCCTCCGACGATGAAAACCACAGAAAATTCTGCATGCTGTCCGTCACAATCGCGGCCCTTTTTTATGTTTTATTGTCGAAATCGTTTTGGTCATTAACTTTTGATCCGTAAGTCCAAATTGAGTGCCGTTTGAAGCGTTGGATAGCTGAAACAGAAGGCTATAACTTTGTTTCAAGAATAAAATAATTTTGGAGATTATTTCATGGACGTTTTTGGGGTTGAAGAAGATGAAAATTATGTTGGAAAATTTAGAAAACAACAACTTTTTAGTAACGCCTTCGTGCACGGTTTTATTCATAACTTTCAACTCATGAATCATTTTGGGTTGGGGTTTAAAGCATTAGAAAGGTGACTCTAATAGATATTATGTGAATGGTGTATTTGTTATGAATGTGTATATGTACCATTGGTGGATTGTGAATGATATATTGTTATGAATGTGTATATGTCCCATTGGTGGATTGTGAATGATATATTGTTATGAATGTGTATATGTACCATTGGTGGATTGTGAATGATATATTGTTATGAGTGTGTATATGTACCATTGGTAGATTGTGAATCATATATTGTTATGAATGTGTGTATGTACCATTGGTGGATTGTGAATGATACATTGTTATGAATGTGTATATGTACCATTACATGGGTATCGTGCAGATACTCAGGAGTAGTAACGCTGAAGTAAGTGGACGGTAGCTCGCTCGAGATTAGCTGGAGAGTTCCCGTATTTTAGTTTGAAGACTAGGTAATGAGTCAATGCTCTGGTCATGTAACACTGGGTAGATTAGTAGTATTGAACTCTTATCGTATTTGGATAAGTATTATGTTATTACTTGCGAACATGCTTATTTGCAATTGCTGTTGAGAGGCCATAGTGCCAAATATTCTGATTATGGTTTCAATTTATTTTTAAGATATTATTGAGAGATGATCTTGGTATGGGACATGGATCATTTGATGAAATGCATGAGTATTCATTATTTTCCACTGTGAACGCATACTCTTGAATATTCATGATAAGTGAAATGTGTTATTTTAAATGATCAGGTGTATTATGTAGTGATGATGAATGATGTTGGTTTTTGAAAGCGTTTAGTTTTTGAAAACGTCGATGTGACGCCCTTTTGTTTATATGCGTGCTTATTTACTCTAATTATATGTTAAGTATTTTGGGGTAGAAAAAGGGGTGTTAGAACACTCAACTATCCATTCACAAGCCTGTTAATATGAACTTTCTACATCATTTATGAGAAGGGCTCCAACTTGGATAAAATCAACAAGTATGCCACTAGCTGTCCCAAATGGAAAAGGAACAAATTTTTCACACAATACCATGAGGAATAGGAGACTTACAATCTCACTTATAAAAATGACATTGCCTTTGGGATAAATTTAACGTTATGTTAAGCAACCATAATTGGACTTATGTAGAAGTCACAACTATCTGAGGTCAGTCAATAATAATGTTTGTGTTAATACATGCTAGAGAAATGATATGTAAATCCTCCTCCTAAGGCTATGCCACACAAGAAAAGAAAATGAAAGGGGATGATCAAGCACATAGGCTAGGAGGATGATCCATTACTTCAATCCTCATTTCATGACACTTAGGACAAACTTATGCATCAATCCAAAGTACCTTAAATGATTCATGATCACTTAGAAGGTGGATTTGAAATGATGAAAGTTCATCAAGCACCAATACGCACATCAAGAACAAGATGGACACAAATCCATCCAATTGAACAAAAGAAAAGAAAGGGATGAAGATGAAAGGGGACAAAAAAGGTCACATCGAAATTGAATCACAAATTTGATCAAGTCATCATCAAAATCAATCATCCATTTTGGTGAATTAGGGTTTTCACTCCATCAACACCCAAGATTCATTGAGTTTGATGAGAGTTGAATTCAAAGTCATCATGATCCAAAGCCAATAGAAAACCACAAGTTCAAACAAATTAAAAGAAATAAAAATGTATAAAAGATATTTTTAAAATGGCAATAAAATGGAAAATCCATAAAGTCCTTCAAAACATCAAATAAATGGCCAAAAAAATTATGGAAGGTTGGAAATAAAATGAGAAACATAAAATAAAATTTTTAGAATTTAAAAATACAACAAAGTATTTTTAAACTAACTAAAACAAAGTAGAAAATATAAAATTCATTAAAAATAGGAAATCAATGAAATAAAATGTGAAAAAATAAAAATCAGATGAAGAAAAATAAAAGAGAATTTTAGAAATTATTTTGGGATATTTTGGATAAAAAATGAAATTACAATGAATTTTTAAAGAAAAAAGCAATTTAAAATAATAAAAGAAATAGAATTAAAATCAGAAAAAACCAGGAGCGTTGGATCACGCCTCATTAATTGATGTGGCAGATACAACATTCCAAATGATGAGAGACACGATGGAACGCACTACAATCCAAACATATGATCCAGTTTGAATTTAACCAATCAAAACATTTCAAAATGCCAATGTGTCTGGTCCAAACTCAGACCACCTGAGAGATACTCCAGTCATCTTCTCCAGTGAGCTCTCACTGGAGTTTCATCATTTGATAACTTCAAGACACGAGACCACCACCATTGTGATCCTCATCTCATTCTGAATTCAATCTTATGCTTCAAATTCATTTATGTGAATTGAGAAAAGAGAATTTCAAAGAAGTTTCAAAAACAAGCAAGCCATGAAAAATAAAATTAAATAATGAACACGATCAATCAACACCAGATAAGTTAGGGGAAAGCATCAGAGAGTCAAGGACTACATTATTGTAACTTGTTTTAGTCAAATGATGCTCAGAACTACCTTGTTCAGATGGTGATCAGAAGTTGATGAAGCTTGATTTGGTTAGAAGGCTTCAGAAGGTCCTAGGATTTGGGAAATGTTGCAAAATTTTCAAAGGATGTCGATGGATCTAATAGAATCAAGAAAATGGATTGAAACAGGCTGAAACTCAAAATATGATAATTGAATTTTCTGGAAAAACTTCAAGTTGCAGCAGGGGTTTCTTGGCTCTCCAAAGCTTGCAAATGAAGGCAATAACTTCCTCTATTTATAGGCAATGTAATTGGATCCAAATACGTGTGGAATGATGTTAAATTCGTGCAAAACGAATTTGATCCAAGTGTGTGAAAAGTGTGACTTAAAACTCCTTAAAACCCAACCAATTGATGCATTTTAGGTGCCAATTAACTTCTGGAGGTTTGATTAAACATGTTTAGGACAAAAGCACTTGCTAATTTAGCTTGGAATTGACTTTAGTCATGATCAAATTTCGGGCAATGGTGATTTCTTCAGTTTCAAGTCCCCATGTTCAACTCAATGGGGCATCCTACTCAAGAGGATTTTTGATCCCATTATTTTTGGAATGTTTTAACATCATGGCCAAGATTACAATGAGCCAAGAAAGGTTGCATTTGGATGCTTGAGTACAAAGTTATGGTGTGTTGAATTGGCATAAAATACTGGTTCCATAACTTAGAAAAATTTGAATGCTTTATGGCTGAAAATGACCTATAATGTCCCAATAAATTCCATGGACTTCCAAGCATAATTTGACCTTGGTCTATGAAGAAAACTTGTAGAGGGTACAAACATTGGAATTGCGTAAAAAGAATCTGCTCCATATGTTGAAAATTGAAGAAGTTATAATCTCTGAAAGTTGCCAAAAGTCACTTGAAACTTTTGACCTACAACGTCTCCAAACTTTTGATGATCCTCCAAGCATAATTGGCTCTTGTCATATAATTAGAAGTTATAGAGGATATTTAGAAGAGTCATATGAAAAAAGGGTCATTCGAGATTTTGAAAATTGAAGGAGTTGTCGTCCTTGGAACTTTGACTTCAAAATATTGACATTTAGGTCAAACCTCTTGGAACAAGCTTGTGCACTTGGACTTTCCTTGCATTCCAAAGCACGTGGGTGATTATATGAACTAATTATAAGTTGTCCTTTATGGTATATTGATTAAATAGCTCAAAGTTTGAAGTTTCTTGTTGAAGGAGGCATGTAAATAATCACATGAACCTTTGACTTTGGGACGCTTTGACTTTAGGAGCCCTACCTTGAATAATAATCTTAAGAGAAACAAGACATATTTTTGGTATTTTTATTATTGGTTAGATAAGTAATGAATCAAATAAAAACAAAGGTAAAACAAAGAGGTGCTTGGTGATCCCTGCAACAAGCAAACCCAAAGATGAATATGGGAAAAGTCAAGATATGACCATTCTTGTATGCAAAAGATGCAAATGAGATGTAGGCTCTTAGGGTTAAAAATTAGGCTATGACACTATTACAATCTAGCAGATGATTATCCCAGAATCACACTTTTCCCATACTATATTAACAATAGTAACATTGGAGTAACAATAATAACTTCTTTGTAAAAATGAATTAGAATACAAATATTATTATTATTATTCTCACCACACAAATGGTGGTTTACACTCTCTTTTGGTTTTTATCTCTCAAAATGGTTATACTCTGATGACGTTATTGATGATTTATTAATGAAAATACAAGAAAGAATTTATAGTGAATGCATGCATACAATAAGCGGTTATAACATAAGCAAAAATTTTCTCTTTCTTCCATCCACCAATTCACCAAAATATCCTTTCGAACTTAAATTCATTTTCTATATTTATTAGTGATTACTATTTCTTTCTCTCCATCGTCCTAAATAGGAAATCCTTTCAATCTCCCCCTTCCGAGTTAGGTGGAAGGCTTCAACACTCCAGCAACTCCTCTGTAAAACTTGTACTTGTCCTTAGGTAAGGACTTGGTCATCATATCTAAGCTATTATCATCAACATGAATTTTCTCAAGTTGTAGTTTCTTGGAATCCAACATATCACGTATCCAGTGATATCTCACATCCATAGGTTTTGACCTTGAGTGAAAACATGAATTCTTGCTTAAGTGGATTGCACTTTGACTATCACAATGCACGACGTACTTTTGCTGCTCTTGTCCTAATTCATTCAAGAACCGCTTCATCTATAACATTTCTTTGGAAGCTTCTGTTATTGCAATGAATTATGCCTCTGTAGTAGACAAAGCAACACACTTTTGTAACTTAGACTGCCACGATACAGCTCCCCCTAAAAATGTAATCAAGAATCGAGAAGTTGATTTCCTAGAATCAATATCTCTTACCATATTTGCATCTGTGTATCCAATCAGTTCAGGTTTTCTACTTCCAAAGCATAAATTGATTTTGGAAGTTCCTCTAAGATATCGCAAGATCCACTTCACAATATTCCAATGCTCTTTTCCTGGATTGGCCAAGAATCTACTAGCAACATCAATTGTGTGTGTTATATCTGCTCGTGTACATACCATTGCATACGTCAAGCTTCCAACAGCTGAGGCATATGGCACATTGTTCATCTTATGCTTTTCAATTTCAGTTGTCGGACTCTGCTTTGAACTAAGACAAAAGTGACTATAAATGGAGTAGAAAATGGTTTTACACTTTCCATGTGAAAAGTTTATAACACCTTCTCGATATATTTTTCTTGTGACAACCATAACTTGTGTTCCTTCCGATCATGGTAGATGGACATACCAAGAATATGTTTTGACGGTCCCAAATCTTTCATAACAAAATACTTCTTCATTTCAGCCTTCAACTTGTCGATCTTCTCACAATTTTATCCTACAATCAACATATCCTCAACATGCAAGAGTAATATGATGAACTCACCATCATCAAATCTCTTCACAAACATACAATGATTAGAATTAGTTATTCGGTATCCATGATCAATCATGAAGGAATCAAACTTCTTCTACCATAGACGTGGTTCCTTTTTAAGTCTGTATAAATTCTTTTTCAATTGACATACCAAGTTTTCTTTACCTTTGACTTCGAATCCCTATGGTTGCTCCATGTAAATTTCTTCTTCTAAATCACCATGAAGAAATGCAGTCTTCACATCTAGCTATTCCATATCTAGATCCAAACTTGTAGCCAAACCCACCTGGATTGATGACATCTTAACCACGGGTGAAAAAATATCTTCAAAGTCAATGCACTTATTTTGAATAAATCCTTTCATGACTAATGTTGCCTTGTATCTAGGTCATGAGTTATTATCCTCAGTCTTTAACTTGTACATCCATTTGTTTTTTAGTGCTCTTTTACCTTTAGGTAAAACTACCAACTTATACGCCAGGCTAGCAGATGATTGTTCCATTTTTTTGGAAAAGATAAACATAAAACACCTAATACAAGGCTAGCAGATGATTATTCCAGGATCACTCTTTCAACAAGAGTTGTATTCATTCTCTCATCTACTCCATTATTTTGAGGTGTCTTCGGAATAAATCTTTCATGCCAGATTTCATTACTCATACAATAACATTTGAAAGCTCCTATAAATTCTCCTCCATTGGCAGTGCGAACACATTTTAACTTCTTGCCAGTTTCTCATTCAACACTAGCAACAAACTGTTTGAATACTACAAACACCTGATCTTTTGTTTTGAGGGAATACACCCACACATTTCTGGAGTAGTCATCAATAAAGGTAACAAAATATCTTTTAACTCCAAGAGTACTAGTGGTCATTGGATCACAAACATCAGAATGTACCAAATCTAAAACATTTGGTTTTATATGTGGGGACTTATATTGAAACAAAACTCTATGTTGCTTTCCATCCAAGCGTGTGGATGGTGTAGTAGTGTATTCGTCACTTTATGATTTATTGACTAAATCAAAAGCAAAGCATACAAAGAAATCGAGTCGCCACCGCACTTTTATTTATCCTAAGGAATGGCTAAAAAGCGAACAAAAGCCTAAAAAGTTTTACACATAGAAAACTAATGAAAAGATCAGAGAATCTGGGTAAGGGGTAAATTACGCAATGGGAAGGTGTTAGGCACCCAAAACGTCCTAGGTACTCCTAGGGAGCCCTTTTCACACTTGTTGTAGAAATGTTATTTGTTATGAAAATATTATTGTACAAACATGATTGGGAAGATGAGAAAAGAATATACAAGTTATTATTTTTGTGTTTGAACGGATGAACCCGTTGCCTACGTACCTTCCATGAAAGGTAAGGATCAAAACGCCGTAGTTCGGCTAAAAAATTTCCAAAAATATGAGTGGATTCATTTTAAAACAAAAGCCCTAAGGTCTTTCGTTATCCATGGGAGAAAACTCAACCTTATGCAAACAACAAGTCCACCATGTGAGAAAAGCTTCAACTTGCTAATGAGGGGTTAACCCTATAATAAGCAAGGAAGTCTTACAATTCAATCACTAAGGACAATAGGTGAGATTAACATCAACCAACTAGGATAAATCAAACCTATGGCTAATGTATGAAAACTTATCAAGAATGGACAAAGCCACAAAACAATTGAATGAGTTGGATTAACCAATTAGGATTATTCACAAAAGTGGTCAAGATATGATTAGAATTCAATTCAAAAGAAGTGTTATGAAAATGAAGTTTGAAAATCAAAGGCTTAAGGCCTAGGTTTCTAATTTGAAAACAAATGAAAATGTTTGCACAATATTTTCAGGTTTGAGATTAACATGCAAATGGAGGTTTAAAGAAACAAAAGGTGGGAGGGTTAATGGATGTAAAACTTCTTAGATGTTCACCTCTTGAGATCATATGTAGATGATTCAAGTGATTCCTTTGGAATAAGGCAACAATGCAAATAAGCAAATGAAAAATGGATACTGGATGCCAATCAATGGACTTATACCAATCTCCTAAACAAAACAATAATACCGGATGCCAATCAATGGACTTATACCAATCTCACAAACAAACATGGATACCAGATACCAATCAATGGATTTACACCAATCTCCTAAAACAAAACAATGATACCGGATGCCAATCAATGGACTTATACCAGTCTCACAAACAAACATGGATACCAGATACTAATCAATGGATTTACACCAATCTCCTAAAACAAAAACAATGATACCAGATGCCAATCAATGGACTTATACTAGTCTCACACCATATCATAGGAACAACTGCCAAGTAATGGACTTATGCTTGTCTCCTCCATGGACAAAGCAAAAAAAATGCTATAAAACAAAGTTTATGAAATGATATACAAATAATGATGATAAATGCACCAAGGCACACTCAAGCAACTATGCACAGATGAATCAAGTAAGCAAACACACAAGTCAATTAGCACACACTATATACAATCAATTAGGCTCAAACAAGGTTAGACTTTACAGTCAACTGGAATGGGGTAATATGAGCTCTTAACCCTAACATTGAGAGTTAGGGTGAAGCAGATGAAATGGTTATGAGGGGTGTGCCTCATAGCTCTTATCCCTGGTCAGGGAGAGCTTTGAATAATAGAAGGTGTGGGAGTTCAGAAAGTTGGAACTCTTCTCCACAAATGAATGACTCTATGAGATCTTGGGTTAATATCCACAATGCATCAACATGTTATGTGAGCAAGGGGATGACACACTGAATAGTAGGAGATGGATTACACATCTCTCTTATCTACCAATTGCCTCATAAGAGGACTTTTCCTACTTCGCACAAAAGATAAACAATCACAAGCATTGCCTCTTAAGGAGGACTTCAGACAGGTGCCTGCCCACATAACAGGGCAGGTCTTCCAGACTACATGAAGAAGAGAGGTTATACCTAAGTGGTTAAGAAACCAAGCAAAAGAAAGTTCAAAGTGAACTTAAAGCAACTAATGTACCTGTGGAAACATCAAACAAATCAGTATAAAGTTCAGACAACTAAACAACAGTCAATGAGTAACAAACAATCCCAATGTACACAATGTGTAAGTCAAAGGTCAAACTCAAATGAGTCAACATCAACCTACAAGACACACAAAGATTAATAATCAAAGGCAAACATCAATGAGAAGAGCTGATGGAGCATCATTATCCATGTAACTTGGGTGTTCAACCTGAAATCAAATCTCACATGTGAGAGGCAAACCACTAGGTCAAAGCCTAGGGTCAAAGATGGAGAAAAAATTTAAAACAGAAGCTGAAATTTAACATGAATCAACTTCAAACACATCTTGAAACAATCCAAAAGGTCTCACATCAATATCATATACCAAAAGCATTTCATGATTAATTGAAGTTCAAGACTATTTTAAAGCACATATGTGATCAACCAGAAAGAAAAATCTCAATTAAATCAGAAATCAATCAAATAATTCCAAGAAAATTCATGCTCATTCACAACATCCATAATATGCATCATACAAAAAATCAGGACAATTGGATATCATATGGCATGGCAAACACATCACATAAGATGAACAAGCAAAGGTGTGACACAAATTGTCACACCAACTTAACATGATCATAAAACAGAAATGACAAATGGTAAAAATACCAAATCAACACCAAAATGTCAAGCAAAGTGTCTAGTTTCATCATGCAAAATTTCACAATCATTGGATCAAAGACCAGTATTTCACAAATGTATAAGCAAAGCAAGGTCAAAACAAGACACATGTTCAATCATTCTAGCACAAAAAAATATCCATCCAAGCACAACTTGTGAAATCATGATCAAACAATTATAGACAGACAAAGAAACACAATGCAAAAAACCTGGTAATTTTTGGATGAATATTCAATTAGATATGAATTTTTGATGATGAGAAAAAATTAAAAATAATGTGAAGCATAGCATGGAATAATGGAGGGAAAGGAGAAAATATGAAAGCAATTTGAAAAAACAGCGTTCAGCAGGGATCGAACCCTGTACAAATTCAAATTGAGCGCGCCAGCAAAAAAACCTAACCAGAGAAGAGTCGACGCATAGCCAACTATGGTCGACTCAAAAACACACAGCCAGAGCTTCGGGTCATCGCAAGACCAGCTACGGTCGACGCAAAACTATTTAATGGTCGACGCAACCTTGTTGTATGGTCGACGCATAGCTGAAGATCTTCATCTTCTTGATGAAGAAGATGATGAACAGTGCGCAAGATTCAACATTTTTCCAGAATTTTTTCCAGAACTCAAAAACAAATACATCAACATGAAGCTCTTGCAATGGAGAGCAAAGATCAACAAATATTTAAGCACAAATCATCAAGATCTAAGAGAAACAAGCAAGAACATTCATGGATGTAAAACTTAAAACACTCATATCTTGCTCAATAATGCACCAATTCACACGATTTTTAGATCAGAATCACCAGGAGAACAAGATCTACCAGAATATATACATGAATTTAAGAATTAAGAGATTCGAAAACTGAACCTCTAGAAGAGCGGTTCTTGATTTTGCACGATCCACAGCTTGTAAGTATCCAAATCCACTCTACAATGCTTGAAATGATGTTTGGTGAAGAAAAGGAAGCTTGTACACGTGTAGATCTAGCTTAATCTTGACTTTCCATTTTCAACTTCATGATCTTGCTATGCACCATTCTTGCACGAGTTCTTCAAATAAACACTTGATCTGCACTAAATCAATGCTAGGGAACAAGAATATGCAGTAAAATTGCAATGTTATTTGGAAAAATTTTGAATTATGAATGGAAGAAAATTTTGGAGGGAGAGAGAATTTGGATCTTGAAAATGTGAATTGTGATTAACCTTCTTCAATTATGTTATGATTAGAGTATATATATGCTCTCCTAATCACTTTGCTAATCCATACTTAATTTGGTTAATGAAAATTAGGCAAAATGAGGTGTTTTTGCAAAAATTGAAAATTTGCATGGTGCATGTAGCAATTGCACGTGAACAGTACTTTTTGCTTCATCATTTTCACTTAAAATTATTTTTTAAAACCAATGGCAATGGTAGAAAGTTCAAACAATGCACCATTTTTGAATTTTACAATTTCCCTCCAAAAAAAGCATGGATTAACAAGTGATCATGTGATGACAATTCATGTAATATGATTCATGATTTGGCAATTAGAGGTCAAAATGAGAATTTAGCAAAAAGAACCACTTGAATTGGAGTTTTGGTTGACAAGTTATGGCCATTTGAAGTTCCATGCACACTTTGCCATGTTCTGATCATATCTCCTTAACCACACATGAGAAATCCTTGATCTTGGACTTTTTGGAAATGGGAGAGAAACATCTAAAACTTTTATGTTCAACAAAATTTCATCTGAGGCTTTCTCGATGATGTAAGCTTGAGTTGAAGTTGGTCTAAAACCTTTCCATTTTTGGCAAATTCAAATTATAGGTCACTTTCTATTTTTGGAAAGTTTTGACCTGACTTTAAATTCTTCAATGTTGATGTTTGAAATGTCAAATGAGACTTGTTTGAACATGAATGAAGTATTTCTAATCACTTCCCACCTCCAAATCCACACTTGACCTAGCAGTTGACTTTTTAGGTCTTCAGATGACCTGGCAATGTTCAGATGAAATTCAAGCCTCTTCCACTTGGGATTTTGATTCAACATGATGTCATAGCTCATATAAGCTCTTGTGAATGATTGTGGGGTCCAAATTCTCAAGAATGGCCACCATCTATTGCTCAATGAATGCCTTTGACTATTTTGACCTGTGATTGCTTCATCTGCAAGACAAAGGTTAGATGACATATTTTTGTACTTTTGGTTAGTGTTAGAAAGAAAAGCAATGATATACAAATGCAATATTATGCTTGGTGATCAAGAAATCACTCTCAAAATATAACCCACCCACAGGGAAGGAACAAGGTGCACAATGATCCTTGAGTCAATGCAATGATATGATATGATGCCATGAGGGATCTTAGGGACAAAATTAGGGTCTTACAGATGGCTTAAGAAACATTTTCCATCCCTTCACACCTTCCAAAGTACCTATTTTAGCAAGAACTTGAAGTCCTTTCTCACTCATATGTTCGAGCCGTTTATTCCATAGCTCGACCGATGAGTCATCTCCGAGAGCATTCATGCACCCATTGTTGACTTTGGCTTGTATCACATAAAGAATGCTTACATAAAAATGGTAGCGACTATGTTACTCGCATTATGATTTTCTTGTTTCTCTCTTTTGATCTTCCTACATTTTCTCTTCATGTGACCTTTCTCGTGACAGTAAAAAATTTAACATATTTTTTTGCCCATGATCTTCCATTGAACTTATCTCTAGACTTGCCTCTTGACTTGTCTCTATTTTTGAACTTTATGTGGATTCTTCTTCCAGATACTCTGTGACAAGCGCCTTAGACTCTGATGACATTCCTTATTCCTTTTGTCGGGATTCTCCATTGAACATGCTATATTTTACTATATCCAATGTTAGAACACCTTGTGGTATCGAGTTACTCAATGAAACCACAAGCGTATCCCAATTGTCTGACAAGGAACTTAATAATAAAAATGCTTACAATTCATCTTCAAGCACCATATTCATATTGGTGAGTCGATTTATCAGTCTTTGAAAACTGCTCAAGTGTTTGGAAACACTCCGAGTTTCTCTATACTTGAGGTTCACCAATTGCGGAATAGTAGAGGCTTTATTTTGGGTTGTCTTTCTCTCGTACAATGTTTCTAGTTTCGTTCATAATGTGCATGCAGTTGTTTCTTGCGCAACATGATGGAAGACACTTTGATCTATCCATTATCGAATTTGTCCAATGGTTTTCCTATTCATTACATTCCAATCATCATCTGACTTGTCAGCTGGCTTCATCCTTTTATCTTGCAAAGGTTGATACCAATCCTTGCAACAAAGTATGTCTTCTATTCTTGGCTTCCAAATGGGGTAATTCGAAGAGGTTAAGTTAATCATCATCGATGATCCCGTCGAGGTTCACTCATCCATTATTAATAATAAAAGTTAAAATGTATGGTGAGCCGAAGCTCTGATACCACTTGTTGGGAAAGATAAACTTAAAACACCTAATACAAGCTAGCGAATGATTATCCCAAAATCACACTTTTCCCACGCTATAATAAAAATAGTAATAATAATAACTTATTTGTAAAAATGAATGAGACCCTTATCTCTTTTTATTATTTTTGTTTTAAAACTTATTTGGGTTTTGTTTGTTCTTTTCCCCTTTCCTTTGGAAATAATAAAAGCGCGGTGGCGACTCTTGCTTTGTGAGTTAAGTTAATCAATAGTTTAATATCAACATTTTTACCGCTACATTTAAGTGCCTTGTTTGGTTGACTTTTGGATTTGGGATTCATCAAAACCCTAGTTGCGAGATGCTTAAGGTTTTGGAGGTTCCACCTTGGTGTCCACTCCATACCAAACCCTAGTTCTTGATCAAGGAGGTTCATGAATCATGTGACTTGAATTAAGGTGTTGGAAACCATAGTTTTTGGTTCATGTCATTAGTGAACTACTTATGTTGACTTCTCACTTGGCATGAGGTTCCTGGTTGTTTCATGGCTTTGAATTTTGACCTGGCTCAAACCCTAATTCATGGTGTTATAAGATTGACCCAAGGAATGCTTGCATTCATGTTTGTCGTACCCCAAATTTTGACCACCACATTCATCCTTACTACTAACTTAGGATGCAAACCACTAATGTATTCAGATTCCCATACAGGTCATCTGGTAAACTCCAATGACCTACAAAGTCAAAGGAGGACCCTTTTGACTTTTCCAAACCATTGATCCCATTTTCAGATAACCAATAAGTTAATATTGTCATGGGTCTTTGGTTACCTATTTTAGGTTTATTTGTTTATTTAAGTTTTGTTTAGGGCTAACAATAAGGTTAATTAGGTTTTGATTGATATTAGTAAAATTAATGGGTTTCTTTATTAAACTCTTCGTTTTAGTTATTACGTTAATTATTTTTAAGATAATAAGTTAATTAAACTTTTGGTAGTGTATTTTATTGTTAGGGGGTTAGTTAAATTAATTATATGGGTGGGGTTCGATTAAGTACTTAAGTTTACAATTATTGTTTGGGTAAATTTAAGACTGGTCCAGGCCCATTCCATTTGGGTCCACCAAGTGACCCAAGCCTAAGGTTCACTGGGCCAAGTAAGACCCATCATCTGAACCGGGTCAAATGCGACCCGTGTTCATCCCTATTCATCTTCTACCCCAATCAGACCCCTAAGTTTACGCACAGAATGAGCAATCAAACAGTAAAACACAATTAAATCCAAAACTTCCATTTTAATTCACTGATTCATTATATTATACAATTTACAAACAAAAAAGGACCAAGTACATCACAAAATTTACAAACCCTAATATATTTTCTAACTAAATCAAATACATAATCAAATTAAATATAAAATTCATAAATTAACTAATCTAATTAAAATCCTAACCCTAAAAACTAATTATAAGAACTTAAGCCTAAGATTGAATCAAGGACAGAGGAAAAAACTCCAAAGAAATACTTCAACTGCTGCCAATCCCAATCCTTCACCAAAGATCGAATTGAACTGAGATTAGGGTTTCACGCTGAAACCCTAATTCCTCTTAGCTTAGCCTCCATCAATCCAACAGTACCTCGCACGAAGAAAAAAGTAGAAGTTAAAGAAAGAAGAATGGAAAGATAGAAAGATTAGAAATAAGTTAAAGACCATTACCTTTTAGCCAGATATAGACTCTTCTCCGTAAGTTGGTAGAATTCCGACTCACGCTTATTTCTTGTTTAATGATTCATTTGTTATATTTGTATGATGATTGCAGTTAAAACTTGGGGATTAGGGTTCGGATAATTTGTTTTTTTATTTGTGATGTGTTTAGGGTAAAATTGTTGTTAGATGTTTGATTGAGATCCAGGGGCTTGAGGTTTGTGGTTTGGTGAAGGTTTGGATTGATTCTGGGTAAGTTAGGGTTCGATCTAGGTTAGGTTGAGGTTTGGGACGAAGGAAGAAAATGAAGATTCATCTTCTTCAGGGTTAGGGTTCATCATGTTGGGGTTAGAGTTCATCTGGGCAAATGGTTATGGGGTTAGGGTTCAGAGGTTAGGGTTCTTGGTTTAGGGTTGATGTTCATCACCCATATGTACATTGGTTGAAGACTCTGGTTGAGCTTCAACCGAAAGTATGGGTTTCATGGTGGTTTTTGGGCGGGGATGGTGTTTCTAGGTCGATGTTCATTGCGTTCATGATCAACACGATGAATATGGTGGTCTGGTAGGCGGTGGGTTAAGGAAGAAGGTGGTTCGGGGAAGAGATAGGAAAGAGTAGTGAGAGATAGTGAGAGAGAGAGAGAGAGAGCAAGAGACGGGAAAGAAATGGAAGTGAGAAATGAAATGGTTCTGAAGGAAGCGTACACATATACTCCCTCCGTACCCCTTTTGATCCGCCACACATCGCCTTCCCCATAGCCTTCAGATGAGTTTACTTTGACTCATCCCATGAGTCCCAGCGCACCATGGTCCTCTAGTTGACTATGAATCTCGTCCATCCATTTTGATTACCCGTTTAGGTCTCCTCATCCAATACGTGTTACGAAATCACATTGATCTCCCTAGTCAACGCATCTAACGTCTCTAGTCGAGAATCAACCATTAACTCTTTTGGGTTGAGCAACAGGGAGTCTCGGGTCCCAGGCCAATGAGCCTCAAATCCATTAATTTTGACACCCCAATCCGAGGCCCATTGCCAATCCCTTGTAAAATACACTCCTCATTTTTTTATTATATTTAATTAACTACTTAATTAATTATTAATTAAGGTTTATCCATTTTATATTTAGGATTAATTCAATAAAAAATAAAAGAATTTAGTTGTTCTTTATTTATTTGTTTTGATATTTATTTATTAAATTTTCTTAACTAATTAAAATATTAACGTTTTAATTAATTAGGGTTACCTCATTATTAGGGTTAAATTAGGAATTGTGGGATTAAATCGGGGATAATACTTAGGATTTTAAGGGGTGAAAAAATAGGGAAAAATAGGGACTGGGGATACATCTCATGACATCTAATTTATTTCATTTAATTAGGTTTTTGGTATTATATTATTATATCATATTTAATATATCTTTGTTAACTAAATTAAATGATATTTTCAAAGTAAAAATGAGACCAAAAAAACTTGGGATACGATTTGGGATAAAACCAAGGGGTTATCAAGATTTAGATCAGGACTAAAAACGGGATAAAGGGTTATGTCGAACGCAAAATTATGATTCATAATTTATTTTCTTAAATAAATAAAAACAATGTTTTTGCAAGGGATAAGGGGATAAAACCAATTCAAACTCACTTCATATTGCAAGACCTCTACCCTAGTGTATTGATGCATTTTCTAAAATCTAGTATTTCTCCGTCCCCGATTCGTGAGGGTTTTTTCAAGGGATAAAAACAATCAACCAACCAATATTTTTAAGAAGAACTACAGTACTCTGATCCTTCCTCTAATGCGAAGGTACGTAGGCATATAGTTGTAAACTCTAGCGAGTGCAGTATAAAAAACCTTTTTGGGTCTCCCCATTAATTCTAATGAAATACTTTGGTAAATATAATAAATAATTAACAATTAATTAGTAATAAAGCAAACACCTTAGAAACACACACTAGCCCTAGAATTCTAGGAGGATCCTAGTTAAGTACAATGGAGGTAAGGGCTGCCTATCACCTTCCCCTTACTTAACCGACTCCCGAACCTAGACTCTCAGCCCTAGTTATTATGTTTTATCATTATTTCCCTATCCTTATGAACGAGTAAAGAATGGATGCGACTCTGTCATTTTTCCAGCCCCGACAACTGGCAACTCTACTAGGGATGTCTTATACTTCCCTAAAGAGAGTCCATCCTAACCTCTAATTTTGGGGTTTGTGTGTTTCTTTGGTTTGGGTTATACTTGGACATCCATAAAGATAGAAAGGGGCCCTATATGGGCCCAGGCAACCATGTCAGATCTCGAAAGTTTAAAGGTTCTTCAAGGAATGATGCTTAACTCCATTCAAAGAAAGTTCACACTCAAATATGGGAGGATTCTTGATCTCTTGAGAATCCTTGTAAAGGTAAAGACAGTCACTTCCTTGTTTCAATACTTTCTTCTAGCCCCCATGCTAGAAGTGTTTGGGTTATACTTGGACATCCATAAATATAGAAAGGGACTCTACATGGGAATGGGTAAAAAAGTAAAGCCTAAGGAACTAGCTGTCACTTTAGGGATACCCACTGAAGACCTTCTGTCACACTACAAAGAAGACAGAGATATCCAAGGTCTCAAAAGAAGTTACATGGAAGGAGTAGCCCGGAGAATAGCTGGGGCAGAAAGGTGGAGGTCCTACATTGACGTCTTAGGTTTGATAATGTTTGGGATAGTCCTTTTCCCTAATGTAAGTGAGATTGTTGATGTTGCTACTATCAACATCTTTTGGGCTGTGAAGAATCTAGAGGTAGATCCAGTACCCACTCTGCTAGTTGATGTATATTACACCATGAACACTTTCCATAGTAAAGATAGTGGATCATTCTGCTGTTGCATTCCATTGTTGTACCAATGGTTTGCCTCACACCTTTATAAGAACATCCATATGATAGAGACCAAGGGTAATCATGCTTGGGATCAAAAGCTTATTTCCCTTGATGAAAGATAGATCCTCTGGTTCCCAAAGAAGATAAATGTCGGGGATATAATTATCAATTGTGGGAATTTTCCCAATGTACTCCTTATTGGTTCCAAAGGGTGCATTAATCACAATCATGTATTGGCTCTAAGGAAATTGGGTCACCCCATATAGGAGAGCCTGAGGAAGATGAGCTAGAGGAGTTTATCTTGTATGGTGGAGAGACTTTACATAAAGAAATGCTTAGGAAGGTTACTCATGCATGGGAAAAAGTGCATGTAAAGGAAAACAAGCAAAAGAGGAAGGATTCTTAGAAGAATCCTACACCCCTTGGGTTAAGGAAAGGGTCCGTTTAATTAATCTACCTTTTGTGATTGACCTAACTTATGTTCCAGACATACCTGATCTTATTCCAGTGTCCATTGAGGAGGTCGGCCGTCTCAAAGCTACTATTTCTAGGCTGGAACAAGATAAGGAAAACTTAGAGCATAGTCTTTATGATGCGACCTATGAAAAGAACCAGATAAGCTACGACCTTGAGCAGAAGGACAAATACCTCCTTGAGAATATGGAGGAACTCCAGGACGAAAGAAGCAAAAGACAAAAGACTTTGGGAGGTTTATTCAGCGCCAGAGTTAACTTTGAAAATCTCAATGGTTAATTAAAGGAGGCCCACACTGAAGGTCAGAGGTGGAAGAGGTCATGGGAGCTAGCCGTATGGGAACAACAGGAAAGTGAAAGCACTGTAATGACTCAAGTTCATGGATTCAAAGGGACGCTTGCAAAATCCCAAGCTATTGCTGCTAGGCAATGACAACTAAGGATAGAAGATGAGCAGATGTTGCCACTTAATTGAAGGAGGATCTACCAAGAGCTTTTGAACCTTAGAGAGCAGGTGCGTCTTGAGAACCAAGATAACGAACTTCTGATAGCCCAGGTCACACAGTTAGAAGGAGAAATCCAATACCTAAGGGACCTCTCTGTTGCCGCTCAAGTCATTGTTCAGGAACAAGGTGACTGAGCTAAAGCATGGAGGGTTGAATATTCCAATATGGCAGAATTCACTAACAACTTAGTTCGAGACATCCCTAGGATGTACAAAAGAGCTGATGGTGTTACAAACTTCCACAACACTCCCCAAGAAGTACTTGAGTTTATCAAGCTATACAATGTCATGTTGAAGGAGTCTAAGGCCCATTTAAAGAAGGAAAGGGAGGCACCACTCTAGTTTTTGTTTTCTTTTTTAAGAATTTGTCTTTCCGTTTTTTCTTGATGTATTATTGTCAGCGGGCGTCATCCCCGTACGAACCTTTACTTTGGGTTTATGAATAAAGTTATTTTTATGGTATCTATAATTGTGTTCATATTCATAAAAAGTGTGTAATAACAGAAACATTTTTTGCATGCATCATCATGAATGCATACACATTTTATTACAAATGCATTGAAAAGAAAAGAAAAATATTTTTCTCATACTTTCCCAATATCCTCGAACGTGACAACGTGACTCTCCAAACTCGAGCTCAACATAAGAAGGCCATGGAGCAACTTGAACCAAATCAGGCAGCACTTAGGATGGATCTAGACTCAGTCAAAGGGAATATGGAGGAAATGAAGGACAAGATGGATCAACTCACGAGAGCCAATACCAACATGTTGGCAAGGGAGGCTGAGACTGATAAAAGGAAGGCTGCTTCCATGTCTACCCTTCGGGATGGTACCCCCTACAAGGATTTACTTCTGACATCCAAGGGGGCGAAACTAAGGGTGGTACCTTTCATCCTGAAGGGTCTATCCCAACCTTTGTTCACAATGGGACATCTCGTCCTATACAAATACCAATTCCGAAAGACAACTATGTGGATCTAATCCAACAATATGAGGAGTAAGATGTTATGGGCATGGTTCAGGAAAGCAAATCAGCTACTCACTCAGTTGTCACTATTGGGGAAACAAGAACTGAAGACAAATCTAAAATCCTAGAAGAAAGATTGAAGGTGATTGAAGGTTTTAGTATCTTCGGAGTTGATGCTATATGGATATGCTTAGTATCAGACGTTGCTATACCTCCAAAGTTCAAAGCTCCTGATTTTGATAAATATAAGGGTGTTAGTTTCCCTAGGAACCACCTCAGGATGTTCGTCAGAAAGATGGATGCTTACACAGCAAATGAGAAACTAATGATGCATAACTTCCAAGACAGTCTAAGTGGGGCATCCCTAGACTAGTACATGCAGCTGGAAAGAACCCATATCCTGACTTGGGAGGACCTAGCTAATGCCTTCTTAAGGCAGTACAAATATAACCTAGATATGGCTCCCAATTGCATGCAGCTTCAGAATCTGTCTCAAAAAGGCAGTGAATCCATCAAGGAGTATGCCCAAAGATGGAGAAAACTAGCTTTCCGCATTCAACCTCCCCTCTTGGAGAATTAGTTAGTTAACATGTTTATGGTCACCCTGCAAGGCCCTTACTATAAAAAGATGATCGGTTCGGTATCTACCGGATTTACCTACTTGGTAATAATTGGGGAAAGAATTGAGAATGGCTTAAAAATCGATAAAATTGGAAAACCATCCTCAAATCCAAATAGTAACAAAAGGTACTCCAACAATAACAATTCGAAGAAAGGTGAGACCAACACTGTCATAGTCGAAGGGAGTTTGTGGGTGCCTTACAATTCTTACATAGATGCAGTAGGCCCTAATCAGTATCCACAACAGGCATACTCTAGGCCTCAAGCATGACGGGCTAGAGCACCGCCTCAACAAAATCAAGAAAATGGGTACACCCGGAGGGATCAGTAAAGACCATGGAAGTAATTTGATCCCATACCTACAACATATACTCAGGTCTTGCCATACTTAATTCAAAAGGGATTGGTAGAGATTAAACCTCTACCACCTCCGCCAAATCCTCCTCCTCGTGGTTACGATGCTAATGACAGGTGTGACTTCCATGCCGGATCACCAGGACATACTAGTGAGAAGTGTTTGGCACTCAAGTTCAAGGTACAAGACTTATTGGATCGCAAGATTATCTCTTTCACTCTACAGGGTCCAAATGTGAAGGGAAATCCAATGCCAAGACACGGTGATCCGACTATCAATGCGGTGGAGGGACTAGACGACACCGTTCTGACCCAAATGATAGATCAAGTGAAAACTCCCATATCAAAGATACATGAAAAATTGATCAGTTACAAGGCATTCAAAGACTTACATGCTAACTGTAAAATTTGTCTCACCAATCCAGACACATGTGGAAGGATGAAAATGTGTCTTCAACAAATGATGAATGAAGGTTTGGTTCAAATCGGGTATATCAAGAAGTTAGAATATGTCTCATTCATAGAATCTCAAGGGCACACACCTTTTGAGATCCCTTACCAGCAAATAGAATCTCCAACATAATTTCAAATACCATTTCCAACGTCTTCCCAAACATCGGTGCAAATACCATTTCTAGGAATATTCCAAATACATTTCAAATACCAGAAAACCCTATTGTCTTCTGCGTTCTTACACAATTCCCATTCGAAAGCACTAAGTTTGTACCTTGGAATTACACCTCTGCAGCATACGTAGGGGACAAACCCATAATACTAGAGCTAGCAGTCACTAGTATTGCTGGAACCGGCGGCATGACCTAGAGAGGCAAAGTGTTTTCTCCTAAACAACAATCGAAAAGAAAGACACATGAGGGTTCAAAAGAGAAGGAGGCTGAATCTTCCAAGAAGACTGTACCTCGAGAAGAAACCGAAGAGTTCTTAAGGTTGATCAGAAAGAGCGACTACAAGGTGGTAGACCAATTGATCCAACCACCCTCCAAAATCTCCATATTATCTCTGTTGTTAAGTTCTGAAGCCCATAGAGAATCCTTGTTGAAAATATTAAACGAAGCCCATGTCACTCGGGACATAACAATAAATAAATTTGAAGATGTGATGGATAGTATCACCGCTAGTAGTTGTTTGGGATTTAGTAATGACAAATTACCACCAGAGGGACATGCTCATGACAAAGCTTTACACATATCCGTCAAATGCGAAGATTATATCCTATCAAGGGTGTTGGTAGACACAGGATTGTCTCTAAATGTCATGCCTAAAAATACTTTGGGAAAGCTGAACAACGTAAGAACTTCCATGAAAGCTAGTACTTTGATGGTCAAGGCTTTTGATGGTTCGAAGAGGATCGTAATTGGATAGGTTCATTTACCAATAATTGTGGGACCCCATACCTTTATGGTCACTTTTCAAGTAATGGACATCAATCCATCCTACAATTGTCTCATAGGACGACCGTTGATCCACGCCACATGAGCTGTAACTTCAAGCTTACACCAGACGTTGAAATTCATAATAAATGATAAGCTAATAACCGTCGAAGGGGAGGAGGACATGTTCGTTAGCCACCTTTCATCCTTTAAATACATAGTAATGAATGGAGAAACATTGGAAATACCTTTTCAATTCTTGGATATTGCAATAGTCATCTGAAGAAAATAAAAATCAATATCCCCATGGGAGACAATTTCAAAATTGACCAAGGGTCGAGATGGCCAGGGCTGGGGAAACTTGTTGGAAATACTAGAGAAAAAGGATCGGCTAGGGCTGGATTACATACCAGCTAATGAAGGAGTTCAGAAGACAGACCAGAAGAAGCTTTGTACACTTCAAGAAACCTTCCATAGTGCGGGATATAGGGATGAAGATCAAGTGATTGTGGTTGAAGAATAAGAAAAAGGGATACCCATCTTGGTGTGTCATTGTTCACCAAATATAACTCTCAGCAATTGGAAGGTTGTTGAGATCCCGAAGATGATTTCCAATTCGAAGTAATTTACTATTTTTTTTAAAATAAAAAATAATAAGTCCTTTGCTATGCCCAAGGCAAATGGACAAGATTTGTAGGGCCCTCTTCATTTCAGTTACTTATTTATGAATAAAATTGCATTTTTGTTTTCAATCAAGATCCTTTTCTTTCATTTCAAATTTTCTTTTAAAAAAAATGGCAATACTCTTTCATTTCTATCAAATCGTCCAAAATATAATATTAGATAAAAATCTTCCTCATGCAGATTAATGAATGAACCTATTGAAAATGACACAACTATAATTCCTTATAACTTTGAATTCCCAATTAACCAAGCGAAAGAATATGACGAGGACGACTGTGAACTGCTAGAAGAGTTAGCAAGGTTGCTGAAGCAAGAGGACAAAGAAATTCAACCTCATCATAAACCAGTGGATATGATCAATATGTGGACTGAAGAAAACAAGAAGGAGGTTAAGGTTGGAGCTTCCTTAAAAGATGAAGTTAAGAAAAGGTTGATCGAACTCTTACATGAATACTCAGATATGTTTGCTTGGTCATACCAGGATATGCCAGGGTTAGACACGGACATCGTTGTACATAAACTACCGCTCAAACCAGAATGTCCTTCAGTTAAGAAAAAATTGAGAAGAACTAGGCCAGACATGTCTCTCAAGATTAGGGAAGGGGTCAGGAAACAACTCGATGCAGGATTCTTAGATTTTGCAAAATATCCATAGTGGATGGCTAACATTGTTCCTGTTCCAAAGAAAGGCGACAAGGTCATAATATGTGTAGATTATCGGGATTTGAATAGGGCAAGCTCTAAGGACGACTTTCCACTACCACACATTGATGTAGTGGTAGATAATACCGCTCAGTTTCCGATCTTCTCCTTCATGGGTGGATTCTCAAGATATAACCAGATAAAAATGGATCCTGCAGACATGGAGAAAACCACGTTTATCACCCCTTGGGGCACCTTCTGTTACAAGGTAATTCCTTTCGGATTAAAAAATGTCGGTGAAACATATCAAAGGGAAATGTTGACCCTGTTCCATGATATGATCCATAAAGAAATAGAAGTATATGTTGACGATATGATTTCCAAATCACATGTCGGAGATGATCACATAGTCAACCTACAAAAACTATTTGATCATCTAAAAAAGTTCAAGTTACGCCTGAATCCAGCAAAGTGTAATTTTGGGGTTAGATCAGGAAAGTTATTAAGGTTTGTAGTCAACCAAAGGGGAATTGAAGTCGATCCTAATAAAGTTAAAGTTATCCAAGAGATGTCATCTCAAAGGACAGAAAAGGAGGTTCGAGGATTTCTGGGGAGACTGAATTACATTGCTAGGTTCATCTCACATCTTACAGCTACGTGCGAACCAATCTTCAAGTTACTCAGGAAAAATCAGGCCATTGAATGGAATGAAGGTTGTTAAAAGGCCTTCGACAAAATTAAGGAATACCTGCAAGAGCCACCTATCTTGGTACCACCATCCCAGGAAGACCACTTATAATGTACCTAACAGTACTTGACAACTCTACGGGATGTGTATTGGGGGAACAAGATGAGACCAGAAAAAAGGAGCATGCAGTCTACTACCTAAGCAAGAAGTTCACTCATTGTGAATCCCAATATTCACTATTGGAGAAGACTTGATGTTCCCTAGTTTAGACTGCTCGGAGGCTCAGACAATATATGGTGTGTAATACTACTCTACTGATATCCCAAATGGATTCTATCAAGTATATCTTCGAGAAGCCTGTAGTAACTAGGAGAATAGCCCGATGGAAAATGTTGCTAATAGAATACGACATCCAATTGTCACACAAAAAGCCAGAAAAGGGTGTGTGCTTGAAGATTATCTCACACATCAGCCAACTGAAGATTACCAACCTATACAGTTTGACTTTCCTGACAAAGATATTATGGTAATAAGGATTGTGAGACCCCAGGTCCCAATGAGGGACCCGAACCAGGATCACGATGGAAACTAGTATTCGATGGTGCCTCGAACGCAACAGGACACGAAATTGGAGTCATTATAACCTCCCCAATAGGGTACCATATTCCCTTCATGATTAGGTTATGCTTTACTTGTACAAATAACATGGCAGAATGTGTGGCGTGTATCCTAGGGATTAACAAAGCCATTGACCTAAGAATTAAGATCCTAGAAGTATACGGAGATTCATATATCATCATCAATCAAATTAAGGAAGAGTGGGGACCCATAATGCTAAGATAATCTAGTACCGAGACCACATCCGGAAGATGATCACTTACTTTGACGAGGTTACCTTCCATTATATTCCTAGGGAGGAGAATCAACTAGCGGACACCTTGGCCACTCTATCATCCATGTTCAAGGTCAAGTGGTACAAAAAAGCGCCGACTATAAGAATTTACCATTTGGATGAGCCTGCATATTGCATAGCCATAGAGGTAGAAGAGGATAATAAATCATGGTTTAATGACATCAAACAATTTCTTCAGAGACAGGAATATCCTGCAAATGCCTCGAGTGGGGATAAGAAGACACTCAGGAGATTGGCTTCCCAATTCTTCCTTAATGGGGAGGTATTTTACAAGAGGGATCATGACATGGTCTTGCTAAGACGCTTGGACGAGTATGAGAAAGACATGCTTATCAAAGAAATTCACGAAGGATCCTTTGGCACTCACACTAGTGGGCATTCCCTGGCTAAGAAAATTCTCAGAGTAGGATATTACTGGATGACTATGGAAATTGATTGTTTCAAATACGTCAAGAAATGTCAAAAGTGCCAGATCTATATGGATAAGGTACATGTTTCGCCCACTCCCTTAAACGTTTTGATTGCTCCATGTCCATTCTCCATGTGGGGATAGACATAATCGAGATGATTGAGCCCAAAGCTACGAATGGACACCGATTCATTCTGGTTGTTATCGATTACTTCACCAATGTGATAAGACAAGTGATTACACAATTCATCAAGAAGGAGATCATTTGTCGATACGGGGTTCCTAACAAGATTATCATGGATAATAAATTGAATCTAAATAACAAAGTGATGGAGGAGTTATGCGAGAGTTTCAAAGTTGAACACCATAACTCGTCACCTTATAGACTAAAGATGAACGATGCAGTAGAAGCAGCCAACAAGAATATCAAAAAGATCATCCAGAAGATGGTGAAAACCTATAAAGACTGGCATAAGATGCTCCATTTTGCCCTGCACGGCTACAAAACTTTTGTCCGCGCCTCAACGGGAGTAACTCGTTCTGGTATATGGTATTGAATTCGTACTCCCTATTAAAGTTGAAATCCCCTCATTAAGAGTCCTGATGGAGACCAAATTAGACGAAGCGGAATGGGTACAAACCAGGTTCGATAAATTAAACCTTATATAAGAGAAGCGCATGGCCGTGGTATATCACAGGCAACTATATCAGCTAAGGCTCAAGAAAGAATTCGACAAGATAGTTTGTCTTCGACATTTAGAAGAAGGTGATCTAGTACTCAGGAAAATCATGCTCATCCATAAGGATCCCCATGGAAAATGGACCCCAAACTATGAAGGACCATACGTCATAAAAAAGGCCTTCCCTGGAGGAGCCTTGATTCTCACAACCATGGATGGAGCGGAGTTACCACAATCTATAAACTATGATGCGGTCAAGAAATACTATGCCTAGGAAAAGAGGATAAAAAGTTGGCTAAGTCGAAAACCCTAAAAGGCGACTTAGGCAAAAATTAGGGCGGCCCGGTGGATTGAAAACTTGAAACAGAAATCCAACCAAAAATTAGGTACTTATATAAAAAGTAAAACCCGATAAGTCGAAAACCCCAAAGGGAGGCTTAGGTAGAATAGGGTATATCATCCAGGTGGACTAAGACTCGAAAAGAGCGGTCCAGGAAAAAATTAGGGATATCTAAAAGGCATGTAACCGCATCACTTGTTTCATCCTACGACAAGAATTGAGATGGAAGTAATCAATTCAATCAACACTTTCGGAAATAAAGTATTGTGACCTCGAAGACATAGGGATAATAGCATGTGTTGGGTTCAATAGGGACAAAAATAAATATCTTTTTCATTGCTATTTGTTATATCTTCTTAGATTTTCAGTAATCCCTCCTTACGGGAATTACTTCCTTATGTACTAGTACCCATTTACGGGCCAAAGAACAATTAATAAAATTTGTTTTTTGAATCTCTTTCTTTGCATTTCAATCTTTCCGCTTGATTACAAAATATGAATTATTTGTGAATAATGCATTGAAACGTTGGGCATAGTAAAAAAGCTTTCAAGATAAAACATATTATACTTCAATTTTGAAAATGTCAAAGGGACCATAATCTTCCAACATTGCTTCTCAAGTAAACACAGGGTCCACAAATCAACAGTCACGATCTAACCAATACAAAAGTTTCTTCCCTTTAAAAAAAAGGCACATTGCATACTCTAAGATATTGTTACCACAAGAAATTGATAGGGCAGGTTGAAGGCGTATTTAATGAAAGCGCCTTATGGATTTAAGTATTATTCCATTAGGAAGAAAATAGACCCAACTTTTGTAAAAAGTATGTCACAATTGGTTGATAGAGTTCGACATCTCGAACGGCTAAGGTTAGAAAAGGTTAGACACAGTAAGGCTAAGAAGGAAAAAATAGCTTTCGTCGATTATTATGCGACAAATCCAATCTATGAGGCTGATTGTGCCTCATCGACCGAATTAGAAATTGACGTGGCTGAGTTAAAGCCAGGATCTGCTTATGAGTGTCGGTTATTACTTCCTGCACAAGGGAAAAATCTTGTCGAAAACAATCCAAAATTCCCTTCAAAAACTTATACATTTGATGTGACAAAGTGTGAGGAAATTTTTGATTTGTTAGTTAAAGATGGTCAAATGGTGGTGCCACCTGGTACTAAAATACCACCATTGGAACAAAGACAGAAAAGAGGATTTTGTAAGTATCATAATTATCTTGGTCATAATACCTCTAATTGTTATCTTTTCAGGGATCTGGTTCAGAAAGCAATTCAAGAAGGCAAGTTAAAATTTGTTGGCCGCAAAATGAAGATCGACACTGACCCTCTCCACCAGGAGGAAGCTCTATTCGTTGAGCCAGTCGAGATCAACATGGTCAAGATCTCTAAATATGATGAGGCTGACATGTTAGAGGAAACTGATGAAAGCCCAGATGTCGACATAGCTGATGTCTATCCAAAGGCAGATGAAGATTTGGTAGATTTCCTGTATCGCTGCAAGAATAAGGGTTCACAAGTCTGCTTATGCCCTAAATATGGCGTTGTCACCGACAAAGTTGCTGCTGAAAATTTCCAAAAGCTACAATTAGGAAAAAGAAAAGGAAGTGGGCTGAACAGAGCCCGCCAAAATGAAAGAATCCAAGGAAAGCTGTGGAAAATGCTCAAGCAAGGCCTAGGAGCTTCGTACCATCGGCAAGTGCTCATAGAGGCACCTGGATCAAGCCTCACGGAAAACTAGAAACCCCACAAGGTGTTTGTTATACGGTGAACTGACTTTTGTGTTTTGCTTTGAAAAGCAATGTCGCAGATAGCAAGAGTCGCCACCGACTTTTCTTTTATCCAATAAGGAAAGGCGGAAAAGAACAGGAAAGACCTTGATTAGATTTTGAGTTCGAGAGGTACCTTATACAAAGGGAAGGTGTTAGCACCCTTTGTATCCATGGTTATCCATGGGCTCTTAATTGCTTAGCTCACTTATGTTTTCTTTGTTCGAGAAAGTGTTTGAGGAATGTAGGGTGTTTAGAAAATATTTGAATGGAGAGTTTAACTTTATAATGATTCTTGTACGAATGTATACAAAGTGTTTATCTCGTTTGATTTTGAAAGATGTTTAGAAAAATATAACTCGGCGATGATTCTGGTGCGAATGTTTGCCAAGTGGTGATTTTCTAAAAGATGTTTTGAAAAGTGGGAGGTGTGAAAAGTATTTTAAGCTGTGAGCGGGCATTTAAGAGTTATACCTGACAAAGGTCTTTATAGGTATTTCCTATCCTTAGGAGGGTAAAACTGTCCTTACTATTGAGAAGTAAGTAGTCTTATCCTTTGGATGTAAATGGACATCGTAGGGTCGTCGATCGGTCATTGAAGGCAACATTTGTTAGGATACCTTAGCATTCGAAGGGACGATCATCATTTAACCGTAGGCTACCACGAAGGGTCATCGAGGGACAAAGTCATGTATTCGAAGGCAACATTCGAGGGACTATGATGATTTAACCGAAGGGTCTTTGCTAAGGGTATCCTTACATTCGCGGAACATGGTCGTAATATCGTAAGGCACCAAAGAGAGGGCCCAGATCATATGTTCGAAGGCAATGTAATCAGTCAAGTAATTAAAATGAATCTTCACAAGGGTATCCCACAAATAAAGTGGAATACCTAGCAAACTGTCTCTTCAGGAGTATGTGAACCCTCACAAAATTCAACAAACGGGTTAGAATACCAAGCTAGGGTGCAACCAAGAATTGCACCAAACAAAGAATCATAGCAATAATGGTGTCAGGCAAACAGCGTGTAGATGCAATAGAAAACATGTCAATCGAGTACATAACAGATTAGAATGCAAATGGAAAAAAACAAATACTGTCATGTTCGCTACTGCCTCGCCTAGCGAAGGCTTGGCGAACCCTCGCTACATGTTCGCTCAGCGAAGTGCTGGCGAACGGCTGCGAGTTCTGGGTTCTCCTTTGATAACAGTGCGATTTCCGGAACCCCAAACCCTATGACATCCATTACAGAAATTACATGGTTAAACATTCAAGATATTGTGTTACACATTCATGCATACTTAAACCCATATGCAAAACCTAATGAGAAATTCAATCATAATGCCTCATGTATTTGCAGATATCAAATTAGGAGCATAAAATTAGTGGGGGTGTGGGTAACCTGTTTACAATTGAGTTGGGCGGAGGTAACCTTTGTGCATATGAGTTTCCTTCGGGGTATCCGGGGGTTACTCTGAATTCTCTTCGTTAGCCTCCAGGCTTTTTCCGGTTGCCTCTGTTAGGGTTTGCTTGTTCCCTCTCTGTCCATCGTCTGTCTATCTGTCCATTCTCTGTGTGAAGTTCTGGTATTTATAATAATTGTGTCTTGGTGGGCTCAGAATTAAGCCCAACATTTTCTGGTATTTCATGAGCTCGCTAGGCGAGTGAGGTAGCGAAGGATTTGCCTAGCGAAGGGTTCGCTCGCCTAGCGAGCATGCCAGTTTAGGTCATCTTCTGGATTTGGTAACCTGTGCGCTGGACCCTTGCTCCTTTAACATTAATGTCTTGAAAATGGATTAGAATGTCTTGAAAAAATTCCTGAACACTTAACGGGCAAATTTTAGGGTATGACAGCTGCCCCTGTTCAATATTCATAAACCGAGAGAGTTAGAATGGTATGTATACCATTCGTGATCTGGAGGTGGAAGATTATTGAACACTTAGAATTCCCCAAAAAATTGCGCTTGTTAATTAAAAGTTAGTCTTGATGGAGATGGGCTTAAAGATGCCATCCAGAAAGTATGAGGATGGAGGCTTCAGAGTGCGTCGTACATTAGACCATATCCGAAGACATGGGTGTCATACTGGGTCTTACGCTAGACCGTATAATGAGTCGTCCATTAGGTGATATTAGGGTGAGCTGAACCTGATGAGATAAGAATCCGAATGGGTCGTACACTGCTGGGGATAAAGGATCAGAATGGATCATATGCTGGATTGTATCTGAATTACAGAATGAACCGTCCGTTAGGCTGCATCTGGAGAGGTAAAGATCAGAATTGATCGTACGCTAGATCGTATCTGAGTAGCAGAATGAGCCGTCTGTTAGGCTGTATCTGGAGAAATAAAGGTCAGAATGGATCGTACGCTAGATCGTATCTGAGTAGCAGAATGAGCCTTCCGTTTGGCTGTATCTGATGATAAAAGGTAGTCGTACGCTAGACTACACTTCAGAATGTACCGTACGCTAGGTAGTATCTGAGGAATAAAGATCAGAATGGATCGTACGCTAGATCGTATCTGAGTAGCAGAATGAGCCGTCCGTTAGGCTGTATCTGATGATAAAAGGGGTAGTCATACACTAGACTACACTTCAGAATATACCGTACGCTAGGTAGTATCATAGGGGATGAACATCCAAATGGATCGTACGCTAGACCGTATTGGAACAGTTGAAGGAACCATACGTCAGGCTGAATCAGAATGAACCGTACGTTAGGCTATATCTGATAATATTTGTATATGTTGTATTTGCAATAAATGTCTGGGATGGGCTTAAAGATGCCATCATTAGGAGGATGTCAGAATGCTCATTAGAATGAACATCCATATGGATTATATCTGAAAGATGCATCTGAATCTAAAATGTAACCGATGAGGATGTCCGTCTGAATGAACCTTTATTTTGACTGTATCGGGAGGATAATTAACCTGAAAAAAGGTTAGCCTCATGCCATGTCATGATGCATGAGATGTTTTATGCTTGTGAAAATAAATGTGAACATTGCATGCATGTATATGATGCGAAATGATGCATGAATGAATTATGCGTCTGAAAATTTTTGCCAGGGGAAAATAAATCCCCATATTCTGGTTGGAGATATTTGTATTAATGACTCTTTCTTAGCTGGGGGTATTTGATTTCTTGTCTGATGGTAGAAATATTCATCAGGACCTGGCTGAGGGATAAAAGAGATGACCAGTCTGTCTAGTAACGCCAATTTCTTCTGGGAAATAACTGGTTTTGCTGGGGAATAGGATTAGCAACTGGATTCATCGGAAAGCATGGTTAGACTTTATCGTCGACCCTAAAGTTATTTAGTAATTTCTATTCCTATTTTATGCATGTATTTTCGGTAAACATCAATCATGTTCAAACGCATATATTAATTCGAATTAAATCAATGGACGTTTATGCAAACAAAACAGAGAAAGTAAAACAACGGCGTCTTTTTGGAAATAAAATTGTATCGATTTTGAAAGAGGGCCTATAAACAGGCAATTTGAGTACAAGGAGACAAAGATCCTAGTAAGAGGAAATTGTCAAGAAAACAAAGAAAAGCTATGAAGAAAAAGTCCTATTAATTTTAATTTCACTACTGTCATTATGTCTTCAAGCCTCTCATCTCCTGCTGTCGGATAGAAGTGATTGGCTTGTTCAGTCCCTTTGACTTGGGTGAAGCTGACCTAGAACGGGACATAGTCATACGCTTTAATCCCTAATTTTTTCCTGGACCGCCTTTTCAGGTTTTCAGTCCACCAGGATACCCTTTCTTGCCCAAGCCGCCTTTTCAGGTTTTCGACTTGCCGGGTGTACATTTTTATATGTTTATCCCTAGTTTTTGCCCGAACCCTTTTGGTTCGCCGGGATGCCCTTACTTTTGCCTAGATACGTCGACCTAGCGGGTCTCTTTTATGCGTAGTATTTTTTAACTATGTCTGCGTTCACGGGATGTGGGAAGTCTTCGCCATCCATTGTAGCAAGCATCATGGCTCCACCAGAGAATACCTTCTTAACTACAAATGGCCCTTCGTATGTGGGAGTCCATTTGCCTCTAGAATCACCTTGTGGTAGAATGATACGCTTTATTACCAAGTCACCAATTTGATATACCTGTCTCTTGACTTTTTTTATTAAACGCCTGGATCATGCGCTTCTGATATACCTGCCCATGACAAACAACCGCAAGTCTCTTCTCATCAATCAAATTTATCTGATCGAGTCGAGTCTGAATCCATTCATCTTCATCTAAGCCTGCATCTTTCATGATTCTTAGAGAGGGAATCTGAACTTCCACTGGTAAAATAGCTTCCATTTCGTAGACCAAAGAGAAAGGAGTTGCCTTTGTCGAAGTGCGCACTGAAGTGCGATAACCATGAAGAGAAAAGGGTAACATCTCATGCCAGTCTTTGTATGTTACTGTCATTTTTTGTATGATCTTCTTAATATTCTTATTAGCAGCTTCTACGGCGCCATTCATCTTTGGCCGGTACGAAGAAGAGTTATGGTGTTTTATTTTGAACTGCGCGCAGTGTTCAGTAATCATCTTGTTGTTCAAATTAGTGCCATTATCAGTGATAACTCTTTCAGGGATGCCATACCGACAAATAAGACTATTCTTGATGAACCGTGCCACCACATTCTTGGTGACAGAAGCAAATGAGGCTGCCTCTACCCACTTTGTAAAGTAATCAATAGCAACAAGAATGAAATGATGTCCATTAGAAGCAGTAGGTTTAATCTCTCCAATCATATCAATGCCCCACATTGCAAAGGGCCAAGGTGTTGTCAATACGTTCAATGGAGCAGGAGGTACATGTACTTTGTCCGCATAGATCTGACACTTGTGGCAAGTTCTGGAGTGATGGTGGCAATCAGCTTCCATGGTAGACCAATAATACCCTGATCTCAGAATCTTCTTGGCCATCGTATGTCCATTAGAATGAGTCCCGAAAATACCGTCGTGTATGTCTTCCATAATCTTTTCTGCTTCCCTTTTATCCACACAACGAAGGAAAGTCGAATCATGATTACGTTTGTATAATACTCCATTACTCAAAAAGAATTTAGCGGAGAACTTCCTCAGAAATTTTCTGTCATTGATGGATGCCCCTTCAGGGTATTCCTGAGTTTCTAAATATCTTTTTACTTCGTGGAACCAAGGTTTCTCTTCTACTTCATCAGCATTAAGTTCATAACAATATGCTGGTTCATCTATTCGTTCAATGGTGATCATGGGAGCTTCATTGGCCCATCTGACTCTGAACATAGATGACATGGTAGCCAATTCGTCTGCCAACTGATTCTCTTCTCGTGGAATATGTTTGAATGTAATCTCTTCAAAGTATGGGATTAATGTTAACACCCGCTCTCGATAAGGGATGAGATTCGGATGTTTAGTGTCCCATGCTCCTTTGATCTGACTGATTACTAAGGCTGAGTCCTCGTACACACTCAAAAACTTGATTCTCAGGTCTATAGCAGCTCTGAGTCCCAAAATACATGCTTCATACTCAGCCATATTGTTGGTACAGTCAAAACATAGTCTAGCAGTGAAAGGCGTCTGGCAACCCTTGGGGGAAATAATTACAACACCAACACCATTACCCAATGCATTAGAAGATCCGTCAAAAACCGTAGTCCATCGGGATCCCAGTTCGGGTCCTTCATCTGGTCCAGGTTCTTCATGATCAGTAACAAGCATGACATCCTCATCTGGGAACTCAAAATTCATAGATTGGTAATCATCAATTGCTTGATGAGCCAAATGATTAGCTAGCACGCTTCCTTTGATTGCTTTCTGAGTAGTATATTGGATATCATACTCTGTTAAAATCATCTGCCATCTTGCTATTCTTCCGGAGAGGGCAGGTTTCTCAAATATATATTTGATAGGATCCATCTTAGAAATCAATAAAGCGGTATGATTCAACATATACTATCTTAGTCGGCGAGCAGCCCAAGCCAAAGCACAGCAAGTTTTCTCGAGCAATGAGTATCTTGTTTCACAGTCGGTAAACTTTTTGCTAAGGTAGTATATGGCATGCTCTTTTCACCCAGACTCGTCATGTTGCCCCAACACACACCCCATTGAATTTTCTAACACGGTCAAATACATGATTAGAGGTCTTCCTTCAACTGGTGGCATCAGAATTGGAGGTTCTTGGAGATACTTCTTGATTTTGTCAAAAGCTTCTTGACATTCATCATTCTAGATCATCTCTTGATTTTTCCTCAGTAATTTGAAGATGGGTTTGCAAGTAACAGTCAAATGGGAGATAAATCGGGCAATGTAATTCAAGCGTCCCAAGAAACCTCTGACTTCCTTATCTGTACGGGGAACTGGCATTTCTTGAATAGCTCTCACCTTAGCCGGGTCAACCTCAATTCCTTTACCACTGACAATAAAACCCAAGAGTTTACTGGATCTTACTCCAAAGGTGCATTTGTTCGGGTTCAATCTCAACTTGTATTTCTTCAACCTCTCAAACAGTTTGTATAAATGATCGAGATGTTCTTCTTCAGTATGAGATCTGGCTATCATGTCATCCACATATACCTCTATTTCATGATGGATCATATCATGGAACAAAACCACCATAGCACGCTGGTATGTTGCCCCTGCATTCTTTAAACTGAATGGCATTACTTTGTAACAGAAAGTGCCCCATTGCGTCACAAACGTAGTTTTCTCCATGTCTTCAGGCGCCATCTTAATCTGGTTATAACCTGAGAATCCATCCATGAATGAGAATACCTTGTGTTGAGCGGTGTTATCTACCAGAACATCAATGTGCGGAAGTGGAAAGTCATCTTTGGGACTCGCTTTATTCAAATCTCTGTAATCTACACACATTCGCATCTTACCATCCTTCTTTGGCACTGGTACCACATTAGCAACCCATTGAGGATAAGAAGTAACAGCCAAAAAACCTGCATCGAATTGTTTCATAACCTCGGCTTTGATTTTCTCAGACATTTCAGGATGCATGCGACGAACCTTTTGCTTAACAGGACGACAATCTTCCTTCACTGGCAAACGATGCACTACTATATCAGTATCCAGTCCTGGCATGTCTTCATAAGACCAAGCAAAAATCTCTATATAGTCATGTAACATCTGAATCAATCTTTCTTTGACACTGTTTCCCAAGCCTGCTCCTATTTTGACTTCTTTCTTGTCTACTTCAGTACCCAGATTTACAGTTTCAATTGATTCCTCATGCGGCTGTATAGTCTTTTCCTCTTGCAGTAACAGTCTGGCAAGCTCTCCGGGTACTTCATAATCTTCCTCACTTCCATCCTCGGCTTGGTAGATCGGATTTTCAAAGTCATAATGAACAGTAGCAGAATTATTATCAACAGGATCTAGAGTGGATATGGATCTGCAATTTGTTACGTGAGTGTGTGTAAGAAAGCATAGCTTGTTTAAAAGATGACAGAAAAGATAAAGAGCGCAATATTTGAATGCAAAAAGTCCATTGATTTATTGAATGTGGATATGCTTATGAAAATGACAAAACCCTTAACAAATTAGCTATTTGTGCCCGGGCATAGACACAATGCTTTAAGAAGTTCAATTGTAAAAATTAAAAATTTGCAACACTAAAATAGGCAATAATAATTACTCCTGACTAAAGGAAATCGGGATAGTGTCTTCAGCCTTCCAATTATTGAGTCCGTCACCAATTGTTGGGAAAATCCAGCTATCCAAGTCGCAATCACTATCAGCATCTTCTACATCATTAATCTGATCTTTGACTGCCTTTTCAGAGCTAAATCCCAGGCCAAATCTATCAGACTTGTACGGTACGTCGATCAGTTGACCCCAGCCAGTACGACCACCATCTTCGACCACGGCTTGAGCGTCTTTCAGAGAAGTCATAGCAGGAGGAGCACGAATAACCTTGGGCACATGGGAAGTTGGCTTACGGACAGGACCGGTCGGAGGAACTACTTCAAATGACTGAGAAGGAGTCTCAAAGAATTCACCATCCATCTCGACGTATTTGAAGGTATGCACACTACTGACAATATACTCTTCTTCTCCACACACAGTGACAATCTTACCCTCTATTGGATACATCAGCTTTTGATGGAGAGACGAAGCTACAACACTTGCCCCATGAATCCAAGGGCGTCCCAGCAAGCAGGAATAGGCAGGACGAATGTTCATTACGTGAAAGGTAGTGTTGAAGACTTGAGGTCCTATCTTGATAGGGAGAACCACCTCGCTATGGACAACGCTCTTCGCACCATCGTAAGCACGCACCACAATGTCACTAGGTTTCAGTTCAATGCTTTTACAGTCAAGTTTATCGAGCACAACTTTCGGTAGCACATTCAAAGAAGAGCCATTATCGATCAACACATGAGACAAGGTGATCCCCTTACACTCAATGGAGATATGTAGAGCTTTATTATGATTTTTTCCTGCTGGTGTCAGGTCAGCATTGGAAAAGCCTAGGCCATTGTCAACAGCCAAGTGAGCAACATAATTTTCGAACTGATCGACGGATGTCTCCTGAGGTACATGAGCGGTCTTCAAGAATTTTATCAATGCATTGGCATGAGATTCAGAAGATAACAACAAGGATAACATCGAAATTTTAGACGGAGTATGCCCCAACTGTTCTACCACATCAAAATCACTCTTGCGGATGATTTTCAGCATTTCTTCCATTTCCTGTTTGGCAACATCTTCGGTAGTAACTTCGACTGGTGTCCTTGACTGAGAAGGATTGATTACTGGTTCTTTTCCTCGAGTTTCAGGGACGGGGGGTGAGATTTCTAGAGAAAAGATCCTTCCGCTTCGAGTAATTTTACTAGTCCCAACAATGTCAACGTCATTAGGATTAGCAGAATTATCATCTTGCTTTATGCCGTGGATGTAAACATCACCTCCATAATTCCACGGAATGGCTTTGCTTGAGGAATACGGTACTGGGCCAGGTGCAGTAATAATTAGGGGAGCTACCTTGGGCTCAGCAGTAATCTTCACAAGCACTCTAGTAGCGGTAATCTTCACAGGCACTCTGGACCTAGCAATCACATATATTTCTTCAATGGGGTTCTCCACCTTAGGAATCTTTTCTAAGAGAATTGTACGATCATCCATCAGCCGTTGAATACCCTTCCTCAACTTCAAGCAATCATTGGGTCGGAGTATACAGAGATCGCAATTTTCAGCACAACCTGGAAATAAACCAGCTTGTAATAAATTCTTCTTGATGATCAGGGGAGGAGATGCTAAGTCAGCTACATTAGAAATGTGAGAATTGTCATTCACAGCATTAACAGTCTTGTCATGATTAGGCATAGGAGCAGTGATGACATTAGGAGTCTCCAGAGGATCAAATTCAATTTCTCCAGCGTCGATCATATCCTGAATCTTATTCTTCAACAACCAACAATCGTTTGTATCATGCCCGGGGCTATCGGAGTGATATGCACATCTGGCATTGGGATTATAACGAGGAGAAGTAGTGTTGGGATTTGCAAGAGTATCTCTGAGGGTAATTAAATTTGCTTTTAGCATACCCTGCAGTGCTTGTGCTAAAGTCATATTGATCTTCGTAAACTGTCTTCTTGGTCTGTCTTGTCTGTGACGGAAGTTTTGAGATGACGGTGCTGTAATCGTAACTGCTCCAACAGCATGGTCACGATTTTTCTTGTTATGACCCCTTTGACCGTACACAGCATTTGATTCGTTCCTCCCCTGATAGGACTTTTTGGTGCTTGCAGAGGTAGTCACCTGTATCTTTCCATTTCGAATGCCACTTTCAACACGTTCACCCGTTAATATAAGTTCAGTGAAACCCGATGAGGAACTTCCTAATAGATGGCAGTAGAATGGGCCAGTCAGTGTACCCATGAACATGTCCACTAATTCTCGATCAGTCATAGGGGGTTTGACTCTGCCAGCCAAATCTCTCCATTTTTGAGCATATTCTTTGAAGCTTTCTTTAGAGCCCATCGTCATATTCTGCAGCTGTAGCCGAGTAGGCGCTAATTCAGAATTATACTGGTAGTGCTTGTAGAAAGCTGTCGCTAAATCAGTCCAAGTGCGGATGTTAGAGCTCTCGAGCTGATAATACCACTCTAACTGTGTGCCAGACAGACTCTCTTGGAAGAAATGGATCCATAGCTTCCTATCAGTGGTATACGGCTGAATTTTTCTCACATAAGCTCTCAGATGCATCTGAGGACAAGACGCACCATCATACTTAGTGAAAGCGGGGACCTTGAATTTGCGGGGAATGACCACATCAGAGACCAGACCTAAGCCTTCGAAATCCAGACCGGGTGCCTTTTGACCCTCCATAGCTAGCATGCGTTCTTCCAGCAACTTATACTTATCATCTTTTGGAGAGTACTGTTCATTTTCATAATCTTCATCGTCGTCCTCAGGGTCGAAGGGATCAGCATTCTCATCTTCCGAATCATTTTCTGTCTCATCTTCTTTATCCTTCGAAATTCTAATCTTGACTCCTGCGGCCTGTCCTTTAAGCCTTCTTCCCGGGATAATGTAACTCACAACTTTCTTGTCTTTCTTCTTCTCGAGCAAGAGAGCATTCAGCTCCTCCTGCCCCTTGGATAAGTTCAGGATCATCTCCTGGAATTGAGCATTCTGAGCCTGGAGATCTTTGACAGTTTGTTCGAGAGCCATCTTTCTGTTTAGAAGGAAGACCGTGAGAACATTGATCCTTTAGAATACCTGTTATGCGATGTTATGTTATGCTATGCAATGTATGAAATATTTCCAAGGAATTCGGGAATTTAACTTTGCGTAAACCACCAAAAAGAGGGAAACTTTTATTAATAATTTCTTTAATCAATGTTCGTTACAAAAAAATAATAAAATACAATGAAAGATCAAGTCTCCCAGGGACGGCTTCTTTTTGGGCGGAGATATGCATTGAGTCTCCGTTCCTCATTAAGCTGGCTGGTGAGCTCTAATACTTTCTTCCTTTCTGCACCGAACTGAGTTTCAAAAGTATCCCTTTCCTCTCTCAACTGGATCCAGGATTTCTTCAATTCTTCAACATTGGTAGGCATATCTGGATAAGGAATGATCTGAGGGGCACCTCCTTCAACTTTTGGTTCGACAATCAGAGGTCCGATTGCAAGATATGGCATGGTAAGCTCACGAGCTCTGGCGCGTACCCATCTGAGATAAGGTTCCATAGGAATAGAGTTTTTCTGTCCTAAAGTTCTTCTTTTCACCATGCCCCAAGCTCGTACAAACCTTTGACGGAGACCTTGAGAGTCGTTGTCATAGTCAAACACAGTGCCTTGAATAATTATTTCATGTGGACCATCTCTTCGAGCATAACCAAACTGACGTATGGCTAAAGCAGGATTATAAGTAATACCTCCTCTTATCCCCAGGAGTGGTACGTTAGAGAATTCTCCACAACGGTCAATGATGATAACATTTTCTTTGGGTTGGGGACACCAATGGATGTCTGAATGGGAGAGCGACATTATCCTTTGAGACCATTTCAAATTTTGCTCATTCTTTAAGACTGATTGAGGAAGGTGCAAAATAAACCACCTAGATAATAAAGGTACGCAACACATGAGAGTCCCTTGCCTTTTCATAGTACGAGTGTGAAGGGAATGCAAAATGTCTCCAAGCAAGGTGGGCAGAGGGTTATGAGTGAGAAATATCCTAACAGCATTTATGTCTATGAATTGATCCGGGTTAGGAAATAGCACCAAACCATAGATTAGTAGGGCTAGAACATCTTCGAAAGCATGGACATTCATAACTTTTAGGAATTCTCGAGCCTTATTTATCAGAAATTTGGCAAGTAAACCCTTAACTCCACTTCTTATTACCCAATTAGTTTCAATGTCGGACTTTGTCATGTGTAAAGCCGCGGCAACTTCTTCAGACTTCGGAATCTTTTCTAAACCACTGAAAGGTGTTTGATCAAGGATAGGTATCCCAAGCAGCCTGGAGAATTCTTCTAATATGGGTACCAACTGATAATCTGGGAAGGTGAAGCAATGATGTTTAGGATCGAAGAACTGGAATAGAACTCTCATCATATCTTCTTTGAAACCGGTGGTAACTAAATTGAGGAGAGAACCATGTTTCTTGATGAACTGAGCATGATCGGGCAGCTCTGACACTAAACTCTTGAGTTGAGGAGAGATCGCTACAAGATTGATCCGGATGGTCTTCCTGGAAGCCATAGCCTGTTTAACAGAGCAAAGTTAAACCCCTAAGTCCTTGAAATGGTTAGTACAATGTCATGATGTTATGATGTTATGATGTTATGATGTTATGATGTTATGATGTTATGATGTTATGATGTTATGTAAGTAACAAACACAAACAAGTTACACCGCAATCATTCCTAGGTTTTTAAGGCTTGCATGAGTTCCATAGGTAAGTACCCTCCCCACTGAAGTTTGGTTGGTTCCACCTGTCCTAGAATAGTAATCGGGTTCTAGAAGGATCTCAAATCATCGACCTTTCCTTAAGTCCACTTCAGTGCAACACCAAGCGGTTGACCAAAATTTCCCTAAAGTCCAATCTCAAAGAGTGTAGTATCGAGTATCAACCAACCCCAGTCAGAACCGAAGTCAGTTATCTCACTACTTTCTAATGGCTAGGATGAGTCAATTAGGGTTCTAAAGGTCTGGTTAATGCTTTGATGACACCACGCAGACGCCAAATTTTTCCTCAAGTAAACATGAGGAACATCAGGACATCTAAAGTGTCACATTAACCGTAGCCATCACTTTAACCATTCCAGTATACGCCGGACAGTCGCGATGATCTCTTGCGACTTACCTAAGGTACACTAGATCCGGGTGTAGGATCTTTCACTCAAGCATATAATACCCAAATAATCCCTTAAAGAAAATCAGACGCAGGAACAATTCGAAAACATAAATGACCTTATTTTTTTTTATTTTTTTTTTAAGGTAACCTCTCTTTTAAAGTCCCCAGCAGAGTCGCCAGTTCTGTTATACGGTGAACTAACTTTTATGTTTTGCTTTGGAAAGCAATGTCGCGGATAGCAAGAGTCGCCACCGACTTTTCTTTTATCCAATAAGGAAAGGCGGAAAAGAACAGGAAAGACCTTGATTAGATTTTGAGTCCGGGAGGTACATTATACAAAGGGAAGGTGTTAGCACCCTTTGTATCCATGGTTATCCATGGGCTCTTAATTGCTTAGCTCACTTATGTTTTCTTTGTTCGAGAAAGTGTTTGAGGAATGTAAGGTGTTTAGAAAATATTTGAATGAAGAGTTTAACTTTATAATGATTCTTGTACGAATGTATACAAAGTGTTTATCTCGTTTGATTTTGAAAGATGTTTAGAAAAATATAACTCGGCGATGATTCTGGTGCAAATGTTTGCCAAGTGGTGATTTTCTAAAAGATGTTTTGAAAAGTGGGAGGTGTGAAAAGTATTTTAAGATGTGAGCGAGCATTTAAGAGTTATACCTGACAAAGGTCTTTATAGGTATTTCCTATCCTTAGGAGGGTAAAACTGTCCTTACTATTGAGAAGTAAGTAGTCTTATCCTTTGGATGTAAATGGACATCGTAGGGTCGTCGATCGGTCATTGAAGGCAACATTTGTAAGGATACCTTAGCATTCGAAGGGACGATCATCATTTAAGCGTAGGCTACCAAGAAGGGTCATCGAGGGAAAAAGTCATGTATTCGAAGGCAACATTCGAGGGGATATGATGATTTAACCGAAGGGTTTTTGCTAAGGGTATCCTTGCATTCGCGGAACATGGCCGTAATATCGTAAGGCACCAAAGAGAGGGCCCAGATCATATGTTCGAAGGCAATGTAATCAGTCAAGTAATTAAAATGAATCTTCACAAGGGTATCCCACAAATAAAGTGGAATACCTAGCAAACTGTCTCTTCAGGAGTATGTGAACCCTCACAAAATTCAACAAACGGGTTAGAATACCAAGCTAGGGTGCAACCAAGAATTACACCAAACAAAGAATCATAGCAATAATGGTGTCAGGCAAACAGCGTGTAGATGCAATAGAAAACATGTCAATCGAGTACAGAACAGATTAGAATGCAAATGGAAAAAACAAATACTGTCATGTTCGCTACTGCCTCGCCTAGCGAAGGCTTGGCGAACCCTCGCTACATGTTCGCTCAGCGAAGTGCTGGCGAACGGCTGCGGGTTCTGGGTTCTCCTTTGATAACATTGCGGTTTCCGGAACCCCAAACCCTATGGCATCCATTACAGAAATTACATGGTTAAACATTCAAGATATTGTGTTACACATTCATGCATACTTAAACCCATATGCAAAACCTAATGAGAAATTCAATCATAATGTCTCATGTATTTGCAGGTATCAAATTAGGAGCATAAAATTAGTGGGGGTATGGCAAACCTGTTTGCAATTGAGTTGGGCGGAGGTAACCTTTGTGCAGATGAGTTTCCTTCGGGGTATCCGGGGGTTACTCTGAATTCTCTTCGTTAGCCTCCAGGGTTTTTCCGGTTGCCTCTGATAGGGTTTGCTTGTTCCCTCTCTGTCCACCGTCTGTCTATCTGTCCCCTCTCTGTGTGAAGTTCTGGTATTTATAATAATTGTGTCTTGGTGGGCTCAGAATTAAGCCCAAAACTCTCTGGTATTTCGTGAGCTCGCTAGGCGAGTGAGGTAGCGAAGGATTCGCCTAGCGAAGGGTTCGCTCGCCTAGCGAGCATGCCAGTTTAGGTCATGTTCTGGATTTGGTAACCTGTGCGCTGGACCCTTTCTCCTTTAACATTAATGTCTTGAAAATGGATTAGAATGTCTTGAAAAATGTCCTGAACACTTAACGGGCAAATTTTGAAGTATGACAGTGTTGCTGCTGCCAGAGGAGGTTAGCAATCAACTACAGGCGTGAGTTCAAGTCTGAGAAAATGACTCATATTTCTAAAAATTATTTAGGGAAGAACCCCATGTCCAGAACTCAATGGAGATGTTTTAAACGTCGCAAGCGGGCTGAAAGAGAGGCTTCTAGGGAAATGGCTGGAAAAGGCATGGCTAATGGGGCTGATTTTGGAAAGAGAGTTGTGGTAAGGGTCGACACTGCAGCTAAAGAACGGATCAGGGAGTATGTCCGTCGACGAAGTGAAAAATGTTCTGATGAGGTTACTGATGACTTCAGTTTAGAATTAGAAGCAAGTTTGGATATCTTAGTCAATGTGGTGTCAATTCTACCAGAAGAATATAATTGTGTTACTGAGGTGAAGGATTCGGTAGACGATGCTGACGCTGAAGAAATGGCGTTACATAAGCCAAGATTTTACTTTGTGCTGAATGATGGTTCTGTTGAGAGCCAAGAAGCAATTTTTGAGAGGCCCACAATGACTATGAAGGGTCTCTATGTTTAGCCCTAATCCACATGGTTCACTTCTTTGGCCCCAAATTCGATTGATTCGTGGGCCAAGTTAAAAAAGAAGTTCCATGAACAGTTTTACGAAGGGCACTGCAAAATCAATTTGGCAGAATTGTCTAGCATTAAGAGAAGGTTTGTTGAGAGTATTGACGATTATCTGAATAGATTTAGATCATTAAAGGCCAGGTGCTTTACGCAAGTATCGGAACATGAACTTGTTCAAATGGATGCTGGGGGGTTAGATTATTCCATTAGGAAGAAAATACACCCAACTTTTATAAAAAGTATGTCACAATTGGTTGATAGAGTTCAACATCTCGAACGGCTAAGGTTAGAAAAGGTTAGACACAGTAAGGCTAAGAAGGAAAAAATAGCTTTCGTCGATTATTATGCGACAAATCCAATCTATGAGGCTGATTGTGCCTCATCGACCGAATTAGAAATTGACGTGGCTGAGTTAAAGCCAAGATCTGCTTATGAGTGTCGGTTATTACTTCCTGCACAAGGAAAAAATCCTGTCGAAAACAATCCAAAATTCCCTTCAAAAACTTATACATTTGATGTGACAAAGTGTGAGGAAAGTTTTGATTTGTTAGTTAAAGATGGTCAAATGGTGGTGCCACCTGGTACTAAAATACCACCATTGGAACAAAGACAGAAAAGAGGATTTTGTAAGTATCATAATTATCTTGGTCATAATACCTCTAATTGTTATCTTTTCAGGGATCTGGTTCAGAAAGCAATTCAAGAAGGCAGGCTGAAATTTGTTGGCCGCAAAATGAAGATCGATGCTGACCCTCTCCACCAGGAGGAAGCTCTATTCGTTGAGCCAGTCGAGATCAACATGGTCAAGATCTCTAAATATGATGAGGCTGACATGTTAGAGGAAATTAATGAAAGCCCAGATGTCGACATAGCTGATGTCTATCCAAAGGCAGATGAAGATTTGGTAGATTTCCTGTATCGCTGCAAGAATAAGGGTTCACAAGTCTGCTTATGCCCTAGATATGGCGTTGTCACCGACAAAGTTGCTGCTGAAAATTTCCAAAAGCAGGAAAAGCAAAGGAAGTGGGCTGAACAGAGCCCGCCAAAATGAAAGAATCCAAGGAAAGCTGTGGAAAATGCTCAAGCAAGGCCTAGGAGCTTCGTACCACCGGCAAGTGCTCATAGAGGCACCTGGATCAAGCCTCAGAGAAAACTAGAAACCCCAGAAGGTGTTGTTGCTGCCAGAGGAGGTTTAGCAATCAACTACAAGCGTGAGTTCAAGTCTGAGAAAATGACTCATATTTCTAAAAATTATTTAGGGAAGAACCCCATGTCCAGAACTCAATGGAGATGTTTTCAACGTCGCAAGCGGGCTGAAAGAGAGGCTTCTAGGGAAATGGCTGGAAAAGGCATGGCTAATGGGGTTGATTCTGGAAAGAGAGTTGTTGTAAGGGTCGACACTGCAGCTAAAGAACGGATCAGGGAGTATGTCCGTCGACCAAGTGAAAAATTTTCTGATGAGGTTACTGATGACTTCAGTTCAGAATTAGAAGCAAGTTTGGATATCTTAGTCAATATGGTGTCAATTCTACCAGAAGAATATAATTGTGTTACTGAGGTGAAGGATTCGGTAGACGATGCTGACGCTGAAGAAATGGTGTTACATAAGCCAAGATTTTACTTTGTGCTGAATGATGGTTCTGTTGAGAGCCAAGAAGCAATTTTTGAGAGGCCCATAATGACTATGAAGAGTCATTTGAAACCTCCTATTGATTAGGGCTAAAGTCATTCCTGCAATTCTAACTTTGCACGAAACTCAGGGCTTCATTTGGGATGTGGAACGTTTAGAGGAACCACCATATGCAGAAATCCGGCCGACAGGATGGGGGGATATCATTGATGATGTCTGAGCTAGAAGCTCTAAAGAGGATTTTGGCATACATTGCCGAGAACAAAATAAAATCGGCCCTAGAAGTTGAAGAAAACATGGCTTTCGAGGCCTATGTTTTAAAGAAAGAATATATTTTGGCTATTGAGCCAGAGCCTCTAGATAAGTCAGCTGTGGCTAAAGGAAACGTCAACATGCAACATTTAGACTGCATTTACGATGACAAACCTTTAGGGTTTCAAAAAGATCCAAAGGCGCCAGAAAAGATGCGACCACAAGACCCTTTAGAAGAAGTCGACCTTGGGGAAAATGGCGACAAGAGGCCAACATACATCAGCGCCAACATCAACAAAGAGTTAAAATCTGAGGTAATATCTCTACTTAAAGAATTTAAGGATTGTTTTGCTTGGGATTATAACGAAATGCCTGGTTTAAATAGGGATTTGGTAGAGCTAAAACTGCCAATAAAAGCTGGAAGAAAGCCAGTAAAGCAGGCGCCTAGGCGTTTCGTACCAGATATCGTGGCAAATATAAAAGCAGAGATAGAAAGGCTCCTCAAAAGCAAGTTTATACAAACTATAAGGTATGTTGAATGGTTGGCCAATATTGTGCCAGTAATTAAGAAAAATGGGTCTTTACGAGTATGCATTGATTTTAGAGATCTAAATGCTGCTACCCCCAAAGACGAGTATGCCATGCCCGTAGCAGAAATGATGGTCGACTCTGCCGTTGGTTTTGAATATTTAAGTATGTTAGATGGTTATTATGGATATAACCAAATTTTTATTGCAGATGAAGATTTGCCAAAGACGGCGTTTCGATGCCCAGGAGCCTTAGGTACATATGACTGGGGTTGTCATACCATTCGGCCTGGAAAATGCCGGAGCGGCATATCAGAGGGTAATGAACTCAGTGTTCCATGATTTTATTGAAGATTTCATGCAAGTATACATTGACGATATCATGATAAAATTAAATTGTCGACTTACTCATGTCGAACATCTCCAAAAGGCCTATGTAAGGATGAGAAAATGTGGATTGAAAATGAATCCATTAAAGTGTGCTTCTTGTGTGCAGGCGGGTGATTTCCTTGGCTTTGTGGTGCATAAAATAGGTATTGAAGTAAGCCAAAGCAAAACAAAAGCTATTACGGACGTCAAGTCTCCTTCGACCAAAAAGGAACTACAATCTTTGTTGGGCCAGATAAATTTTCTTAGAAGATTTATATCCAACTTAAGTGGTAAAACTAAAGCTTTTTCACCACTCCTTCGACTGAAGAATGAGGATTTTAAGTGGCAAGAAGAGCACCAAGAGGCTTTCGACAAAATTAAAGAATATTTGACTAAGCCTCCAGTACTGGCCCCTCCTGTTAGGAATAGGTCAATGAGGTTGTATATTGCAGCTTCAGAATCGACTATAGGAAGTATGTTAGTCCAAGAGGATGGGAAAAGTGTCGAAAGACCTGTGTATTACCTTAGTCGAATGCTTAATGATCCTGAAACTAGGTATAGTGATATAGAGAAACTATGTTTATGCCTGTATTTTTCTTGTATGAAATTAAAACAATATATTAAGCCCGTTGATGTGTACGTATCTTCTCACTTTGATATTATTAAGCACATATTGTCTAAACCAATTTTGCATAGTCGAATTGGTAAATGGGCTTTGGCGTTAATTGAGTATTCTCTGACGTGCGTGCCCTTAAAAGCGATGAAAGGGCAAGTGGTGGTAGATTTTCTTATCGACCATTTAATGGTCGAAATGGCTCAAAATTATGTAGACATAGTACCATGGAGATTGTACTTCGACGGTTCAAGACATAAGAACGGATCTGGGATGGGGGGAGTTATAATTTCTCTAGATGGAATTCCGGCAGAGTTCAAATACAGAATTGAAGGAGTATGCATAAACAATGAAGCAGGATATGAATCTTTGATCACATGACTTGAACTTCTGCTGGAATTTGGGGGCAAGGAATGTCGAAATTATGGGAGACTCTGAGTTAGTAATTAAACAGGTATCAAAAGAATACAGGTGTGTCAAAGAAAATTTAATCATGTATTTTGTGATTACCATCAGACTACTCAAGAGGTTTGAGCAAGTAAGCCTCCAGCATATACCACGGAAAGAGAACCAGAGAGCAAACAATTTGGCGCAGGAAGCTTCAGGGTATAAAACGTCGAAAAACCAGAATGAGGAAGAGGTTCAAGTAAGAGAGAAGGTACGAGCAACATTGTTATCACCATCAGATTTGTCGATTATAAAGTTAGGAGTTGTAGATAGATATCATTTTGAAATTCTGACTGTCGACGATGGGGGAGAAAATGATTGGTACAAGCCGTTAGTCGATTATTTACGTAATCCTATAGGGTCGACAAATAGAAAGGTAAAATATAGGCCCCTCAGCTATGTCCTAGTGAATGATGAATTATTCAAAAAGACAGCTGAAGGAGTTTTGCTAAAGTGCCTTGGAGAAAGTGAGACGTGTGTGGTTGTGTCGAGTGTACATAGTGGAGCGTGTGGGGCACATCAAGAGGGACTGAAGATGAAATGGATTTTGATGCGCTCAGGAGTTTATTGGCCTTCAATTTTGAAAGATTGCATTGAATGTGCTAAAAGTTATCAGGAATGCCAATTGCATGGGGGCATACAACATATGTCTGCAAGCGAGTTGCATACAATTGTGAAGCCCTAGCCTTTTCGAGGGTGGGCATTGGATGTGATTGGAGAAATAAAACCAGCTTCGTCGAAACAACAAAGGTATGTTTTGGTCGGTATTGACTATTTCACAAAATGGGTCGAAGTCGTAGCATTGACAAATGTAGATCAAGAGGTTGTGATAAACTTTATCCAAAGTCACATCATATGCAGATTTGGTATCCCAAAAACGATTACAATCAACCAAGGATCATTTTTTACTAGTCGAAAGATGCAAGATTTTACAAAAGAGATGGCAATCAAATTATTGACTTCTACCCCATATTACGCACAGGCAAATGGCCAAGTCGAATCGACCAATAAAGTGATCATTAGCCTAATAAAGAACGATGTAGGCAAGAAGCCAAGAAATTGGCATAAGACGTTAGATCAAGCATTGTGGGCATGTCGAACATCGCCAAAAGAAGCAACCGGAACAACTCCGTTTCCACTGGTATATGGGCACGATGAAGTGTTACTAGTAGAGATTCAGGTTCATGCAGTCAGAATCCAAAGGCAACATGAAATACCTTCTGAAGATTACTGGAGTATGATGGCAGACGAACTGGTCGAGTTAGATGAAGAAAGAATGTTAGCCTTGGATTCATTACAAAGGCAGAAAGAAAAAGTCGCCAGAGCCTACAATAAGAAGGTGAAGGGCAAAATGTTTAATGTCAACGATTTGGTTTGGAGAGTGATTTTGCCTATGGATAAAAATGATAGAGTCTTGGGAAAATAGTTCCCAAATTGGGAAGGACCGTTTAAGGTTTTGCAGGTTTTCTCTAATAACGCCTACGAGGTCGAAGAGTTGGCACCAGATAGGAGAATCTTGAGGGTAAATGGAAAATACTTAAAAAAGTATGGGCCTCTCCTTCAAGAGGTCAAGATTTCGATAGGCTAAATGGTTGTCGAATAAATTAGGTTGGAGAAAACTATGTTTGAAACCAGCTATAAAAGCACAGAAAATTAAACATACACGGTGCTTGAAAATAAAGTAGTGGCATAAAAGTTGGCAAAAGCCATTGTTCAAATATTACATCAAAATAAAAACGGCTAAAATTGGCCGAATCTAGACTGAAATGATTGAAGCTCAAGATTGTAGTGCAGAGACTGAGGTCCAAAGTTGTCGGCCTGGACCCTAAGCTGTTCAAGTTTCTTTTCAACGTTGGAGAGTTCTTCAGCTACAGCCAAGGCATCTGTGGTGGTTTTCTCGACAGTCTCTTGGGCCGGCTTCACAACCTTGTCGACAATGCGGGATTCTTCCTCAGTAATTGACCCCAATTCACTATCTAGAGCAGCAATTTGACGCCGAATGTCATCAATTTGGAGGCGTATCTCTGCAGCTTTTGTTTGTTTGGAGGCCAATTCCTTCTTCTTCTACTCAATCATTCCCAACATTTTGGTGACTTCTTCATCGGCTTTCATCACCAGCTCCCATTTCTCCTTCACAAAGGCCTCTGTAGTTACAATCTGGTGTTCATTTTCCCGAACGTTGTCGAGATGACGCAGCATGGGAACCAGAAGTTTTTCAAATGTGGCCATCGCACACTTAGCATACTCAGAAAGGTGAAGCTCCTTGAGTTGGGCAAGCACATGGAAGAGTTCTGGGCCGATAGCAGGTTCACTCAGAAGCACATGGGATAAATCCGGATTAAAGGCGTAGAAACGAACCCTATCCATCAGAGCTTTGACCTTTGTCGCTTCAGGACCCATCTTCTCAGAATGGAGTTGGTGAAGCTGCTCAGAATTTGAAGAAGCATCACGTGATTTTACTAGGCTACGAAGCCTAGCAATTGCTTCTAGAGCAGAAGGCTTTATTGTCAGTGCCTGAGAAGATGAAGGGGAATTAGTTCGTAGAGGAGTAGTTTGAGGAGGCTGGATTTTTGTGATGCCAACATTTCTTTATCCCCTTGAATCCCGCAAAGTCAAGGAAGCTGAAGAAAGACTAGAGTCATAACTAGTCTAACTGGAATCCGTGTGTGTGGCAGGGCTAGTGACTGAACCATAGTCATTATCACTAGTCTGGATAGGGGAGTCAGTGAACTCACTAGTATTGTCGACAGAGGTTGCTTGGTGAGATGGATAATAAGTCATCGACATGGGAGTATAGTCAACAACACGGTGAGGTTGCTCTCCAGAAGCATCAACCTGTTTTTAGAGCAAAAGGATGTTTGTAAGAAAAGTCCAGCAATTCAGGGAAAAAGATAGTAAAACAAGTGATTACCTATGTCGGTGTAGGAAGAACAATGTTCGGATTCCCTTCCTCCAAGATAGCAGCAGCAGGGATGTTGGTCGGCTTCGATGTCCCCATAGTTGGATCAGGGACCTTATTGAGGATAGACGTGTCGACCACAATGGTGTCAGCGTCTAGAGAAGAAGGAGCCTCTATAGTGAGCACTTTGTGTTGTTTTTTCTTTTTTGCTTCACCACCCTTAGAGGGAGAATCATGCTTCTTCCTTTTATGGCCCTGGTAGCCTTTGAATTTGTGGGATTGTTGGGGATATGGATGAGTCGACTATTGAGTTGGCTGAAGACAGGAAGAGAGGTTATAAGCAGATATTCTATTCAGAAGATCAAACAAGCCGACAAGAAATACCTCAGGTACTGTGGCAGCAGAACGCTTATGTTTTTTGGATTTCTTGGATTGAGGAGAAGGGACAGGTAGATCTGTCGAACATGGTTGAACCTGCACATATGTAAAAGGTTAGAGGCCATATATTTTTCTTCTTAGAGAAATCACAGGGTTGAATGAGATTGCTACATATAGTTGCATACCGAAGAACTGGACTTTTTCAAAACTTGGGAAATGGGTTGCTCATCATCATCAGAAGACTTCTCAAGAGTAGCCTGCAGGAGTGGAAATGACAGTTAAGAATATATACCAAAGTAAAAGAAAACAGAAAATCAGCCAGGTTTGAACCTGAGTCTTTTCTGTCGAAATGATAGGTTCATTGACAGGAGCGGGATCTACAGGGTCTATGGGGATTGTTGTAAAGAAAACATAGAAAATCAAGTAAGCGACAGAATCCAAATAAAAAGAGGTGCTAGCTTTCCAGAAAAGTGTTACCAATTTGTGTGGTATCGAGCACTCTAACATATTGAGGATCAATATGAAGTGGCCCTGAGTAGTAGGGAAAATAATGCTTCATCGGTACCACTCTGTCGACCTTTTTCTTATAAGCATTTTGCACGTCTGAAAAGGGACAATAATACCAATATGGACTTAGAGAGACGAAGGCCAAAGCCAATGGGCTAGATGGCAAAGGAGGGAATCTGATGTTTCCAAAATGAAGGGCTTAAAGATACTTGTCTTTCGCATAGCCAGGGATTTGAAGCTTTGGGATCATGTCAGTTACCTCCTCCTTTAATTCGGCAGCAGCCTCAGAAATGGTCCGACGAAGATTATCAGGTCGATACACAACTCAGAAATATTTCTGGAAAGTTTGAATTTATTTGATATGGAGAGCCTTACACTTTGTCGATTTCTCCTGCAAATGGACAAGAGCTTGAGTTAGTTCAGATAATTTGCCCTCAGGAGCGCCAACGTAAGCAGCAAAATATGATTTCCACCAATCATCAAATTTTTTGGTACAGAGGAAGGCTGATTGAAATGGGATGGAATGGAGCCTGGGTCGTTTTTCCCAAAGGGCCTCAACATCTTCTTGGATCATACTCCAGGGCTGATCACAAAGGATGTTTGTGAGTATATCGAGAGAAGAAAACAAGGACTTGGGAACAAACCGACAAAGTCCAAATTATCTAGCTACCAAGTTAGGTTGGTAAGCAACTAGTCTAGGGTTGACGCCTGATGTTACAGCCGACAGAAACTGGGGGACCAGAAAGCGTCTCCAGATAACAAAAGTTTCATTCTTGTGCTTATCTTCAGTCGGAGGGAAAGCCCTGGTGAGCCATTCGGGACCTTCAGTCCGACTACTGAAAGGAGCCATAGAGGGGTGAAAGTCGGTGCGAGTTAACATGATGTCAAACAAAATGCGAAACACCTTGACATCAGGAAAAGTTCTATCGATGGGGGTCAGAGGGATCAGTCGCTTCCAAAGAAGGTGTTGCTCTTCTGGGGGACACGCGACCCTTCTCATCCCATGCGACATTATATCTTTAGAAAAAATGGCATTGAGCCACAGTTGTAGGAACCAAAAGGGACCGTGAGCCAAGACATTCTTCTTTTTTGAGTTCTCAGGGTCTAAGAGTTTGATTTGGCAGACAACTTCAGATAAAGACTCGTAAAGAGAGGCCAGTATTAATTGGCCAAGAGCAATGTGACGCTCTTGGTGTAGTTGAGTCGCCAGGAGAGCAAAGTGTTTAGCTATTTGCATTGATTTAGAGCAAAACACAAAGCGAGACAGCCAAAGAGTTAGAAAGGCTACATGTTCTTCAGTGGTCACATGGCCCGAAGATGTAGCATGATGATCAATGAAGTTATTGTATGTCGGTTTGCGAGAATCACCAACTTCAAACCTTAGAGAGGCTGGTGTTACGGCTTCGCAGTCGAACACTTCGCCGGTCGATTTTAGGCCTGTAATGGCAGCAATATCTAAAAGCTTCGGCTTTATCATGCCACACTTTGTATGAAAGGAGTTGGTCGAACTTTCCCATAATTGGAGGGCAGCCAGCAACATCCCACAGGATTGAGGGGGGCCACAACGGGAAATCTGCAAAAGGGTAGATATACCTATTCGTTTCCAGTGGTCGATTTTCTCTACCTCTAAACGATCCATCCAAGCGCAAAACTTAGGACAATTCTTGGGAGGAGCAGTTCTAAAGTTCCTTTCGACATAATGGAGGGAGAAAGGTTTTTTAGAAGAAACTAGTGGTTCAGAAAAATGATTGGTAGGGAAAAAGGATTTTTTCTTAGTTATATCCGGTTGACGATTCTCTGGGAGTGGACCTAAGAATGCTAGAGGTTTGTCAGATAGGGAGAAAGGGATTAATACCTGAGAACGCCATATTTTGGCTTTTTCTTCAGCGAAAGGAGGTTCAGGAACATATTCCTTGCCACCAATGGTGAGTAGTTGCGTGAGCTTCGCAGCGGAGGGGAGTGTTTTGCTTTTGCTTGAGCTGGCCATGGAAGAATTTGAAGGTTTAAGGAAGAAAGGAGTTTGTTCGTATTCGTTTACTGAAGCAGAGGGAAAAGATGAAGAGCGAAAAAAGGAAAGAAGAAGAAGAAACAAGGTTTTTATAGGAGTTTAAACCCTAGGAAAAGGAAAAATGAACGTTTGATTTTCTTTTTCTAATGCATGTACCCATGTTCCCACATCTGTAGACACGTGAGGGAGAAGGGGCAGTCGTGGGTGGAGACACGTCTCCTTCATAAAGACGTGAAGTGATGGAGACGTGATTTTGTGAGTCTCGAGAGAAAAAGGAGATGCTTGTCATGATTAGATGACGTTAGCGGCGTGGGACAAACAGGTGTACCACCAAGTAGAAGTGGAAACGGTAAGGAGAAATTCGACATCTCAAAGATGCCATTATCTCATAAAAAGTCGACATTCGAAAATGGCATCTCTGGGGGGGGCATTTTGTTATCACAAGAAATTGATAGGGCAGGTTGAAAGCGTAGTTAATGAAAGCGCCTTATGGATTTAAGGATTATACCCCACCAAGGGGAGGTTTGAAAGAAAAGCTGAGCCCAAGATAAGCAAGAGTTGGGAAAACCACAAGTTACCAGAAGATGAAATCGACGGAAGAAGCAAGTTTGGTCGAAATCCGTTCCGTCGACTGAACCAGAGATTGGGACTTAAGAAATTCTTGATTGCACCAAACACATGGGGGATGGTGTCGACATAAATACCTGACCAGGATAAGTTTGAAATTCAAAATGGTTAGCAGTTACAAGGAGAACGAGCGCCAAAGATATGGAGCAGTTTTAAGATCGTGTAGCACGGCGTTTGTCTACAGACAATTATTTTTTGAGTAGTTTTGCTTGTAGACAGTTTCTTTAGTTCATTATAAAAAGGGGATCCCACAGAGGACTCCGGGTGTTCACTTTGTACCAAAATCACTTGTAAAAAACTTCACATTCCCAGCGCGAGGAAGCAAGAGTTTTCAAGAGTGCTATGTACGTGAATCACCACATTTACTTCAATGCAACTTCCTTATTTTTCAATTGTTCCCGTTGAACACTTTATTTTAATTTCGTTTACGTTTGAATTATTCTTTTATGTTGTCGTCTACACTGTCGACACTAATTCTATTAAGATAATAGAATTCACCAAAAGTATGTTCGTTGTGTATGTCTTTTGAATGTTGGTCACAAGTCACCCATAGTCTATAGCATCATCATTTAGTGTGGAAAAACCTTTGCTTGTTCAATATTTTGTCAAAAGTTGTTTCTCACAAAGTTAATAGTCCGTTGAATTGAACGAGTTACCCTGTTACATTAGCACATGTCTTAGGATCAACTGGTTGATCCTGTAAGTAACCCTTAGTTTTAAGGCTTAGGAAGGACCAACGATTGTTTACCAATTTCCACAGTAAGTAACATTCCCATAAGAACCTCTTCAATAAAGGACATCCCCAACAAGCTCATTCATAACAAGTCTTCAAACTAATTTATCCAATAGTAGCTCATCATAAATGATCGTTGCCAACTTGTGAGAAGGTCTTCACCTCTCATATCCCCAACTCACTAATCTATCCCACACGCGGGATACATTCCATCAAATACACCAGGGATCATATCAAAGGATTTTAGTTCAGGGGTTTTGTATCTAGGGAATTCATCATAGGGTTCTATCAAGGTTATCATAGGGTTCTATAAAGTATTTTTAGCAAGAGGTTTCACCACGGGTTTCTTCAGAAAAATTTCACCGGGATTATATCAAGGTTTCTATCACCATAGAATTTTATTAAAAGATTATATCAAGGTTTTTTTATCAAAGAGTTCTACCAAAGGGGTTCTACCGGAATTTTTATCAAAGGGTTCTACCATAATAAAGGGGTTTCGCCAGAGTTTTCTAGGGGGTTTACCATGGGGTTTTATCATCAGGGGCTCCATCATAAGATGGCTTGGAGGTCAGCAAAGTGTCATGGATTATCCAATCCTCGCTTATTTCCCAGGATCCACTAACTTCGTGGTCAAAATTAGGGGTTCCTCTATATATTTAACCATATTTAACCATATTTGACCACCATATACGTCCTTACTACTAACTTAGGATGTAAGACACTAATGTATTCATATTCTCATATAGGTCATCTGGTCAACTCCAATATCCTAAAAAGTCAAAGGAGGACCCTTTTGACTTTTCCAAACCATTGATCCCATTTTTAGATAACCAATAAGTTAATATTGTCATGGGTCTTTGGTTACCTATTTTAGGTTTATTTGGTTACTTAATTTTTGTTTAGGGCTAGCAATAAGGTTAATTGGGTTTTGATTGATATTAGTAAAACTCTTTGTTTTAGTTATTAGGTTAATTATTTTTAAGATGATAAGTTAATTAACCTTTTGGTAGTTTATATTATTGTTATTGGGTTAATTAAATTAATTAGATGGGTGGGGTTCGATTAAGTACTTGAGTTTACAATTATTGTTTGGGTTGATTTAAGACTGCTTCAGGTTCATTCCATTTGGCTTCAGTGAGTGACCCAGGCCTCAGGTTTATTGGGCCAAGTAAGACCCATCATCTGAACCGGGTCAAATGCGACCCGTGTTCATCCCCGTTCATCTTCTTCCCCAATCAGACCCCTAAGTTTACATGCAGAATGAGCAATCAAACAATAAAACATAATTAAATCCAAAACTTCCATTTTCATTTAACTGATTCATTATATTATACAATTTACAAACAAAAACGATCAAGTACATCCCAAAATTCACAAACCCTAATCTATTTTCTAACTAAATCAAATACATAATCAAATCAAATCTAAAATTCCTAAATCAACTAATCTAATTAAAATCCTAACTCTAAAATCTATAAGAACCTAAGCCTATGATTTAATCGAGGACAGAGGAGAAAACCCTAAGGAAATACTTCAACTGCTGCAAATCCCAATCCTTCACCAAAGCTCGAATTAAACTAAGATTAGGGTTTCACGTTGAAACCCTAATTCCTATGAGCTTAGCTTGCATCAATCTTATAGTACCTTGTAACACCCCAATAAAATAAAATAATTATTTAAATTGAATTAATAGTATATTATTAATTTAATTAAATAATTAGATTATTATTATTGGATCATTTTAATTATTTTGGAATAATAATTATTATTGGAAAATATATAAGTGTGAAATGAGGAAAGAGAATCCCATTTGGTAAAGAAGTGTTTTCACGTGAAAACAGAGAAACTGCAGAGAAGAGGAAAAGGGAAGAGGCAGAGCAAGAGGAAGAAAGTTGGAGAAGAGGAAGAGCTTGAACTCAAAGAATTGCCGGATTATCTCAGGTAAAGGGGGTTTATCGTCGATTAATGGGTATTATGGGATAATATGTAATGGGTAGTGATAAGCCGTTGATTCAACCCTAATTGGGACTGTATATGCTGAAATTGATGTGGAATAAACTGTGTTAAAACTGTAAATTGAATCGATAGTTGTGTGAGTCGTAAATGTTAGACTATGGCACGGATCCCCATTAAAAACTTGAATCGGCACTACCAATTTAGAGACAAATTGGGTTTAGATGCGGGAGCAGCCGGAAAACCGGATAGGCGTTAAGCTAACGGAACTTTGGAATAACTCAGAAAATCTGAGTCTGCGCGCGAACGGTCGACCATAGAGTCGGCGTGCGCTGACCCGTGGGGCATGCGCCGACTGCATGCGTCGACGCAAGGCATTTTTCGCCGACCCGTGACTTAAGCGTCGACCCTATGCGTCGACGCAAGGAGTTTTGCGCTGACTCCCTCCAGTTGAGCAGAGCCTTTGCGCCGACCAGCGAGCTTTGGGCTGACCCCTATGGTCGACGAAAAGCCTTCATTCTTTGTTCATGGACGTGCATAATGGTTTTGTCATCATCGAAACTGGATATCGTATGTTGCAGAGTGGAAAAATGGATATGTTAATGTTGTGTACATAATTGAGAGCTGGCCTATGTTGGCACGTGATGTAATAGGGATTATATCCCGCTGTTGTGAGCCGTATAGGTATTAGTAGAGAGTGCTAATACGGTGTTTAATTGACTTACATGATAATGATGTGTTGATTGATGTATGATGGCATGCCTAATGATGTGAATGTATATATATTGCCTGTGTTGTGAATGGACTGTTGTATGGCTTAGAGTGTGAGCTTATGTCCGTTGTGAATTGTTGTTGATGCTGCATTGCTAGATGATTAGCGTGTATAGCATAGCCTTTGGGGCTGTAGCTAATTCCCATGGTGAGGAATTAGTGAGTGAATCATTGTGGATTTGTTGTTGATGTTTGCATGCTAGATGATTAGTGTGCATAGTCTAGCCTTTGGGGCTGTAGCTAATTCCCATGGTGGGGAATTAGTGAGTGAGTCATTAGATCTCAAATGAGTGGGACTAGTGAGCTTAGTAGCCGTATCTGGGTTTGATCGGTGAGCTTGAGCTATATGTTCAAGAATAGTCGGTACCGCATGTGTGGAGTCTCATTGCATAAATATCCGTATGGCGTATAATATGAATGGATGTATTCCAATATTATACGTGTGTTCGTGTTGTTGTTAAGTATGATTTGAGATTATACTTGTGTATTATGTTGGTGTTGAGCATGATGTTAAGTTGATGTGCTGATACTGAATGTATGTTGTAGTTAGGGTGATTGGTGTGTTGAATTACTTAACATGACATAATATTTTATAATGCCTATTTATTGATTGAGGAACTCACCCTTACAACTATTTTTCAGGTAACGAGAAATGAGTTGAGTAGAAGCGAATGCTTGGAGTCTAGTGTAGTCTCCTTAGTGGGTCGTGCTCTGATAGATGTAACATCGGGATGGGACGTTTTATGTTGTTGAATAATTTACATGTGAATGTTACATGTTTTACATAATTTGATGAATTGGAATTTTATCCGCTGCGATTTATGAAATTGTTTGATTGATTAAGTAAAGAGCATGACAGTTATTTTGAGATATGGTGTGAATGTTTTGTGTGACACCCTTTGGTGCATAATTACTCTGATTGTTATATGTTAATAATTTAACTAAATATTTGGGGTATTTAGAAGGGTGTTACATTAGTGGTATCAGAGCATAGTTGGTCGAGTCGAGTCGCAATTATTCTGTTTTCCCTGTACGGGATAGGTGTTGTGTAACCCTATCAGTACTTATTGTTTTAGCTTGTTGGGTTTTCAGAATAGAGATGGCTGGAAGAGGTAGAGATGATGCTGCGATTGCTGAGGCTCTGGGTATGCTAGCTGGAGTACTTGGAGGAAATCCGAATGTTGTGGGGATGGGAGCTGCTCGTCAACTGAGTGAGTTCCAGAAGAACAATCCTCCAATGTTCAAGGGAGCATACGATCCAGATGGCGCTCAGAAGTGGTTGAAGGAGATCGAGAGGATCTTCAGGGTAACTGAGTGTGCTGATAACCAGAAGGTCAGGTTCGGTACACATATGCTATCAGAAGAAGCTGATGATTGGTGGGTTGCTACCCGCACTGAGTTGGAATCTGCTGGGAACGCTGAAATTACTTGGGCTGTATTCAGAGAGAGATTCCTGAGGAAGTATTTTCCAGAGGATGTTAGAGGAAAGAAAGAGATAGAGTTCTTGGAATTGAAGCAGGGTAACAGGTCTGTTACTGAGTATGCTGCTAAATTTACAGAGCTGTCAAAGTATTATACTCCCTATAATGAGGCTGCTGGAGAATTTTCAAAGTGTGTGAAGTTTGAGAACGGGCTGCGTCTCGAGATCAAACAGGCTATTGGATATCAGCGGATCAGGGTGTTTTCTGACTTGGTTGACTGTTGCAGGATTTTTGAACAGGATTCCAAGGCTAGAGCAGAGAGCTATCAACAAAGGGTTGATAGGAGGGGTAAGAATCAGATTGATCGTGGGAAACCGTATGCAGCTGGCAAGGGTTTCCAGAAGCAGAGTGGGATGAAGAGGCCTAGTGGGGGAGACTCTAGTGCTCCTGTTAAGTGTTATAGATGTGGTCGGGCTGGACATCGTGTCCATGAGTGTACCAGTGCTGAGATGAAATGTTTCAAGTGTGGCAAAGGTGGTCATTTGGCTGCAGAGTGCCGGTTGAAGACTGTAACTTGTTTCAACTGTGGAGAGTTGGGTCATATCAGTCCCCAGTGTCCTAAGCCGAAGAAGGAGAATCAGTCAGGAGGCAAGGTCTTTGCCCTGTCAGTTTCTGAGACTTTTGCAGATGATCGTTTGATCAAAGGTACGTGTTATATTAATGGCTTTCCTCTTGTAGCTATTATTGACACCGGTGCCACTCATTCTTTTATATCTTTGGATCGTGCTGTGAAACTTAAGTTAGAGATATCTGAGATGCGTAGTAGTATGGTGATTGATACTCCTGCGAAGGGTTCAGTGACTACTACTTCTGTTTGTTTGAATTGTCCTTTGAGTATTTTTGGTAGAGACTTTGGGATAGACCTTGTGTGTCTTCCACTAGTGCAGATTGACGTTATCTTGGGTATGAACTGGTTGGTGTTTAACCGAGTTTCTATCAACTGTTTTAATAAGACTGTGATATTTCCTGAGATTGAAGAAGGAAAGAGTTTGTTTCTATCAGCGAGGCAGGTGAGTGAGGAAGTAGCAGATGGGGCAGAGTTGTTTATGCTGTTAGCGACTTTGGAGGCTAAAGATAAACTGGCGATTGGCGATCTAGCTGTGGTGTGTGATTTTCCTGATGTGTTCCCGGAAGAGGTGAATGAATTGCCGCCAGAGCGTGAAGTTGAGTTCTCGATTGATTTGGTACCTGGTACTAGACCGATATCGATGGCGCCGTATCGTATGTCTGCTGTGGAGTTAACTGAATTGAAGAGTCAGTTGGAAGAGCTGCTGGATAAGAAATTCATTCGTCCGAGTGTGTCGCCGTGGGGTGCACCAGTGTTGTTGGTTAAGAAGAAAGAAGGTACTATGAGGTTGTGTGTGGACTACAGGCAACTGAATAAAGTGACGATCAAGAATCGGTATCCTTTGCCGAGGATTGATGATTTGATGGATCAGTTGGTTGGTGCGAGTGTGTTCAGCAAGATAGATTTGAGATCTGGGTATCATCAGATACGTGTGAAAACTGAAGATATTCAGAAGACTGCTTTCAGAACAAGGTATGGACATTATGAGTATTCTGTGATGCCTTTTGGTGTGACTAATGCGCCTGGTGTATTTATGGAGTATATGAATAGGATTTTCCATCCGTACCTAGACAAGTTTGTTGTGGTGTTTATCGATGACATTTTGGTGTATTCGAAATCTGAAGAAGAGCATGCTGAGCATTTGAGAGTGGTTTTAGAAGTTCTGCGAGAAAAGAAGTTATTTGCTAAACTGTCTAAGTGTGAATTTTGGTTAGAAGAGGTTAGTTTTCTTGGTCATGTGATTTCAAGAGGTGGTGTTGCTGTTGATCCTTCTAAGATAGAAGCGGTATCTAAGTGGGAAGCTCCTAAGTCTGTTGCTGAGATTCGAAGTTTTCTTGGTTTGGCTGGTTATTATAGGAAGTTCATTGAGGGATTTTCTAAGTTGGCATTACCGTTGACGATGTTGACCAGAAAGGGGCAAGCGTTTGTTTGGGATTCAAAATGTGAAGAAGGCTTCCAAGAGTTAAAGAAAAGGTTGACTACTGCTCCTATCCTGATATTACCGAGTTCGTCGGAACTATTCGAGGTTTATTGTGATGCTTCATTGTTGGGTTTAGGTGGTGTGTTGATGCAGAATAAGCAGGTTATAGCTTATGCTTCGAGACAGCTAAGGGTTCATGAGAGGAACTATCCGACACATGACTTAGAGTTGGCAGCCGTGGTATTTGTTCTGAAGTTGTGGAGGCATTATTTGTATGGATCAAGATTTGAGGTTTTCAGTGACCATAAAAGTTTAAAGTATTTGTTTGATCAGAAAGAGCTGAATATGAGACAAAGGAGATGGTTAGAGTTTCTGAAGGATTATGACTTTGGTTTGAATTACCATCCGGGTAAAGCAAATGTAGTAGCTGATGCGTTGAGCCGGAAATTGTTACATATGTCTATGTTAATGGTTAAGGAATTGGATTTGATTGAACAGTTTAGAGACTTGAGTTTGGTGTGTGAGAGTACTCACAATAGTGTTAAATTGGGAATGTTGAAGTTAACGAGTAGTATTCTGGATGAAATCAGAGAGGGTCAGAAATCCGATATGCTTTTGGTTGATAAGTTGACTCTAGTGAATCAAGGTCAAGGTGGTGAATTCAGAGTTGATGAGAATGGTGTTTTGAGATTTGGTAATCGGGTGTGTGTTCCGGACGTTGCCGAACTTAAGAAGAGTATTCTTGAGGAAGGACATCGTAGTGGTCTGAGTATTCATCTTGGAGCTACGAAGATGTATCATGATTTGAAGAAGTTATTTTGGTGGCCGGGAATGAAAAGAGAAATTGCGAGTTTTGTTTATTCCTGTTTGACTTGTCAGAAGTCAAAGATTGAGCATCAGAAGCCGTCTGGGCTAATGCAACCGTTGGCTATTCCAGAGTGGAAGTGGGATAGTATCAGTATGGATTTTGTTTCAGGTTTACCGAGGACGAGTAGGAATTTTGAAGCTATTTGGGTGATTGTGGATAGATTGGCGAAGTCGGCTCATTTCATTCCGATCAGAATGGATTATCCGTTAGAGAGATTAGCTGAGTTGTATATTGAGAAGATTGTAAGTTTGCATGGTATTCCGTCGAGTATTGTTTCAGACAGAGATCCTAGATTTACATCGAAGTTCTGGGAAGGTTTGCAGAGGGCGTTGGGAACTAAGCTGAGATTGAGTTCTGCATATCATCCGCAGACTGATGGTCAGACTGCGAGGACGATTCAGTCACTAGAGGATCTTTTGAGAGCTTGTGTTTTGGAAAAAGGAGGTGCTTGGGATTGTTATTTGCCTTTGATTGAGTTTACCTACAACAATAGTTTTCATTCGAGTATTGGTATGGCACCGTTTGAAGCTTTGTATGGTAGGAGATGTCGGACACCTTTATGTTGGTATGAGTCCGGTGAGAGTGCTGTGGTTGGACCGGAGATTGTTCAACAAACTACGGAAAAGATTAAGATGATTCAGGAGAAGATGAGAATTGCTCAGAGTCGTCAGAAGAGTTATCATGACAAGAGGAGGAAGTCACTTGAGTTCCAAGAGGGAGACCATGTGTTTCTTCGTGTCACTCCGATAACTGGTGTTGGTCGAGCTTTGAAGTCGAAGAAGTTGACACCTCGATTTATTGGTCCGTATCAGATTTTGGAAAGGATAGGAGAGGTAGCCTATCGTATCGCTTTACCGCCGTCACTTGCGAATTTGCATGAGGTTTTTCATGTGTCTCAGTTGAGGAGATACATTCATGATCCGTCGCATGTAGTCCAAGTAGATGATGTACAGGTGAGAGATAACCTGACTGTTGAAACATCACCTATGAGGATCGAGGATCGAGAGTTGAAGCAGTTGCGGGGTAAAGAGATTGCCTTGGTGAAGGTAGCTTGGGGAGGACCAGCAGGTGGCAACGCGACTTGGGAACTGGAGAGTAAGATAAAGGAGTCTTATCCAGAGTTGTTCGCTTGAGGTATGTTTTCGAGGACGAAAACTCTTTTAGTGGGGGAGAGTTGTAACACCCCAATAAAATAAAATAATTATTTAAATTGAATTAATAGTATATTATTAATTTAATTAAATAATTAGATTATTATTATTGGATCATTTTAATTATTTTGGAATAATAATTATTATTGGAAAATATATAAGTGTGAAATGAGGAAAGAGAATCCCATTTGGTAAAGAAGTGTTTTCACGTGAAAACAGAGAAACTGCAGAGAAGAGGAAAAGGGAAGAGGCAGAGCAAGAGGAAGAAAGTTGGAGAAGAGGAAGAGCTTGAACTCAAAGAATTGCCGGATTATCTCAGGTAAAGGGGGTTTATCGTCGATTAATGGGTATTATGGGATAATATGTAATGGGTAGTGATAAGCCGTTGATTCAACCCTAATTGGGACTGTATATGCTGAAATTGATGTGGAATAAACTGTGTTAAAACTGTAAATTGAATCGATAGTTGTGTGAGTCGTAAATGTTAGACTATGGCACGGATCCCCATTAAAAACTTGAATCGGCACTACCAATTTAGAGACAAATTGGGTTTAGATGCGGGAGCAGCCGGAAAACCGGATAGGCGTTAAGCTAACGGAACTTTGGAATAACTCAGAAAATCTGAGTCTGCGCGCGAACGGTCGACCATAGAGTCGGCGTGCGCTGACCCGTGGGGCATGCGCCGACTGCATGCGTCGACGCAAGGCATTTTTCGCCGACCCGTGACTTAAGCGTCGACCCTATGCGTCGACGCAAGGAGTTTTGCGCTGACTCCCTCCAGTTGAGCAGAGCCTTTGCGCCGACCAGCGAGCTTTGGGCTGACCCCTATGGTCGACGAAAAGCCTTCATTCTTTGTTCATGGACGTGCATAATGGTTTTGTCATCATCGAAACTGGATATCGTATGTTGCAGAGTGGAAAAATGGATATGTTAATGTTGTGTACATAATTGAGAGCTGGCCTATGTTGGCACGTGATGTAATAGGGATTATATCCCGCTGTTGTGAGCCGTATAGGTATTAGTAGAGAGTGCTAATACGGTGTTTAATTGACTTACATGATAATGATGTGTTGATTGATGTATGATGGCATGCCTAATGATGTGAATGTATATATATTGCCTGTGTTGTGAATGGACTGTTGTATGGCTTAGAGTGTGAGCTTATGTCCGTTGTGAATTGTTGTTGATGCTGCATTGCTAGATGATTAGCGTGTATAGCATAGCCTTTGGGGCTGTAGCTAATTCCCATGGTGAGGAATTAGTGAGTGAATCATTGTGGATTTGTTGTTGATGTTTGCATGCTAGATGATTAGTGTGCATAGTCTAGCCTTTGGGGCTGTAGCTAATTCCCATGGTGAGGAATTAGTGAATGAGTCATTAGATCTCAAATGAGTGGGACTAGTGAGCTTAGTAGCCGTATCTGGGTTTGATCGGTGAGCTTGAGCTATATGTTCAAGAATAGTCTGTACCGCATGTGTGGAGTCTCATTGCATAAATATCCGTATGGCGTATAATATGAATGGATGTATTCCAATATTATACGTGTGTTCGTGTTGTTGTTAAGTATGATTTGAGATTATACTTGTGTATTATGTTGGTGTTGAGCATGATGTTAAGTTGATGTGCTGATACTGAATGTATGTTGTAGTTAGGGTGATTGGTGTGTTGAATTACTTAACATGACATAATATTTTATAATGCCTATTTATTGATTGAGGAACTCACCCTTACAACTATTTTTCAGGTAACGAGAAATGAGTTGAGTAGAAGCGAATGCTTGGAGTCTAGTGTAGTCTCCTTAGTGGGTCGTGCTCTGATAGATGTAACATCGGGATGGGACGTTTTATGTTGTTGAATAATTTACATGTGAATGTTACATGTTTTACATAATTTGATGAATTGGAATTTTATCCGCTGCGATTTATGCAATTGTTTGATTGATTAAGTAAAGAGCATGACAGTTATTTTGAGATATGGTGTGAATGTTTTGTGTGACACCCTTTGGTGCATAATTACTCTGATTGTTATATGTTAATAATTTAACTAAATATTTGGGGTATTTAGAAGGGTGTTACATACCTCGCACGAAGAAAAAAAGAAGAAGTTAGAGAAGGAAGAAGGGAAAGACAAAAAGATTAGAAATAGGTTAAATACCGTTACCTTTTAGCCAGAGAGAGACTCTTTTTCGTAGGTTGGTAGAATTCTGAATCACACTTATTGTCCAAAGGACTTTGACATTTTAAGAAGTACAAGGAACTAAGTTACAATGCAAGTGTGGAGTTCTATATAAGTTCTCAAAAGGAATACAAAGAACATTGCCTCACACTCTTGCATACATGACTAGATTCTTGAACAGAGAAAGCGACCTGGTCGCAAGGTTTATTCAGTTACCCTATAGGTTTACGAACCTGGTAGCTTGAAGCCCCTTCAACCATACAAGCATTGAAAAATGTGAACCTCACGACATCCAGTCAGGGTATAACATTGTAGTAACCATTTCAACAGCAACTCAACATCACAATCAAGCTTAGATCAACAACTAACAGCAATTAAATATCATGTTTGATAGAAAAATTACCAACTCAGTTAACAAATTAACAACTTTGACCTGCAAAAGTTTTAACCGAACAAAATTAGAAAATTGATTTTAACTAATCAATTCACATCAATTAACACAATTTAACACAATTTCAAAGAATTCACATCGATTAACACATATTGATTTCCATATTTTTTTATCACAGTTAGAAACTTCATAACTTCATAATTTCACAACTCTGCTAACTAACAACTAACATTCAAACAACTTCTCACAGTTAATAACTAACAAGGTTATGATGTTTAACAGATTTTCATAATGGAAATTAACAAAGATTAACAAAATTAACAGAGTGGAAGTGTATATAAGCTCACACATCAATTCATTTTTTCGGATTTTCATTTTTCTTCAAAAAAACTCACAATTCATTTTCCATTCAAGAATGATTTTTCTTTCAAGCTCAGATTCTCTCCCACACTCACTGTTCAAATTCATAACCTTACTGCAACTCTCACAATGATTCAACTAAGAAACAAACGGAAATGCAATAGTAGTAGAGAATTTAAGGATAAGAAGAAGAAATCAAGATCAGAAGGAAGGTGAAGAATTCTATACTTGTTCGCGTTGAAACTCCATTTCAGTTTGTTATTCTTGCTTCAATTTGATTCCATCCTCTTCGATTCTACGTGTGCCAGGTGAATGGAAGTTGAAGGATGAACGGTTGATACGATTTTGGTTTTGAGCGTGATTTAGGAGTCGATTTTCTTCACATTTTTCGTTTCAAATTTTGTTTGAGGGAAAGGATGCGTGATGAAGATGAAGGGAGGATTGAAAATGTTGATGAAGCTTATTCGTTTTGACCTGATGCTCTTTGGACTAAACTCTCGAATCCGTTTTGGATCGTTGGGAGCATGGAATTGCTTGGGCTCAGGCCCAACCATGTTTTCCTATTCATAACTCCATTCACGGGCATGCACCCTGTAATGGTAAATTCATGACTATTGAGCTATTGGTTAACTCAACGTCAATAAAACCGGAGTCGCCACCGTGCTTTTATTGTTTCCAAAGGAAAAAGGGCAAAAGTACGAACAAAGCCCAAAGATAAGAAGTTTTCAAATCAAAACTAATAAAATGTCAGAGATTACATGTAAGGGGGTTGGTTACACAGAGGGAAGGTATTAGCACTCAAAGTGTCCTAGGTACTCATAGGGAGCCCTTTTTTGTGCGCAAGTGTTTTAGTTGAAAATGATGTTTGTTAAAAAGTAGAATGAGTGGATGAGAAAAGAATTCATTAATTATATTTTTGTGTTTGACAAGACCTTCGGTCTTATGCCCACGTACCAACATAAAATGAGGGATCAAAACCTCGTAGTTCGGGGTAGAAATTTCAAATAAATGGGTGGATTGATTTTAACAAGAGCTTAAAGATCTTTTGTTATTAAAGGGAGAATACTCAACCAAACATCCACCAATAATGACTGGTGTACAACATTTAAGAGAGAGGGCTCCAACTTGGATTCAATCAAAAAGTATGCCACTAATCCCTAATAAATGGAAAGACTTATAATCAAAATATCATGGAAATGAGAGAATTATATCTCAACCAAAGATAACTCAAATCTAAATGCTCTCTTTTGAAAATGTTAAAAGAAAAAGGCACAAGATGGCCAAAAGGATTAGATAATTTTATTTACAAGTTTTATTTAAGAAAATGTTTTGAAAACCAATGGCATAACGCAAAAGTTTCTACTCATTAAAATAAGTCTAAGTTGAAAACAACAAACAAAGAAGGTTTTGAAAACAAGGGAGATATTTTGAAATTAAAGAAGAGGGAGGAGATGAAGGGACTATCCTAGGCAGAGTTTATCAGTTTAGACTTGAAAAGATCTAACTAATGGGATGCAATACACAAGACAATAATGTTAGATAGAAACCCATTTCTTTTGGACTTTTAAGCAAACAATAAGCATAACCATCCAAGCAATCAATACGAATATCAGAGGCATCAAATAAAGATGGCTAACATCCAAGCAAGCAGTCTTTAGTGCCTTCAAAATGTATCAGATGAAATATTCCTTATGGAAACTCATAGAAACAATCATCAGATATAAACAACAAGATCAAAATAATAAATTAAGCACAGAGACAAAATAACAGGTAAACCAATGGGGTTCTCAATGCTTTGTATCAGATGAATGACATTGGCCAAGATAACTCAGTCTCGAATAATGGCATTTGACAAGTCCTCAAAGTATAGGGAAATTGCCTATTCTAAGTCCAAAAGTTCAGATCAAGTCAAGGGCAGATGTCCAATATTCCACCAGGATATTTTTTAGGGTTTTTGTTGTTATTAGATATTTTAAGGTACTAAGATCACAAATAGAACAAAATCATATGCACAAAGATATGGCTCAAGAGAGCAAAGTAAAAATGACTGAAACATAAACATCTTGCATGAAATGTAAATGACAATGAATGATAAAGGTACCAAATTTTAAATTGTATTAATTAAATGACATTAAATATAAAGCAATAATGAATCAATGTTAGTCAAATATTAGTGAGGGAAACCATGGTTTAAGTCATTCTTTGGAGAACACTCAACCATCCATTCATAAGCATGAATACATGAACCAAGACATCATCTATGAGAAGGGCTCCAACTTGGATAAATTAACAAGTATGCCACTAGCTCTCACAAATGGAAAAAAGGTTAAGTCTTCATATAATACCATGAAGAATGGGAGACTTACAATCTCACTTACAAAAATGCTATGCCTTTTTGGACAGATTTAGCTCTATGTTAAGCAATCGTAATTGGACTTATGTAGAAGTCCCAACTATCTGAGATCGGGCAATAAAAATATTGGTGTTAATGCATGCTAGAGACATGGTACAAAGAACCAAGCTCCTAAAGCATACCACACACATAAAAAAAGGATTGACTTATCTCAATCAAGCTCATGTTGATTCATCTGACACTAGGTCATTGATGAATCAACTAGCCTTTGATTATCTGAGAAGTCATTGGTCAATGAAAGGAAGGGGAAAAAGAGAGATGAAGATGAATAGATGAAGGTAAACAGAAAATGAAATCCCAAATTGATCAAGGGAGGAATTTCATATGATCAATACTATCCATTCATTTTGAGGGATGAAGTTCACACTTCATCAACCCCATAAATCCAATAGTATTGATCAAATGGAAGTTCAAATCAACCATGATCAAGGCGAAATAGAAGATGAAACAACGCAAGGTCAATCAAATGTCTCACCATAATTTTCAAACAATTAATAAATTAAAAAAAAATTAAATGAATAAAAATACATTTTAAAAGAAGAAAAACCTCAAATCCCTTTAAATCACCAAATAAATAGCCAAGAGATTTATCCTCGGTCAAACAAGGTCAAAGGACCTTAGACAAAAAATTTGGGGATTTTTTGAAAGTCAGATGTATTTAAAATAATTAAAAAAGAAGTAAAAAACTATTAAATTCACAAAAAAATATCAAATCTAATCCAAAAAATGATTTTAATTCAAAATATAGAATAGGAAATTATTTAAAGATTTTTGGTAAAATCCCATATTTTTTGAATCAAAATTGAAATTATTATGAATTTAACAAAATGAGCTATTTAAGTCAACACGTTGCAAATGAGCTATTTAAGTCAACGCGTTGCAAATGAGGTAATCAGATGGCCTGGACCACTCCAGCGCACCACCAGAGCCCTAGCTCCGGTGACCTTCACCGGACTGGTCCAACCAAATACTTCACCAAACTGAAAGATCCACATATGGTTTTAAAGAGAAAATCAAGGGGAGCACGAATCTGACCTCCATTTCTTCCAATTCTCACTATACAAAGAGATATATGGAATTAAAAAATGAGGTTGATGAACTGAGTTGCTTTGATTTGACATCAAAACAACTCAATCTTGTTTCCTACATTGGTAGGACTTCAGCCAACCAAAAATCAAGTGAAATCGTGGAGAATTAAGGTAGAATAGAAGACTTGAAGTTCAAGAAAATTCACCTTCTGTTTGCAATGATGGAGATCGATCTTAATTCCAATTCACTTGGCCTTGCTTTTACTTTCTTGCAGGAGATGATTTGGATACAAAAGGATTTGAATCCTTGGAGTTTCAGTTCCAAAATAGAAGGAGAACCAAAACTTAATTTTAATTAGAACCTTCAAGATATTCTACCAATGGAGGTTTGGGATTGATGAGCAAACATTGGTCAAGGGTCCTCCTTCATTCTGAGGCCAATGAGTTCATTATATAGGCATGACAAAGTATTATTCTCACCATTTCAAAAAATTGTCCAAAATAGTAACTTGTGTGCATGGTTGCATGGTCAGGCATTAAGGCCCAAATGATGATTGCAAAAGATCCAAATTCGTGCACATTTGATGCTAAAATCATTTCATGAAGCCATGCAATGTTGGTTGAAAATTGAGAACAAAAGTTTCCAAATAGGGCCATGCAATGTACCCATGCGCAAATCAATCAAATTTAATCCAAATGCCATAATCTTGGACTCTTTGGAAAGCTACCATGAAGGGGAACAACTTTGGTGTTGAAACATTTTCCATTTGGAGCTTTTATCATGATGAATTTTGGTGTGGAAGTTGGAGGAATCTGTAGCGGTAAATTCATGACCATCAACCTATGGATAAGCTTAACGTCAATAAAACCGGAGTCGCCACCGCACTTTTATTATTTCCAAAGGAAAAGGGAAAAGTACGAACAAAACCCAAAGATAAGTTTTCAAATCAAAACTAATAAAATGCAAGAGATTACAGGTACTCCTAGGGAGCCCTTTTTATGTGTGCATATGTGTTTGGTATAAAAGATGTTTGATGAAATAGAGTGTGGAGGTGAGAAAAGTGTCCTAGGTACTCCTAGGGAGCCCTTTTTATGTGTGCATATGTGTTTGGCATCCAAAGTGTCCTAGGTACTCCTAGGGAGCCCTTTTTATGTGTGCATATGTGTTTGGTATAAAAGATGTTTGATGAAATAGAGTGTGGAGGTGAGAAAAGAATTCATTGATTATATTTTTGTGTTTTACAAGACTTTCGGACTTGTGCCTACGTACCAACATAAAAATGAGGGATCAAAACATCGTAGTTTGTGGTAACAATTTCAAAATGAGTGAGTTACTTTTAATAAAAATTTAAGTTAAAAAAGGCATAAAGGGCCCACAAGTTTGAATGGGTGTTAGTTCTTTTTGTCTTTTGAAAGTTTGAGTCAATATGATTAGATTTATTTACAAGTTTGATTTAAGAAAACTGTTTGAAAATTCAATGGCATAAGGCCAAAGTTTCTACTTGGAATAAGGTCAAAGTTTCAAATCACAAACAAAGAAGGTTTTTGAAAAGGGGGAGAGATTTTGAAATTTAAGAAGTTGGAGGAGATGAAGAGACTAATAATAAGCATAAAATTAAAAGTTAAGAGTTGAAAAGATCTGACCAAATGGGATGCAATCCAACAGACAAGAATGTCAAATAGAAAACCCACTTTCCCTTTGGACTTTGAATCAGGCAATACTCAGCAAGCAATTAGAAATATCAAACATCATGAAGATCAAGGCATAAAATAAAGATAGACACATCCAAGCAAGCAACTCTATAGCTAGCAGTCTTCTTTGTATTCTCATGTATCAGATGAAATACTCCTTGATTAACTCAAAATAAAGCATTAGACACAAGATCACAATAACAGTTGTATCAAGACCATGTAGCAGATAAGTTCAAGTAGATCCCAATACTTGCATCAGATGAAAGCTTAAATCATAATAACTTGGACTCAAAATGTTAGCATTGGCCAAGTCCTTTTGCATATGGAATGTTGCCTAATCCTAAGTCCAAAAGTTCAGATCAAATCCAACAATACACCAAACATTTTTTTAGGGTTTTTGTTGTTTATTATGTATTTTAAGGTCTTAAGACCAAAAACACAAACAAAGTACACAAACAAATATATACAATCACAATATATGGCTCAAATGAGCAATGTGAAAATGACATAAACATAAACAAGTTAAATGATATGTAAATGACAAATGAATGGTAAATGACTTGGAATTAAATTGCATAAAATAAATGACTTGAAATTAAATCAATATTAATAAGAATTAGTCAAATGTTAGTCAAGGTTAATTATATGTTAGTGGTGTTTTGCTTTGGAAGATGTCTTTGTTTTGCATGGATCCTTGAACCAAGACATCTTCCAAAGGAATGAAAAAAGGCCAAGTTTCCACACAATACCATGAAAGGTGGGAGACTTAAAATCTCACTTACTAGAATGCTATGCCTTTAGGGTCAAATTTAGCTTTATGTTAAGCAATCGTAATTTGACTTATGTAGAAGTCACAACTATCTGAGGTCGGGAAATAAAAATTTAGGTGCTAATGCATATTAGAGATTTGGTATAATGAACCAAACTCCTAAAACATACCACACAGTAAAAGAAAAGATCAAAAGGGGTGGACCTATCTCATCCATACTTGTATTGGTTCATCTGACACAAAGTCATTGATGAACCAATTAGCCTTAGGATATTGATATTTCATTGGTCAATGAAAGGGATGGGAAATAATGGGAATGAAGATGAAAGGGGAGGGGAAATGAGAGAAACACAAATTGGTCATGAGAGAAATTTTACCAAATTAAAATCATTCAATCATTTTGGGAGATGAAATGTACATTTCATAAATCCCCTAAATCCCATGATTTTAATCCAATAAAAGTCAAATCAACCTTTACCAAAGCCCAGGCATATAGTCAAACATCATAATACCATAAAAATGGCTTAACATAATTTTTACACAATTAATCAATTAAAAATCCATTTTAAAATGCATTAAAATACAAATTAGTTTGGTCAAAACCTAAAACCTCTTCAAAACACCAAATAAATGGTCAAGAGATTTATCCTAGGCCAAACAAGGTCAAAGGACGCTAGACAAAAAATTTCATGATTTTTAAAAAGTCAGAAGTATTTTTAAACAATTAAAAATACGCACAAAAAAAATTTAATTCATTAAAAATATCTAAATTAATCCAAAAAATAATTTTAATTCAGGAAATGAAAGAGAAATATATTTAAAGATTTTTGGTGAAAGTCCCATATTTTTTGGATTAAAAATAAAATTAATATGAATTAAACAAAACAAAATGGATTAAACATTGAATCAGAAATTAAAAAGAAATTCAAAAAACAAGGGCCATCAGATCTCCGTCATTAATTGAGGTGGCAGATCTGATGACCAAGCGCACGCTTCACACCATACACCTCAGTCAACGCGTCATAGGATTAGAACATTTAAACAAGATCTGATGGTTAAGAGGCGGGACAACACACCACCGGAGCTAGGGCTCCGGTCTTCTTCTCCGGTGGACCTCACCGGACTGGTCCACCATCAACCACCACCAAAATAAAAAACAAGGACATGGATTCAAAGAAAAAATGCTCAGGAGCCCGAATCTGGCCTCAATTTTCTCCAATTCCAAGTATATAAAAAGATACAGGGATTTGACTTTTGAGGATCATGAACTAAGTTGCTTCGATTTGACCTCAAAGCAACTCAATCTTGTTGCCTACATTGGTAGGACTTCAGCAAACCAAAACTCACAAAGAATAGTGGAGAATTAAGAGAGAATCAAAGAGATGAAGTTTTTGAAATTTCACCTTCGAGTTGCTTCAAATTCACTTGACTTTGATCTGGATTTGCTTGATTCGTCTTCCTCTTGCTTGCAATGATCAATTGAAATGAAAAGGGAAATGAATTCTTGGAGTTTTAATTTCAAAACCGAAGGTGAAATTCAAACTCGATTTCAATTGAAATCTTCAAGAATTCTATGGAATAAAGGGTTTGGATTGTTTTGTCAAAGCTTGGGTAAGGTGTTGACGAAGTTCTGAGCTCATAGCACTTGCATTTATAGCCAAATCAAATGCTCTTTGCACACTTCCAATAAAGATCCAAAAATAGCAAATGCATCATGCAAGCTTGCATGGGCGTGTACAAAACCCAAATAATGATTGGAAAAGGTCCAAAGTTGTGCATATGTGATGCTGAAAGCAATGCATTAAGCCATGCATTTTTGAAATGAAATTGAACATGAGAATCCTCTAAATGGTACCATGCATTGCACCCATGCGCAAGTCCTTTAATATTGATCCAAATGAGATGCGCTTGGACTTTTTGGAAAGGTGAGACCAAGGGAAACAAATTTCATGTTGAACACTTTTTCATTTGAAGCTTGGATCATTATGCATTTTGAGGGGGAAGTTTGAAAAATCAAACATAAATGAAATTTTTCAAAGTATCAAGTCAAATGTTTACTTCTTCCACCTTGAATAACTTTTATTATAGACTTCAAATGGAAAAGGTTCCTTCATCAAAGTTGTAGCTATTTCAAACTACTACAATTTGGTCACAAATTTGACCTTACTTGGATTTGTCATGAGGGAGTTATCCATTTTAGAAGTTGAGGAAAATCACTTGTTCAATGGTAATGGCCCAAAATGACCTATAATGTTTCCTCTTAGCACATGCATTTAAAAGTTGAATTTGAACTTCTTCCATACATAAAAGTTGAAGAGGACACCATGAATTGGACCACGGAACTTGAATGGCTTTCATCTCATAAAACTTGAGCAAGTTATGGGCTTCGGAAGTTGACCTCCTAACTAGGGTTCAGACAAAATGACCTATAATCTTTCACCATAAAAAATGACTCTCCAAGCAAACCTAGCTCTAGAATTCAACATGAAAGTTGTTTGGAATATCAGTTTGAGTAAATTTTCTCTTGGAATCATTTTCATATGACAAAAATTGTAGGAGATAGGGTCTAAGGAACCTCAGTTTTGACCAGTTGACTTTCTCTGGTCAACCACCATGAACCATCTTGCTAGCTTGACATTCTTTTGATTTTTGGGACTCATAGAGGGTCATATATGTGTAAGATAATTTAATATGAAGTATCCCTTGAAATATTTGATCGATTGATGAGGAAACTTATTGAAGAAGTCACACAAGATACCTAGATGAATTAGGGTTTCCAAGGCAAACTAACTTCAAACTCTTGATGATTTCTTGATCAAAATGATATGTGAACACCATGGGGATCCATATATGATGTCTAAAGTCAATGTGAACCATCTCTCAATTTATCTCCTTGCATTGAGGATCTTAAACCCTAGATATGAACTTGATGATGCATTGGTGAGCACACACACTACCTACAAAATAGTTAAACTATACATTGACATATTTTTGGTATTTTGGTTAGTAAATAATGAAAAAAAAAGTATGATACAATCAAATGTGCTTGGTGATCTCTCCCAATGCAAACCTAATGAATGAGAGGTAAGGAGGATGCCAAGGTGTGATCTCAAAACCAACGCACATGTTGAGATAGCATGAGGGATCTTAGGGTCAAAATTGGGGTCTTACAACTTCCCCTATTTAAGAACATTCTAACTGAGGATGTGAAGGTGAAAATCTCTGTATCGACTCAGTAGAATGGACTTAAATAACAAGATATAGAAACAAATTTTGGTCCCTAAGAGACCTCATGATGCATATGATATGAATGTTAAAAAGAATCTCTATGGGGAAAGTTTTTCCACAAAGGAAAAGAATTCAGAGAGACTGAAAGTACCACAGGAGCATAATGCATTCCATAAGGAAAACTTACTGGGGAGACAAAGACTCTAGGGATGAAGAGCTATGCGTAGGCGAGGCTACGACATGGAAACTGCTGGAGACACAAGGGGGATTCCATGAAAATAAATTAATGCAAGGATTCAGTTGGGGAACAAGGAAAATCTGCAGGGGAAACGGGTAAATCAAAACAAAGCCGAAATACTTGAACCAAACAAGGGATTGGCGACTTCACTGGGGAAATACGCACTCAAACTCAATTGGGGGAAGAATGAACTTCAACACAGGAGTACCAGAAGTATATTATCTATTACCGGTTACTAGGTAGGAGGATAATATATTCTGACAGAGAGGCATCCATTACCGATTAGGGTAAACATATCAAGAATGACCCGTTGAGGAAAAATGAGGTGTATTCATTACCAGTTATTGGGTAAGAATAACCTACTTGGAAAAATATCAAATAGGGTTTACAACTACCGGTTACTGGGCAGAAGACCAAAGAGAGAATATCCGTCACCGGTTAAAGTGAACATATCAAGGATAGACTCAGAGGAAGAATACCCGTCATCGGTTAGGATGAACATATCAAGGATAGACTTAGAGGAAGAATATCCGTCATCGGTTAGGATGAAGATATCAAGGATAGATTGCCTGAAAAAGTAGGAATTATATTTATCGGTTACTGGATAGAATACCAAAGAGAGAATATGTGTCATCGGTTAGGATTTACAACTTCCACTTACTGGGCAGAAGACCGTAAAGAAAAGGAAACCCGTCATCGGTTAGGATGAACATATCAAGGGTTAACTTTCTAGGGAATGAAATAGGAATTACAACTACCTTTTTAATGGGTAGAAAACCACAAAGGGAGAATATCTGTCACCGGTTAGGATAGACTGCCTGGGGAAACATGAAAACGAATTCATTGGGAAAATATAGGAAGTAGATTACTATTACTGGGTATTTGGAAACAGTAAAGTAATCGCAAATTGAAAAGAATATTACCAGTTACTAGGCAATAGACTCTCAGGGGACCAAAAGTATATATCTAGGTAAAAGCTAGAAAGAAACGGTCAAACAAAGACTTAACCCAATGAGGATGTAACTCAAGGGGAGTGTTTCCATCCAGATAATTAACTGGGAGGAAACTGAAATAATAATCATCCACGAGAAAATAACTCAGTGGGGAATGAGAAAGGTTAAACTCTTTCTGCCTAAGGAGCTGACACTCTATAATTGAAAGAGGACAAACACACCAAATCTGCATGGAGAAATAATGTCACCATAGCAGGGGATCAGAAATAAGGAATCTAATGCAATAGCAAATGCATAATGAAATATTTGATGTTGTGCTTTATGCATGAATATGTATGTATATGATTGATGATTATGCTGACAAAACTATCGCAAAGGATACAAATGTCACAGATCAAAATCATCGCTACAACACTCGGCTAATCCTGACAAGATAGAGACACCAACTGGAGAAACGTGTTAGGGAATGGATACAAATAATTCGGCTCTGAAAATCTAAACCCTGGCAGGGGAAGGAGAAAAAGATCTGCCGAGGATCCAAATTGTCAACTCTACGGGGAATTTGGAATGAACTTCGCTTGGGATTAAAGGAGATACGCCTCTATCTAGGAAAACTGTTGAAGATGTGAGCCTATCAATCAACTGCGGCGGCAACCCACAAACGCAGCTGGGGAAACCTGACTTACTGTTGGGGAGGAAAAAGTTACCAAACCAACCGCTTGGAGAAGACCAATAATGCTTCGCACTTTAGGACTCACCTGTTCTCGGATTGTTGTTGATATTCCTTACTGAAATTGATTGCTTTTTAAATTAATTGCTTTCATATTTTAAGAAAAATGATTTTTATTTATTAATTTGTTTCAAAATTATCACCATAAAATTCAATTCTATTTAGCTGAAGAATAAATAAGAGTATAAACAATTTGGACAAAAGCTCAACTTTATTTAATAAAATGGTAGTCTGTAAATGATAAGACTCCATAGATATTTATAATAGTTGAAAATGGTAATTTACATGGAAAAGGGATACATTGAATACAATGATCACTACTCTCCCTACCAACTTTAATATCTCTTGTGCTCTTGGTTTTGGTTGAGAATGACGAATCAAAACCAAACGACTTGCTCAAAACTGCTCCAAAGATCAAGGCCAACTGAACGCAGTTACTTGCCATTATCCCTACTTTTTTGCCTAGATTGCCCCATGGTGGGGTACTCAATCTATCAGGATAACTTTCTATTTTATGTCTCTAATTTTTGCCTGGATCGCCCTTTCAGGTTTTCAATCCACTGAGACGCTCATTTTTTCCTAAGCCACCCTTTCGGGTTTTCAACTTAGCGAGTTGTTCTTTTTATTTTAGGCGAAGTATTTCTTGACTGCATCGACGTTCACAGGATGAGTGAACTCTTCGCCATCCATAATTGTAAGAATCAAAGCACCGCCTGAAAATTCTCTCTTCACAACATATGGGCCTTCATAATTAGGAGTCCATTTTCCCCTAGCATCTGGTTTGAAAGATAAAATCTTCTTGAGCACAAGGTCACCTCTCGGAAAATACGAGGCCTAACCTTCTTGTCAAAAGCTTTCTTCATTCTTTGCTGATACAATTAACCATGAAACATGGCGGTCAGCCTCTTTTCCTCGATCAAATTTAGCTGATCATATCTGGTCTGACACCATTCAGCTTCTGTCAACTTGGCTTCCATCAAGACACACAGTGATGGGATCTCAACCTCTACTGGGAGCATAACTTCCATTCCATAAACGAGAGAGAAAAGGGTTGCCCCTGCTGAAGTGCGGACAGATGTACGGTACCCATGTAACGCAAATGGGAGCATCTCTTGCCAGTCTTTGTAGGTTACCACCATCTTCTGGATGATCTTCTTAATGTTCTTATTTGTAGCTTCAACAACCCCATTCATCTTAAGTCTACAGGGAGAAGAATTATGATATGCAATCTTGAAGTCTTTAGAAAGAGCTTCCACCATATTATTATTCAACTTAGATCCATTATCAGTAATGATCTTACTTGGCACACCATAACGGTATATAATCTGATTCTTGATAAACTTCACAATAACTTGCTTGGTTACATTCGATACGATGCTGCTTCAACCCACTTTGTGAAGTAGTCAATAGCCACCAAAATAAAATGATGTACATTCGAAGCTTTGGGCTCAATCATACCAATCATATTAATTCCCCACATGGAGAGTGGCCATGGAGAGGAAATGACATTCAACAGTGTCTGAGGAACATGAATTTTATCTGAATAAATCGGACACTTGTGGAATTTCTTCACACACTTGCAACAGTCAAATTCCATTGTAGGCCAATAGTAACATGCTCTCAACATCTTATTTTCCATAACATGTCCATTGGAATGAGTACCAAAGGAACCTTCATGGACTTCAGTCATCAATAAGTCTGCTTCGTGTCTATCCACGCATCCGAGAAAAACCATATCGAAGTTTCTCTTGTAAAGCACTTCACCATTCAGGTAGAAGTTGCCAGCTAATCTTCTCAAAGTCTTCTTATCTTTCAAAGATGTCCCTGGCAGGTAAATCTGACTTTGGAGGAAACTCTTGATATCACAATACCATGGCTTTTCATCTTTGACCTCTTTAACAACAAACACATGAGTTGGCATATCAAAGTCAAATTAGGAACTTAATTCCAGAATTTCACCATAATCATTGAAGCCAATGTTGCAAGAGCGTTTGCCATCCATTTTTCATCTCGAGGGATATGATGAAACTCAACCTTTGTAAAGAAAGTTGATATCCTCCTCGCATAATCTCTATATGGTATCAAACTGGGTTGATTCATCTCCCATTCACGTTTGATTTGATTCACAACCAAAGTCGAATCTCCATAGACTTCAAGATACTTAATTCTGAGATCAATGGCCTCTTCAAGCCCCATAATGCAAGCTTCATACTCAGCCATATTGTTTGTACACTTGAAAGTCAATCTAGCTATAAACGGAAAATGAGTGCCTTGAGGAATAATAATCACTTCCCCAATGTCATTTCCATATTTATTGACAACTCCATCAAATACCATGCCCCAACGTGAACCAGGTTCTGGCCCTTCCTCAAGCAATGGTTCATCACAATCTTTCATTTTTAAGTACAAGATCTCTTCATCAGGAAAATCATATTGTACTGACTGGTAATCTTCAATCGGTTGGTGAGCCAAATGGTCAGCCAATACACTACCCTTAATAGCCTTTTGAGATCAGTATTCAATATCATACTCTGATAACAACATTTACCAACGGGCAATCCTCCTAGTTAAAGCATGCTTCTCAAAAATATACTTGATTGGATCCATTTTGGATATTAACCAAGTAGTATGATTCAACATATGTTGGCGCAGACGATTATCAGCCCAAGCCAATGCACAACAAGTCTTTTCGAGCTTAGAATACCGAGTCTCACAGTCGGTGAATTTCTTACTGAGGTAGTAAATTACATACTCTTTTCTTCCAGATTCATCTTGCTGACCAAGAACACAACCCATACACTCATCGAGCACAGTCTAATACATGATCAACGATCTTCCTTCAACAGGCGGAGACAGAATTGGAGGCTCAAGCAGATACTCTTTGATATTGTCAAAAGCTTTCTGGAAATCTTCAGTCCAATCACATGACTGATCTTTCTGAAGAAGCTTGAATAAAGGCGCACATGTGGTAGTCATATGCGATATAAATCTAAGATGTAATTCAAGCGGCCGAGAAAACCTCTGACTTGCTTCTCAGTTTTGGGCGCAAGCATCTCTTGTATTGCTTTGACCTTGGCAGGATCAACTTCAATACCCTTCTCACTGACAATAAAGTCCAACAACTTACCAGAACGAACACTAAAAATACACTTATTGGGATTCAAGCGGAGTTTGTACTTCCTCAAACGCTGGAATAACTTCAACAAATGCTTAACATGTTCTTCTTCATCACTTGATTTGGAAATCATATCATCAACATAGACTTCAATCTCTTTATGCATCATATCATGAAAAAGAGTAGTCATAGCTCTCTGGTATGTTTCACCAACATTCTTTAAACTGAAAGGAATCACTCTATAACAGAATGTTCCCCAGGGTGTAATGAATGTGGTCTTCTCCATATCTTCAGGTGCCATCTTGATTTGATTATAACAGGAAAATCCGTCCATAAAAGAAAAGACTCTGAATTTAATGTATTGTCTACCAACATATCAATGTGTGGCAGAGGAAAATCATCTTTCAGACTAGCTTTATTGAAATCTCTGTAATCAATACACATACGGACTTTTCCATCCTTCTTTGGAACAGGCATAATATTGGCCACCCATTGTGGATATTCAAAGGTTACAAGAAAACCAACATCAATCTGCTTCTGCACTTCTTCTTTGATCTTTACTGCCATATCAGGATGAGTTCTCCTCAACTTCTGCTTGACCGGCGGGCATTCTGGATTCAACGGTAATCTATACAATCTTAGAATCCAAACCAGGCATGTCTTGATAGCACCAAGAAAACACATTTGCATATTCTCGAAGAAGATCAATCAACCTCTTCTTATCCTCTTACACCATTGAGACCCAATCTTGACTTCCTTCACGTCATCTTTAGAACCCAAGTTGACTAGTTCAATTTGCTTTTCAAACGACTAATTGGCTTTTTCTTCGTGCTCGAGTAAACGAGATAATTCATCAGATACTTCTTCATCATCAATTTCTTCCTCAGCCTCAAACACAGGGAAATCAAAGTTTGGAGAGGGAGTAGGATCATTGTATTCAAAGGGTTTGAGAACCAACCTGCATAATGATTTGATATTTTGATTTTAGAGAAGTGAATTGTGACCAAATATTATGCGGATGGACAATTATTATTTATTTATGTTTTTTTTTGTGATAACCATTTTCAGAAAAGCAAAAAGTAAAAATAAAACATCATAGATGTGGATGAATAAAATTGTATTTTATTGATGATAATTGAAATGCCTAACAATGTTCACTTCTCCCTTAGGCATAGGAGAAGGATTTTTCTTAAAATGAAAGGAAAATTACTTAGAGTGGTGAAAAATAATAGGAATATCAATAGCAAACCAATTGTTGCAAGTCTGGCCATGCGTCACAAGGTTGGCGCAAGTTTCGTCTTCATCGTCACCATCCTCGATACAGCAGTTGAGTGTTGATCATTACCATGAATCAACCCTCCACTACGGAAACTCGATTGAACATCTTCAGCCTTGACATTGAACGATCCTAGTTGAAATCCCAATCCGGCCCTATTCTTGTTCTCAGCAATCTCTATCATTCGGCCCCACTGATCAGTGTTACCAGTCTCAATAGCTTTCTGAGCACCCTTCAAAGAAGATATGGGTGCCCCAGTTTTCTTCACTTCAGCAATGGACAAGGCTTGGAATGGCGTTCCAACCTCCTCCTCAACTTCAAAATAAGAAAAGGATGACATATGGCTCACTTAAAGTGTCTTCTCTCCACCAACAACGACAAGCCTGCCGTTCTTCACAAATTTAAGCTTCTGGTGTATAGTAGATGTCACAACTTCTGCTTAATGAATCCATGGCCTTCCCAATAAATGGCTATAGGTCGGGTGTATATCCATTATTTAGAAAGTAACCTGAAAATCACTCAGACCTATCTTGACTGGAAAGTCCACTTTACCAATGACGGTTTTACGAGAACCATCAAACGCATTGACAATCATGCCACTGTACCTCATAGGGGCACCTTGATAGGATAGTCTGGACAAAGTTGATTTCGGAAGCACATTCATAGATGACCCAGTGTCCACCAACACATTGGACAGTGCGTCCTCCTTGCAGTTCATTGAAATGTGTAGTGCCAGATTGTGATTTCTACCTTTCTCAGAAAGCTCCTCATCACAAAAACTCAAATTATTACAGGAAGTGATGCTAGCATTAATATGGTAGAACTGATCCACAGTTACATTGTGCTTAACATAGGCTTGCTCAAGCACTTTCTGCAATGCCTCTCTATGTGCCTCAGAATTCATCAACAAAGATAATACCAAAATTTTTGACGGGGTTTGAAGCAGCTGCTCCACCATATTGAACTCGCTCCTCTTTATTAGTTACAAAACTTAATCATCATCGTTAGTCTTCAGCTCACTGGATTCACCAGATTGACACAGAGGAGCACTAACTAGATTCACCATTTGTATATCCACCTTCTTACTGACTGAAACATCCTCTATCTCCTTCAGAAAGACCGGACCAAAGACACGACCACTACGGGTCACCTTTACAATATCAGCTATATCTACCACGGAGTCGGCAACTGGTAAAGGAACCTATTGACCATTCTCCACCATTGTGGTGTTATATTGATAAGGCACGGCTTTATTGGATGCATACGGAACATGGACCGTTAACCGTATTACCAACGGTGATACCAATCTATTAACATTGTTGCTATTGCTGCTATCAAATTGGATTACTACCCGCTCAAGGGTCTTGAACACAGGAACAATCACATTCACATCATTTATATCTCTCAATTGACAAATTTGGATAATCCCTTCATCCATCACCCTCTGAATATCCCTCTTGATAATAACACATCCTCGAGGGTTCACGTGGCATATCACACAACCATCATGGTCATGCTCATAATCACTGACCAAACAGACATCTCTATGGATTGCAAGCAAAAACTGTCTGATATGGCAGACATCATAAACCTTATACTCTCTAGGACAACCATCTACCATATTGATTGAAGTATTACCATGTGTGGGCAACGAATTATCTTTCACATTAGGCGCACGGTCCTCAAAGGACACCATCCCACTCTTCACAAGCTTTTGTGCGTACTTCAACGGGTAGCAGTTCTCAATGTCATGGCCAGAGGCTCCCTGGTGAAAGGCACAACGGAGGTTAGGTTTGAACCACTATGGAAGTGGCTCGGGAATTTGTGGTGGATTTATAGGTTGATGTAGGTTCTTGAGAACCAAAGATTGATATAATTCTGTGTAGGACATAGGAATAGGGTCAAAGGAGACCTTCTTCCTCTCAAAAATTTGTTTTTGATTATTGTTGTTGTTGTAATTGGTTCTTTGTTGCGGTTGTTGTTGACGTTGCTGTTGTTGAATTGGAAAAGATTGATTGTTGGAATTGTTGGAAAATATAGGAATTACTTAAGAAACTTGATGTTGATGCTGAGCGGTTGAGAACTCCTTCTGACATGAGGCCTCCTCTGCCTCCCCACAAATACTGAATTAGTTTCCCCCTTCTTTTTCTTGGAGAAACCACTCTTATACTTCTTACTGGATGATGCTTCTTCCTTAGACAGACGTCCCTCTCGGGCTCCCTCTTCTAACCTCATCCCCATATTTACCATTTCGGTAAAGTCACTGGGGGCACCGGCAATCATACGTTCGTAATAAAATGAACTCAGGGTCTTCACGAAAATCTTCGTCATCTCTTTCTCTTCCAATGGATGATTAATCTGGGCAACAAGTTCCCTCCACCTTTGAGCATACTCTTTAAATGTATCTTTATCCTTCTAAGACATAGAACTCAGTTGGTCTTTATCAGGCGCCTTATCAACATTGTATTTGTACTGCTTAACAAAAGCTTCACCTAAATCGTTGAAAGTACAGACACTTGCATTGTCCAATCCCATATACCATCTCAAAGCAGCACCAGTCAAACTATCTTGAAAGTAGTGAATCAGCAACTGATCATTATCAGTTTGAGTTGACATCTTTCTGGCGTACTTAACAAGGTGGCTTAGTGGACAAGTATTTCCCTTATACCTTTCAAAGTCCGGGACTTTTAACTTCATCGGTATCTTCATGTTCGGTACTAGGCAAGGTTTAGCAGCACTCTTACCAAACATGTCTTTTCCTCTCAAAGTCTTCAACTCCTTTCGCAGCTCAAGGAATTGATCCTTCATTTCGTCCATCTTCTCATATACATTTGGGCCCTCAGATGGCTTAGAATGGTAGATAGTGTCCTCAACACGAGGCAAAGTATGAACAACTGGAGGCGGAACCCAAGATGATGATGAGCCAAAGCAGGCTTGTAGTTGATTCCTCCTTGTGTACCAACGAGAGGCACATTAGAGAATTCACCACAACTGTCAATAATATCTATTCTACTTAATGTAGAATCATACCAAACAATATCATCATTAGTGAGAGACATAAGTCTCTGGGACCACCTTAGACATTGTTTGTTCTCCAAGAAAGCAGGCGTCTAAGGCAAGTGAAAAATAAACCACTTGTACAGAAGAGGAACACATCACACAATAGTCTCACCACCTTTAGAATTCCTCAAATGCAAAGAGAAATACATATCACCCAACCGAGTAGGCACAAGATTCCCAATCAAGAAGATTCTAATAGCGTTAACATCAACAAAACCGTCAATGTTAGGGAACAAAGCTAAACCATAGATGAGCAATACAAAGATGGCTTCAAAAGTATCCATACTACCAGCTTGAGTAAAGACAGTGGCTTTACCAATGAGGAACTCAGAAGTCAACCCAAACATTCCTCCTTTCTTCACTCAATGAGTCTCAATCTCAGACTTCTTTAAATAAAGAACTCCAGCTATGATATGAGATATGGGAATCTCCTTTAATCCACTAAGAGGTACCCGGTCAGGCACAAGCTGATAATCGAGAAAAGTGAAGCAACGGTAGAGAGGGTCATAAAATTGAACCAAAATAGTCAAGAGTCCTTCGACCACATCAGTAGATAGCACAAATAAAAGCTTCCTATGGTGTTGCTTGAAGTCCAAGGGATCTAATACAAAAGATGATAACTTCCTTAGCTCTTCCAAATCAGGACATCTGAAACCGTACTTCTTAGTGTTCCTTCGTCCATAATCCATGGTCTGAAAATGTTTGCAAATAAGACCTCAGTTCCTTGAAATTTATTTTTTGTGATGAATGTTATAATGTGCATAAATGCATGAATGCAACAATCACAAACAAGGGATCACACACAAGGCAAACAAAAACGAAGGTCAAGGAATGGATCAAGTCATCATCAAGATCAATCATCCATTTTAGTGGATTATGGTTTTTACCTTATCAACACCCAAGTTCCATTAATATTGACAAGACTTGATCAGATCAACCAAGAATCAAAGGGTTTATTGTGAGTCACGAGCATGGAGTCATGTTAAGAACCATCCCAAAGGAGTGTACTAAGGATAAAAACCTGTAGATCATCTTCTAAAAAGTTCCCAGAGTCTTAATTCCATCTATCAGATATTATAGGTTAGGATGAATAACTCACCAACCTATAATATTCTCAAGATAAACTCGTCTGAATGTATAATCGTGTGACAACTGTTATCAGGTCTACACCTGAACAGTCTCCGCACTACGTCCTAAATAGGCCAAGTTGGGTTAAATGTTCTACGGTTCTCAGCTTCTCGGACCCCAAATCAGAGAAACTAATGCCTAACCACAAATGACTTGTGTGACATTAGTAACTCCAAAAGGGTCTCCACTGAGTAGATGGGTCTCAAGCCAACTTCTTAAGGACTACTCCACACAAGTTGAACATGACTATACCATCCTCACATCTTTATTGCACTCAAGTTCGGGTTAGACCTTATCTTACCAATCAGAGATCATCAAGCACAAAAAGCAGATTATATCATACAAACAAATATACAATTATATACACATAAAAAAGTAGGCTAAACCAACTGAGGACTACTCCCCAGCAGAGTCACCACTTAATTTCTGTATCGGTAAATTCATGATCATCAAGCTATGGATAAGCTTAACGTCAATAAAACAAGAGTCCCCACCGTGCTTTTATTGTTTCCAAAGGAAAAGGGAAAAGTACGAACAAACCCCAAAGATAAGAAGTTTTCAAATCAACACTAATAACATGCCAGAGATTACAAGTAAGGGGGTTGGTTACACAGAGGGAAGGTGTTAGCACCCAAAGTGTCCTAGGTACTCCTAGGGAGCCCTTTTTTTATGTGTGCAAATGTGTTTGGTATAAAAGATGTTTGATAAAATAGAGTGTGGAGGTGAGAAAAGAATTCATTGATTATATTTTTGTTGTTTGACAAGACCTTCAGACTTGTGTCTACGTACCAACATAAATATGAGGGATCAAAACCTCGTAGTTCGTGGTAATAATTTCAAAATCAGTGAGTTGCTTTTAATCAAAATTTAAGTTAAAAGAGGCACAAAGGGTCCATAAGTTTGAATGGATGTTAGTTATTTTTGTCTTTTAAAATTTTGAGTCAATATGATTATATTTATTTACAAGTTTGATTTAAGAAAAGAGTTTCAAAATTCAATGGCATAAGGCCAAAGTTTCTACTTGAAATAAGGTCAAAGTTTGAAATCACAAACAAAGAAGGTTTTTGAAAAGGGGGAGAGATTTTGAAATTTAGGAAGTGGGAGGAGATGAAGAGGCTAATCCTAAGCATAAAATTAAAAGTTAAGAGTTGAAAAGATCTGACCAGATGGGATGCAATCCAACAGACAAGAATGTCATATAGAAAACCCACTTTCCCTTTAGACTTTGAATCAAGCAATAATAAGAAAGCAATTAGCAATATCAAACATCATGAAGATCAAGGCATCAAATAAAGATAGCCACATCCAAGCAAGCAACTCCGTAGATAATAGACTTCTTTGTCTTCTCATGTATCAGATGAAGTACTCCTTTATTAACTCAGAATAAAGCATTAGACACAAGATCACAATAACAGTTATATCAAGACCATGTAGCCGATAAGTTCAAGTAGATCCCAATATTTGCATCAGATGAAAGCTCAAATCATAATAACTTGGTCTTAAAATTTTGGCATTGGCCAAGTCCTTTTGCATATGGAATGTTGCCTAATCCTAAGTCCAAAAGTTCAGATCAAATCCAACAGTCCACCAAACAATTTTTAGGGTTTTTGTTATTTATAAGTACTTTAAGTTCCTAAGACCACAAACACAAACAAAGTACACAAACAAATATATACAATCACAATATATGGCTCAAATGAGCAAAGTAAAAATGGCATAGACATAAATAAGTTGAATGATATGTAAATGACAAATGAATGGTAAATGACTTAGAATTAAATTGCATAAAATAAATGACTTGAAAGTAAAGCAATATTAATAAGAATTAGTTAAATGTTAGTCAAGGTTAATTATATGTTAGTGGTATTTTGCTTTTCAATTGATTAAGTCATTCTTTAGAGAACACTCAACCATCTATTCACAAGCATCGATCCTTGAACCAAGACATCTTCCAAAAGAAGGAAAAAAAGGCCAAGCTTCCACATAATACCATGAAAGGTGGGAGACTTACAATCTCACTTACTAGAATGATATGCTTTTAGGGTCAAATTTAGCTCTATGTTAAGCAATCGTAATTGGACTTATGTAGAAGTCACAACCATCTGAGGTCGGGCAATAAAAATTTAGGTGCTAATGCATGTTAGAGATTTGGTATAATGAACCAAACTCCTAAAACATACCACACACTAAAATAAAAGATCAAAAGGGATGGACCTATCTCATCCATACTTGTATTGGTTCATCTGACACAAAGTCATTGATGAACCAATTAGCCTTAGGATATTGAGATTTCATTGGTCAATGAAAGGGGTGGGAAAGAATGGGAATGAAGATGAAAGGGGAGGGGAAATGAGAGAAACACAAATTGGTCATGGGAGGAATTTTACCAAATTAAAATCATTCTTTCATTTTGGGAGATGAAATGTACATTTCATCAATCCCCTAAATCCAATTATTTTAATCCAATAAAAGTCAAATCAACCTTGACCAAGACCCAACCAAATAATCAAACATCACAATACCATAAAAATGGCTCAAAATAATTTTTACACAATTAAGCAATTAAAAATAAATTTAAAAATGCATTAAAATACAAATTAGTTTGGTCAAAAGCTAAAACCTCTGGAAAACACAAAAATAAATGGCCAAGAGATTTATCCTAGGTCAAACAAGGTCAAAGGATACTAGACAAAAAATTTCATGATTTTTAAAAAGTCAGAAGTATTTTTAAACAATTAAAAATATGCACACAAAAAAATTAATTCATAAAAAGTATCAAAATTAATCCAAAAAATAATTTTAATTTAGGAAATGAAAGAAAAATATTTAAAGATTTTTGGTGAAAGTCCCATATTTTTTGGATTAAAAATGAAATTAATATGAATTAAACAAAATAAATGGATTAAACATAAAATCAGAAATTAAAAAGAAATTCAAAAAAAACAAGGGCCATCAGATCTCCCTTATTAATTGAGGTGGAAGATCTGATGGCCAAGCGTGCGCTTCACACCATACACCTCAGTCAACGCGTCATATGGATGGTAATCACAAGGAGCGGCCAGGATTAGAACATTTAAACAAGATCTGATGGCTAAGAGGCGTGACAACACACCACCGGAGCCAGGGCTCCGGTCTTCTTCTCCGGTGGACCTCACCAAACTGGTCCACCATCAACCACCAACAAAATAAAAACAAGGACATGGATTCAAAGAAAAAATGCTCAGGAGCTCGAATCTGACCTCAATTTTCCCCAATTCCAAGTATATAGAAAGATACAGGGATTTGAATTTTGAGGATCATGAACTAAGTTGCTTCAAATTCACCTTAAAGCAACTCAATCTTATTGCCTACATTGGTAGGACTTCAGCAAACCAAAAATCACAAAGAATAATGGAGAATTAAGAGAGAATCGAGAAGATGAAGTTTCTGAAATTTCACCTTTGAGTTGCATCAAATTCACTTGATCTTGATCTGGATTTGCTTGATTCCTCTTCCTCTTGCTTGCAGTGATCAATTGAAATGAAAAAAGCAATGAGTTCTTGGAGTTTGAATTTCAAAACAGAAGCTGAAATTCAAACTCGATTTCAATTGAAATCTTCAAGAATTCTATGAAATAAAGGGTTTGGATTGTTCTTTCAAAGCTTGGGCAAGGTGTTGATGAAGTTCTGAGCTCATAGCACTTGCACTTATAGCCAAATCAAATGCTTTTTGCACACTTCCAATAAAGATCCAAAAATAGCAAATGCATCATGCAAGCTTGCATGGGTATATATAAAGCCCAAAGAATCATTGGAAAAGGTCCAAAATCATGCACATGTGCTGCTGAAAGCAATGCATTAAGCCATGCAATGTTAAAATGAAATTGAACATGAGAATCCTCCAAATGGTACCATCCATTTCACCCATGTACAAGTCCTTTAATATTAATCCAAATGCGAAGATCTTGAATTTTTTGGAAAGGTGAGATCAAGGGGAACAACTTTCATGTTGAACACTTTTTCATTTGAAGCTTGTATCATTATGCATTTTGAGGTGGAAGTTTGGAAAATCAAACATAAATGACTTCAAATCGACTTCAAATGTTTACTTCTTCCACCTTGAATAACTTTTGTTATAGACTTCAAATCAAAAAAGTTTCTTCATCAAAGTTGTATCTATTTCAAACATATTCAATTTGGTCACAAATTGTACCTCATTTGGATTTGGTTTGAAGGAGTTATACATTTTAGAAGTTTAGGAAAATCACTTGTTCCATGGTAATGGCCCAAAATGACCTATAATGTTTCCTCTTAGCATATGCATTTGCAAGTTGAATTTTAACTTCTTCTAGACATAAACGTTTAAGAGGACATCTTGAATTTGATCATGGAACTTGAATGGATTTCATCTCATTAAATTTGAGCAAGTTATGGTCTTGGGAAGTTGACCTCCTAACTAGGATTCAGACAAAATTACCTATAATCTTTCACCAAAAAAAATGACTATCCAAGCAAAACTAGCTTTATACTTCAACATGAAAGTTGTTTGGAATGTCTTTTTTAGTAACATTTTTCTTGGAATCATTTTCATATGACAAACATTATAGGAGATAGGGTCTAAGGAACCCCATTTTTGACCAGTTGACTTTCTATGTTCAACCACCATGAACCATCTTGCTAGCTTGAACTTCTCTTGATTTTTAAGACTCATGGAGGGTCATATATGTGTAAGATGATTTAATATTAATTATCCTTTGAAATATTTGACCAATTGATGAGGAAACTTGTTGAAGAAGTCACACAAGATATCTAGATGAATTAGGGTTTCCAAGGCAAACAAACTTCAAACTCTTGATGATTTCTTGATCAAAATGATATGTAAAGATCATGGGGATCCATATATGATGTCTAAAGTCAATTTGAACCATCTCTTCATTGATCTCTTTGCATTGAGGGTCTTAAACCCTATATATGAACTTGATCATGCATTTGTGAGCATACACACTACCTACAAAAGAGTTAAACTATACATTGACATATTTTTGGTATTTTGGTTAGTAAATAATGAAAAACAAAGTATGATACAATTAAATGTTCTTGGTGATCTCTTCCAATGCAAACCCAATGAATAAAGGGTAAGGAGGATGCCAATGTGTGATCCCAAAACCAATGCACATGACGAGATAGCATGAGGGATCTTAGGGTCAAAATTAGGATCTTACAGAATCAAACATAGTTGAAAATTTTCTAAGTTAAAAGTCAAATGACCCCTCTTTCAAACTTGAATAACCTTTGCTATAAGCTTCAAATGAATTTGGTTATTTCTTCAAAGTTGTAGATATTTCAATTACCTTCAATTTAGTCACAAATTTGACACCATTTGGAGTTTGCATGATGGAGTTATGGCTTTTAGAAGTTGAGGAAAATTTCTTGTTCAACGATGATGGCCCAAAATGATCTATAATGTTTCCTCTTGGCACATACCCTTTCAAGTGGAATTTGATCTTTCTCAAAGAAGAAAAGTTGGATAATACATATTGAAATTTATCATGAAACTTGTATTATCTTAATATCATAAAAAATTAGCAAGTTATGGTCCTTGGAAGTTGACCATCCATCTAGGGCACAGACAAAATGACCTATAATCTTTCACCATAAAAGATGAATTTCCAAGCAATATTAGATCTTTATGCCAACATGAAAGTTGTTTTTAATGTCATTAAGAGTAATTTTCCCTTGAAATCATTTTCATATGACAAACATTGTAGGAGATAGGGACTAGGGAACCCTAGATTTGATCAGTTGACTTCTCTGTTTAACCTCCTTGAACCATTCTTGAAAACTAAGTTCTTTTGCTTTTTGGGGCTCATGGAGGATCATATATGCTTATGATGAAGTATAATGGAGTATACATTTATAATATTTAACCAATTGTTGAATAAACTTGTTGAGGAAGGCACACAAGATACCCAGATGATTTAGGGCTTCCTTGACAAATAAGCTTCAAGCTCTTGATGAATTCTTTATCAAATTAACAAACCAAGAACATAGGTATCCATATACAATGTTTAGAACCAATGTGAACCTTTCTTTGATAAATCTCTTGAACTGAGGGTCTCAAACCCTAGATATGAGCTTGATGAGGCATATGTGGATGCACACACTACCTACAAAAGAAATAAAGCTACACTAGACATATTTTTGGTATTTTGGTTAGTAAACAAATAAAAACAAAGTATGATACAATCACAAATTTGCTTGGTGATCTCTCCCAATGAAAACCCAATGAATGAGGGGTGAGGAGGATACCAAGATGTTATCCCAAAGCCAATTCAAATTGACGAGATGATATGAGGGATCTTAGGGGCAAAATTGGGGTCTTACAGCTGCCTCTATTTAAGGACATTCTAGCTGAGGATTTGGAGTTGTAGCAACTCGGTAGAATGGACTTAAATAACAACATCTAGAAACAAATTTTGGTCCCTAAGAGACCTCATGATGCATATCATAAATGCAAAAATAATCTTTGTGGGGGATTTATTGCCACAAAGGAAAAGAATTTGGAGAGACAGAAGGTCCATAGTAGCACAATGCATTCCATAAGGAAAAACTCATTGGGGAGACAGGGACTCTGGGGAATAAAGAGTTATGAGTAGGCCAGGCTACGTCTTAAAAACTGCTGTAGACACGAGGGGATTTCCATGAAAATAAATCAATGGAAAGACTCGACTTAGGAAAACACTGCATGTATCAGGGTAACACCAACACGACAAAAGACATTCGTAGGGGTAGAAAGTAGATCAGAACAAAGCTGAAATACTCGAGTAAACAAAAGGAAATTCGATTTCATAAAGAAAAAAGAACCCAAACTCTACTGGGGAAGAAACAATTTCAACATAGGAGTAAAATAGATACATTACCTACCACCTGTCATTGGGTAGGAAGATAGTACACTCGGACAGAGGGACATCCGTTACCAGTTAGGGTAAGCATATCAAGGATGACTCGCTAAGGAAAACAATAAGGGATATTTATTACCAGTTACTGGGTAAGAAAAACCTACTGGGAAAAAGAAACAAATAGGATTTACAACTACCGGTTTACTGGGCAGGAAACTAAAGAGAGAGTATTTGTCACCGGTTAAAGTGAACATATCAAGGATAAACTCAAAGGGAATAATATTTGTCACCGGTTAAGGTGAACATATCAAGGATAGACTGCCAGGGAAAATAGGATTTACAAATACCTTTTTACTGGGTAGAAGACCAAAGAGAGAGCATCTGTCACCGGTTAAGATGAACATATCAAGGATAAACTCAAAGGGAGAGTCACCAACTACCGGTTATGGCAGCTTGACAAAGGTGATCATCCTTAAAACAATAGGATTTATATCTACCATTTACTGGGTAGAATACCAAATAGGAAGTATATTCGTCGTCGGTTAAGATGAACATATCAAAGATAGACTTGCTGGGAAAAAAGGATTTACAACTACTGGTTACTGGGCAGAAGACCGATGGAAAGAATATTTGTTACCGGTTAGGATAAACATATCAAGGATAGACTTGTCGGGGAAACGAAAACGAATCCGTTGGAGAAATCAAAGAAGTAAATTACCTTTTACCAGTTAGGGTAAATTAACGCAGATTGAAATTCTGGTATCAGATATGAGATGTCGAAGGTAATGTCACGACACTAATATCTGAACAATATAAACAGGATAAAAGATAAAGAACAATAATACAAGTGACACAAGCAATTGTTAAGCCAGTTCGGTGCAAACTCACCTACGTCTAGGGGCTACCAAGCCAGGAAGGAAATCCACTAAACAGAATTAGTTCAAAGACTCTCAGTAAATAACTTCAAGTTACAGTCTTTTCACCTAATCTCTACCCGTGTGACTTCTATCTAAGAACTCTTATATAAGAGATCCTACTCACTCCCCCTCAATCACAACATTGATGTAAAAACAAATATTACATTGAAAGAAGACACTCTTCAAGAACACATACTTGATCTTGCTTAAAAGCTTCAACCAAGTAAACACACACTCATGCTTCAAATCTTAGAGTGGACAAAATACAACACAAAAGTCAGTCCAATTCAATCATCAAGAGGATGAATGAATGGCTCATAATACATAAGCTCACACAAGACTAAAACCCTTATTCTCTCTCACTATTTCATTCGTTATTTCTTGTGTATTAAAACCAGGTTTTCCATGCCCTTTATATAGAAGCGTTTGACTGGGCTTGGACATCATAAAACCCTAAAACTATTTTCCATTCGTATCTTCTTAACAACTGATCATATCTTATTGGAAAATAAACCAATCTGGTTTTAATTACTGCTTGAATGGCGCGTTCAATCTCCGCATCAATCACACACAAATTAGCATGAAAAGCGCAATCACAAAATACATAACATTCAAACTGAATGTTCTATATACACATGTCTTGACATCGGGTCTGACATCTCAGCTAAATCCTGCACAATCATATTTTAAACACCATGCAGGAAACTAATATCTCATGTCAAGACAACACTTGTGACAACTTATGAAAACTCTAGGTTTTACCAAAATTGATACCAATACATAAAACCAACAAACTCCCTCTTTGGCAAATTTTGGCTAAAACATACATCAGATCATTTGTTTCAAAAGAGAATAGTCATAGTATCAGTTTAGCAGCAGAAGTAATAAAACACACATTACTAGCTAAAATAGCTACTAGTAAACACATATTAAACACGCATGCGCTTGTGCTCCACCTACACCTCCAGCTAGCACTAGTCCGCTCAACACAGACATAACACTTCTCCCTCTAACAACACCTTCAACATCACCTGTAATAAACAGATTATCTCCAACATCATCTGTATATAGTATAGTATAGCTACTTTAGCTACTTCTCCCCCTTTTTATCCAAAAGAGACCAAAGAGACAAAATAAATGTCTATTTAGTCAAACACACAGAATGTCACACAGAATATCAAAGCAGATTGTTAAGTGTTACAAATCCAAGAACATACACAACTTTACACAAGATGAGATAAAATCCATCAAACCAGAAAACTACATATTAAAGCAGCATAACATAACTGCCAGAAAAAAACAGAACAACCATCACAGCACATCATCAGAAGAGTGGGGGACAACTTCAACAAAACTAGTTAGAGGAGCTTGCATCTTCATCAGCATCAGAACCAGAACTGCTACTTGTTTCATCTTTAGTTTCAGACCTCTCACTAGAGGTTTGGGCTTCTGCTTCCTTGGCCTGTCCAATATTCTCTCTTTCAGCTTGCTCCAAGCTTGCAATCAGAGCCTCCAAAGTTTCTTTCCTGGTTGTTGCTACCCTTATCCTTTTATCCAATTCTTTACAAGTTTCTTTCAGCTCAGCAATAAGACCACCTTTTGAGGCTGCCTTTTTCACAACAGATGTCATGACAATGTCTTCGACATGACTGCCTTTAAACAATTTGTAGTGAACTGATAGAGGAGGTTTTCTTTGACTGGGAAGATCATTTATACTCAGAATTCTAGGGTGTTGGCTCAAGATAATCCCACAAATCTTTGAGGGAAAAGCTATGGGCAGCTTTACTGCATTTGTAGAAGCATGTTTGATAATTTGTTCAAACATAAATCTATCATAATCAAATTTCATCTTGGTTCCAACAGCAAAGATGAACCTTCCAATGGCATTTGAAATTGTGGAGATGTGGTTCGTAGCCACCCAATTTGCAGACCCTATCTTGTGCAATATGGCATATTTCACAGTCAGCTTCCCAGCAGGGAGATGCTTCTTACTAGGCCATTCCTTCACCTGTCTTGCTGTAATTTCCCTATAGACCTCATTGTTTGTGGCTTCCAGTTCACATGCACCTTCTGTTCCTCTTCCTAGAAACTTGTTAATCATAGATGGAGAAAATGTGATACACTCGCCTCTTACAAACACTTTACAAAATTCCTTGATGTTTTTATCAGCAATGTCTTTAGGAATGTTGACAACAAATTCTTTAACCAATCCTTCATAACACTGAGATAACCCAGCAACAGTTTTCATTAATCCAACATTTTTAATTAGGTTCATGATCTCTTTGACCTCCACAACATCCTTTCCTAACTCTCTCTCCACAGTCACCCTTCTTTGGATTACAAACTTCCATTTTGCTGCTCTATCTTCAAGATGGAAAGAAATATTGTCCAAGTGTATAACAACAACTTTTATAGGGGACTTCCTAACAGTTGTCCTCTTTACATGGGAGATATCAGGGACATCTTCTTCAACATCTTCATCTGACTCAGAAATTTCTCTCACTTTCCTCTTCTTCACATCAACTTTGCTCCAAGATTTTGAGGGGCCTACACCAGTAGTCTTCTTAGCAGTTTTAACTAACATCATTTCAGCCACAGACCTGCCTTTTCTAGTCTTCATCCTTTTAGCCACACTAGGCTTCAAGTGATGAAGCAAGCTATCATATTGATCATCCAAACTATCATCTTCTAGGTCAATCACCTTTTTTGCAGAATCACGCTTCTTAGATTGTGAAGCATTGGCAGTAGGTGATGCCACAAATTTCTTACCAGACACAATTTGCCCTAAAGAGCACAAACCTTCGGCAACCATATCCTTTTCAGACCTAGAGGAATCATCATCCTTCTCATTATGAGGTCCATCCTCAAGAGAGGGGTCCCTTCTTGATAGAGGAGTAAAAACTCCCTTTATAGAATGTCCTTCATTGAGGATTCTAGTGACTAGGTTTCTTATGACACAATCAGTATGATGCATGTCGCCCTTAGAACTAGGGGTATGAGTAGAACTGTAAGGGATATTAGAGTTGTTACCTTGAGTAGGGCATGCAATGGCAGATGCATCCATGGGATGGTTGGAATCAAGAGCTTCGCCTTGAATGACAGACAGGGGAATCACGTCTAAAGTATCTTCATCAAGAAAGTCCATTGAAGGCGTTTTATCCTTGTGAGTAGGCTTAGGAATTTGTGAACCGGATGGTGTTTGATGTTGTGACATCTTTTTGTTTTTGTGGAAAGGTTTCAGTTGCCCTAGCAGAGGAGTTTGAGAAAGATGCAGGAAGTTGAAAATGTTTGAGTAGAGGTTGCGTGTGAAAAGGTAATAGATGGAATTTCCAATACTAGGTGATGATTTACCATAAATGGGGAACTTTATTTTAACTAAGCAGACAATAATTTTATTACCTTTTCCACTCCAAATTAATTGCTACAAATTCTCATAAATATAAATCCCTAATTTCCCTCTTAGAAATTCAAATTGATTTGCATCCAAGGCCTTTGTAAAAATATCAGCTAACTGCATTTCAGTAGCAACATGCTCTAGGACTATAATTTTATCTTCCGCTAGTTCTCTAATAAAATGATGACGAATATCAATATGTTTTGTCCTGCTATGCTGAATAGGATTCTTAGAAATATTTATAGCACTCAGGTTGTCACAGTACAATGTCATGACATCTTGCGTGACATTGTATTCAGTCAGCATCTGTTTCATCCAAACCAGTTGAGAACAACTACTTCATGTTGCTATGTATTCAGCTTCAGCAGTGGACAGAGACACACAATTTTGTTTCTTACCAAACCATGATATTAAGTTGTTCCCCAAGAAGAAGCATCCTCCTGATGTGCTTTTCCTATCATCAGCACTTCCAGCCCAATCAGCATCACAGTATCCAGTCAGCACAGATCCAGATCCATGAGTGTACAACATCCCATAGTCACTAGTGCCATTGACATATTTCAGGATCCTTTTCACTTGGTTTATGTGACTGATTTTTTGTTCAACTTGATATCTAGCACAAACACCTACAGCAAAAGCAATGTCAGGTCTGCTTGCTGTGAGATATAGCAGACTCTCTATCATGCTTCTGTAGAGACTTTGATCTACACTAACACTATTTTCATCTTTAGAGACTTTCAGATGAGTAGGAGCGGGTGTCCTTTTGTAACTTGCATTCTCCATGCCAAACTTCTTAACAATATTTTTGGCATATTTTCTTTGAGATAGAAAGATAGAATCTTCCATCTACTTGACTTGTAACCCAAGAAAATAGGTCAGCTCTCCAATAAGGCTCATTTCATATTTAGACTGCATTTGTTTAACAAAATGTTCGACCATCTTATTTGACATCCCACCAAACACAATATCATCCACATATATCTGAGCCACCATGAGCTTTCCTCCTTCATTTTTGACAAATAAGGTCTTATTAATGCCTCCCTTTCTATATCCATTGTCAATGAGAAACACTATGAATCTATCATACCAAGCCCTAAGGGCTTGTTTCAGCCCATAGAGGGGTTTCCTCAACTTATACACATGCTTTGCAAGATTTGGGTCTGTAAATCCTGTAGGTTGTTCAACATACACTTCCTCATTGAAGTAACCATTCAAGATGGCACTCTTTACATCCATTTGGAATAGTTTACACTTCAGAATACATGCCACTCTAAGCAATAGTCAAATGGACTCTAGGCGAGCTACAGGGGCAAATGTTTCATCAAAGTCAACTCCTTTAACTTGAGTGTATCCTTGTGCTACCAATCTTGCTTTATTTTTAGTAACCACCCCTTGTTCATCATATTTATTCTTGTAAACCCACTTTGTTCCAATAACATTTATTCCTTCAGGTCTTGGAACCAGTTCCCATACTTCATTTCTCTTGAATTGGCCTAACTCTTCCTGCATGGCATTGATCCAGAATTCATCAGTTAAGGCTTCTTTGACATTCTTGGGCTTAGTCTTGGATATAAAACAGCCATGTAAGGTCACTTCCCTTGATCTAGTTGTGACCCCTTTATTTGGGTCTCCTATAATTAGATCTTTAGGATGATCCTTTTGAATTCTGGTAGAGGGTCCCTTATTAATTTTGTCAGCTTCAAGTTCATCTTGAGTGGGTTCACTCTCATTACTTTTGTCTGGGAAATCAGATGGGGGATCATTTAGAGATGTCTCAACATCGTCTGTGATATCAGTCTGGTAGGGCAATTTCTTAGCATGAATCATAGCTCTGGCAGATTCTTGGAGAGTTCTATTTTTCCTTTCTACCACACCATTTTGTTGAGGGGTAATGGGAGATGAGAACTCATGACTAATTCCTTTAAATGAACAGAATCCAGCAAATTTACTGTTCTCAAATTCTTTCCCATGATCACTTCTGATTCTGATAACCTGAATTTCTTTTTCTCTTTGAAGTCTTAGGCAAAGATCTTTAAATACCTCAAATACATCAGATTTTTCCCTTATAAGATGTACCCAGGTGTATCTGGAGAAGTCATCCACCACCACATAAGCATACTTTTTCCCACCAAGACTTTCCACCTGCATAGGTCCCATCAAGTCCATGTGGAGAAGTTCTAGCACTCTAGAAGTGGTGTCATGTTTGATCTTCTGATGTGACATCTTTGTCTGTTTTCTAATCTGACACTCCCCACAAACTCTTCCTTCATCAATCTTTAAGTTTGGGATTCCTCTGACAGCTTCAACAGATATAATCCTCTTCATTCCTTTAAGATGCAGATGGCCCAATTTTTGATGCCATAGCTTCACTTCTTCTTCTTTGGCTAGAGTACACATTGATCAATAACCAGTTTCTTGAGAACTCCATATATAGCAGTTGTCCTTAGACCTGAATCCTTTCATGATCACTTCATTTTATTTATTAGTAATCAGACATTCAGTTTTTGTGAAGTTTACATTTAGACCTTAGTCACATAGTTGACTGATGCTGATTAGGTTTGCAGTCAGTCCTTTAACAAGTAGCACATTTTCAAGGTTATGGACTCCAGGGCAGTTTAGCTTTCCAATCCCCTTGATTTCACCCTTTGCTCCATGCCCAAAGGTTACATAGCTGGTGGCATGAGGATGAAGGTCAATTAGTAGGGTTTTGCTTCCAGTCATGTGTCTGGAGCATCCACTGTCAAAATACCAGTCTTCTTTGGCTGAAACTCTGAAGGAAGTGTGAGCTATCAGGTTAGTAGCACCAGTCCTAGGAACCCATTGTTTTCTGTTGACAGGGATGTGGTGTTTGGGTCTAGGTTGATGATGAGAAGGACTAGGATAGCCATACAACTTAAAGCATAATGGTTTTATGTGGCCAAATTTTCCACAGTAATGACGTATCCATCTTTAGTTTTTTCCTTTATGTTGTCTTTCCTTATGATGTTGTGGCACATGATGTGACATCTTTGGTTTGCTACCAGTGTGACTACACTCAGGTTTGGATTCATTGAACCCAAGGCCAGACTTGTCTCCTACCATTTTTCCAGTCTGGAGGATTTTGTCTAAGGTGTCAGATCCACTGTTTAGCATTCTGACATACTTTTTCATCTCATCCAGTTTGGAGTTCAAGAACACTGCTTCAATCTTCAACTTAGAGATGGTTTCCAAGTGTTCTGTCTTCTCATCCTCCAGTTGTGTCATCAATTTCTTTTGATTTTCCAGTTGTTGACACACTTCTTCACTTCTGTAACATAACTTTCTGTAGGTAGTGGCTAACTCATCAAAGGTTACTTCATCATCACTTGAGTCTTCATCAGAACCCCATCTTCCAGTCAAGGCAGTCACAAGATTGGAAGACTCTCCTTTTGTTTCACTTTCATCAGACTAAGTAGAAGCAAGACTCTTCTTCTATTTCTTGAGGTAGGTCCCACATTCAGCTCTAATGTGTCCATACCCATCACATTCATGGAACTGAACTCCTTTTCCTTGTTTGGACTTTTCATCAAATCTTGTTCTTCTTCTAGCATCATTGGACCTACTGATGTCAATTGAGTTGTTCTTGACATTAGACTTAGACCTTACATCCATATTTTTCAGGAGTTTATTGAACTGTCTCCCCAGTAATGCTACATCATTTGTCAGATCCTCATCGGTATCTTGACCACTTTCTTCCTCTTTCTCTTCAGTGTTTGACATGAAGGCTATGCTTTTGACTTTCTTTTCAGATCCATCACTCATTCCCAACTCAAATGTTTGGAGGGATCCAATTAGCTCATCTACTCTCATATTGCAGATGTCGTGAGATTCTTCTATGGCTGTCACTTTCATGGCAAATCTCTTGGGAAGTGACCTGAGAATTTTCCTCACTAGTTTTTCATCTGACATCTTCTCACCCAGGGCTCCTGAGGCATTAGCAATTTCAAGGATATTCATATGAAAGTCATGAATATTTTCATCTTCTTTCATCCTCAAATTTTCAAACTTAGTAGTAAGCAGCTGCAATCTAGACATCTTTACTCTAGAGGTACCTTCATGAGTGGTTTTGAGAATATTCCAAGCATCTTTAGCCACCTCACAGTTGTTCACCAGTCTGAAGATGTTCTTATCAACCCCATTGAATATAGCATTCAATGCTTTAGAGTTTCCAAGGGCTAGTTCATCCTCCTCCTTGGTCCATTGTTCCTCAGCCTTCTTATCAGTTATAACTTCTCCTTCCTTATTAATAACTGGATGTTCCCAGCCTATTAGAACAGCCTTCCAAGCCTTATTATCCAAAGATTTCAGGAAGGCTACCATTCTAGGTTTCCAGTAGTCATAGTTAGATCCATCTAGAATTTGTGGTCTGTGAACAGATCCTCCGTCTCTATCCATAGTACCAGAACGTAATGTCCCAAGATCTCACCCAGAACTAAAGCAGGATGCCTACTCTGATACCAATTGAAATTCTGGTATCAAATATGAGATGTCGAAGGTAATGTCACGAAACTAATATCTGAACAATATAAACAGGATAAAAGATAAAGAACAATAATACAAGTGACACAAGAAATTGTTAACCCAGTTCGGTGCAAACTCACCTATGTCTGGGGGCTACCAAGCCAGGAAGGAAATCCACTAAACAGAATTAGTTCAAAGACTCTCAGTAAACAACTTCAAGTTACATTCATTTCACCTAATCTCTACCTGTGTGACTTCTATCTAAGAACTCTTAGATAAGAGATCATACTCACTCCCCCTCAATCACAGCAGTGATGTAAAAACAAATATTACAATGAAAGAAGACACTCTTCAAGAACACATACTTGATCTTTCTTAAAAGCTTCAACCAAGTAAACACACACTCATGCTTCAAAGCTTAGAGTGGACAAAATACAACACAAAAGTCAGTCCAATTCAATCATCAAGAGGATGAATGAATGGCTCACAATACACAAGCTCACACAAGACTAAAACCCTTATTCTCTCTCACTATTTCGTTCGTTATTTCTTGTGTGTTAAAACCAGGTTTTCCATGCCCTTTATATAGAAGTGTTTGACAAGGGTTGGACCTCATAAAACCCTAAAACTATTTTCCATTCGTATCTTCTTAACAGCTGAGCATATCTTATTGGAAAATAAATCAATCTGGTTTTAATTACTGCTTGAATGGCGTGTTCAATCTCCACATTAATCACAGACAAATTAGCATGAAAAGCGCAATCACAAGATACATAAAATTCAGACTGAATGTTCTGTATACACATGTCTTGACATCGGGTCTGACATCTCAGCTAAATCCTGCACAACCATATTTTAAACACCCTGTAGGAAATTAATATCTCATGTCAAGACAACACTTGTGACAACTTGTGAAAACTCTAGGTTTTACCAAAATTGATGCCAATACATAGAACCAACACAAATAAAGTACTCAACATCAAGAAAGGTATTACCAGTTACTGGGTAATAAACTCTTTGGGACCAAAATATCTATCTAGGTAAGAACTAAAAATAAACAGTCAAATAAGACTCTACCCGATGAGGATATAACTCAAGGGGAGTAGTACCAATCCAGATAATGAGCGGGGGAGGAAACATAAATAACAATCATCGACGAGGAAATAACTCAGTGGGGAAGAAGAAAGGATAAACTCTTTCTGCTTAAGGGGCTGACACTCTTCATTGAAAGAGGACATACACACCAAATCTGCATGGGGAAATAATATCACCAAAGTAGAGGATCAGAAAAAGGTCAATGTGTAAAAATGCACTATGAAATATATGATGTTATGTTTATGTACGTATATGCATGAGTATGTATATGATTATGCTGACAAACGAGCACAAAGGATACAAACATGAAGGTCCAAATCATCAGAACTAGATACTCGACTAATCTCAACAAGATGGGAAAACCAACTAGAGATCCTGCTAGGGACAGAAATACATCATCGAGGATATTAATCCTAACTTCAAGATATTTAATTCCCGGGGATAGCATACAACCAAGTGCTCAAGGAAGTCTATGGATATCATAATCCAAAGCTCAACTCTGGTTTGGGAAAGGCATGGAGAACATGCATCCGACCAAAAATGCTGAAGAAATCAACGCTTAGGGGAAATGAAGAATATATATATATATATATATATATATATATATATATATATATATATATATATATATATATATATATATATATATATATATATATATATATATATATATATATATATATATATATATATATATATATATATATATATATATATATATATATATATATATATATATATATATATTATATATATATATATATATATATATATATATATATATATATATATATATATATATATATATATATGTAGCAGTCACGGGGATGAAAAAGTCCAACCCAAACTCAACTCTCAAAAGAGGAGGAGATACTGTTAGGGGATAATCCAAAATTGACAAAGATCTTTCTTAAAACTCAAACTATTTGGAAGAGGAGAAAAAATACAACTTGGCAATCTCGCGGGGAACGGGAGTACTGTTGAGAATATCAACTAATATGCTGAGGATAAGAGAGATCTAGTGAGAATCCACATCTCAAGTTGAGGGATATATATATATATATATATATATATATATATATATATATATATATATATATATATATATATATATATATATATATATATATATATATATATATATATATATATATATATATACACTTCAAAGCAACAAGTCAACACTGCGGGGAATTTTAAGTCGACAACATATCAAATGGGAGACAACCCTGTAGGGGACCATATCAATACTGCTTAGAACCAAAAACTTTTGGGATGAAGAGATCTTCTATCAGAAGATGGAACTCCGCTGGTGATCTATGTCACAACAAGAGACAAAACTCTGAGTGGGGAACCAGACGATTTACTGGAGATTCCATCAAAATCAACTTTGTGGGGCTTCACTAGAGATTCAATAATCTGCTAGGACAAATCAAAGGCCATACGAGGATGCAAATCAGCAACCAAATCCTTAAAAGGAAAACAATTGCCATCCGACTCTTCTTGGAGATTGAGAAATAAACAAATTCCAAGGTACCAAATATATCAGTCGGATCTGCATACTAATGCAGGGGAGAAACTGCCACGGCTATGCAACAACCAAATAAAGGTGTGCTGGGGATCTGAAAACCAAATAAAGTTTCCATGGAGATCCATGGTTCATTCACCAGTATACAAACTAAGGATGCAAAAACATGAAAGCCTCGCCTGGGGAAGGATGAATTGACAAGGGAACAACACATCAGCTCTATCGGGGATGATAAGTTTCTTGGGGAGCAACTCGTCAACCATGCTAGGGATGAACGATGAACTATTGGGGAGGTAAAATCACCAACAAACTGCTTGGTTAAGATAACAATACTTCACACATCAAGACTTAACATTTTTAGATTGTTGTTGACATTCCTTTTTTGAATTCGATGTTCTTAAAGTAAATACCTTATTACTTTAGAAAAATGATTATTCATTGATTTGTTTATTTCAAAATTATCATCAAAAAATTCAATTTTATTAAACAAAAACAAATAAGAATGACAAATAATTGTATAAAAACTCAACTTTATTTAATAGAATGGTAGTCCACAAATGGCGGGACTCCATGGATCTGTACAAAGTTTGAAAAATGGTAATTTACATGGAAAAGGGTTACATTGAATATAATGACCACTACTCTCCCTACCAACTCTGAAATCCATTATGCTCTTGTCTTCGGTTAAGAATGATGAATCAGAACCTAATGACTATTCAAAACTGCTTCAAAGATCAGGACTACCGGATGCAGTTACTTGCCATAATCCCTAATTTTTTCCTAGATTGCCCCAAGGTGGGGTACTCAATCTACCAGGATGTTTTTCTGTTTTATGTCTCTAACTTTTGCCTGGATCGCCCTTTCGGATTTTCGATTCACCGAGATGCTCATTTTTGCCTAAGTCGCCCTTTCGGGTTTTCAACTTAGCGAGTTGTTCTTTTCTTTTTTAGGCGAAGTATTTCTTGACTGCATTTGCGTTCACAGGATGAGTGAACTCTTCACCATCCATAACTGTAAGAATCAATGGGCCGCCTGAGAAGGCTCTCTTAACAACATATGGGCCTTAATAATTAGGAGTCCAGTTTCCCCTAGAATCAGGTTTGAAATATAAGATCTTCTTGAGCACGGGGTCACCTCCTCGGAACACACGAGGCTTGACCTTCTTATCAAAAGCTTTCTTCATTCTCTACTGAGATAATTGACCATGACACATGACATTAAATCTCTTCTCTTCAATCAGATTGAGTTGATCAAACTTGGCCTGACACCATTCAGCTTCTGTCAACTTCGCTTCAATAAATACACGCAATGATGGGATCTCAATCTCTACGGGGAGCACAACTTCCATGCCATAAATAAGAGAGAAAGGGGTTTTCCCTATTGAAGTGCAGATGGATGTACGGTACCAATGCAAAGCAAATGGGAGCATCTCATGCCAATCTTTGTATGTTACAACCATTTTCTGTATAATCTTCTTGATATTCTTGTTCACAACTTCAACAACCCCGTTCATCTTGGGTCTCTAGGGAGAAGAGTTATGATGTGCAATCTTGAAGTCTTTGCAAAGAGCTTCCACCATATTATTATTCAAGTTCGATCCATTATCAATAATGATCTTACTTGGCACACCATAACGACATGTAATTTGATTCTTGATAAACCTCATAATAACTTGCTTGATCACATTTTCATACGATGCCGCTTCTAACCACTTCGTGAAGTAATCAATAGCCACCAGAATGAAACGATGTTTGTTCGAAGCTTTGGGCTCAATCATGCCAATCATATCAACTCCCCACATGGAGAATAGCCATGGAGAGGAAATGAAATTCAAAAGTGTTGGAGGAACATGGATCTTGTCTGCATAAATTTGACATTTGTAGCATTTCTTCACAAACTTGTAACAGTCAGATTCCATTGTCAGCCAATAGTAACCTGCTCTCAACATCTTCTTTGCCATAGCATGTCCATTAGAATGAGTACCAAAGGAACCTTCATGGACTTTAGTCATCAATAGGTCTGGTTCGTGTCTATCCATGCATCTGAGCAAAACCTTTTGAAATTCCTCTTGTAAAGCACACCACCATTCAGGTAGAAGTTGCCAGCTAATCTTCTCAAAGCTTCTTATCTTTCAAAGATGCCCCAGACGGGTAAATTTGAATTTGGAGGAAACATTTGATATCATAATACCATGGCTTATCATTCTTGATTTCTTCAACAACAACCACATGAGTTGGCCTATCAAGATGCATTACAGTCAGATTGGGAACGTCATTCCAAAACTTCACCATGATCATGGAAGCCAACGTTGCAAGAGCGTCTGCCATTCGGTTTTCATCTCGAGGAATATGATGAAACTCAACCTTCATAAAGAAAGTTGATATCCTCCTTACATAATCTCTATATGGTATCACACTGGGTTGATTCGTCTCCCATTCACCTTTTATTTGGTTAACCACCAAAATTGAATCTCCATAGACGTCGAGATATTTAATTCTGAGATCAATGGCTTCTTCGAGCCCCAAGATGCAAGCTTCATATTCAGTCATATTGTTTGTGCATTTTAAAGTCAATCTAGTTGTTAACAGAAAATGAGTTCCTTCAGGAGTAATAATCACTGCCCCAATGCCATTACCACAAGAATTAACAGCTTCATCAGATACCATGTTGTAGCGGTAAAGTCATGATCATCAAGCTATGGATAAACTTGACGTCAATAAAACCAGAGTCGCCGCCGCGCTTTTATTGTTTCCAAAGGAAAAAGGAAAAGTACGAACAAAACCCAAAGATAAGAAGTTTTCAAATCAAAACTAATAAAATTCCAGAGATTACAGGTAAAGGGGTTGGTTACACATAGGGAAGGTGTTAGTAGACAAAGTGTCATAGGTGATCCTAGGGAGCCCTTTTTTCTGTGTGCATATGTGTTTGGTATAAAAGATGTTTGAGAAAAAATAGAGTATGGGGGTGAGAAAAGAATTTATTGATTATATTTTTGTGTTTGACAAGACATTCAGTCTTGTGCCTACATACCAACATAAAAATGAGGGATCAAAACCTCGTAGTTCGTGGTAAAAATTTCAAAGTTGGTGAATTTCTTTTAACAAGAGTTTAATAAGAAAAAGGCACAGAGGGCCCAAAAGTTTGAATGAAGTTGTTAGTTCATTTTGTCTTTTGAAATTTTAAGTCAATATGATTAAGTTTATTTACAAGTTTTGATTAAGAAAGAGTTTGAAAATTCAATGGCATAAGGCCAAAGTTTCTAAGTATTAAAACAAAGTCTATGTTTAAAATCACAAGCAAAGAAAGTTTTGAAAAGGAGGGGAGATTTTGAAATTTAAGAAGTGGGAGGAGATGAAGAGACTACCCTAAGCACAAATTTAAAAGTTAAGAGTTGAAAAGATCTGACCAATGAGATGCAATCCAACAGACAAGAATGTCATATATAAACCCATTTTCCCTTGGACTTTAATCAAGCAATGAGCAATATCCAGACATCATGAAGATCAAGGCATCAAATAAAGATAGCCACATCCAAGCAACCAATTCCAATAGCTAGCCGTCTTCTTTGTCTTCTCATGTATCAGATGAAATATTCCTTGATCAACTTAAAGCAAAGCATCAGACACAATATCAAAATAACAATTAAGCATAAAGATAGAGTAGTAGATGAATTCAATCAAAATCCAAAACTTGCACCAGATGAGGGCTCAGTTCACCATAGCTTGGTCTCAAAATGTTGGCATTGGCCAAGTCCTTTTTGCATAGGGAATGTTTCCTAATTCTAAGTCCAAAAGCTCAGATCAAGATCAACAACCCACCAATTTTTTTTGTGTTTTTGTTGTTATTAAGTATTTTAAGGTCCTAAGGCCACAAACAAAATCAAAGCACACAAACAACATATTTAATCACAAGATATGGCTCAAATGAGCAAAGCGAAAATGACATAAACATAAACAAGTTAAATGACATGTAAATGACAATGAATGATAAATGACTGAAATTTAAATTGCATAAAATAAATGACTGAAAGTAAAGCAATATTAACAAGAATTAGTCAAAAGTTAGTCAAGTGTTAGTGGCAATTTTTAATTGATTAAGTCATTCTTTGGAGAACACTCAATCATTCATTTACAAGTATGAATCCTTAAACCAAGATATCTTCCATGAGAAGGGCTCCAACTTGGATAATTCAACAAGTATGCCACTAGCTCTCATGAAAGGAAAAAAGGTTAAGTCTCAACACAATGCCATGAAGAATGTGAGACTTACAATCTCACTTACTAGAATTTTGTGCCTTGAGGGTCAAATTTAGCTCTATGTTAAGCAATCGTAATTGGACTTATGTAGAAGTCACAACCATCTGAGGTCGGACAATAAAATTTTAGGTGTTAATGCATGTTAGAGATTTGGTATGAAGAACCAAACTCCTAAAACATATCACACACTAAAAGAAAAGATCAAGAAGGGGGGCCTATCTCATTCATACTTGTATTGATTCATCTAACACAAGGTCATTGATGAATCAATTAGCCTTTAGACATTAGAGATTTCATTGGTCAAATGAGGGAATGGGAAAGAATATGGATGAAGATGGAAAGGGAGGGGAAGATAGAAACACAAATTGACCAAGGGAGGACTTTCATCGAATCAAAACCATTCATTCATTTTGGGAGATAAAATGTACATTTCATTAATCCCCTAAATCCAATGGTTTTGATCCAACAAAAGTCAAATCAACCTTGACCAAGGCCCAAACAGAAAGTCAAACATCACAAGACCATAAAAATGGCTAAATAATATTTTTAAATATTTAATCAATTAAAAATCACATTACAAATGAATTAAAATACATTTAAATTTGGTCAAAACCTAAAATCCCTTCAAAATACCAAATAAATGGCCAAGGGATTTATCCTAGGTAAAACAAGGTCAAAGGACCTTAGACAAAAAATTTCAAGATTTTTAAAAAGTCATAAGTATTTTTAAACAATTAAAAATATGCACAAAAACATTTAATTCATGAAAAATATCAAAATTAATCCAAAAAATAATTTTAATTCAGAATATGAAAGAGAAAAATATTTAAAGACTTTAGGTGAAAGTCCCATATTTTTTGGATTAAAAATGAAATTAATATGGATTAATCAAAATAAAGCAATTAAATGAAAATTCAGAAAATAAAAAGAAATTGGAAAAAACGAGGGCCATCAGATCTCCCTCATTAATTAAGGTGGCAGATCTGATGGACACGCACGTGCTATCCATGGTGGACTTAAGTCAAAGCAATGTACGCGTGGTAATTCAAAGGAATGGCTCAGACTAAAACATCCAAACATGATCAAATGGTCAGGAGGCGTGCCAACACACCACCGAAGCTAGGGCTCCGGTCATCTTCACCGGTGAACCTCACCGGACTGGTACACCTTCATCTCAATGGAAAATGAAAAACAAGGATACTATTTTTAAAAAAAAATGCTCAGGAGCTTGAATTTGGCCTCAATTTTCTCCAATTCCAAGTATATCAAAAGATACAGGGATTTGAATTTTGAGGATCATGAACTGAGTTGCTTCGATTTGACCTCAAAGCAACTCAATCTTGTTACCTACATTGGTAGGACTTCAGCCAATCAAAAATCAAAGAGAATGGTGAATAATTGAGGAAGAATCGAAGAGATGAAGTTTCTGTAAAATCACCTTCGAGTGAGCTTGAATCTTGCTTGCAATTCGCCTTGGCTTAACTTTAGATGCTTGCAGGAAGTGAATTGGATCAAGGAAAGGCTTGTATTCTCGGTGTTTCAACTTCAAAATAGAAGTGAAATTGAAATTCAATTTTCAATTGAAAACCTTCAAGTTTATCCTCTAATGGTGATGGGTATGGGTGCAGGATCAAAGCTTGGGCAAGGTGTCCCCAATTCTGAGCAGAAGGGGTTGTATTCATAGGCAATGCAATTGATTTCCACACACTTCCATCAAAATGCCAAAAATAGCAATTCTCACTTGCATGGATGCATGGGCGTGTGATAGGCCCATGAAGTGATGTCAAAAGGTCCAAAGTTGAAATTGAACAATGCTGAAAGTGTGTCAGGAAGTCAGGAAATTGGAATTGAAAAGTGACCATGAGATTCATCCAAATGGAACCCTGAAGAAAAGCCATACGCAAGTCATTCAATCTTTGGACAAGTGAGGTGATCTTGGACTTTTTGGAAAGGTGAGATCAAGGGGAACAACTTTTATGTTGAACATGTTTCCATTTTAAGCTTGGATCATAATGAATTTTGAGGTGGAAGTTTTATAAATCAAACATAAATGAAATTTTTCTAAATACCAAGCCAAATGTTCACTTCTTCCACCTTGTATACCTTTTGCTATGGGCTTCAAATGGAAAAAGTTCCTTCTTAAAAGTTGTATATATTTCAAACCTCTTCAACTTGGTCATAAATTTAACCTCATTTTGATTTAGAATAAAGTAGTTATGCATTTTAAAAGTTGAGGAAAATCTCGTGTTCAATGGTAATGGCCCAAAATGACCTATAATCTTTCCTCTTGGAACATGCTCTTGCAAGTTGAATTTGAAGTTCATAAAAGAATCAAAGTTGGATAGGACATCTTTAAATTTATCATGAAACTTGGATGGACTTCATCTCATAAACATTGAGCAAGTTATGGTCCTTGGAAGTTGACCTACTAACTAGGGTTCAAACAAAATGACCTATAATCTTTCACCACAAAAAATGACTTTCCAAGTAAAACTATCTCTTGACCTCAAAACAAAAATTGTTTGGGATGTCATAAGGAGTAACGTTTATCTTGGAATAATTTTCATATGATACAAATTGTAGGAGATAGGGTCTAGGGAACCCCAGTTTTGACCAGTTGACTTTCCCTGGTCAACCACCATGAACCAACTTGCAAACTTGAAGCTCTCTTGATCTCTTCGACTCATGGAGGATCATATATGCTTGACATGATGTGAAATGAAGTACCCCTTGATATATTGGACCAATTGTTGAATAAACTTGCTGAGGAAGTTACACAAGATACCTAGATGAACTAGGGTTTCCAAGGCAAACAAGCTTCAAACTCTTGATGATATCTTGATCCAAATGATAAATTAAGATTACGGGGATCCATGTATGATGTATAGAACCAATGTGAACCATTCCTTGATTGATATCCTTGTACTGAGGGTCCCAAACCCTAGATATGAGCTTGATGAGGCATTTATGGATGCACACACTACCTATAAAAGAAAAAAAGCTATATATAGACATATTTTTGGTATTTTGGTTAGTAAATAAAGAAAAATAGAGCATGATACAATAAAATGTGCTTGGTGATCTCTCCCAATGCAAACCCAATGAATGAAGGGTGAGGAGGATGCCAAGGTGTGATCCCTAAAGCCAATGCATATGATGAGATATCATGAGGGATCTTAGGGTCAAAATTAGGGTCTTACACATGCCCCAACGAGAACCAGGTTCTGGCCCTTCTTCAAGCAATAGTTCATCATAATCTTTCATCTTCAAATATAATATCTCTTCGTCAAGGAAATCATATTACACTGATTGATAATCATCAATAGGTTGGTGAGCCAAATGGTCAGCCAAGACACTACCTTTAATCACTTTTTGAGCTTGGTATTCAATATGATACTCAGATAACAACATTTGCCAATGGGAAACCCTCCTAGTTAAAGCAGGCTTTTCAAGAATGTACTTTATTGGATCCATATTGGATATCAACCAAGTAGTATGATTCAACATATACTCGCGCAAACACTTAGCATCCCAAGCCAAAGTACAACATGTCTTCTCAAGCATAATACTGAGACTCATAATCGGTGGACTTCTTATTGAGGTAGTAAATTTTATATTCTCACTTACTAGATTCATCTTACTGACCAAGAACACATCCCATACTCTCTTCAAGCACAGTCAAATACATGATCAAAGGTATTCCTTCAACAGGTGGAGACAGAATCAGGGGCTCAAGCAGATACTCTTTGATACTGTCAAAAGCTTTCTGGCAATCCTCGATCCAATCACAAGACTGGTCTTTATGAAAGAGCTTGAATATAGGCACACGTATGGCAGTCATATGCGATATAAACCTTGAGATATAGTTCAAGCGGCTGAGAAAACCTCTGACTTGCTTCTCAGTTTTGGGCACAAGCATCTCTTTTATTGCTTTGACCTTGGCAGTATCAACTTCAATACCTTTCTCCCTGACAATAAAGCCCAATAACTTACCATAGCGATAACTAAAAGTACACTTATTAGGATTCAAGCGGAGTTTATACTTCCTCAAATGCTGGAATAATTTCAATAATGCTCAATATGCTCTTCTTTAGTCCTTGTTTTGGCAATCATATCATCAACATAGACCTCAATCTCTTTATGCATCATATCATCGAAAAGAGTGGTCATAGCTCTCTGGTACATTACACAAGCATTCTTTAAACCGAAAGGCATCACTCGATAACAAAATATTCCCCAAGGCATAATAAATATGGTCTTCTCCATATCTTCAGGTGCCATCTTAATCTTATTATAACCGGAAAATCCATCCATAAAAGAAAAGACTTTAAACTTAGTTGTATTGTCTACCAACATATCAATGTGTGGCAGAGGAAAATCATCTTTCAGATTGGCTTTATCCAAATCTCTATAATTAACGCACATGTAGACCTTTCCATCTTTCTTAGGAACAAACACAATATTGGCCACCCATTGCAGATACTCTGAGGTAACAAGGAAACCAACGTCAATCTGCTTCTGCACTACCTCCTTGATCTTCACTTCCATATCAAGATGAGTTCTTCTCAATTTCTACTTGATCGGCGGGCATTCTGGCTTCAACGAAAATCTATGCTCCACAATATTAGTATCAAGACCTGGCATATCTTGATAGGACCAAGCAAACATATCAGAATATTCTCGGAGAAGATCAACCAACCCCTTTTTAACATTTGGATGAAGCTGCGACCCAATCTTGACTTCCTTAGTATCATCCTCGGAACCCAAGTTGACTAACTCAATTTTCTCCTCAAATGACTGAATGGCTCTTTCCTCGTTCTCAAGAAAACGGGATAACTCATCAAACACATCTTCATCATCATTCTCTTCCTTAGCTTCAAACACAGGGAAATCAAAATTTGGAGAGGGAGTAGGATCATTATATTCAATGGGTTTGAGAAGCAACCTGTATAATGATTTGATATTTTGATTTTAGAAATAAGAAGTGCAAACAAATATTATATATGCATGGGAAAATTATTGCTTATTTTATGATTTTTGTGATTACCATTTTCAGAAAAAGCAAGAAGTAAAAATAAACATCATACATGTGGAGAAAGATTTTTCTTTTAATAATAAAACAAATTACTTTGAATGATGCATAACAACAGGAACGTCTACAACAACCCAATTGTTGCAAGTCTGGCCATGTGTCACAAAGTTGCCACAAGTTTCGTCTTCATCGTCATCCTCATGAATAATAGCAGTTGGGTATTGTTCTTCTTTGTGAATGAACCCTCCATTGCAGAAAATTTGTTCCATAGCCTTGACGTTACCATTGAAAGGCCTTTGATGAAATACTAGACCATCTATGTTCTTGTTCTCGACAACTTCTACCGTGCGACCCCACTTGTCGGTGCCACCAGCCTGAACAATTTCACGTGCATCTTTCAGAGAAGACATGGATGCCCTAGTCTTCTAAATCTCTCCAGAAATAGATAAATATTAGAATGGAGGTCCAACTTCTTATTCAGCTTCCACATAGGTGAAGAATGATATATTGCTCACCAAAAGCGCTTTCTCTCCACCAATAATGATGAGCTTCCCGTTCTTGACAATTTTCAGCTTCTGATACAGCATCGACGTTACAGCACCCGCCTCATGAATCCATGGCCTTCCCAGTAAACATTTGTAGGCCGGGTGAATGTCTATTACTTGGAAAGTAATCTAAAATTCACTCGGGCCAATCTTGACTGGAAGGTCCACCTCTCCAATGACAGTTTTTCGAGAACTGTCGAACACTTTTACTACCACACCATTGAATCTCATTGGTGCACCTTGATAAGACAACCTTGCCAAAGTTGATTTCGGTAGCATATTCAATGATGAACAGGTATCCACCAAAACATTGGACAGAGCATCCTCTTTCTAATTCATGGATATGTGTAGTGCCAAGTTGTGATTTATTCCTTCCTTAGGACACTCTTCATCACAAAAGCTCAAATTATTGCAAGAAATGATATTGGCGACAATGTGATCGAATTGATCCACTGTGACATTGTGCTCCATATTTTCTTGCTCCAACACTTTCTGCAAAGCTTCTCTATGCGCTTCGGAGCTCATCAATAAAGGTAATACAGAAATCTTTGACGGTGTTTGGAGAAGCTTCTCCACAACATTGAACTCACTCTTCTTAATTAATCCCGGAACTTCATTATTATCAACATCTTTAACCTTCAACCCGCTGGATTCACTAGACTGATAAGTTGGAGCGTTAACATGATCAACTGAAGGAGCATCTGCCTTCTTAACAATCACAACGTCCTCCACAACCTTCGTGGATACCAGACCAAACACATGACCTCTACGGGTCACCTTCGAAACACCTACAATGCCCACTACAGAATTTTCTATGGGAAGAGGAAGCTCCTTCCCATTCTCAATCATAGTGGCATTGTATTTATAAGGCACAACTTTATCGGATGAATACGGGACTGAGCCCGCTAACCGTATTACCAACAACAATACTGATCTATTGTCAATATTGTTGTTGTCATATTGGATAACTACTCGCTCAGGAGCTTTGAACACTGGCACGATAACATTTACATCGATACCCATATATTTGGATTGTTGAATTTGAATAACACCTTCATCCATTAGTTTTTGAATATCCCTCTTGACAATCATACATCCTCGCGGATTGACACTTCAGATAACACAACCATCATGGTCATGTTCACAATCACTGATCAAGCACATAGTTCTATGCATCTACACCAAAGACCTTCGAATACGACGGACATCAAAAACCCTGAAATTACCAAGGCAAAAATCTAACATATTCACATAAGCATTGCCATGACCGGGCAAAGGATTAGCTTTGACATTAGGTGCACGGTCCTCAAAGGACACCACACCACTCTTGATCAATTTATGGACCTCATGTTTCAAAGGATAATAATTTTCAATGTCTTGGCCGGGAGCTCCTTGATGAAAGGTGTAACACCCCGATAAAATAAGGCTAATTATTTAATTTGAATTAATATAATATTTATTAATTTAATTAATTAATTGGAAATATTATTGGATTATTATTATTATTTTGGAAAATATATAAGTTGGAATAAGAAAAAGGGTTTTCATTGTTGGTAAAGAGTTTTACGTGAAAAAGCAGAGAAGCGATAGAAAAGTGGAAAAAGGGCAAAGGGGAAGAGCAAGAGCAGAGGTTGAAGAACGGAAAAGCTTGAAGCTCAAAGATTTGCCGGATTAACTCAGGTAAGGGGGGTTTATCGTCGTTTAATGGGTATTATGGGTTAGCATGTGATGGGTAGTGATAAGCCGTTGATTTGACCCTAATTGGGATTGTGAATGCTGAAAATGATGCTGGATAAACTGTGTTAAAAACTGAAATTGAATCCGTAATCGTGTGAGTCGTGTTTTCCCGAACGTATAGCGTTTTACGGAATTGGAATCGGAGGTCCGGAAGTCCTCTAATGGCGGAAAATGCGGAGAATTCTGCATTCTGCTTGAGTTAGCGCAGGAACAGCTTCTGTCTTGCGTTAACCGGTTAACCCAGGGTGTTAACCGGTTAACACTGTTTTGAATTGTGAAAATGTGCTGTTTTGCTTGCGTTAACCGGTTAACCCAGGGCGTTAACCGGTTAACACTGTTGTTGATTTCTGAGATATTGCTGTTTGTGCTGCGTTAACCGGTTAACCCAGGGCGTTAACCGGTTAACACTGTTAAGTTTTGGGACAGGAAGCGTGTTGTGCTGCGTTAACCGGTTAACCCAGGGCGTTAACCGGTTAACACTGTTGCAGAGTGGAAAAATTGGCTTTTTAATGTTGTGTACATAATTGAGAGTTGGCCTATGTTGGCGTATGATGTAATAGGGATTATTTCCCGCTGTTTTGAGCAGTATAGGTATTAGTAGAGTGTGTTAATACTGTGTTTAATTGATTTACATGATAATGATGTGTTGATACATGTGTTGATGATGTATGATGATATGCATAATGCTGTGAATGTATATATTATGCATGTATTTGTGAATGGACTGTTGTATGGCTTAGAGTGTGAGCATCTGTCCATTGTGAATTGTTGTTGATGTTGCATTGCTAGATGATTAGCGTGCATAGCATAGCCTTTGGGGCTGTAGCTAATTCCCATGGTGAGGAATTAGTGAGTGAATCATTGTGGATTTGTTGTTGATGTTTGCATGCTAGATGATTAGTGTGCATAGCATACCCTTCGGGGCTGTAGCTAATTCCCATGGTGAGGAATTAGTGAGTGAGTCATTAGATCTCAAATGAGTGGGACTAGTGAGCTTAGTAGCCGTATCTGGATTTGATCGGTGAGCTTGAACTATATGTTCAAGAATAGTCGGTACCGCATGTGTGGAGTCTCATTTGCATATGGCGTATAATATGAATGGATGTATTCCAATATTATACGTGTGTTTGTGTTGTTATGGAGTATGATTTGAGATTATACTTGTGTTTTAAGTTGGTGTGAGTATGATGTTGAGCTGATGTGCTGTTACTGATTGTAGGTTGTGATTAGGGTGATTAATGTGTTAAATTACTTAACATGACATTATATTCTATAATGCTTATTATATCGATTGAGGAACTCACCCTTACAACTATTTTTCAGGTAACGAGAAATGAGTTGAGTAGAAGCGAATGCTTGGAGTCTAGTGTAGTCTCCTTAGTGGGTCATGCTCTGATAGATGTAACATCGGGAGGGAACCTTTTAATTATGTTGTTAATGAATTGTTGAACCAGTTTACATGTAGTATGTTACATGTTTTGATTGATTTGATATTTATCCGCTGCGATTTATGCAAATGTTTAATTGATTAAATAAAGAGCATGACAGTTATTTTGTTTCATGGTGTGAATAATTGTGTGACACCCTTAACTGCATAATTACTCTGATATATGTTTAGTATTTTAATTAAATAATTGGGGTATTTTAGAAGGGTGTTACATTAGTGGTATCAGAGCATAGTCGGTCGAGTCGAGTCGTAATTATTCTGTTTCCCCTGTACGGTATAGGTGTTGTGTAACCCTATCAGTACTCATTGTTTTAGTTTGTTTGGGTTTTCAGAATAGAGATGGCTGGAAGAGGTAGAGATGATGCAGCGATTGCTGAGGCTCTGGGTATGCTAGCTGGAGTACTTGGAGGGAACCCGAATGTTGTGGGAATGGGAGCTGCTCGTCAACTGAGTGAGTTCCAGAAGAACAATCCTCCAATGTTCAAGGGAGCATACGATCCAGATGGCGCTCAGAAGTGGTTGAAGGAGATCGAGAGAATCTTCCGAGTGACTGAGTGTGCCGATAACCAGAAGGTCAGGTTCGGTACGCATATGCTGTCAGAGGAAGCTGATGATTGGTGGGTTGCTACCCGCACTGAGTTGGAAACTGCTGGGAATGCTGAGATCACTTGGGCTGTATTCAGAGAGAGATTTCTGAGGAAGTATTTTCCAGAGGATGTTAGAGGGAAGAAAGAGATAGAGTTTTTGGAATTGAAGCAGGGTAACAGGTCTGTTACTGAGTATGCTGCTAAGTTCACAGAACTGTCGAAGTATTACACTCCCTATAATGAGGCTGCTGGAGAATTTTCGAAATGTGTGAAGTTTGAGAACGGGTTGCGTCCCGAGATCAAACAGGCGATTGGATATCAGCGGATCAGAGTGTTTTCTGACTTGGTTGACTGTTGCAGGATTTTTGAACAGGATTCCAAAGCCAGAGCAGAGGGCTATCAGCAGAGGGTTGATAGGAAAGGCAAGAATCAGAATGATCGTGGAAAACCGTATGCAGCTGGCAAAGGTTTCCAGAGACAGAGTGGGATGAAGAGGCCTAGTGGGGGAGACTCTAGTGCCCCTGCTAAGTGTTATAGATGTGGTCGGGCTGGACATCGTGTCCATGAGTGTACCAGTGCTGAGATGAAGTGTTTCAAGTGTGGAAAAGGTGGTCATTTAGCTGCAGAGTGCCGGTTGAAGACTGTAACTTGTTTCAACTGTGGAGAGGTGGGTCATATCAGTCCACAGTGTCCTAAGCCGAAGAAAGAGAATCAGTCAGGAGGCAAGGTCTTTGCTTTATCGGGTTCTGAGACTTTTGCAGATGATCGTTTGATCCGAGGTACGTGTTATATTAATGGCTTTCCTCTTGTAGCTATTATTGACACCGGTGCTACTCATTCCTTTATATCTTTGGATTGTGCTGTGAAACTTAAGTTAGAGATATCTGAGATGCATGGTAGTATGGTGATTGATACTCCTGCGAAGGGTTCAGTGACTACTACTTCAGTTTGTTTGAATTGTCCTTTGAGTATTTTTGGTAGAGACTTTGGGATAGACCTTGTGTGTCTTCCACTAGTGCGGATTGATGTTATCTTGGGTATGAACTGGTTGGTGTTTAACCGAGTTTCTATCAATTGTTTTGATAAGACTGTGATCTTTCCTGAGATTGAAGAAGGAAAGGATTTATTTCTATCAGCAAGGCAAGTGAATGAGGCAGTAGTGGATGGGGCGGAGTTATTTATGCTGTTAGCGACTTTGGAGGCTAAAGATAAACTGGTGATTGGCGATCTAGCCGTGGTGTGTGATTTTCCTGATGTGTTTCCGGAAGAGGTGAATGAATTGCCTCCAGAACATGAAGTTGAGTTCTCGATTGATTTGGTACCTGGTACTAGGCCGATATCGATGGCTCCTTACCGTATGTCTGCTGTTGAGTTAACTGAATTGAAGAGTCAGTTGGAAGATCTGTTGGATAAGAAATTTATTCGTCCGAGTGTGTCACCGTGGGGTGCACCAGTGTTATTGGTTAAGAAGAAAGAAGGTACTATGAGGTTGTGTGTGGACTACAGACAACTGAATAAAGTGACGATCAAGAATCGGTACCCTTTGCCGAGGATTGATGATTTGATGGATCAGTTGGTTGGTGCGAGTGTGTTCAGCAAGATAGATTTGAGATCTGGGTATCATCAGATACGTGTGAAAACTGAGGATATTCAGAAGACTGCTTTCAGAACAAGGTATGGACATTATGAGTATTCTGTAATGCCTTTTGGTGTGACTAATGCGCCTGGAGTATTTATGGAGTATATGAATAGGATTTTCCATCCGTACCTAGATAAGTTTGTTGTGGTGTTCATTGATGACATTTTGGTGTATTCGAAATCTGAAGAAGTGCATGCTGAGCATTTGAGAGTGGTGTTAGAAGTTCTAAGAGAAAAGAAGTTATTTGCTAAACTCTCTAAGTGTGAATTTTGGTTAGAAGAGGTTAGTTTTCTTGGTCATGTGATTTCGAGAGGTGGTGTTGCTGTTGATCCTTCTAAGATAGAAGCGGTGTCTAAGTGGGAAGCTCCTAAGTCTGTTGCTGAGATTCGAAGTTTCCTTGGTTTGGCTGGTTACTATAGGAAATTCATTGAGGGATTTTCCAAGTTGGCGTTACCGTTGACGATGTTGACTGGAAAGGGGAAAGCGTTTGTTTGGGACTCAAAATGTGAAGAGGGTTTCCAAGAGTTAAAGAGAAGGTTGACTACTGCTCCTATTCTGATATTACCGAGGCCGTCGGAATCATTTGAGGTTTACTGTGATGCTTCATTGTTGGGTTTGGGTGGTGTGTTGATGCAGAATAAGCAGGTTATAGCTTATGCTTCGAGACAACTGAGGGTTCATGAGAGGAACTATCCGACGCACGATTTAGAGTTGGCAGCTGTGGTATTTGTTCTGAAGTTATGGAGACATTATTTGTACGGGTCAAGATTTGAAGTTTTCAGTGACCATAAAAGTTTAAAGTATTTGTTCGATCAGAAAGAGCTGAATATGAGACAGAGGAGATGGTTAGAGTTTCTGAAGGATTATGACTTTGGTTTGAATTATCATCCGGGTAAAGCAAACGTAGTGGCTGATGCATTGAGTCGGAAGTCATTACATATGTCTATGTTAATGGTTAAGGAATTGGATTTAATTGAGCAGTTTAGAGATTTGAGTTTGGTGTGTGAGAGTACTCACAATAGTGTTAAATTGGGAATGTTGAAGTTAACGAGTGGTATTCTGGATGAGATTAGAGAGGGTCAGAAATCCGATGTACTTTTGGTTGATAAGTTGACTTTAGTGAATCAAGGTCAAGGTGGTGAATTCAGGGTTGATGAGAATGGTGTTTTGAAATTTGGTAATCGGGTGTGTGTTCCGGACGTTACCGAACTTAAGAAGAGTATTCTGGAGGAAGGACATCGTAGTGGCTTGAGTATTCATCCTGGAGCTACGAAGATGTATCATGATTTGAAAAAGTTATTTTGGTGGCCGGGAATGAAGAAAGAAATTGCGAGTTTTGTTTATTCCTGTTTGACTTGTCAGAAGTCAGAGATTGAGCATCAGAAGCCGTCTGGGCTAATGCAACCGTTGGCTATTCCAGAGTGGAAGTGGGATAGTATCAGTATGGATTTTGTTTCTGGTTTGCCGAGGACAAATAAGAATTTTGAAGCCATTTGGGTGATTGTTGACAGGTTGACAAAATCGGCTCATTTCATTCCGATCAGAATGGATTATCCGTTAGAGAGATTAGCTGAGTTGTATATTGAGAAGGTTGTAAGTTTGCATGGTATTCCGTCGAGTATTGTTTCAGACAGAGATCCTAGATTTACATCGAAGTTCTGGGAAGGTTTGCAGAGGGCTTTGGGAACTAAGCTGAGATTGAGTTCTGCATATCATCCGCAGACTGATGGTCAGACTGAGAGGACGAGTCAGTCACTAGAGGATCTTTTGAGGGCTTGTGTTTTGGAAAAGGGAGGTGCTTGGGATTGTTATTTACCTTTGATTGAGTTTACCTACAACAATAGTTTTCATTCGAGCATTGGTATGGCACCGTTCGAAGCTTTGTATGGTAGGAGATGTCGGACACCGTTATGTTGGTATGAGTCCGGTGAGAGTGTTGTGGTTGGACCGGAGATTGTTCAACATACTACAGAAAAGATTAAGATGATTCAGGAGAAGATGAGAATTGCTCAGAGTCGTCAGAAGAGTTATCATGATAAGAGGAGGAAGTCACTTGAGTTCCAAGAGGGAGATCATGTGTTTCTTCGTGTTACTCCGATAACTGGTATTGGTCGAGCTTTGAAGTCGAAGAAGTTGACACCTCGATTTATTGGTCCTTATCAGATTTTGGAGAGGATAGGGGAGGTAGCCTATCGTGTCGCTTTACCGCCGTCGCTTGCGAATTTGCATGAGGTTTTTCATGTGTCTCAGTTGAGGAGGTACATTCATGATCCGTCGCATGCAGTCCAAGTAGATGATGTACAGGTGAGAGATAACCTGACTGTTGAAACATCACCTATGAGGATCGAGGATCGAGAGTTGAAGCAGTTGCGGGGTAAAGAGATTGCCTTGGTGAAGGTAGCTTGGGGAGGACCAGCAGGTGGCAACGTGACTTGGGAACTGGAGAGTAAGATGAAGGAGTCTTACCCAGAGTTGTTCGCTTGAGGTATGTTTTCAAGGACGAAAACTCTTTTAGTGGGGGAGAGTTGTAACACCCCGATAAAATAAGGCTAATTATTTAATTTGAATTAATATAATATTTATTAATTTAATTAATTAATTGGAAATATTATTGGATTATTATTATTATTTTGGAAAATATATAAGTTGGAATAAGAAAAAGGGTTTTCATTGTTGGTAAAGAGTTTTACGTGAAAAAGCAGAGAAGCGATAGAAAGTGGAAAAAAGGCAAAGGGGAAGAGCAAGAGCAGAGGTTGAAGAACGGAAAAGCTTGAAGCTCAAAGATTTGCCGGATTAACTCCGGTAAGGGGGGTTATCGTCGTTTAATGGGTATTATGGGTTAGCATGTGATGGGTAGTGATAAGCCGTTGATTTGACCCTAATTGGGATTGTGAATGCTGAAAATGATGCTGGATAAACTGTGTTAAAAACTGAAATTGAATCCGTAATCGTGTGAGTCGTGTTTTCCCGAACGTATAGCGTTTTACGGAATTGGAATCGGAGGTCCGAAAGTCCTCTAATGGCGGAAAATGCGGAGAATTCTGCATTCTGCTTGAGTTAGCGCAGGAACAGCTTCTGTCTTGCGTTAACCGGTTAACCCAGGGTGTTAACCGGTTAACACTGTTTTGAATTGTGAAAATGTGCTGTTTTGCTTGCGTTAACCGGTTAACCCAGGGCGTTAACCGGTTAACACTGTTGTTGATTTCTGAGATATTGCTGTTTGTGCTGCGTTAACCGGTTAACCCAGGGCGTTAACCGGTTAACACTGTTAAGTTTTGGGACAGGAAGCGTGTTGTGCTGCGTTAACCGGTTAACCCAGGGCGTTAACCGGTTAACACTGTTGCAGAGTGGAAAAATTGGCTTTTTAATGTTGTGTACATAATTGAGAGTTGGCCTATGTTGGCGTATGATGTAATAGGGATTATTTCCCGCTGTTTTGAGCAGTATAGGTATTAGTAGAGTGTGTTAATACTGTGTTTAATTGATTTACATGATAATGATGTGTTGATACATGTGTTGATGATGTATGATGATATGCATAATGCTGTGAATGTATATATTATGCATGTATTTGTGAATGGACTGTTGTATGGCTTAGAGTGTGAGCATCTGTCCATTGTGAATTGTTGTTGATGTTGCATTGCTAGATGATTAGCGTGCATAGCATAGCCTTTGGGGCTGTAGCTAATTCCCATGGTGAGGAATTAGTGAGTGAATCATTGTGGATTTGTTGTTGATGTTTGCATGCTAGATGATTAGTGTGCATAGCATACCCTTCGGGGATGTAGCTAATTCCCATGGTGAGGAATTAGTGAGTGAGTCATTAGATCTCAAATGAGTGGGACTAGTGAGCTTAGTAGCCGTATCTGGATTTGATCGGTGAGCTTGAACTATATGTTCAAGAATAGTCGGTACCGCATGTGTGGAGTCTCATTTGCATATGGCGTATAATATGAATGGATGTATTCCAATATTATACGTGTGTTTGTGTTGTTATGGAGTATGATTTGAGATTATACTTGTGTTTTAAGTTGGTGTGAGTATGATGTTGAGCTGATGTGCTGTTACTGATTGTAGGTGTGATTAGGGTGATTAATGTGTTAAATTACTTAACATGACATTATATTCTATAATGCTTATTATATCGATTGAGGAACTCACCCTTACAACTATTTTTCAGGTAACGAGAAATGAGTTGAGTAGAAGCGAATGCTTGGAGTCTAGTGTAGTCTCCTTAGTGGGTCATGCTCTGATAGATGTAACATCGGGAGGGAACCTTTTAATTATGTTGTTAATGAATTGTTGAACCAGTTTACATGTAGTATGTTACATGTTTTGATTGATTTGATATTTATCCGCTGCGATTTATGCAAATGTTTAATTGATTAAATAAAGAGCATGACAGTTATTTTGTTTCATGGTGTGAATAATTGTGTGACACCCTTAACTGCATAATTACTCTGATATATGTTTAGTATTTTAATTAAATAATTGGGGTATTTTAGAAGGGTGTTACATTAGTGGTATCAGAGCATAGTCGGTCGAGTCGAGTCGTAATTATTCTGTTTCCCCTGTACGGTATAGGTGTTGTGTAACCCTATCAGTACTCATTGTTTTAGTTTGTTTGGGTTTTCAGAATAGAGATGGCTGGAAGAGGTAGAGATGATGCAGCGATTGCTGAGGCTCTGGGTATGCTAGCTGGAGTACTTGGAGGGAACCCGAATGTTGTGGGAATGGGAGCTGCTCGTCAACTGAGTGAGTTCCAGAAGAACAATCCTCCAATGTTCAAGGGAGCATACGATCCAGATGGCGCTCAGAAGTGGTTGAAGGAGATCGAGAGAATCTTCCGAGTGACTGAGTGTGCCGATAACCAGAAGGTCAGGTTCGGTACGCATATGCTGTCAGAGGAAGCTGATGATTGGTGGGTTGCTACCCGCACTGAGTTGGAAACTGCTGGGAATGCTGAGATCACTTGGGCTGTATTCAGAGAGAGATTTCTGAGGAAGTATTTTCCAGAGGATGTTAGAGGGAAGAAAGAGATAGAGTTTTTGGAATTGAAGCAGGGTAACAGGTCTGTTACTGAGTATGCTGCTAAGTTCACAGAACTGTCGAAGTATTACACTCCCTATAATGAGGCTGCTGGAGAATTTTCGAAATGTGTGAAGTTTGAGAACGGGTTGCGTCCCGAGATCAAACAGGCGATTGGATATCAGCGGATCAGAGTGTTTTCTGACTTGGTTGACTGTTGCAGGATTTTTGAACAGGATTCCAAAGCCAGAGCAGAGGGCTATCAGCAGAGGGTTGATAGGAAAGGCAAGAATCAGAATGATCGTGGAAAACCGTATGCAGCTGGCAAAGGTTTCCAGAGACAGAGTGGGATGAAGAGGCCTAGTGGGGGAGACTCTAGTGCCCCTGCTAAGTGTTATAGATGTGGTCGGGCTGGACATCGTGTCCATGAGTGTACCAGTGCTGAGATGAAGTGTTTCAAGTGTGGAAAAGGTGGTCATTTAGCTGCAGAGTGCCGGTTGAAGACTGTAACTTGTTTCAACTGTGGAGAGGTGGGTCATATCAGTCCACAGTGTCCTAAGCCGAAGAAAGAGAATCAGTCAGGAGGCAAGGTCTTTGCTTTATCGGGTTCTGAGACTTTTGCAGATGATCGTTTGATCCGAGGTACGTGTTATATTAATGGCTTTCCTCTTGTAGCTATTATTGACACCGGTGCTACTCATTCCTTTATATCTTTGGATTGTGCTGTGAAACTTAAGTTAGAGATATCTGAGATGCATGGTAGTATGGTGATTGATACTCCTGCGAAGGGTTCAGTGACTACTACTTCAGTTTGTTTGAATTGTCCTTTGAGTATTTTTGGTAGAGACTTTGGGATAGACCTTGTGTGTCTTCCACTAGTGCGGATTGATGTTATCTTGGGTATGAACTGGTTGGTGTTTAACCGAGTTTCTATCAATTGTTTTGATAAGACTGTGATCTTTCCTGAGATTGAAGAAGGAAAGGATTTATTTCTATCAGCAAGGCAAGTGAATGAGGCAGTAGTGGATGGGGCGGAGTTATTTATGCTGTTAGCGACTTTGGAGGCTAAAGATAAACTGGTGATTGGCGATCTAGCCGTGGTGTGTGATTTTCCTGATGTGTTTCCGGAAGAGGTGAATGAATTGCCTCCAGAACATGAAGTTGAGTTCTCGATTGATTTGGTACCTGGTACTAGGCCGATATCGATGGCTCCTTACCGTATGTCTGCTGTTGAGTTAACTGAATTGAAGAGTCAGTTGGAAGATCTGTTGGATAAGAAATTTATTCGTCCGAGTGTGTCACCGTGGGGTGCACCAGTGTTATTGGTTAAGAAGAAAGAAGGTACTATGAGGTTGTGTGTGGACTACAGACAACTGAATAAAGTGACGATCAAGAATCGGTACCCTTTGCCGAGGATTGATGATTTGATGGATCAGTTGGTTGGTGCGAGTGTGTTCAGCAAGATAGATTTGAGATCTGGGTATCATCAGATACGTGTGAAAACTGAGGATATTCAGAAGACTGCTTTCAGAACAAGGTATGGACATTATGAGTATTCTGTAATGCCTTTTGGTGTGACTAATGCGCCTGGAGTATTTATGGAGTATATGAATAGGATTTTCCATCCGTACCTAGATAAGTTTGTTGTGGTGTTCATTGATGACATTTTGGTGTATTCGAAATCTGAAGAAGTGCATGCTGAGCATTTGAGAGTGGTGTTAGAAGTTCTAAGAGAAAAGAAGTTATTTGCTAAACTCTCTAAGTGTGAATTTTGGTTAGAAGAGGTTAGTTTTCTTGGTCATGTGATTTCGAGAGGTGGTGTTGCTGTTGATCCTTCTAAGATAGAAGCGGTGTCTAAGTGGGAAGCTCCTAAGTCTGTTGCTGAGATTCGAAGTTTCCTTGGTTTGGCTGGTTACTATAGGAAATTCATTGAGGGATTTTCCAAGTTGGCGTTACCGTTGACGATGTTGACTGGAAAGGGGAAAGCGTTTGTTTGGGACTCAAAATGTGAAGAGGGTTTCCAAGAGTTAAAGAGAAGGTTGACTACTGCTCCTATTCTGATATTACCGAGGCCGTCGGAATCATTTGAGGTTTACTGTGATGCTTCATTGTTGGGTTTGGGTGGTGTGTTGATGCAGAATAAGCAGGTTATAGCTTATGCTTCGAGACAACTGAGGGTTCATGAGAGGAACTATCCGACGCACGATTTAGAGTTGGCAGCTGTGGTATTTGTTCTGAAGTTATGGAGACATTATTTGTACGGGTCAAGATTTGAAGTTTTCAGTGACCATAAAAGTTTAAAGTATTTGTTCGATCAGAAAGAGCTGAATATGAGACAGAGGAGATGGTTAGAGTTTCTGAAGGATTATGACTTTGGTTTGAATTATCATCCGGGTAAAGCAAACGTAGTGGCTGATGCATTGAGTCGGAAGTCATTACATATGTCTATGTTAATGGTTAAGGAATTGGATTTAATTGAGCAGTTTAGAGATTTGAGTTTGGTGTGTGAGAGTACTCACAATAGTGTTAAATTGGGAATGTTGAAGTTAACGAGTGGTATTCTGGATGAGATTAGAGAGGGTCAGAAATCCGATGTACTTTTGGTTGATAAGTTGACTTTAGTGAATCAAGGTCAAGGTGGTGAATTCAGGGTTGATGAGAATGGTGTTTTGAAATTTGGTAATCGGGTGTGTGTTCCGGACGTTACCGAACTTAAGAAGAGTATTCTGGAGGAAGGACATCGTAGTGGCTTGAGTATTCATCCTGGAGCTACGAAGATGTATCATGATTTGAAAAAGTTATTTTGGTGGCCGGGAATGAAGAAAGAAATTGCGAGTTTTGTTTATTCCTGTTTGACTTTTCAGAAGTCAGAGATTGAGCATCAGAAGCCGTCTGGGCTAATGCAACCGTTGGCTATTCCAGAGTGGAAGTGGGATAGTATCAGTATGGATTTTGTTTCTGGTTTGCCGAGGACAAATAAGAATTTTGAAGCCATTTGGGTGATTGTTGACAGGTTGACAAAATCGGCTCATTTCATTCCGATCAGAATGGATTATCCGTTAGAGAGATTAGCTGAGTTGTATATTGAGAAGGTTGTAAGTTTGCATGGTATTCCGTCGAGTATTGTTTCAGACAGAGATCCTAGATTTACATCGAAGTTCTGGGAAGGTTTGCAGAGGGCTTTGGGAACTAAGCTGAGATTGAGTTCTGCATATCATCCGCAGACTGATGGTCAGACTGAGAGGACGAGTCAGTCACTAGAGGATCTTTTGAGGGCTTGTGTTTTGGAAAAGGGAGGTGCTTGGGATTGTTATTTACCTTTGATTGAGTTTACCTACAACAATAGTTTTCATTCGAGCATTGGTATGGCACCGTTCGAAGCTTTGTATGGTAGGAGATGTCGGACACCGTTATGTTGGTATGAGTCCGGTGAGAGTGCTGTGGTTGGACCGGAGATTGTTCAACATACTACAGAAAAGATTAAGATGATTCAGGAGAAGATGAGAATTGCTCAGAGTCGTCAGAAGAGTTATCATGATAAGAGGAGGAAGTCACTTGAGTTCCAAGAGGGAGATCATGTGTTTCTTCGTGTTACTCCGATAACTGGTGTTGGTCGAGCTTTGAAGTCGAAGAAGTTGACACCTCGATTTATTGGTCCTTATCAGATTTTGGAGAGGATAGGGGAGGTAGCCTATCGTGTCGCTTTACCGCCGTCGCTTGCGAATTTGCATGAGGTTTTTCATGTGTCTCAGTTGAGGAGGTACATTCATGATCCGTCGCATGCAGTCCAAGTAGATGATGTACAGGTGAGAGATAACCTGACTGTTGAAACATCACCTATGAGGATCGAGGATCGAGAGTTGAAGCAGTTGCGGGGTAAAGAGATTGCCTTGGTGAAGGTAGCTTGGGGAGGACCAGCAGGTGGCAACGTGACTTGGGAACTGGAGAGTAAGATGAAGGAGTCTTACCCAGAGTTGTTCGCTTGAGGTATGTTTTCAAGGACGAAAACTCTTTTAGTGGGGGAGAGTTGTAACACCCCGATAAAATAAGGCTAATTATTTAATTTGAATTAATATAATATTTATTAATTTAATTAATTAATTGGAAATATTATTGGATTATTATTATTATTTTGGAAAATATATAAGTTGGAATAAGAAAAAGGGTTTTCATTGTTGGTAAAGAGTTTTACGTGAAAAAGCAGAGAAGCGATAGAAAAGTGGAAAAAAGGCAAAGGGGAAGAGCAAGAGCAGAGGTTGAAGAACGGAAAAGCTTGAAGCTCAAAGATTTGCCGGATTAACTCCGGTAAGGGGGGTTTATCGTCGTTTAATGGGTATTATGGGTTAGCATGTGATGGGTAGTGATAAGCCGTTGATTTGACCCTAATTGGGATTGTGAATGCTGAAAATGATGCTGGATAAACTGTGTTAAAAACTGAAATTAAATCCGTAATCGTGTGAGTCGTGTTTTCCCGAACGTATAGCGTTTTACGGAATTGGAATCGGAGGTCCGAAAGTCCTCTAATGGCGGAAAATGCGGAGAATTCTGCATTCTGCTTGAGTTAGCGCAGGAACAGCTTCTGTCTTGCGTTAACCGGTTAACCCAGGGTGTTAACCGGTTAACACTGTTTTGAATTGTGAAAATGTGTTGTTTTGCTTGCGTTAACCGGTTAACCTAGGGCGTTAACCGGTTAACACTGTTGTTGATTTCTGAGATATTGCTGTTTGTGCTGCGTTAACCGGTTAACCCAGGGCGTTAACCGGTTAACACTGTTAAGTTTTAGGACAGGAAGCGTGTTGTGCTGCGTTAACCGGTTAACCCAGGGCGTTAACCGGTTAACACTGTTGCAGAGTGGAAAAATTGGCTTTTTAATGTTGTGTACATAATTGAGAGTTGGCCTATGTTGGCGTATGATGTAATAGGGATTATTTCCCGCTGTTTTGAGCAGTATAGGTATTAGTAGAGTGTGCTAATACTGTGTTTAATTGATTTACATGATAATGATGTGTTGATACATGTGTTGATGATGTATGATGATATGCATAATGCTGTGAATGTATATATTATGCATGTATTTGTGAATGGACTGTTGTATGGCTTAGAGTGTGAGCATCTGTCCATTGTGAATTGTTGTTGATGTTGCATTGCTAGATGATTAGCGTGCATAGCATAGCCTTTGGGGCTGTAGCTAATTCCCATGGTGAGGAATTAGTGAGTGAATCATTGTGGATTTGTTGTTGATGTTTGCATGCTAGATGATTAGTGTGCATAGCATAGCCTTCGGGGCTGTAGCTAATTCCCATGGTGAGGAATTAGTGAGTGAGTCATTAGATCTCAAATGAGTGGGACTAGTGAGCTTAGTAGCCGTATCTGGATTTGATCGGTGAGCTTGAACTATATGTTCAAGAATAGTCGGTACCGCATGTGTGGAGTCTCATTTGCATAATGTATGTATGGCGTATAATATGAATGGATGTATTCCAATATTATACGTGTGTTTGTGTTGTTATGGAGTATGATTTGAGATTATACTTGTGTTTTAAGTTGGTGTGAGTATGATGTTGAGCTGATGTGCTGTTACTGATTGTAGGTTGTGATTAGGGTGATTAATGTATTAAATTACTTAACATGACATTACATTCTATAATGCTTATTATATCGATTGAGGAACTCACCCTTACAACTATTTTTCAGGTAACGAGAAATGAGTTGAGTAGAAGCGAATGCTTGGAGTCTAGTGTAGTCTCCTTAGTGGGTCATGCTCTGATAGATGTAACATCGGGAGGGAACCTTTTAATTATGTTGTTAATGAATTGTTGAACCAGTTTACATGTAGTATGTTACATGTTTTGATTGATTTGATATTTATCCGCTGCGATTTATGCAAATGTTTAATTGATTAAATAAAGAGCATGACAGTTATTTTGTTTCATGGTGTGAATAATTGTGTGACACCCTTAACTGCATAATTACTCTGATATATGTTTAGTATTTTAATTAAATAATTGGGGTATTTTAGAAGGGTGTTACAAAAGGCACGGTGAAGATCTGGCTTGAACCACCATGGAAAAGGTTCAGGAGTATGTGGAGGAATTCATGGTTGAATCAAATTCTTGACAACCAAAGAAGGATATAATTCTGCATAAGTCATTGGAATAGGATCAAAAGTGACCTTCTTCCTCTCAAAATTCTGATGATTATTTTTGTAGTTATTGTGGGTACATTGTTGTGGTTGTTGATGATGTTGTTGTTGAACGGAAACTAATTGATTTGCTGAATTGCTGGTGAAAATAGGAATAAATCATGATACTTGATGCTGATGCTGGCGAGGTTTGGCATTCTTCCTCACATGAGGCCTCTTCTGCCTCCCTAAAGTCATTGCATTGGTTTCTCCTTCCTTCTTCTTTGAGAAACTACCGTCGTATTTCTTGCTCGTAGATGCTTCATCTTTCGATAACTGTCCCTCTCGGGCCCCCTCTTCCCACCGCATCCCCATGTTCACCATTTCAGTGAAATCATTATGAGCACTAGCAATCATACGTTCATAATAAAATGAACTCAAAGTCTTCAAAAAGATCTTGGTCATCTCTTTCTCCTCTAAGGGTGGGCTAATTTGAGCAGCAAGTTCTCTCCATCGATACGCGTACTCTTTAAATGTCTACTTATCTTTCTGAGACATCAACCGTAACTGATCATGATCGGGAGCCATATTAATATTGTACTTGTATTGTTTGATGAAGGCCTCCCCTAAGTCATTGAAAGTACGAACACTAGCATTGTCCAAACCCATATACCACCGAAGTGCAACACCAGTTAAACTGTCTTGGAAGTAGTAGATGAGTAGTTGATCATTTTATGTCTGAGTAGACATCTTTCTAGAATACATTACAAGATGACTTGGAGGATAGGTATTTCCCTTATACTTCTCAAAGTCCAGGACCTTGAATTTGACAGGGATTTTGACGTTGGGCACCAAGAACAACTCAGCAACACTCTTACTAAACAAATCTTTATCCCTTAAGGTCTTCAATTCCTTTATCAACTCAAGAAATTGGTTTTTTATCTCGTCCATCTTTTTATAAACATCAGGTCCCTCAGACGACTCAGAATGATAGATGATCTCCTCAACACGAGGCAAAGTATGCACGACATGAGGAGGAACAGACATGACCGGGATAGATGCCGGCATAGAAACAAAAGTTGGAGCATAACCCTTAGGTACAAAGTTTGGCGGATTTCTCCATGGGAATCCGATAGGAATAGATGGCACAGACTGGATAGCAGGAACTACATGCACTGGTACGGAAACAACTTCAGAGATACCAGTCCTTTGATGAGGAGGACTTGCAGGAGGAGGAGATGGTTGTTTTGAGCAGTAATAACATACTCCATCAAAGTAGTGAGTCTAGAAATCTCCTCCTTGAGCTCTCAGTTTTCTTGTTCTAGATGCAACATTCTTCTCTAGCGATTATCTCGAGTATTGTAGTGATGAGTCAGCTTGTCTGATACAAAGAAGAAGAATCATAAGACATCTGGCCGAAGGCTGGAACTCAAGAAACCTGTTTTGCAAATGATGCATGAAATGCAATGTTTTTTATTGTTTTTAATTTCAAGGAACATACGAAGTCCTATTTGCAAATATAATAATCAATAATAATAACAATTTGACCATAAAAACTCCTTTTATTCATATAAATTTGGAAGGATTACACTGAGTACAATTTTAGAAACCAAAAAGTATAAATACAAGATAAAAGGAAAATATCATCCTAAGGATCCCTAGTAACTAAACTAGCCAAGTGTGTATACTTCCTTCGAATGCGTTTAATCTCTGACTCAAAAGCTGCCTGCATCTGAGCTTTATCGAGGATAAGCCGAGCAACAATCTTATTCCCAGCACCGGAAGGCTGAGGAATATTAGAGGAAAATAAATCCTCTGGATCTCTTTGTCTCTTCACTGCGCGCTCTTCAAGAACCATAATAAGTGCATCCTTGTCCTTCGACTCAAGTTGTAACTCCACATGCTTTCGGTTCAAAGCATGGAACCTCTCCTCCTAAAGGTCCCTCTCTTGCTTCATCTTGGCAAGCGCATCTTTCAACTCCTTTAAATCTTAGTTAGGGAGAGTTGATAGCTCATCCATAACCACATACATAGGTTTCTCGCAAGCGTACGACATCTTAAGCTCCAAAGCTCTCTTCTTCACCCTAGTAGTGTAAGCTTCCAAAGCTACATAATTACACGAACCAAGCTCGGCTCTACCTCTCCAATGGACATTGTGACAAGCACGCACCATCTTACTCTTCAAATTTTGGGGATCTTTACCCTCTTTATAGAACAAGCCTTCTAACTGAACGTTATTAGGTTTATCTCTCAAGGGGAATCCAAGCTGATGACGAGCCAAAGCTGGGTTGTAGTGGATTCCTCCTTGTGTACCGATAAGAGGCACATTAGAGAACTCACCTCAACTGTCAATAATATCCAAGCTATCAAATGCAAAATCATACCAAAAAATATCATCATTAGTGAGAGACATAAGTCTCTAAGACCACGACAGACATTGCTTGTTCTCCAAGAAAGCAGGTGTCTGGGGCAAGTGCAAAATAAACCACTTGCACAAAAGAGGAACGCAGCACACAACGGTTCCACCACCTTTAGAATTCCTTAAATGCAAAGAGAAATACATGTCACCCAAGAAAGTCGGAACAAGATTCCCAATCAAGAAGATTCTAATGGCGTTAACATCAACTAAATTGTCAATGTTAGGGAATAATGTTAAACCATAGATGAGCAAGACAAAGATGGCTTCAAAAGCGTCCATACTACCAACTTGAGTGAAATCAATAGCTCTACCAATGGAAAACTCAGAATTTAACCCTAGAATCTCTCCTTTCTTTATCATATTAGCATCAATCTCAAATTTCTTCAAATGAAGAGCCTCGGCTATGACTTAAGATCTCGGAATCTCCTCCAAACCATTGAAATGTGCCTTGTTAGATACAGGCATACCCAAGAGATGGGCATACTCTTCTAACATATGCACAAGCTGATAATCAAGAAAAGTGAAGCACCAATAAAGAGGGTTATAAAACTGCACCAAGACACTCAAGAGTCCTTCAATCACATCAGTAGACAATACGGATAAAAGCTTCTCATGACGTTGCTTGAAATCCAAGGGATCAACTACAAAGGATGATAACTTCCTTAACTCTTTCAAGTTGGGACATCTAAAAATGTACTTCTTAGTGTTCCTTCGTCCACAATCCATGATTTGAAAATATTTTCAAATATGACCTTAGTTTCCTTGAAATTCATTTTCTGTTATGAATGCTATGATGCGCATGTATGCATGAATGCAACAACAACACACAAGGGATCAAACACAAGGAAAACACAAACAAATGTCAAGGGATGGATCAAGCCATCATCAAATCAATCATCCATTTTGGTAGATTATGATTTTCACCTTTATCAACACCCAAGTTCCATTGATATTGATGAGACTGATCGGATCAACCGAGAACCAAAGGGTTTGTTGCGAGTCACGAGCATGGAGTTAGGTTAAGAACCATCCCAAAGGAGTGTACTAAGGATAAAAACCTGTAGATCATGTTCTAAAAAGTTCCCAGAGTCGTGATCCCATCTATCGGATACTATAGGTTAGGATGACTGACTCATCAACCCATAATGTTCTCAAGAGAAACTCGTCTGAGTGTAGTATCGTGTAACAACTATTATCAAGTCTACACTTAAACAGTCTCCGTACTACGTCCGAAATAGGCCAAGTTAGGTTAAATGTTCTATGGTCCTCGACTTCTCTAACCCCTGATCGGTAAAATAGCAAGTGTACTATTTGCACCAATGTAGTAATAAAAAAAAGGAGTTATCTCGAGTATCGATCTCGAGGACTGCGTAGTAAGTATCAATATTTATAATAATTCAATTGAACAAAAGTTCATATGGGGTTTGATGATTGTTTTCACAAATAATGAGAAATAAAAATATAAAGCGTATAAAAACAGTTTAACCGATATGAGAAATAATGCTAGGGCCAGATGTATGAATTGCTTTGTATTACATAATTCAAAATCGTTTCTCAAGAGTTGTTGTCTCTAATTCCTTAGCCCAAAACAATTAACAGGCAATTTCAATCCTAATTCCTTAGTTATTCGAATTGCTGTTATGAAATACTTAGTTTATCAAGAATTAACAGTAACCACAGTTTGATCCTCATTCCTAAGTGATTAAACGCGGGTTTTATTATATAACAAGTGATAAGGCGGTTTGTTCGACCTAAACCTTAACCAGAGATCAGAGTTTCATTTGTCCGATAAAATTAAGCATTAAGCGCGTTGTATAATAATTTGAATTAAGAAAACATCAATGATTATACGAACATGGATAAAATATGCATACAGTAGCAATTCAGGGACACCCCCCTAGCATTAGGGGGGTTTAGCCTCTCATAATATTCAAAGACAGTAGATTACAAATTAAAGACATTACAAGTTGTTGTTGATGAAAGTTGATCTTCAATTTCTTCCGATCTTGAGGATCTCTTCTCCTCTAATCACTTTGCAAGGTCGCTTCTTCTTTTTGTCTCCTTTTCTTCTACGATCCAAAAAGTCCCTTTTTTTGTGCCCAAATTCCAACTAAATAGCTTCCACACAACTAAAAACATTGTGAAATGCCCAAACCGCCCTCCGGAAGTCTAAAGGGGTTAAAACATGAAAAATCAGCAAATGGGGCGAAATGGCCAACACGGGCCGTGTCAGGTGACACTGCTGCCCGTGTTGGCTCCACTGTAAGTCCATGATGCAATCCATGCTGACACGGGCACCCGTGTCAGCCCACTGTTTTCTGGGTTTTGGTTGGATGGCTCTGCACATGCTGACACGGGTACCCGTGTCAGCCCCTTATTTTGTCTACTTTTCGCTTTTCATTAAGTCTCTGACCTCCATTCTTCCGGTACGCAACTTTCGGACTTGTTATCTGACTTGGAAACCAAACAGTCTACACAGAAACGCATAAAATGCGACAAAAGGAGAAAAACTACTAATGCAACATAGAACAAGCCGAAATTCATAAAATGTAATAAACTAAAGAAATCACTAAAATAAAGAGCAAAACGTTACCGATTCATGAAGATTCAATGCTGGATAGATGATGAAAATTGAGTGTAAATGGTGACCGATCACAACCCCAAACTTATCACATTGCTTGTCCTCAAGTGATGCAAGAGACAACGCGGAGGTCAACCATGGATTCTATTCTCTCCACAACACATATGATGTTATTCGTAACTTGGCTTTCTCCTTCCTGATTAAGCTTCTGGTTTACCCATTCGAACTTCTCCACTGTCTTATCATTTCAGAGAGTTCTTTTTCCTGCAAGCTTCTTCACATTACTCACCAAATCTCTCGAGTTTAAGGTGTTTAGCACTCAATATATCAAGGTATGCAATATCAACTCTTACTTTTTGAATAGATTCTACGTCAACTACACAAACACAACTCACACACTTTAAGAGGTCTTCAGGGTTGTAACGGGGCTTAGGTACGGTGGGAGAGTAGACAACAAAATGGATTACAAATGGTTTTACAACTCGGCATTCATGTTGTTGTTTTTCTTTGTGCAAGAATTTTTTATGCGGTGTCGTCCAATCTTGACTCTTTTTCGCTCAAATTCACATTAATGCATGAGTCTATTTCTAAGGAAAGTGCTTATTCTTCATTTCTCTCTATATATTTTTTTTTCATTTTTTTTTCTCTTTTTTTTTCGGTAGAAGCGGATGTTTCTACACAGTTTTTGTTTTTCTCATCTTTCTTTTTCTTGCACTTGCCCTTTTTCAACATTTCTTCTACATATTAATACCCCAAACTTATCTTTTTGCATAAATTTTACACTACAACAGTCATGCCGAGCGAGGGTAGGAAGTGTATGGCTTATGGCTAACATGATGGTTTACACAAACAAAGAGGTACAGGCTCAACAGGGTTAGCAACGGATGAAAACAACATTATGGGTGGCAAGAAATGCTCAAACGGTGAAAACAAACAACGTGCCTCAGTGTGTGTTTTTGTATCATGTTGTATCAATAGAACTTACGCAAAATTAGAGAGATAAAGTCATACCTGAATGCGCTCTTTTTGTGTTTGGTTAAGCTGAAATCTCACCATGTTGGATAAGCTTGCAGGCTCCAAACATTCTTTATGACAGACAGCTTCTTTATCAGCTTGGGCTTACCTTCTTCTCTTTCGTTCTAGATTTTCCAAGTTGCGTCCAACCTTTTGTTTCTCAGCTGTATCACCTTCCAGGTTGCCTCAGGAGCAAATCCGGGGTTGCGTCTTTCACTCACTGTCCACTAGTCTATCATTTCTCCAGCATAATCAACTTTCATCTGTAACTTAAAAAAAATTAAAAACAACCACACAACGACAAACAAAGTAACACAACAGTCACAACAAAAAACAAAAATTAAAATAAAATATAAAGCAATTAAACCCCCCCCCCACACTTGAACCAAACATTGTCCATAATGTTTAAAGTCAAGATAAGAGGGGTACTTACAGCGTTTACTATGGAGGTGATGGCGGGTACGGATAATGCAACATCATGCATTGCATCATCGCGTTCATCTCATCCAAAACCGTCCCTTGACGGCGTTGTTCGACTCCAAACCTGGTGAGCTCCTCACCTTGCTTGGATTTCTCCGTGCGAAGGTGACCTATCTCATCCTGAATCCAGCCTCATTGGTCTTGCGGCATGGAGTAGGATCCGGAGGCTTGAGCCGGTTCTGGAGGTTGCTGGTAAAAAGGCTCCTCGGTGCTCGGTGCACCTTTCATCGATTCATCTGCAGGCAAAGAGTCAAACAAATCTTTGTCCCCCTCTTCCAGGTCGGGATAGTCATAGAGCCAGTTGGCTCTGTTAGTGATACTGATGAAATCGTAAGCAGGTAAATCAAGAACATGGACTTTTTGGCACATAAGAGAGTAATAGTCTTGTTTTACCGTAATCATGCCTTGTTGGATCAAGGCGGCAAGGTCCAATTTGTTTTTACCTGGCACCTGTGGAGAGTCGGTGAGAGCAACACCAAATCCAAAATGGTCGGCAATCTGAGTAATCATGCCGCCAACAGAAATGTCGCTTGAAGTAGCGCGACCAACTCTCCCTAAGTAGTCAGCTGCAAATGTTGCTACGTTGATTGGAGTCTGGGATGCCATATTGTACAGAAAGAACAACTCCCTTTGAGTGGCAACACCGGTGCTGTCTCCGCGACCAAACATGGTGTATTCCAATGCCTTTTGTGCGTACCTGAAACACGGGTTATGGATACCCGATGTCTTTTCCCCTTTGGAAACATATTTAGTGTTACTTGTTATGGCGGTCCAAAATTCCGTCGGGACAAACGTATCGGGCACCGCTCCAGGGCCTACGATTGGGAGTTTTAAGATCCTCCCTAACTCCTCCACAGTCAATTTCATATTAGTATTAAATAATCGAAATTTCAATGTACCGTAGTATTCTTTTTTCGTTCCATTCCACTTGTTTTTCAGCTTAAGTTCAATGGTGCTTAAGAATTCAAGCGTAATGCGTGCAAAAGTATGCGCTTCCAGCTGCATGAATTCTAGCATCCCTATGGTGTGGAACATACGGTGTACCTCAGCTTGCAATCCCAGTTCCTGCAGAGTGCCATTACACATATACCTCGTGGGGATTAATTTCCTTTTTAAATGAACCGCATACCTTTTCTGGTGCTCCAGGTTCTCGAACACAATGACGTGCTCGTTCGGGGTTCTCCTCGCCCTTTGTCATGGACGGGATGATTCCGCCATATTTTTTTTCTTCGACTCAGCGAGACATATTGTACCTGCACACAACAAAAAGAGACAAGAATTTAAAAAGAGATATTAGGGGAAATATTACCGTATGAGTGTTGAGGGTGGAGAATAGTGAAACTTTTGTGAAGACGGATGTAGAATTTATGGAGAATTGAGGTGAAAGTAGAGAGATTTGGGTGAGGAGAATGGAGGTTTTAGTTATTATGGAGTGAAAGAAAGATGGAGATGAAAGAGTATGAAGGATATGTGGTAAATGAGGAGAGAATTAGGGATAAGGTGTATTTATAGGGTGAATTTCGTAGGTGGGACCCTCCTCCAACAGTCATAAATTCAAAAAAAAATCACCACTACGAGAGCTGACACGGGCGACCGTGTCAGCGCAACACTACCCCATGACACGAGCCATGTCATTCACAAACGCGCTTAAACCGACATATTTCACCCAGGGGCTGACACGATCCGTGTCAGCTGACACGGGCGGCCGTGTCAGGCCCCTGGAAATCAAATTTTTCATCATGTTTTGTGACATCCTGACACGGGCCGTGTCAGCTAACACGGGCGCCCGTGTCAGGCCCCTGTTTTCTCATTTTCCTTGGTTTCTCTTCTTGATCTGTGCACGGCTTTTGCTGCGAATTTTTAGAGATTTGTTGCGACCGCTACCTTTAACTCCTCTATCAAACACTGTTCACACCTGCAAGTAACTAACACAGAACCAAACAAAGAGAATGATTAGATACAAAAAGCATGGGTTGCCTCCAACGTAGCGCTTCGTTTAACGTCGCTTGGCTCGACGGTTGTGCATCTTATCAGACAAGATGAACAACATCAATTTGGCCCACAGTTTGCTCCACATTGTACGGCTTCAATCCCTGGCCATTCTCTTTAAAAATGTATCCATTGGAAGGAGTTTTTATTTTGACTGCTCCATGGGGATATACCTTGTGCACCACAAATGGACTCGACCATTTCAATCTCAGTTTTCCAGAGAACAGCTTCATCCTTGAATTAAACAATAGTACCATCTGTCCTTCCCAGATTTCCTTCCTTTGGATTCTTCTGTCATGCCATTTCTTCGTTTGATCTTTGTAGATCTTTGCATTTTCATATGTCAGGTTCCTAAATTCTTCCAACTCGTGGAGTTAAAGGATTCGGGATTCTCCCGCTTTCACAAGATCCAAGTTAAGGAATTTGGAAGCCCACAAAGCTTTGTGTTCAAGTTCCAAGGGTAGATGACATGCCTTACCATATACCAATTGATACGAGGACATACCAATCAGTGTTTTGAAAGCAGTACGATATGCCCACAGCGCATCATCAAGCTTACTCGCCCAGTCCTTGCGAGAAGCGTTAACCGTCTTCTCTAGGATTTGTTTCAGCTGCCTATTTGACACTTCAACTTGACCACTTGTTTGCGGGTGGTATGGAGTGGCTATCCGGTGTTTCACATTGTATTTCAAGAGTAGCTTCTCCATTAGGTGATTTAAGAAGTGCGTTCCTTCATCACTTATTAGAGCTCTTGGCACTCCAAACCTGACAAATATGTTTTCTTTCAAAAAATTGACCACCACTTTTGCATCATTTGTGGGTAGAGCGACTGCTTCTACCCACTTGGATACATAATCCACCGCCACCAAGATGTAATTATTTCCAAATGACGGTGGAAACGGTCCCATAAAATGAATACCCCACACATCAAAGAGTTCAACTTCCAGCATGGGATTTTGCGGCATCTGATTTCTTTTCGAAATGTTTTCCATCCTTTGGCATTTATTGCACTCTTTGATCATTTGCTGAGCATGTTTGAATAGTGTCGGCCAGTATACGCCTGACTGGAGGACTTTGGCAGCGGTTCTATCACCACTAAAGTGTCCACCATAGTCCAAATCGTGACAAGCTTTCAGCACATCCCTCTGTTCTTCTTCTGGAACACATCTTCTGACCAACCCGTCTACTCCCTTCTTGTATAAGAAGGGGTTGTCCCACAAATAGAACATGTAATCATGAACAAACTTTTTCTTACGGTTAGAGTCAAATTCACTAGGGATCACCCCGCCCACTAGATAATTCGCGTAGTCTGCGAACCAAGGGATTCCAATAACAGCAAGGATGTGTTCATCAGCAAACTCATCCTTTATTGGACGCTTTTCCTCATTCTCTTCTATTAGGGACATCCGGGAGAGGTGATCTACCACAGTATTTTCGCACCCTCTTTTGTCCCGGATTTCCACATCAAACTCTTGGAGGAGCAGGTTCCATCACAACAGTCTTGGCTTAGAGTCCTGCTTAGCAAACAAATACTTCAAAGCAGCATGGTCAGTATAAACAATGACTCTAGAACCCAACAGGTATTGCCTGAATTTATCAAAGGCATAGATCACAGCCAGCAACTCCTTTTTGGTAGTCGCGTAATTCATCTGTGTAGGGTTCAACACATGACTAGCATAATATATGACATGCAATAGAGTATATCTACGTTGCCCAAGAACTGCTTCCACTGTAATGTCACTCGCATCACACATGATCTCAAAAGGTAGAGACCAATCAGGAGCAATGATAATAGGTGTCGTCACCAATTTATTTTTTATCGTTTCAAAAGCAACGACACACTCTTTATCAAAAATGAAAGCCTTGTCCTTAACCAACAGGGTAGTTAAGTGTTTGGCTATCTTGGAAAAATCTCTTATGAACCTGCGGTAGAAACCCGCATGTCCTAAGAAACTTCTTATACCTTTCTCATTCATAGGAGGTGGTAGCTTTTATATTACCTCAATCTTGGCTTGGTCCACTTCTATCCCTTTGTGAGAGATTTTGTGACCTAAGACTATTCCTTCTCGCACCATGAAGTGACACTTCTCCCAGTTGAGAATCAGATTGGTTTGTTGGCACCTTTCTAGCACAAGGGAAAGGTTAGTTAAACAATTATCAAAAGAAAAACCAAATACCGAAAAGTCATCCATGAGGACCTCCATATGCTTTTCGAGCATGTCCTTAAAAATGGAGGTCATGCATCTTTGGAATGTGGATGGTGCATTACATAACCCGAATGACATTCTTATGTAGGCAAAAATACCATAGGGGCGTGTAAAAGCTGTCTTCTCTTGATCTTCCGGTGCAACCGCTATCTGATTGTATCCAGAGTATCCATCAAGGAAACAATAGTACTCATGACCTGCCAACCTTTCAAACATCTAATCAATGAATGGTAATGGAAAATGGTCCTTTTTGGTTGCCAAATTCAACCTCCTTTAGTCGATGCACACACGCCAACCCGTGACCGTCCTAGTGGGGAGTAACTCATTTTTCTCATTCCTTATGATTGTAGTTCCTCTTTTCTTTGGGACCACATGAACAGGGCTCACCCAAGAGCTATCGGATATGGGATAAATTAACCCGGCATCTAAAAGTTTAACAACCTCTTTCCTAACCACTTCCTTCATCATGGTATTTAATCTTCTTTGTGGTTGCACCACCGGTTTGTGACCATCCTCCATGAGAATTTTATGCACACACCGTATGGCTAATTCCCTTCAAGTCTCCTATTGCCCATCCCTTGGCACTTTTGTGTTTCTTCAAAACCTTGACAAGCTTGTCTTCTTGAGAAACCTCTAGATGAGAGCTTATAATAGCCGAGCATTTCCTTTCGGGGTCTAGAAAAACATACTTGAGATTTTCAGGTAATTGTTTCAGCTTAGCCACTTTCTTGGTCTCATCTTTCTTTTCTTCAACTTGGGGTTCCCTTAAGTTTTCCCATCGGAGTGATCAGGATCCCTTAAAGGGCGGTTGTGTGGCCATCATAGTTAACACTTCCATCTCCTTGTCATCAACTTCTTGAGTGTCTTCAGAGATAGAGAGACTTAGAACTCTCTCCAAGGGCAATTTTTGTTCACCTAGAGGATTTTCTTTCAGAACCATTTGATCAATAACCTCTATGTGTTGACTGGTGGCCACATCATCTTTGTATTTCATGGTGTTGTGCACATCAATTTTTAACTCTTCGTCATAAACTTTTAGAGTCATGGTGCCTTCTTCTATATCTATCAAACACCTCCCGGTCTCCAAAAATGGTCTACCAAGAATGAGCGATATCTCTTCATCTTCCGGCATTTCTAAGATCACAAAGTCTACCGGAAACACAAACTTATCAATCTTCACAAGAACATATTCCACCACTCCATAAGGTCTCTTCACAAAGTGGTCAGTAAATTGAAGTGTCATTCTGGTATCCTGTACTTTTCCAATCCCCAACCTCTTGTAGATGGATAACGGCATGAGGTTCACACTTGCCCCCAAGTCTATAAGGGCCTTCTTGAAAGATCTATCCCCGATAGTGCAAGGGATAGTTACCGAACCTCGACCTTTTTTCTTTACCGAAATCTTCATACCCTGCAAAATAGCACTACAAGTTTCGATTAGTACAATAGAGTCAGTGTCAGTGCTCCTCCTTTTTAAGATAATATCCTTCATGAATTTAGCATAAGAGGGCATTTTCTCAAGTGCCTCCAAGAACGGAATGTTGATTTCAAGCTTTTTGAACATCTCCAAGAATTTCTCGAAGTTCTTCTCATGTTTCTCTTTCTTCTTATTTCTTGTTGGGAAAGGGAGTTTGACAACCGGCTTTGACTCACTAACTTTTTCTTTAACCACAGGTTTAGGTACCGTCACCTCTTCACTAACAACCTCATTTTCTTTTATCTCCAAATCAACTTCAAGAAATTGGTCTTCTTGTTCATCATCTTTTTCAGGGACTTCTTTTTCCTTACCACTCCTTGTGGTTACCGCACTCACATTATTATGCTCTCTTGGATTTGTAACTGTAGCACTCGGTAATGCACCTGGTGTTTGCGAACCCGCGAGTTGTTGACCAATCTAACTCATTTGCACTTCCAGGTTTTTTATTGATGCACCAGTGTTTCTCAGATTACTTCAAGTCTCCTCTTGAAATTGTGAACTTTGAGCTGCCATTTTTTCAATGGCAATATCCCAATCTGCTTTTCTTGGAACATGTTGTTGAAACTGTTGTTGGGATGGGTGAAACTGCTGCTGCTGGTAAGGTTATTGTTGTTGTGGTCAATACTGTTGTTGTGGTTGGCTTTGATACTGGGTGGGCGCGTGCTTCTGAGCATTTCCTTGCTGGTCCTTCCAAGAAAAACTTGGATGATTTTTCCATCCAGGATTATATGTATTGGAGTAAGGATTGTTCTGCTTCAGAAAATTAATCTCTTCTACCTGTTGAGCAGTTGCCATACAATGCATGGCGAAGTGAGGACCTCCACAAATTTCACAACTAACAGCTTGAATAGGTTGGACCGGTTGCACTTGTGCCACCGTTTGAGTGTCAAGAGTCATTTTCTTGAGTCTTCTCTCTAGTTCAGCTATTGTTTGATCTTCCATCTTCACAACTTGATTTGCTACTTTGAGATCAATGATACCTTCAGGTTGACTTACACTGCGGTCTTAGAGTTCCAGATGCTCATTTGCTGCAATGGCTTCAATGATTTTCTTTATTCCAGTGGCTGTTGTAAAGTTTGTTGAGCCACCAACAACTGTGTCTATGAGTTGCTTAGTCTTCATTCTAAGATCATTCACAATATTTTGCATCTGTTCAGTTGCATCCATGTTATGAGTAGGACATGCAACCAATAATCGCTTGAACCTCTTGTAAGCGTCTCCGAGTGACTATCCTTCCTTCTGTTTAAAATTAACAATATCATATCTATTACGAATATACACAGAAGTAGGGAAGTACTCATTCAGAAATGTTGTCTCCATTTATTGCCAAGTTGTTATGCTTCCCGCGGGTAAAGAGTAAAACCACTCTTCGGCATCTTCCGACAGTGTAAACGGGAACATCACCAACTTTTTAGATTCCTCTGAGTGTCCCTCAATTTTCAACGATGTCGTCATGATCAGAAATCGTTGTAAATGCTTGTTGGCATCTTCATTGATTTTTCCGAAGAACGGTCTCCTCTCGAGTTGACGAATCATTGAAGGGTGCAGCTGAAAGTGATCAACATTTACCGATTGGTTCACAATTGTTAACCTTCCAGTAGGAGCATTTGCACCCCCATAATCACCCAGAAGTCTTTCTACAGGAGGTGGTGGGGCTCCAGCCTGTGGTTCAGCCATTGGTTCAGAAACAGCTTCAGAGTCTTCCGAATGAACTGAAACAACTTCTTCTTTTTCAGACTCAGAAACAATAGGGGCAGATTCTGAAAGTTCTAGCCTAGCTTTTCGTCGTCTTGCACGCAATAATCTTTCAGGTTCTGCGTCAAAAAGAAATTCAGCTGAGGCCTTACCTCGCATACACAGATTAGACAATTATTAGAATAAACAATAATACAGAAAAAATTTAGCTGCAGAGCAACAAAATTCCAATTGAATTATTTTTTAACTTATACTTTTGGCAGTCCCCGACAACGGCGCCAAAAACTTGATCGGTAAAATAGCAAGTGTACTATTTGCACCAATGTAGTAATAAAAAAAAGGAGTTATCCCGAGTATCGATCTCGAGGACTGCGTAGTAAGTATCAATATTTATAATAATTCAATTGAACAAAAGTTCATATAGGGTTTGATGATTGTTTTCACAAATAATGAGAAATAAAAATATAAAGCGTATACAAACAGTTTAACCAATATGACATATAATGATAGGGCCAGATGTATGAATTGCTTTGTATTACACTTCTTCCATATCATATAACATCTATGTTATCATAATTCAAAACCGTTTCTCAAGAGTTGTTTTCACTAATTCCTTAGCCAAAAACCATTAACAGGCAATTTCAATCCTAATTCCTTAGTTATTCAACTTGTTGTTATGAAATACTTAGTTTATCAAGAATTAACAGTAACCACAGTTTGATCCTCATTCCTAAGTGATTAAACGCGGGTTTTATTATACAACAAGTGATAAGGCGGTTTGTCCGACCTAAACCTTAACCAGAGATCAGAATTTCATTTGTCCGATAAAATTAAGCATTAAGCGCGTTGTATAATAATTTGAATTAAGAAAACATCAATGATTATACGAACATGGATCAAATATGCTTACAGTAGCAATTCAGGGGCACCCCCTAGCATTGGGGGGTTTAGCCTCTCATAATATTCAAAGACAGTAGATTACAAATTAAAGACATTACAAGTTGTTGTTGATGAAAGTTGATCTTCAATTTCTTCCAATCTTGAAGATCTCTTCTCCTCTAAACACTTTGCAAGGTCGCTTCTTATTTCTGTCTCCTTTTCTTCTACGATTCAAAAAGTCCCTTTTTTCTTTGCCCAAGTTCCAACTAAATAGCTTCCACACAACTAAAAACATTGTGAAATGCCCAAACTGCCCTCCGGAAGTCTAAAGGGGTTAAAACATGAAAAATCAGCAAATGGGGCGAAATGGCCAACATGGGCCGTGTCAGGTGACACTGCTGCTCGTGTTGGCTCCACTGTAAGTCCATCATGCAATCCATGCTGGCACAGGCCGTGTCAGCTGACACGGGCACCCGTGTCAGCCCACTGTTTTCTGGGTTTTGGTTGGATGGCTCTGCACATGCTGACACGGGCACCCGTGTCAGCCCCCTGTTTTGTCTATTTTTCGCTTTTCATTAAGTCTCTGACCTTCATTCTTCCGGTACGCAACTTTCGGACTTGTTATCTGACCTAGAAACCCAACAGTCTACAAAGAAACGCATAAAATGCGACAAAAAGAGAAAAACTACTAATGCAACATAGAACAAGCGGAAAATCATAAAATGCAATAAACTAAAGAAATCACTAAAATAAAGAGCAAAATGTTACCGATTCATGAATATTCAATGCTGGATAGATGATGAAAACTGAGTGTAAATGGTGACCGATCAACCCCCAAATTAGAGGAAGTAATGCATATCCAAGACTTAATCGTGTGACATCGGTAACTCCAAAGAGGTCTCCACTGAGTGGGGAATCTCATGTCAACTCTTTTAGGACTACTCCTTCAAAGCCAACATGACTATACCACCTTCCTATCTTAAATTTCACTCAAGTACGGGTTAGAACTTATCTCACCACATAGAGATCACTAAGCACATACTGAAAGTATCACACAATAATATATACATACAAACATCAAATATACAAATATATATACATACAAAAAAGTAGGTTAAACCCACTGAGGACTATTCCCTAGTAGAGTCACCACTTTATTTTTGTAGCAGTAAATTCATGACTATTGAGCTATTGGTTAACTCAACGTCAATAAAACCAGAGTCGGCACCGCGCTTTTATATTGTCCAAAGTAAAAGGGCAAAAATACAAACAAAGCCCAAAGATAAGAAGTTTTCAAATCAAAACTAATAAAATGTCATAGATTACAGGTAGGGGGTTGGTTACACAAAGGGAAGGTATTAGCATCCAAAGTGTCCTAGGTACTCCTAGGGATCCCTCTTTTGTGTGCAAGTGTTTTAGTTGAAAATAATGTTTGTTAAAAAGTTGAATGAGGGGATGAGAAAATAATTCATTAATTATGTTTTTGTGTTTGACAAGACCTTCGGTCTTATGCCTACGTACCAACATAAAATGAGGGATCAAAACCTCGTAGTTCATGGTAGAAATTTCAAATAAATGGGTGGGTTGATTTTAACAAGAGCTTAAAGATCTTTTGTTATCAAAGGGAGAATACTCAACCAAACATCCACCGAAAATGACTATTTTACAACATTTAAGAGAGAGGGCTTCAACTTGGATTCAATCAATAAGTATGCCACTAACCCCTAATAAATGGAAAGACTTATAATCAAAATATAATGGAAATGGGAGAATTATATCTCAACCAAGGATAACTCAAATCTAAATGCTCTCTTTTGAAAAGGTTAAAAGAAAAAGGAACCAGATGGCTAAAAGGATTAGATGAGATTGCTAATTCTTTTTTTTTTGTCTTTTGAAATGAAAGTTAATATGGTTAAGTTTATTTACAAGTTTGATTTAAGAAAATGTTTTGAAAACCAATGGCATAATGTAGCACCTCAAATTTGCCCTCCTCATTCATGCATTCATTTTAGGTCATTCAAAATTTCATATTGCATCTCATCATGTCAATTAGAATTAGCTCCAAGAGTTTGTCTTCCAAGAAGCTTGGATATCATCCAAGTCACTTTGTGGGTTCTATCTGAATAATCAGTCAACACAAGGGAAATTGTGCATCAACTAGGGTTTTTCTCAACACTCAAGGAAGTTTGTATTCATCTGGGTATCAAGGTCAAAGTAGGGTTCCTCAAGGATTGAGATGCAATCTTGGTTTAAATGTCTTATGGATGTTGTGTAGAGCTCTTGGGAGCTAGGGTTTCATTTTCAGAGGTTTTCTTTAAAGGGTCAAGCTTAATGGGCTCAGTACAGTTCAAAATTCAACTGTGAAGTCAAAAGTAAACTATTTATCAACTAAGGGTCAAATGGCTAGGGAATGACTTTAGATACTTCCAACATGTTCAAATGGGGTCTATTCATCATTCAAAACATTAATCTTGAAGGAACAAAGGTCCAGTGCACAGGTTACCGAATTTGGAAAGATGTTTTTGAGCTGTCACGCTCGCTAGGCGAGCAGAATGGTTCGCCTAGCGAGCCCCAAAATAAGCCACCAGAGTCACCTGCGCCCGGAAGAAACTTCATGAGCTGTCATGCTCGCTAGGCAAGCAATCCTTCGCTAGGCGAAGCCCACGCTTCCTCCTTCGCTCCAGCGAGCCTTGATGATGTTGCTATTGGAATTGCTCGCTACCTGCTCGCTGGATGCTCGCCTAGTGAGTAATTGCTAGCTATGCTTTTATCCAAGTCTGGGAGTGTTCGCTGGAACCTCGCTAAGTGCTCGCCTAGCGAGCCCTTCGCTACCTCACTCGCCTAGCGAGCTTGCTGATGTACCAAGAAAATCATCAAAAGCAAGGGCGATTTTGAACTTTTTCTCAAACATGACAGTTGTAGATCTTTGTCTCCCCTTTCCAAAAAGTCTTATTTCAAGGCCATATGATGAATGGTTGAAGAGTTATGGTTCTTGAATGATGAAGTGTGCATGAAGGCTTTAAAAAGGCATAACTTGAGGTTGACAAGTCCAATTGGTGTGGCTCTTTTTGCTATGGTTTTGTTTTGAGAAGTACTTCAAAATGGCATGCAAAATGACCTATAATTTTGCATGATTCATCAATGGTGCAAGTCATTTTTCAAGCTTTCTTGCATGAAAAGTCAAAAGGACACAAGTTGACATCATGGAATATTCTCACATGCCAATCATTGGGAATTTATTCAGCATTGTTTTTTGGGCAAAACCCACCTTGGAATTTGAGCCCATGCATTCCCACATGTGTGGAAAAGTCATGCATGCACAAAAATTACACCTTTGCAAAATTGACATTAGACATCATTTTGTGTTATTTCTTTCATATAATCATGATTAATCAAGTCTCAAGAGAAGATTAATGCATTAAACAAGGTTGTCCATGTGCAAATAAGGGGGGTATTTCCAAAAATAGCCAAAATGATCATGGACTTGAAACTCTTTCATTTGAGCCCACCAAGCCACAAAAACCAGAGTATAAACTCTAAAAATGAAATTAAGCAAAACCCTAATTCGTGCAACCTCCATACACACTGAAAATATGACTTTCCAAAAATGATCTCATACTTTATTCTCATCAAATCTCTCCATACATCCATGGAAAATGAAAACCAATAGCATATTCTTGATCTACACACTCTAAGGATCACAAACCACCCTTCATTTGAGCCATTCCAAGCAGTTTCTAAACAGAGCTTTAATGGAGGTTGCTTCTTGAATCTCGAGATCTGGACTGTTTCAAGCACAATCAAAGGTAGCAAACATTCATAGAAGTTCAAGGGAGGTATTCTGGAGCTTATCTCATCACCATACTGAAGTTTCAGAAGGCGCCATTTCCGGTAACTCAAATTTCGACTCTCTTATTTCGCTCATTTCTTATGCCTAAATGAAACTACATGCTATGGTGATGATGTAGATGTGTTTACTTTTTAAAATGATGCAATATTGAGTGAGAAATCTTGATTTAAAGTTTTGATGTTCAAACTTGTTGGTTGTGATTTGAGAGATTGGTGAGGATTCATGAAAAACTAATGTAATTTTTGAGTTCCTAGCATATGGTTTAGGGGGGGTAGCCCCATTTTCGTGAAGTTCTGGGCCGCGCGTGGAGGAGGCCGCCGCCGTGGGTGGCCGGAATCCCGCCGGCGTTATTGTTCATGGCCGGAGTGTCTTGAGGAAGAAGACGATCTCATGGCTGTAACACCCTTCTAAAATACCCCAATTATTTAATTAAAATAATAAACATATATCAGAGTAATTATGCAGTTAAGGGTGTCACACAATCATTCACACCATGTTCCAAAATAACTGTCATGCTCTTTATTTAATCAATTAAACATTTGCATAAATCGCAGCGGATATTAATCAAATCAATCAAAACATGTAACATACTACATGTAAACTGGTTCATCAATCATTAACAACATAATTAAAAGGTTCCCTCCCGATGTTACATCTATCAGAGCATGACCCACTAAGGAGACTACACTAGACTCCAAGCATTCGCTTCTACTCAACTCATTGCTCGTTACCTGAAAAATAGTTGTAAGGGTGAGTTCCTCAATCGATATAATAAGCATTATAGAATATAATGTCATGTTAAGTAATTTAACACATTAATCACCCTAATCACAACATACAATCGGTAACAGCACATCAACTCAACATCATACTCAACACCAACATAAAACACAAGTATAATCTCAAATCATACTCCATAACAACACAAACACACGTATAATATTGGAATACATCCATTCATATTATACGCCATACATACATTATGCAATGAGACTCCACACATGCGGTACCGACTATTCTTGAACATATAGTTCAAGCTCACCGATCAAATCCAGATACGGCTACTAAGCTCACTAGTCCCACCCATTTGAGATCTAATGACTCACTCACTAATTCCTCACCATGGGAATTAGCTACAGCCCCGAAGGCTATGCTATGCACACTAATCATCTAGCATGCAAACATCAACAACAAATCCACAATGATTCACTCACTAATTCCTCACCATGGGAATTAGCTACAGCCCCACAGGCTATGCTATGCACGCTAATCATCTAGCAATGCAACATCAACAACAATTCACAAAGGACATATGCTCACACTCTAAGCCATACAACAGTCCATTCACAAATACATGCATAATATACACATTCACAACATTATGCATACCATCATACATCATCAACACATGTATCAACACATCATTATCATGTCAATCAATTACACACAGTATTAGCACACTCTACTAATACCTATACTGCTCAAAACAGCGGGAAATAATCCCTATTACATCATATGCCAACATAGGCCAACCCTCAACTATGTACACAACATTAAAAAGCCAAATTTTTCCACTCTGCAACAGTGTTAACCGGTTAACGCCCTGGGTTAACCGGTTAACGCAGCACAACACGCTTCCTGTCCCAAAACTTAACAGTGTTAACCGGTTAACGCCCTGGGTTAACCGGTTAACGCAGCACAAACAGCAATATTCCAGCAATCACAACAGTGTTAACCGGTTAACACCCTGGGTTAACCGGTTAACGCAGACAAAACAGCAAATTTTCACAATTCAAAACAGTGTTAACCGGTTAACACCCTGGGTTAACCGGTTAACGTAAGACAGAAGCTGTTCCTGCGCTAACTCAAGGCAGAATGCAGAATTCTCCGCATTTTCCGCCATTGGAGGACTTCCGGACCTCCGATTCCAATTCCGTAAAAAGCCACACTATCGGAAAATCACGACACATACAATCACGGATTCAATTTCAGTTTTTAACACAGTTTAACCAACGTAATTCCAGCATTCACCAATCCCAATTAGGGTCAAATAACGGCTTATCACTACCCATTACATATTATCCCATAATACCCATTAATCGACGATAAACCCCCCTTACCTGAGTTAATCCGGCGAATCCTTAAGCTCCAAACTCTTCTCTTCTCCAACCTTCTTCCTCTTGCTCTGCCTCTTTGCCCTTTTCCTCTTTCACGATCGCTCCTCTGTTTTTCACGTAAAAACCTTTTTACTCCAAATGGGCTCTTTTCCTTATTTCCAACTTATATATATTTTCCAATAATAATAATAATCCAATAATAATAATAATAAAATTTCCAATTATTTAATTAAATTAATAAATATATTATTAACTCAATTTAAATAATTATTTTATTATTATCGGGGTGTTACAACTCTCCCCCACTAAAAGAGTTTTCGTCCTCGAAAACATACCTCAAGCAAATAACTCCGGATAAGACTCCTTCATCTTACTCTCCAGTTCCCAAGTCACATTGCCACCTGCTGGTCCTCCCCAAGCTACCTTTACCAAGGCAATCTCTTTACCCCGCAACTGCTTCAACTCTCGATCCTCGATCCTCATAGGTGATGTTTCAACAGTCAGGTTATCTCTCACCTGTACATCATCTACTTGGACTACATGCGACGGATCATGAACGTACCTCCTCAACTGAGACACATGAAAAACCTCATGCAAATTCGCAAGCGATGGCGGTAAAGCGACACGATAGGCTACCTCCCCTATCCTCTCCAAAATCTGATAAGGACCAATAAATCGAGGTGTCAACTTCTTCGATTTCAAAGCTCGACCAACACCAGTTATCGGAGTAACACGAAGAAACACATGATCTCCCTCTTGGAACTCAAGTGACTTCCTCCTCTTATCATGATAACTCTTCTGACGACTCTGAGCAATTCTCATCTTCTCCTGAATCATCTTAATCTTTTCCGTAGTCTGTTGAACAATCTCCGGTCCAACCACAGCATTCTCACCGGACTCATACCAACATAACGGTGTCCGACATCTTCTACCATACAAAGCTTCAAACGGTGCCATACCAATGCTCGAATGAAAACTATTGTTGTAGGTAAACTCAATCAAAGGTAAATAACAATCCCAAGCACCTCCTTTTTCCAAAACACACGCCCTCAAAAGATCCTCTAGTGACTGAATCGTCCTCTCAGTCTGGCCATCAGTCTGCGGATGATATGCAGAACTCAATCTCAGCTTAGTTCCCAAAGCCCTCTGCAAACTTTCCCAGAACTTCGATGTAAATCTAGGATCTCTGTCCGAAACAATACTCGACGGAATACCATGCAAACTTACAACCTTCTCAATATACAACTCAGCTAATCTCTCTAACGGATAATCCATTCTGATCGGAATGAAATGAGCCGCTTTTGTCAACCTGTCAACAATCACCCAAATGGCTTCAAAATTCTTATTTGTCCTCGGCAACCCAGAAACAAAATCCATACTGATACTATCCCACTTCCACTCTGGAATAGCCAACGGTTGCATTAGCCCAGACGGCTTCTGATGCTCAATCTTTGACTTCTGACAAGTCAAACAGGAATAAACAAAACTCGCAATTTCTTTCTTCATTCCCGGCCACCAAAATAACTTTTTCAAATCATGATACATCTTCGTAGCTCCAGGATGAATACTCAAGCCACTACGATGTCCTTCCTCCAGAATACTCTTCTTAAGTTCGGTAACATCCGGAATACACACCCGATTACCAAATTTCAAAACACCATTCTCATCAATTCTGAATTCACCACCTTGACCTTGATTCACTAGAGTCAACTTATCAACCAGAAGCATATCGGATTTCTGACCCTCTCTAATCTCATTCAAAATGCCACTCGTTAACTTCAACATTCCCAATTTAACACTATTGTGAGTACTCTCACACACCAAACTCAAGTCTCTAAACTGCTCAATTAAATCCAATTCTTTAACCATTAACATAGACATATGCAATGATTTCCGACTCAATGCATCAGCCACTACGTTTGCTTTACCCGGATGGTAATTCAAACCAAAGTCATAATCCTTCAGAAATTCTAACCATCTCCTCTGTCTCATATTCAGCTCTTTCTGATCAAACAAATACTTTAAACTCTTATGGTCACTGAAAACCTCAAATCTTGAACCATACAAGTAATGCCTCCATAATTTCAGAACAAATACCACAGCTGCCAACTCTAAATCATGTGTCGGATAGTTCCTCTCATGAACCCTCAGTTGTCTCGAAGCATAAGCTATAACCTGCTTATTCTGCATCAACACACCACCCAAGCCCAACAATGAAGCATCACAGTAAACCTCAAATGATTCCGACGAACTCGGTAATATCAGAATAGGAGCAGTAGTCAATCTTCTCTTTAACTCTTGGAAACCTTCTTCACATTTTGAGTCCCAAACAAATGTTTGCCCCTTTCTAGTCAACATCGTCAACGGTAACGCCAACTTAGAAAATCCCTCAATGAATTTCCTATAGTAACCAGCCAAACCAAGGAAACTGCGAATCTCAGCAACAGACTTCGGAGCCTCCCACTTAGACACCGCTTCTATCTTAGAAGGATCAACAGCAACACCACCTCTTGAAATCACATGACCAAGAAAACTAACCTCTTCTAACCAAAATTCACACTTAGACAGTTTAGCAAATAACTTCTTTTCTCGTAGAACTTCTAAAACCACTCTCAAATGCTCAGCATGCTCTTCTTCAGATTTCGAATACACCAAAATGGCATCAATAAACACTACAACAAACTTATCTAGGTACGGATGGAAAATCCTATTCATATACTCCATGAATACTCCAGGCGCATTAGTCACACCAAAAGGCATTACAGAATACTCATAATGTCCATACCTTGTTCTGAAAGCAGTCTTCTGAATATCCTCAGTTTTCACACGTATCTGATGATACCCAGATCTCAAATCTATCTTGCTGAACACACTCGCACCACCAACTGATCCATCAAATCATCAATCCTCGGCAAAGGATACCGATTCTTGATCGTCACTTTATTCAGTTGCCTGTAGTCCACACACAACCTCATAGTACCTTCTTTCTTCTTAACCAACAACACTGGTGCACCCCACGGTGACACACTCGGACGAATAAATTTCTTATCCAACAGATCTTCCAGCTGACTCTTCAATTCCGCCAACTCAACAGCAGACATACGATACGGAGCCATCGATATCGGTCTAGTACCAGGTACTAAATCAATCGAGAACTCAACTTCACGCTCTGGCGGTAATTCATTCACTTCTTCTGGAAACACATCAGGAAAATCACACACCACTGCTAGATTACAAATCGCCAGTTTATCTTTAGCCTCCAAAGTTGTTAACAGCATAAACAGCTCTGCCCCATCTACTACTTCCTCATTCACCTGCCTGGCTGATAGAAACAAACTCTTTCCTCCTTCAAACTCAGGAAATATCACAGTCTTATCAAAACAGTTGATAGAAACTCGGTTAAACACCAACTAGTTCATACCCAAGATAACATCAATCTGCACTAATGGAAGACACACAAGGTCCATCCCAAAGTCTCTACCAAAAATACTCAAAGGACAATTCAAACAAACTGAAGTAGTAGTCACTGAACCCTTCGCAGGAGTATCAATCACCATACTTCCACGCATCTCAGATATCTCTAACTTAAGTTTCACAGCACAATCCAAAGATATAAAGGAATGAGTAGCACCGGTGTCAATAATAGCTACAAGAGGAAAGCCATTAATATAACACGTACCTCGGATCAAACGATCATCTGCAGAAGTCTCAGAACCCGATAAAGCAAAGACCTTGCCTCCTGACTGATTCTCTTTCTTCGGCTTTGGACACTGTGGACTGATATGACCCAACTCTCCACAGTTGAAACAAGTTACAGTCTTCAACCGACACTCTGCAGCCAAATGACCACCTTTTCCGCACTTGAAACACTTCATCTCAGCACTGGTACACTCATGGACACGATGTCCAGCCCGACCACATCTATAACACTTAACAGGGGCACTAGAGTCTCCCCCACTAGGCCTCTTCATCCCACTCTGCTTCTGGAAACCTTTGCCAACTGCATACGGTTTTCCACGATCATTCTGATTCTTGCCTTTCCTATCAACTCTCTGTTGATAGCTCTCTGCTCTGGCTTTGGAATCCTGTTCAAAAATCCTGCAACAGTCAACCAAGTCAGAAAACACTCTGATTCGTTGGTATCCAATAGCCTGCTTGATCTCGGGACGTAACCCATTCTCAAACTTCACACATTTCGAAAATTCTCCAGCAGCCTCATTATAGGGAGTGTAATACTTCGACAGCTCTGTGAACTTAGCAGCATACTCAGTAACAGACTTGTTACCCTGCTTCAACTCTAAGAACTCTATCTCTTTCTTTCCTCTGACATCTTCTGGAAAGTACTTCCTCAGGAATCTCTCTCTGAACACAGCCCAAGTGACTTCAGCATTCCCAGCAGTTTCCAACTCAGTGCGGGTAGCAACCCACCAATCATCTGCTTCTTCTGACAACATATGCGTACCGAACCTGACCTTCTGATTATCGGCACACTCAGTCACTCTGAAGATTCTCTCTAACTCCTTCAACCACTTCTGAGCGCCATCTGGATCGTATGCTCCCTTGAACATTGGAGGATTATTCTTCTGGAACTCACTCAATTGACGAGCAGCTCCCATTCCCACCACATTCGGATTCCCTCCAAGTACTCCAGCTAGCATACCCAGAGCCTCAGCAATCGCAGCATCATCTCTACCTCTTCCAGCCATCTCTATTCTGAAACCCAAACAACTAAAACAATGAGTACTGATAGGGTTACACAACACCTATCCCGTACAGGGAACAGAATAATTACGACTCGACTCGACCGACTATGCTCTGATACCACTAATGTAACACCCTTCTAAAATACCCCAATTATTTAATTAAAATAATAAACATATATCAGAGTAATTATGCAGTTAAGGGTGTCACACAATCATTCACACCATGTTCCAAAATAACTGTCATGCTCTTTATTTAATCAATTAAACATTTGCATAAATCGCAGCGGATATTAATCAAATCAATCAAAACATGTAACATACTACATGTAAACTGGTTCATCAATCATTAACAACATAATTAAAAGGTTCCCTCCCGATGTTACATCTATCAGAGCATGACCCACTAAGGAGACTACACTAGACTCCAAGCATTCGCTTCTACTCAACTCATTGCTCGTTACCTGAAAAATAGTTGTAAGGGTGAGTTCCTCAATCGATATAATAAGCATTATAGAATATAATGTCATGTTAAGTAATTTAACACATTAATCACCCTAATCACAACATACAATCGGTAACAGCACATCAACTCAACATCATACTCAACACCAACATAAAACACAAGTATAATCTCAAATCATACTCCATAACAACACAAACACACGTATAATATTGGAATACATCCATTCATATTATACGCCATACATACATTATGCAATGAGACTCCACACATGCGGTACCGACTATTCTTGAACATATAGTTCAAGCTCACCGATCAAATCCAGATACGGCTACTAAGCTCACTAGTCCCACCCATTTGAGATCTAATGACTCACTCACTAATTCCTCACCATGGGAATTAGCTACAGCCCCGAAGGCTATGCTATGCACACTAATCATCTAGCATGCAAACATCAACAACAAATCCACAATGATTCACTCACTAATTCCTCACCATGGGAATTAGCTACAGCCCCACAGGCTATGCTATGCACGCTAATCATCTAGCAATGCAACATCAACAACAATTCACAAAGGACATATGCTCACACTCTAAGCCATACAACAGTCCATTCACAAATACATGCATAATATACACATTCACAACATTATGCATACCATCATACATCATCAACACATGTATCAACACATCATTATCATGTCAATCAATTACACACAGTATTAGCACACTCTACTAATACCTATACTGCTCAAAACAGCGGGAAATAATCCCTATTACATCATATGCCAACATAGGCCAACCCTCAACTATGTACACAACATTAAAAAGCCAAATTTTTCCACTCTGCAACAGTGTTAACCGGTTAACGCCCTGGGTTAACCGGTTAACGCAGCACAACACGCTTCCTGTCCCAAAACTTAACAGTGTTAACCGGTTAACGCCCTGGGTTAACCGGTTAACGCAGCACAAACAGCAATATTCCAGCAATCACAACAGTGTTAACCGGTTAACACCCTGGGTTAACCGGTTAACGCAGACAAAACAGCAAATTTTCACAATTCAAAACAGTGTTAACCGGTTAACACCCTGGGTTAACCGGTTAACGCAAGACAGAAGCTGTTCCTGCGCTAACTCAAGGCAGAATGCAGAATTCTCCGCATTTTCCGCCATTGGAGGACTTCCGGACCTCCGATTCCAATTCCGTAAAAAGCCACACTATCGGAAAATCACGACACATACAATCACGGATTCAATTTCAGTTTTTAACACAGTTTAACCAACGTAATTCCAGCATTCACCAATCCCAATTAGGGTCAAATAACGGCTTATCACTACCCATTACATATTATCCCATAATACCCATTAATCGACGATAAACCCCCCTTACCTGAGTTAATCCGGCGAATCTTTAAGCTCCAAACTCTTCTCTTCTCCAACCTTCTTCCTCTTGCTCTGCCTCTTTGCCTTTTTCCTCTTTCACGATCGCTCCTCTGTTTTTCACGTAAAAACCTTTTTACTCCAAATGGGCTCTTTTCCTTATTTCCAACTTATATATATTTTCCAATAATAATAATAATCCAATAATAATAATAATAAAATTTCCAATTATTTAATTAAATTAATAAATATATTATTAACTCAATTTAAATAATTATTTTATTATTATCGGGGTGTTACAATGGCCGTTAGATTGCTTTGACTTTGTCTTTTGATCCAAAGGCCCACACATTTTCTGATTTTTGTTTTTATTTATTTTTTATTTAGTCACTTAAGTGACTTGTGTGACCAATTGACATTGTTGCATATGTGTCGCATGCCATGTACATATTTCACCCCGTTTTATTTAATTTTTAAAAATAGCAAAAATACTTAAAAAAATCTGAAATGTTTTGTGAGTGATCTCTGATGAGTCCTTGATTTTTTGGTACCATTGCCCAATTATTTCACGACACGTGGAATTTAATATGAATTTCTGATTCATTTATGTGCTTTTTTGACCATTTGCATTCAAACCTTGATGAAATTCCATATTTTAACCATTCTGACCCAAACTTTTGCACAAACCATCCTCATACATGATACTAAGATGTGGTAACTGGTTTGGTTATTTTCTATATCATTTTGCTTGGGTTCGACATGTGAATTTAAATGTTGCATTTTAGGACATGTTTTTGGATTCTCAATTTCTCAATTTTTGTTTTCATATCAAATGATTCTGGATGCTCCTGATTTTTTACATGATGTTTATATATGCCTAGTGGAACCTTGTGTTAAATTCCCATGGATTTAGGGTCCATTTTCAATTTGATTGGGATTTTTGAAGTTGATGTTTGCATTTTAGTCCCTATTTTGATGCTTGCTTAGCATGAGGCACTTGTGCCACTTCCTTTGAGTGTTGACACCAATCCTTTTGCACATGTTTTAGTATGTATTTCATGTCTTGATGTGTGGAGCCTTGCCCCCTGACTTTGAGTTTTGATACCTTTTTGATGCATTTGTTTGACAAGAGGTTTGGGCCTCCTATCCTTGGTTGTTTTTGCGAACTTTAGCGAACTTTAATAGCATGATTCATGTGGTTACACTTTGATTCTGGTTTAGTGCCTTTGCACATGTGTTCTCCCATGTTCTATGATGCTTCTATCAAGTTTTTGTGCATTTATTCATAATGAGCTCCTTTTTGCATTCATTTGAGCATGAAAGACGCATTAGAGTTTTATGATACACTTTGTTTGATTTTGATCCAAAAGTGATTATATGCTTATGATATGAACTTGGAGATTTGCATATTGATTACATAGCTCATTTGACATGCTTATGATGTGCATACCTTGCTGCCATGTTCATTTCATCTTGACACATAATTGCATGAACTTGTCTATAATGCTTTTGTTGCATTTTGAGGTGCTTTGGACACGATTGACTTCCACTTTGCTAAGTTGGGTTTAAATGACTTTTGTTTGATATTTTAGGATCTGTTTGTATGCTTAATTGTCTAGTCCTTGACCCTTGCCTCATTCCTTTACCTTTTATGACTCATTGTTGAAGTTGAAGCACTTTGAACTTGTATGTTGACTTGTTTGACTTTGGTGCATCTTTGGATGTTTAGTGATTTTGCTTTGATCTTGTTGAGTTGAGTTCTTGAGACACTTATTAAATTGATGTCACTTCTGACTTGGTGCTATTGTATCCTCCTTTCATCATTCATACTTTGTTATGATATGCTTTCTATCGCATCCGTGCACTGTTTACCTGACACTGTGGTTGCTATGATTCTTTTGTTTGGTGCAACTCTTGATTGCACCCCATCTTGTTATTCTAACTTTTTTGTTGAGTTTTTGTGAGGGCTCACATGACTCTTGAAGAGACAGTTTGCTTGGTATTCCATTTTATTTGTGGGAGACCATTTGGAGATTTATTCTGATTGCTTTGCTGACTTGCTTTCTTTGATGGTGCTAGCTTGAGAGATCTCTGGGTTTCTTGTTTATTTAGTTGTTGTTACTTCGAATCTTTATCCGTGTGGTAGATCTCTTGATCCCTTTTACATCTTTTCAGCATTTTACCGCTTTCCTAGTTGGAAGACCTCGATAGGAGGAAATGTTTTTGTGTGTTTACTTTTGTGCCCAAAGACCTCTAAGAGGAGGCACCAGTGCTAAAGACCTCCATGAAGAGGCAATTGACGGATAAAAGGGATTAGTAGTCAACCCCCTGTTATTCAGTGTGTCGTTCTTTATGTTTGCACTACATGTCGATGCTTTAGAACAAAAGCCCAAGATCTTTTGTCCGGTCAGTCAGTGGAGAGGGTTCCATCTTTCTGAACCCCCACGCTTTGTCATGAGCTCACCTTGTCCAGGGTTAAGAGCTATGAGGTCTTATCCTCATTACCCTTTTGATCTTCTCACCCTGACGTTCAATGTCAGTTGGTTAAGAGCCCATTTGATTACCTTTCCATGGCTTGTTTGTCGAGGTTGATATGACCCCTCTTGACTAAAGCCCTACCCATGTATGTTTGAACCCCCTTGTTGGTGTGTTTACTTTATGCTATATGTTTTTGTGTGGTGTGATCGTCTCCCCATAGGACTGTTAGGCTTCGTATAGTCTCTCGTTTGCATGTCAATTCAGGTAGCACGGTTCCTTCGTCTAGGACTTCCTTTTTGCATGAGCATTCCTAAAACACAAACAAACTCTTTGATTTTCTTTTCTTAAGAACACGTTAACTCCTTCTACTATAGGTGAGTAAGTCTCCAAAGGTCGAGCATCTGGTAGATTGCGTAGTAACGTCGTTCATCTAAAAAACACAAAACAAACAAAAATAGGCTAGCCGAGCTACGGTGCTCTAATTCTCAATCCTTCTTGAGATACGTATGCAGCAGGGTAGGGCCTGTGCGAGCAATAAATCTTTCCTTTCCCTACTTTGATTTCCTCTCTTTCGCATCGCATATAGGACTTTTTATACACACACTTTAGATATAAATAGCAAGCGTGGATCCTGTGGAGTACCACAGACGTGAAGGGGTGCGATAACCTTCCCTTCACGTAACCGGCCCCCTTACTCAGTTTTCTTTGGTTCAAGACTTTGTTTTATCCATTCCCTATTGGTTATGCAGTACTACCTTTCCCTCCTATTGGGATAAAAGTACATAGCTGGCGACTCTACTCTTTTTCCTCGCCACTCCTTTTCGCGTTTGTACTTGGATTCGGGAAATCCGGGGAGCGACACATAAGGCCAAAGTTTCTACTCATTAAAACAAGTCTAAGTTGAAAACAACAAACAAAGAAGGTTTTGAAAATAAGGGAGAGATTTTGAAATTAAAGAAGCGGGAGGAGATGAAGGGACTCTCCTAGGCAGAAGTTAAAAGTTTAGAGTTGAAAATATCTAACCAATGGGATGTAATCTACAAGACAAGAATGTCATATAGAAACCCATTTCCTTTGGACTTTTAAGCAAACAATAAGCATAACCATCCAAGCAATCGATATGAAGATCATAGGCATCAAATAAAGATGGCCAACATCCAAGCAAGCACTCCAAAAACAAGCAGTCTTCAGTGTCTTCAAAATGTATCAGATGAAATATTCCTTGTGGCAAACTCATAGAAACAATCATCAGATATAAACAACAAGATCAAAATAACAACTTAAGCACAAAGACAAAATAATAGGTAAACACCTGGGGTTCTCAAGGCTTTCTATCAGATGAATGGCATTGGCCAAGATAACTCAGTCTTAAATAATGGCATTGTCCAAGCCCTCAAAGCATATGGAAATTTCCTATTATAAGTCCAAAAGTTCAAATCAAGTCAAGGGCAGAGGTCCAACAGTCCACCATGATATTTTTTAGGGTTTTTGTTGTTATTAGATATTTTAAGGTCCTAAGTCCATAAACAGAACAAAATCACAAGCACACAATATATACAAGCACAAAGATATGGCTCAAGTGAGCAAAGTAAAAATGACTGAAACATAAACATATTGAATGAAATATAAATGGCAATGAATGATAAAGGTACCAAATTTTAAATTGCATTAAGTAAATGAAATTAAAGATAAATAAATAAATAATAAATGTTAGTCAAATGTTAGTGAGGGAACCCATGGTTTAAGTCATTCTTTGAAGAACACTCAACCATCCATTCATAAGCATGAAAACATGAACCAAGACGTCATCTATGAGAAGGGCTCCAACTTGGATAATTCAACAAGTATGCCACTAGCTCTCACAAATGGAAAAAGGTTAAGTCTTCACACAATACCATATATAATGGGAAACTTACAATCTCACTTACAAAAATGATATGCCTTTTGGGACAGATTTAGCTCTATGTTAAGCAATTGTAATCGGACTTACGTAGAAGTCACAACTATCTGAGGTCGGGCAATACAAATATTGGTGTTAATGCCTGCTAGAGACATGGTGCAAAGAACCAAGCTCCTAAAGCATACCACATACATGAAAAAAGGATGGACCTGTCTCAATCAAGCTCATGTTGATTCATCTCACACAAGGTCATTGATGAATTAACTAGCCTTTGATTATCTGAGAAGTTATTGGTCAATGAAGGGTTGGGGAAGAAGAGAGGTGAAGATGAAGAAATGAAGGGAAATAGAAAATGAAATCCCAAATTGATCAAGGGAGGAATTTCATTTGATAAATACTATCCATTCATTTTGAGGGATGAAGTTCACACTTCATCAACATCCTAAATCCAATAGTATTGATCAAATGGAAGTTCAAATAAACCATGATCAAGGCCAAACAGAAGATGAAATAACACAAGGTCAACCAAATGGCTCAACATAATTTTTAAATAATTAATCAATTAAAAATAATTTTTTAAATGAATAAAAATGCATTTTAAAATAAGAAAAACCACAAATCCCTTCAAATAACCAAATAAATGGCCAAGGGATTTATCCTAGGCAAACAAGCTCAAAGGACATTAGACAAAAAATTTGGGGATTTTTGGAAAGTCATAAGTATTTAAAATGATTAAAAACAAGTCAAAACTATTAAATTCACAAAAAAAATATCAAATCTAATCCAAAAAATGATTTTAATTCAAAATATGGAAGAGGAAATTATTTAAAGATTTTTGGTGAAAGTCCCATATTTTTTGGATCAAAATTGAAATTACTATGAATTTAACAAAAATGAGCTATTTAAAATATTAATCAGAAAATAAAAGAAAATAGAAAAACTGAGGGCTATCAGATCTCCCTCATTAATTGAGGTTGCAGGTCTGATGGTCATGCGTGTGCACTCCATGGTAGTCATCAGTCAACGTGTTGTAAATGAGGTAATCAGAACCAAGGGTCAGGATTAGAAGTTATGGACCAGATCAGATGGTCTGGATCAGTCCAGAACACCACCGAAGCCCTAGCTCCGATCATCTTCTCTGGTGACCTTCACCTGACTGGTCCAACCAAAAACTTCACCAAAATGAAAGGACCACATATGGTTTTAAAAAAAATTAAGGGGAGCACGAATTTGACCTTCATTTCTTACAATTCTCATTATACAAAGAGATATGTGGAATTGAAAAATGAGGTGGATGAACTGAGTTGCTTCGATTTGACCTCAAAGCAACTCAATCTTCTTGCCTACATTGGTAGGACTTCAGCCAACCAAAAATCAAGTGAAATCATGGAGAATTGAGGGAGAATCGAAGACTTGAAGTTCAAGAAAATTCACCTTTTGTTTGCAGCGACGGAGCTCGATCTCAATTCCAATTCACTTGGCCTTGCTTCTACTTGCTTTCAGGAGATGACTTAGATACAAAAGGCTTTGAATCCTTGGAGTTTCATTTTCTAAACAGAATAAGAATCAAAACTCGATTTCAATTGAAACCTTCAAGGTATTCTAACAATGGAGGGTTGGGATTGATGAGCAAATCTTGGGCAAGGGTCCTCCTTCATTCTAAGGCCAATGAGTTTGTTATATAGGCATGGCAAAATGTTATTCACACCATTTCAAAAAAAATTAAAAATTAGTAACTTGTGTGCATGGTTGCATGTACATGCATTAAGTCCCAAATAATGATTGCAAAAGATCCAAATTCGTGCACATTTGATGCCGAAATCATTTCATGAAGACATGCAATGTTGGTTGAAAATTTAGCACAAAATTTTCCAAATAGGGCCATGCAATGTACCCATGCGCAAGTCCATCCAATTTAATCCAAATGTAGTGCTATTGGACTCTTTGGAAAGCTACCATGAAGGGGAACAACTTTGGTGTTGAAACTTTTTCCATTTGGAGCTTTTATCATGATGAATTTTGGTGTTGAAGTTGGAGGAATCAAATATAGTGTAAAATTTTCTAAGTTAAAAGTCAAATGACCCCTTTTTCTAACTTGAATAACCTTTTCTATGAGCTTCAAATGACTTTGGTTCCTTCTTTAAAGTTGTATCTATTTCAATTACCTTAAATTTGGTCACAAATTTGACACCATTTGGATTTTTCATAATGGAGTTATGGATTTTAGAAGTTGAGGAAAATTGTTTGTTCAATGATGATGGCCTAAAATGACCTATAATGTTTCCTCTTGGCATATGCTCTTGCATATGGAATTGGATCTTTCTCAAAGAAGAAAAGTTTGATAAGACATCTTGAAATTGATTATGAAACTTGGATCATATTAATATCATAAAAAATGATCAAGTTATGGTCCTTAGAAGTTAACCTTCCATCTAGGGCACAAACAAAATGACCTATAATCGTTCACCATAAAAGATGACTTTCCAAGAAAAACTAGCCCTTTATGCCAACATAATAGTTGTTTTTAATGTCATAAAAAGTAACTTTGCTCTGGGAATCATTTTAATATGACAAAAATTGTAAGAGATAGGGTCTAGGGAACCCTAGATTTGATGAGTTGACTTCTCTGGTCAACCTCCTTGAACCATTCTTGAAAACTTAAAGTTCTTTTGCTTTTTGAGGATCATGGAGGATCACATGTAATTATGATGAAGTAAAATGGAGTATACCTTGATAATATTTAACCAATTGTTGAAGAAACTTGCTGAGGAAGACACATAAGATACCTAGATGAATTAGGGCTTCCTTGACAAACAAGCTTCAAAATGGGGATCCATATATGATATTTAAAACCAATGTGAACCTTTATTTGATTAATATCTTTCACTGAGCGTCTCAAACCCTAGATATGCGCTTGATGAGGCATAGGTGGATGCACACACTACCTACAAAAGAAATAAAGCTACATTAGACATATTTTTTGGTATTTTGGTTAGTAAACAAATAAAAACAAAGTATGATAAAATCACAAATGTGCTTGGTGATCTCTCTTAATACAAACCCAACGAATGAGGGGTGAGGAGAATACCAAGGCGTGATCCCAAAGCCAATGCAAATTGATGAGATGACATGAGGGATCTTAGGGTCAAAATTGGGGTCTTAACCCCCCCCCCCCCCCTCTTCTATCTTAATCTTATGATTTCATTGTTTTTTCTCTTGTTAATTAGGATTTTAGGTTTTGATTAGTTTAATTGGGATATTAGATTAATTAGGGTTTTAGATTTTGATTAGTTTAATTCAGATATTAGATTAATTAGGCTTTTAGATTTTGATTGGTTTAATTAGGATTTTAAATTAATTGGAAATTTAGTATTGATTAGATTTAGAATTAGTTAGAAAGTTTAGAATTAGAATTTTAGAATTCAATTAGGTTATGATTAGAATTAGATTTGGAATTAATGGTTGAACAAAAAAATTTAGAATTTAATTAGGTTAGAATTTAGAATTTTAGAATTAATTAGAAATTTTAGAATTTGATTAGGTTATAATTAGATATTAGGCTAATTAAAAAATTGGATATAATTAGGTTAATTAGTTTTGTAATTAGATTTAGATTTTAGAACTAATTCGCTAATCGATCAATTTGCGCAAATTGACTTTAGTATCCTTAGGTTTTAGATATTGATGCATGCTCCCTTAGATTAGGACTTGTAAATCACTTGATTGTCTGATTAATCCTTTAGATTGTTATGTATATGATTTAATTAATTTTCAACTGATTTCCACCCCGATTGATTAAATTGGTCAAAGTTAGCTTTGATCAATTAAATCCTTTGACTGTGCGTAATATCCCAAGCCTATTCAAGTGATCAAAAGACCCTTGATCACTTGATAGGGCAAGTCCCTCGTGTTCAGGTTGTGCTGGATATACGGGATATCAAGAACTGTACAAGACCTCAAGGTTCAAGACTTTATTCAATTCAAATCAGTACAAGACATACTAGATTACTATTCAAGCACAACAAAGGTGAACTTAACACTTGTCAATCATGAGCCAAGTTGTGTGACATGAGCCTTAAGTAATATAGAAGGGGTGAGAGTGGGGAATTCATACCCTCATTCTGAATATCTTTGGGTACGAGATGATGACCCAGTTGCTCATCCTATACGCCTATATTCATAGACTTTAGTGCAATTTAAATCGAACAATTGACAAGTCTTTCTACATAGATGTGGCATGCAGATTGAAGATCAGACTTCAACCTTCTAGGGTTTCTTCTCTTTCCTTTTTGTTTCTCTCTCAGTAAAACTAAAACCATTTTGTGAATAAACTCAGAAAATAATTGACAATATGATTAGAATTATACACTATAAGCCTTAAGCAATGGAAAAGGGGTGAGAGTGGAGAATTCTTATCCTCATTCTAAATATCTTTGGGTATAAGACGAATGATGCAGTTGCTCACTGTATTCATCTCCATTCGTAGACGTTAGTATGATTCAAATCATGACTCTCTTTTTAGAATCAAATCAAACTCACCTCATCAAACTCAGTTTTTCCTTTGGGCTTCATTTTCAGTTTAAAACCTTTCCAGAAAGGACGTGTTACTTCTATTCTACCTGAACAAAGATTAAGCCACCATGTGTGAGCAAGCAATATTTAACTACTAGAGTGCGATCCGAGTAAATCCATTATAGCGTAAACAAACAGACACTTAAGTCTCTCATGCTCGAGCATACAAGCAATTTCATAGTAGAACGCGAACATTAATATTGTTCATTCAAAGCAACTAACACATCCGTATTAGTTCCACGAACTACAGAACTCTTATTTCCTTATTGCACTATGAGGATACGTAGGCACGAGGGACACAATCCTTGGTGAGCATATTAATCATTAACCCTTCATCCTTTTGCAAATAATCTTTAGATAGTAACACACGTTCTCGCAAAGAACATTTGAAATGGTTCACGTTGAGTATAATGGATGTTAGGGGTGTTAATACCCTCCCATTGCATAACCGACTTCCTTACCCATTTTATCTTTTCCCCGGGTTTTATCGATGTTTTCCATTTCCTTCATAAATAAATAATGTTCGACACATGCGATGCGTTCGGGTATATTTCCGCTAGCTTCAGCCATCTCCAAGTGAGAACCGGGGTTTCTCTGACGAAAAATTCACGAAACAGGAAAAACACATAGTCATAAATAGTGCTAGGAAAGAGATGTAGGTGAAGAACCATTAAAGAGTGTGTGTAAGGTAACACTAGTTTAATCACAAGGAATAACAGGTTGAACGTATTACTACCTAAAACTCTGATTAGACTTTGTGTTGTCCTTACTAAGGTTATTCAAATTGAATGATACTTAATTGTATTAACATTCTTTGTTTCCATTTATTTCTTTTTTTGTAATTGATCTTGTCATTATTATAATAAGTGGGGGATTATTCTAATTAATGACCATGGGTGTGTTCCAAAATGACAAGAAAATATGCAAGCAAAGTTTATTTTTTGAATTCAGAAACAGGCAACGGTTGTAAAGAGATGCATTAGGTTGTTTGTTTTTTAATTCAAAAATAGGAAACACTTTCTGAAGTGTTGTAGTAGACATTTTTTTTTAAATTCGAAAATAGCAACGCTTTGTAAAGTGTTGAAGAATGTAGTCAAAAATAGGCAACAATTTTGAACTATTGCAGTAGACGAAAAGTTGCAACACTTAGTAAAGAACTTTTGCTGAAAGGTTTGTTTCATCAAGGGTCGCAACCTTGTGAAACAACACTACTTGGCCTATAAATTCATAATTCTAGATTCAGAAAAACAGACAACCAAAAGTACATCCTCTTCACTATAAATGCCAAATTTCATTTTCCCTGCATTCGACTTTTCATAGGTCTTATGCCAACTCGAAATAGCCTGAATTATCCTGGGTTTCTTGCGTGTTGACTCTAAGACAAATTGAGAGTGCTTGAAATACTATAATAAAAGTTATTAGTTCATGATTCTAGCCTCGATCCATTTAAATTAGAATTAATTTTCCAACATGATATGACATTTAAAGAGTGTAAGTTTTCTGTCAGGATAACCATTGTTTATCCTCGGCATAAAATTGATAGGTTGTTGGTTCGTGAGAGGCTACACCAATTATGTTAGTCTATGACAAACTACATTTGTTTTCTTGGTTTGTGAGAGACTACATAGTTGGAACAGAGAGAATTTGACATGTGGTGCGGGAATAAGAGTGGTACCCACCGACCTCAATGAGTGGAAGAGATATTTTGGTATCATATGGATTATTATATAAAGATTACATTAGGAATGTGTTTCATTGTCATGATGTGTGGTATGTTTAAGAAACATGTTAATTTTTATTGCTTTTATGATTGTCATGATATATGTATTTACTTTGTACATTTTGCATATATATTGTATTTAGGTAGTGTCCTTTTACTATTATCATGGGCACTGTATGATCTCTTTGAACGATGTGGAAACATTCATTCTCGAAGATTTTATTGATGATGAAAAGTTCATGGGATTTCTATGATCAATATATGCCTACTATTTGAGTATTTGAGTGATCTCAAATACGATAAGTTATCCATTAGAGTTTAGTGTATCCTAAGGAAAATGAGAATAACTAACTTCTTACATTTATATGGGTTTGGAAATCTATTAAGCTCAAGTGAGTGATGGTAAATTGAGACTCAAATTATCATTATAAATATTATTAAGGTATTGTATAATTTATGTAAAAGTTATCTGATGCAATTTATGTAATATTTTATTTGATTGTTGAAAATGTTAAGTGATAGGTGCATATGTGTAATGATAAAGGGGAAAATGTACTGTAATATATGTGTGTTGTTGAGTCATAATGTTAATTGTGTAAATGTTCCATGAACTATGTAAATGGGTTATATGTAAAATATGTGTATATGTTCAATGAACGGGTGTATTTTGTAAATGTGTTATTAACATGTGAAATACGAATTAAGTACATGAATTATAAAAATATGACATAATGATGTTAAAAATATATGTGAGCTTTGATTAGATGACTATGTGCAAACATGATATGAACATGTGAATTATGTGATGTGTTATATGTGACATGTGAAAATATGAAAAATATTAATTCTCCATTATCACTAGACCTCTAAGAAAAATGGATAACTTAAGTTGAATATGTGAGAAACACAATGTTAATATTTATAACCCATGTGTGATGTGTTGTCATCAATGAGAGAGTGTGATAATTCTAGTTACTTGGAAACACACAATTATATTTATCTTAATCAACAGGGATCTACTTGTTCTATCATATGGATATAAAAATAATGGTTCTAGGCGTTGTACATGTTACATGTCTATTGGTTTTGATGATGACAACTATCAATAATGTTTTAAAGATGATAATTTTATACGCCAAATAGAATTTAATGCTGATAGATCCTTTCAAGAGTTTTTTGTGACAATTGTCAAAAGGGGACTAGACATCAATTGTTCAGAGTCTCCTGAGGATGGAAACTAATCAAGAAAAAATATCTTAAGCCTCATCAGTAAGATATGTTTATGTTCTAATTAAAGTGTTAGTCAATGTTGAATCAAGAAAAGAAACTTGAAGATCTAAAGTTATGAAAGCTCACTTGGTACTACACCTAGCACTTTAGATTAATCAGTTAAATTGTAAAAGAAACAAGCGTAAATCTTGAGGTACTCTAAGTTAATGCACACACTCACAAAATAATTTCCAAATCATATCCTCTATTTTGATAAAATCTTTTTAAACCAATCAAGGCACGCTTAATCGACTAGAAGCTTAGTTAATCGATTAGGAAGATTACTTACACTAGTTAATCGATTAAGAGCTTATTTGTCACACCTTTTTATCGAATAAATAGTCTTTAATCGATTAATGATATTGATTCTCAAAATTTCCTATTTTGGAATGATTAATAGATTATCATTGTAGGATTAATTTATTAAAACATGTTTTAATCTATTAAAAGCAGAAAGGGAAGCTTTAAAAAAGGCTCATGGATTGTTTTCTTTTGAGCCAGATTTTCTCATATATAAAGGAAGTTTCTCCTCATTTATTTTCACACTAGACTTTTTAATAGAAACCTCTCCACTATTTTTATATTCTCTCTCCTTATAAAACTATTTTTTTCCACTAGAGTTGTCTTAGTATTGAAAGATTTACAAAGTCATTTTGAGAGTTATGTTTTATTGGTGTTGTGCTTAATTTGTTTTTTTCAAGAATATGATTCTCTTATGAAATTTATTTGTGAAGTATTTAAAAGTTACGAGTTAAACCTGAAAAAAAAAACTTGGATGAAGGCTCTTGAGATAAGCCTGTGTAAAAGCTTTGTTTTTTGTTAAAAGGTTTGTGGGTTGATCATATGTAAAATCTCAAATTGTAGTTGATGGTTAGTTGGTATGATCCAGTGAAAGCTCAAAAGTGATTTTAGAAGAACTATAAAGAGACATCTCTTGGGTACAAGAGTATGCTAAGTAGTTAGGCCAAAACTATATAAATCTTTGGTGCAATCTTTTTATCCTTTATCTCTTTATTTTATATTGTGTATTTTCTTTCCACTGCGTATCTCTATTCTTCCTTTTCTTCTTCTTCTTCTTCTTATTCCTTCTATATTTCTATTGTCATTTCCTTGTGTATTTATTGAAACTAATATATACATTTTAAAAACCAAAGTTTTTATAAATTATTTTTTAATTTCAAATATCATAATTCACTTTCACCCTCTTGTGGTAGGAGTCACTTGATCAACAAATATTTCTATATGACTCGAAGAAACTCTTCTATTTTCGAGAGACATCTCAAAACCATTATGTACTTTTTTGTGTCATCTAATGGATGTCAAGATGAGTTATGATAATTTGAGAGGACTTGGACATGCCTGTCTATGTGAGATAAAAACATCACATTCATCACCAAGTGTTTTAGAGCATATAGTTCAAGGTTTGTGGAAAAGTGTCGCATAAAAGAGTATGCGAAATTGAATTGAATTATTTTTTATGTGTCTTGTGAAGTGTCCATCTTATGTTACCTAAACCTAAAACCTGAATAAACAATAATTTTAAAATATTTTTTAAGCAACGCACCGATTTCAAAAATAAGATATAAAACTTATTTTTTTCAAATAAAGACTTAAAATCACCTCATTTGAATGGATTAGAAAATATAATAAATTGAACCCTATTGGAAAGAGTGAGGATACGCTCTATAGATTTATGTTCCCTAAAAATTACTTGGTTGAGGCATCGTACATGGGGATGCATGTTATTAATCTCATCCATAATATCACTTTAAACAGTGGAGTTTCACAAAAACATTGGTTTGGAGAAAATGTAAGTATGATAGTTTGAGTCTTTGTTAGTAAGTATTTTATGCATGTTTTAAAGGATGAAAGATCTACCATCAGTTATGGTTACGATGAATTCAGTTATAGATTATACTATTATGTAGAGGAAAAAACTTATTAAAAGTCTTGATGTGGTTTTTATAAAAGATCAAACTATTAACGATATTGATAAGGTGTAGAAGACTATACCAAAGAAATATAACAAATTGTTTGGCGTAGATCCGATTCGGTTGAAAATTTATAATTTGGATGTTTTTTATGATAATGTTTATAATAGTAAGTTGCATGATACTATTGATGATAATATGTATACTATAGATTCACTACTGCAAAAATTGGTTTTGACCTCTGTTGAAATAGATTTTACCTCGTTAGGGATGGCAAGGTAATATAGGGTGTAGTAGAAAGTGTGTAACTTTTTCTCTCGATTCACTTGACCGAGGTGAAAAAATGAAAGCGCTACTTTTCCCCTTGATTGGATAGGTTAATCGAGGGGGAAAACCCCACTTTTCATTTTGACTGATTTTAATACTCAATGGGATAATTGAATATTCTTTTTAGGCGAAGGATTTTTACCTAATTCGGGAGTTCTAAGTGGAAATTCCTTGTTTTTTTAAATATATATATTTTTAATGTTACTTAATTTTATTTTAATCTATAATTTTTTAAATATAACTTATAATACACATTTTGGGAAACACAACGAAATGACACATTTATGAAACAAATTGATATATACATTATGTACCAAAACACATTATTTACACCAGAATGGCACCTATATTGTATTTTTTATACAAAAAATGTTTAAAAAACAAGGAAATAACCAAAGAGTATAGCGTGCTTGTAAATCAAAATACTCTAGAAAGCTGAAGTTGCGCGGAAAATATCCAAGTGCATTGCACGCTCAAAGATACAATAAAGTCTCCATTGAACTTTATTTATTCCCGAAGGAAAGAGAAAACATCAATAAAACCTAGGGGAAGAGAAAATGGGTAAGGAAGTCGGTTATGCAAGGGGAAGGTATTAGCACCCCTCATATCCGTTGTACTCAACATGAACCGTTTTGATTGTTCTATGCTCGAATAGGTGTTACTATCAAAAGATTATTCGCAAAAGAATAAAGGGAAAGGTGAATAATACATAGAGTGCTCGGTGAGGATTAGGGCTTTCATGCCTACGTATACGTATAGTGCAATAAGGAAATCAGAGCTCCTTAGTTCCTAGAACTAAGACGAAAAAGAAAGGAAGAGTTGATAGAAGCTGTGATTGAAGGTATGGTTTGAACCAAAGGATAATGTTATTTAAACCCATAGGGTAGGTATATCTAAACCAATGAGAAAACTGGTATCAAGCCAAAACAAAAGTTTACACTAGCGTCAAGCTAAAAATAAAAGGGTAAACTGTCATTAAGCCAAAGATAGAGGGTATTGGTTCAGAGGATAGACACTGGTTATTTATCCAAAAGTATGTATGGAACTCAAATAAATAGTGTATTTGATTCAAAGAGAATAATATATCACTGGGATGAATGATTGGTAGAAGATATTAAATGTAGGTATTGAATAGTGAATGATGATAGGTGAATGGAATGAAAGAGAGAAATAATTAAAATGGAAAGAACTGAAAGGTTTGGCAGATGTGACAGAAAGTATAATTTGGAACCAAAAGATAATGGTATTGTTGGAATCCATAAAAGAATGAAATTTGAACCAAAGAGTAAAGCATGCATATTGGTCAAAAACAAAAGGGAATGAAATGTTTGCAGACGAGACAAACAACTATTGGTTCAAAGGTGGACATTGGTTATTTGCCCACAAGGTATATACGAAATCCAAAGGGAGTATGGTATTTGGTTCCAAAGAAACGATATATCACTGGGATGAATGGTTTAATGATTGAAGATAGATGATAATGGATCATGAAAGATATGGGTGGTGTCCTAAGGAAAAAGAAATCATTAGTATGGTGAAAGGATAATTAATAACTAATATGCTCTCATCATGTAATGAGAAAGTCAAAGCTCCGTAGTTCGTAGAACTAATGTGGAAAGAACTGAGATATTTGGCATAAGTGACAAAAGGTATAATTTGGAACCAAGAGATAATGATGTTGTTGGAATCCATAAAGGAATGAAATTTGAACCAAAGAGTAAAGCAGACACCAAGCCAAAAAAGAAAGGAAATAAATGTTTGGCATCAAGACAAATAACTTTTGGTTAAAAGGTGGACAATGGTTATTTTCCCTAAAAGGATATATATAGAATCCAAAGAAAGGTTGTTTTTGGTTCCAAAGAAACAATATATCACTGAGATGAATGGTTATGATTAAAGGTAGATGATAAAGGATCCTAGAAGATATGAATGGATCCCTGAGGCATAAGAAATAATTTGTATGCTCGTCAAGGGTTTGAACCCTTATGCCTATGTATTCTCATCGTGAAATGGGTAAGTCAGAGCTCTGTAGTTCGTGGAACTAATATGGAACAAAGAAAATAGTTGTAAGCAACAAGTATTATTAAGACAAACAAGAAGAGTGGGAAAGTAAGACTGAAGTGATGAGAAGTATAACTTGGCACCAAAAGACAATGGTATTGTAAGATACCATAAGGGAAAATAAAATTTGAACCAAAGAGTAAACAAACATCAAGCCAAAAATAAAGGAATGAAATTTTTGGCATCAAGACAAATAAATCTTGGTTCACAAGGTGGGCACTAGTTATTTATCCTAAAAGGGTATGTATGAGACCCAAAGAAATACGATATTTTGTCCAAAGAAATATGATATTTGTCCAATGAAGAAATATGATATTTGAATAAGAAACATGTGCCTTAAAACAAAAGGAATAAGAACACATAATAAATAATGGTTCCAATGTATACTAAGAAACAAGGACCCATGAATGCACCAAAAGGCTTAAACCAAAGAGCTATGAGGCATAATGGAATAATGAACCAATACACCAAGAATACACCATAGAGTATGAAGCAATGAATGCAACAAAGACTTGTCTCAATAGCCTTGGGTATTTGAATGAGACATGCCCCTTAGAATGAGGACTTTGATGAATGATGAACTATGAACTAATGACTATGAAGCATGGGCCTTATGACTTGAATGCACCATGGGCCTATGATCAATGGGCTATAAATGGAAACATAGAATGCACGTAACATACATGAAGGCTTTGGATCAAAAGAATCCTTAATCATGTAGACATGTAGATCATATGATCAACTTGATGCATGATTCTTAAGAGTAAAGCAAACTTGATGATTGATGATGCATAACATGGTGGTCATGAACCAATGAATTAGGGTTTCAGTCAATCACAAGACCAAAATTAAAACCAACATGGCCCCCAAGTACAAAGTCCCCCTGATTAGGGTAACATGATGCACACCCTTTAATCAAGATCTTCAAGCTAAGAATAAATCTCCACAAACACATCCTAACACATGGGCCCATGATTAGGGTTTAATGATCAAATCAAAGCTCAAGAGGTCAATCACTAGATTCCAGAGGTGAAAAGCCAAGAATTAGGGTTTTAATGCACTGATGAATGCCATGACATGGTGTCCTTGAATCAAGGTCCCAAAGATCAAGGAGTTAGGGTTTTACCCCAATGATTCCATATGAAGAGCAATACCATAATCCTCAAGCAAAATCCTACTTTTTACTAACCACGAGCTTTGAATATATGATGCTTATTGGAAACTATTAACATGAATGAATGATGTACATGAATGAGGCATGAATGAGTACCAATGAATCTCGAGCCAAAGGTTAATTGAAAAGTGAAAAGGGGAGGGCAAATTTTGGAGTATGAGAGAAGCAAGCTTCCCAACATAAATAGACGTTATTCATGTCTTCTTCTGTTAATGGTGTCTTGTCGTTAAACACCTATAATTTAAACAAAATGTAAACTATGATAACACAATAACAACAACAACATTAAAAATTCAATCTCCACAATAATAACAACATTAAACCTTTTACTAGCTAACAATAACAATATTAACTTTGATTACAATAACGAATCAAAAAGCTTAAACCTTTTACTTAACAACTAACATAAATTAGTTACATGCATATGGATAATGTGATTACCTACTTCCATGAATCAACAATACCGACAAAGACAACAAATTTTATGTGTGTCATCACATAGTATCCACACTCGTATCCTTTTGGTTGTGGTATGGTCTACAAAATAAATTACATATAATGGTTAATACACACAAAAATAAAAAATACTACATTAACAAAAATAAAAGAATATTACAAATAATACCACTTACTTTAAGGAAAATAAATTTAGGCTTTTAATTTCAAAAACCATGATACTAGTAAGTAACCTTTCCACAAGCACCTTTCAACAAATATCAATGCCCATATGAAACAGTGCAGTGGGAAAACAAATTGTAGTAATGCTCATATGGAGAAAATGGAAAACAAGAATTATTCAAGAAGAAGAAGAAAAAGATAACAGAAAGTTTGTTATTGAAAACTAACCTTGTAAAACAGAATGTGATTGACTATTTATATTACATTATCCACACTGTAAGGATAAAAATGGAAAAGCCATTAAATATATTTACATGTGATATGCTAAATATCAGCTAACAGCCCCCCTCAAGTTGGGTAGTGGATGGTACAAACTCCCAACTTGACCAAATTGTTCTTCAAGGATGGTGAATGAAGAGGTTTAGTAAAAATGTCTGCCAACTGGTTATGTGTCGAAATGGGAAGAAGATGAATAGTTTTGAATTGATCTTTTCCCGTATAACATGACAATCCAATTCAATGTGTTTGCTACGTTCATGAAACGTAGGATTATACGCCAAGTAAACTGCAGATTTGTTGTCACAAAACACAGATGCAGGCTGCTCAAATTGAACCAGGAAATCTTGAAATAGGAAATGTAACCATTGTAATTCACAAGTGATACAAGCTAACGCACGATACTCAACCTCAGTGGAAGAACGAGAAATTGTGTGTTGCTTTTTGGATTTCTAGCATAATAAAGAGGAGCCTAACATAACACAATATCCAATGACTGATTTCCTGGTATCAGGGCATCTAGCCTAGTCAGAATCAGCAAAGCCAAAAAGCTGTAATTTGTTGTTGGAGGAGAAGAAAATATCTTTGGCTGGGAAAAATTTGAGGTACCTGAGAATTTGAATGGTAGCCTGATAATGAGGAGCACATGGCTTGGATACATATTGACTCACATGCTGTACAACAAATGCAATGTCAGGGCGGGAGTTGGTGAGATAAATCAACCTGCCAATTAACCTTCTGTATACAGAAGGATCCTCTAAAACATTGCCTTCATCAGCTGACAATTTTAAGGTTGGGTTGAAAGGAACTGCAGAAGGTTTTGCTGCCAAGAGACCAGCATCTTCCAAGAGTTCAAGAGCATATTTTCTTTGATTAAGAAAAATGCCAGTAGGGGATCTAGCAATCTCAAATCCTAAAAAGAAACGTAGCTGACCAAGATCTTTAATTCGAAACTTTTGATTCAAGAGGTGTTTGACATGTTGAATTTCAGATAAGGAATTACCTGCCAATACCACATCATCTACATAGACCAATAGTGCAGTGAATTCATGTTTGAATTACTTAACATAAAGTGAATGGTTAGCCTAAGATTGTGTGTATCCAAGAGAAATAAGGAAAGTGGATAGTTTGGAATACCATTGCTTGTTGGCCTGTTTGAGGCCATATAAAGACTTCTGCAGTTTGCACACCTTAGATTCACCATATCCAGATAAACCAGGAGGGAGAGTCATATATACCTCTTCATGTAAATCACCATGAAGGAAGGCATTGTTCACATCTAGCTGTTCTAAGTGCCAACCTTTAACAGCAGCTAATGATAAAAGAACTCTGATTGTAGTAATCTTGGCTACATGAGAGAATGTGTCAAAGTAATCAATACCCTCCATTTGTGCATACCCCTTTGCCACCAGCCTGGATTTAAATCTTTCAATTGAGCCATCTGCCTCATGCTTGGTTTTATAAACCCATATGCATCCTATGGGTGTTTTTCCATGAGGTAGATCAACAATCTGCCAAGTATGGTTTTCCTCAAGAGCAATCAACTTTGCATCCATTGCCTTCTTCAAACAGTCATGTTTATTGGCTTGGTTAAAGGTCTTTGGTTCAACATGAGAGGATATAGAAAGGCAATAGTGTTTATAAGAGGGAGAACAATGATCATAAGTCAACACAGAGGATAAGGGATATGCAACAGTGGAAAGTTTTGGTTTGGTTTTAAGAGAGATAGGAGAATGATGTATGGTGTTATAGCAATGGTAATCTGTAAGATAACTTGGAGGATGAGAAACTCTAGTAGAATTTCGATTATGTAACATTTCAGCATTAGTTGCTGGCGCTGGTTCAGGTAAAGGGACATGTGGTTCTTCAGTGGTAGCAGGTTGTTGTGTTGTGGTAGGTACAACAGGGGAAACAGTTGTAGCAGGGGAAACAGTTGTAGTAGGGGGAACATGGGATTGTCCATTAGGTAATGATAAAGGTGTTAAAGAAGTTATGATATGAATAGTTTGATTATCAGACCTATGTGCATCCAACAAAGTTCTAGAGTGATACATTTGTGAAAAGTCATTCATGACAAGTTGTAAGTTTGGACTGATGTGGGACTGGTCATTCATGATAGGTTGTAAGTTTGGACTGATGTGGGTCTGGTCATTAATTACCAACTGCTGAGGTGTATCAGCAACAGGTTGTATATGAGATTGAGGTGAAATCCTGTCATGAGTTGTGGAAGAGGGAATAGGTTGGATAGGTGGATCATCATAGGTGGGACAGACCATGAGAGTTGTGTTTTCAGGTTCAGGTGCAGATGTATTAGGGGTTTTAAAGGGGAAGTAAGTTTCATAAAAAAACTACATGTCTAGACACAAAGATATTGTGGTGTTGTAAATCATAGAGAATATATCCCTTAGTCCCTTCCTTGAAACCAAGAAAAACAACTTTTCTAGCTCTAGGTGCAAATTTAGTTCTATGAGCTTGTAATGAAGTGGCATAGCTCAAACATCCAAAGGTTTTTAAGTGGATGAGAATGGGAGGATGTTTATGTAGCAATTCATAAGGACTTTTGAGTTGCAGTAGGGGAGTAGGAAGGCGGTTTATGAGGTGTATGGCATGTTGGATACAGAAATTCCACATGTTTAATGGAATTGAAGAGTGAAACAAAAGGGTTCTAGCTACATTTAATATGTGTTGGTGTTTCCTCTCTACTACCCCATTCTGTTGGGGTGTTTCAATGCATGACTTTTGGTGAATGATACCTTTAGATATAAGGTAATTAGTAAGGGCTATAAACTCACTTCCATTGTCAGATCTAAGGCATTTCAAAGAAGTTTTGAATTTAGTCTCAATGTATGCTACAAACTGTATTAAGTTATTCTTTGTTTGATCTTTGGTTTTGAGGAATATAGTCCATGTATACCTAGTATAATCATCAACCAAGGTTTAAAAATATCTATGTCCCAATGTAGAGGTGGTGGCAAAAGGCCCCCATAAGTCAGCATGTAGTATTCCAAAAGGAAAAGGAAGTAACAGTAGTGTTGTTAGAAAATGAAAGTTTCTTTTGTTTGCCAAAATGACAAGAATCACAGGGAGTATTATTCTGTACATAAGGGATAAAAGGGAAAGCTTTGGAAATGTATTTTAAACCATCATTAGATATGTGGCCTAATCTTATGTGCCAAAGATTACAAGAGGAAGCAACATTGGAATGAAAGGCTTGTGATTGAGGAGTAGCATCAAGTACATATAGTCCTCTTTGTAGGTTAGCTGTACCAATCACTGCCTTGGAATGGTTCTGCATAATGTTACAAGAATTAGCAGTGAAGTTAACATGAAAGTCACTGCTATTGACAAGTTTAGCAATAGAGAGTAAGTTGACATGGAAAGTGGGAATGTAGAGGACATTATGAAGAGTGAGGGTGGGAGATAAAACTATGCTACCAGCCATAGAAGCAATAATTTGAGAATTATCTGGTAAACTAACATGGACTGGAATTATGTGTTTATATGATTCAAAGGTAGCTAAGTCATAGGCAATATGGTCTGTTGCACCAGTATCAAATATCCATAGATTAGGGTTCTTACCATGATCATTGTAAGCATGAGAATTTAGGCCAAATGGGGATGAGGATATGGAGTTGGATTGAGGTGTGAGTTGGGACTGTTGGATTAAAGCCAAAATGTTGTTGTATTGATCTTGTGTAAAACCAAAACTTGGTTGAGATTCGTCTGACCCTGCATGAACAGATGCAACAACATTCTGATTTGAAGTATTAGAAGATTGGGTTTTACCTTTGCCTTTGAAGCCATGTGGATATCCATGCTTGAGGAAACAGGTCTCAACTGTGTGATTAGTTCTCCCACAATGTGTGCAAACACGATTGTGTCCTCAAGCTCCACCTTGTGGCTTGCCTCTGAAAAATTGACCATTCTTGCCATTAGCATGTGCTGAATGAGAACTGTCAAGCTGAAATGCAGTTGCTTCTTCAGCGGTTGAAATAGTGGGAATGGCCATGGATGATCCTGCATAGTTTATCTCTCTTTCTTGTTGAATCACCAATGAAAAAGCTTTGTCAATGGTGGGAAAGGGCTGCATCATCATTATTTGGGATTTGGAATGTGTAAACTTTTCATTCAATCCTTTAAGAAACCTGATAACATAATCTTGCTCTCTGTAATTTTTGATTGAACCAATGGCACCACAAGAACACGGTATTGCGCAAGAACATACTAGTACGGGACGATAATTCTCGAGTTCATCCCACATGACCTTCAATTGAGTGAAATAGTTCGAAACATCAAGGGGACCTTGACGAAATTTTTATAAATCTTCTTGAATATCTGAAATGTGGAAAATATCACCTTGCGAAAAACGGAGCTGCAAATTCTTCCATACGCCGGTTGCGCTTTCGATCCATAACATAGACTTAGCAATAGATTCAGAAATAGAACGGTGAATCCATGCCAGAACCATTGTGTTGCACCGAATCCATGGGGCGTATAGGGGATCAGAAACAGGAGGTTTTGTGAGTGTACCATCAACGAACTTATCCTTGTTCTTGGAGATTAACGCAATGTGCAACGATCTCACCCAAGTATGGTAATTTTTATCATCAAGAAGAGGTGTAACGAGGACGATTGATGGATTTTCATTCGGATGCAGGTAATACGGATTCGACGAATTTGTGGAAAAATTGGTGAAGCTCTGGTTAGCCATGGAAACCGAGATTGGAAGGTATTAAGAATCTGCAAAAAAAAAACAACCAAAAATGCAGTGGATTGGAGAAGGAAGGAGAAGGACAATGGCTACCAGAGTTGGTGAAGCTCTGATACCATATCAATGTCCATATGAAACAGTGCAGTGGGAAAACAAAATGCAGTAATGCTCATATGGAGAAAATGGAAAACAATAATTATTCAAGAAGAAGAAGAAAAAGATAACAAAAAGTTTGTTATTGAAAACTAACCTTGTAAAACAGAATGTGATTGGCTATTTATATTACATTATCCACACTATAAGGATAAAAAAGGAAAAGCCATTAAATATATTTACATGTGATATGCTAAATATCAGCTAACAACAAAGGATCTCCCCAGCAGAGTCGCCAGCTGTCGCGATTGAAAAATTTACAGAGTCATCACCATATTTTATTCGTTCCTAAGAAACAGAGAAATAATGATAAAACCTAAAGTTAAGGGTGAGACACTAAGGTTTGGAAGTCGATTAAGAAATGAGAGGATATTAGGCACCCCTTACTTCCATTATACTCAATGAGATCCTCCTCTACTTCTAGGGTTGCTATGTTTTCTATGAGATGTTTTCTCATATTATTTATCAATTGCTTAGTTACTTATTTATAAGGGGTTAAGTTATTATTAAGGAAAAATGCTTGATTAAAAAGAAGGACAAATAAAAAGTTTTTTGTTATTGTACTCGCTAGAGTGTTACAACTCTATGCCTACGTACCTTCAAATTTATTGAAGGATCAGAGGACCGTAGTTCATCTAAAAATTATTTGTGGATTTGTTGTTCTTAGTTTTTTGAAAGTTCTTAATGCATCGGGGGCGGAGAAAAGTTTGATGGAAATGTATCTATGTACAAGGGAAATGACCAATTTATTTGAATGTATTTGACAATTGATTTTAGATGGATTATGGTTGGTTGCAAAAATGATATGATTAATTTGATTTAGAAATTAGTATGAAATAATATATATCTACATAGTTATTTATTTGAATAAAATCGAACAAGTTAGTGAAACATGTAAAGAGAATTATTTAATATTTTATTTTTAATATTTTTATTTAATTATTTCCCTAATCAATTAATTATTCTAACTAGCCTAATTAACCCTAATCACTATCCTAATGTTAACCCTATTATTATCCTAAAGTTAATCTTAAAATTATCCTAATCAAAATCTTAATTAATTAATATTAGTCAATTATATTATTTTTTTAATTTTATTATGTTAATTATAAGAAAAAATATAATTATAATAAAGATAACTAACTATTAAATTATTTCTAATTAATCCTATATACATTAATTATTTGTTAAATAACAATCCTACTTAATCATTACTTATTTATTTGTTTTTTTTTTCTATTTTCAGAATTTTAATGAAGAAAGGAAATACTTTTGTTTTTGTTTTTGTTTTTGTTTTAATGAATTTACATGAAAAAGAAATATTTTTAGTGTTAAATAAAGTAAGATATAATTTTTAGTATTTTTAATATATTTTATTTTTTTTGTATTTTATATTAAACTAGATTAAATATCTTAATAACTTAATTAAATTTCATAAGATATATTAGAGATGCAAATATGTAAAATAAAAGTCCAATGAACCTTCCTAACAACATAAACCCAATTATCATTATAACCAAATAAATAAATAAAACTATAAATATGGAGTTATTTTTAAAGGAGAAATTTTTGCTGAATTTTGTGCTCAGATAACTTTGGATTTAGTTTTTAAAAAAACTATGATGTTTTCTTTTAAAAATAGATTGATTCAGGTTATTTGATTTTTGTAAAATGTTGATTTATCATTAGTATAAAAATTTGATTTATGTTTTTTTATAGAAATTTTCTTCATGTAATTAGTTAAAAAATTGATTAAAAAAAGATTTACTTTATGGTTTTAGTAAAAAAGTTTATTTTATATTGTTAGTTGAAAGTAGGTTATAATTTTTGGTTTAGGTTGGATTATTACATGATATTGATTTTATATTGTTTAAGGCAGGTTAAAATACATCAAATATTATAATAATTATATTGATTTTATACATCAAATTGTTTAAATACATCAAATACACTTTATTGGATTTTATATTGATTTTTCTTGATTTTTAGACTAAAATACATGAAAATTAATATTATAATAATTATTAAAAATTAATTAATAAAAAATACGAAAATAATATATAAAACATAAAAAGTGTACTTTTAAATTATAAAAATAATATAAATGAAGATAAAAAATATAAAAAGAGAGAAAATTCTAAAAGTGAGGAAAATGATATCCGAACTCATGACCTTCCCCTTAATAACTCCTTAGACATGCTCTTGTACCAATTTTGTCATTTTATTTATTCAAAATAAAGTGGCACTGAAAAGCATATGAAGGGTGAACAAAATTTGGGGTATAAAAGTTGCCCCTATTTAATTAGCTTCAAACTGAGATGATGATGACAGTGAGTCTTCATCTTCTCGGGGAAGAGGTTATTAAATATAGAGAGGGACCCTAATTTTGACCACATAGTTAGTTAACTCTAAGGATTAGTAAGGATTGAACAATCTTTGATGCTCCGTTGGTACCCAAACCAACCTTTGACGGAACCTTGTTGATACCCTTTGATTAATTTCATCCCATCAGGGTGAAACTTACAATGATTTCTATGATCATCTGATCACGTTACAGAATTTTGGTAGGACTCTGACTATCATCCGGTCGTTGCAATTCCTATGATCATCTGATCATTTTGGAATCTTGGTAGGACTCTGACGCTCCTCCGGTCATTGCTTCCTATGATCATCTGATCATTTTGGAATTTTGGTAGGACTCTGACGATCCTCTGGTCATTGAAATTCCTATGATCAACCGATCATTTTGGAATTTTGGAAGGACTCTAACGATCCTCCAGCCGTTGCAATTCGTATGATCATCAGATCATTTTAGATTTATGATAAGACTCTGACGATCCTCCGATCGTTGCAACTCCTATGATCATCCGATCATTTTGGAATTTTGGTAGGACTCTGACGATCCTTCAGTCGTTACGATTCCTTTGATCATCTGATCATTTTGAAATTTTGGTAGGACTCTGACAATCCTATGGTCATCTGACATTTTGGAATTTTGGTAGGACTCTTTGGTCGTTGCATTTCCTATGATCATATAATAATTTTGGTATTTTGGTAGGACTCTGACGATCCTCTGGTCGTTATAATTCCTATGATCATCCGATCATTTTGGAATTTTAGTAGGACCCTGAGGATCCTCCGGTCGTTGTAATTTCTATGATTATCCGATCATTTTGGAATTTTGGTAGGACTTTGACGATTCTCTGATCGTTGCAATTCCTATGATCATCCAATAATTTTGAATTTTTTATAGGTAAATGATCCTCCGGTCTTTTTATAATTTCTATGATCATCTGATCATTTTGGAAATTTGGTAGGACTCTAACGATCCTCCGGCCGTTGTAATTTATATGATCATCCGATCATTTTGGGATTTTGGTAGGACTTTGACGATCATCCGATCGTTATATGTTGAAACCCTGTAATGACACCTTTCAACAAATATGTTGAAAAAAAACTGAACATTAATAAAAATATTCAAAAGTAAAATGAACATTTTAGTATTACAAATAAAACCATTTACGCACTAGTTATATGTTTTATCCTCGAATCAAGTTGTTTGGCTAACGAATATAGCATAATTATGCCATTATGATTAGGATAAATAATTATTAATTGCTAATGACCATTGCATGAACATCCATAATAATTAGTAATAGGTAAAAAAAAATTGAATGCTAAATACGATAAAACACAACTTCTCTTATACTTATGAGTTTTCTATTAAATTAACTTATTTTATATGTAAGTTTTGATTTCATTTGATTGACACACTAATTATTAAATATTGTAGGGGTCCAAGAATCCATACATATTTGATTTATTTATTTCTATACAAAATTGATGCATATACCTAAATGTTAAAAAAAAGAGTCAAATTTTGATGCAAGTCTTGACATTAAAAGTATTTGATAATAGTGAATATAAATTGACATCACCCTAAAAGATGTATTTATAAGCACCATAATTGTACTACAGATATGTCAACTCAATAAGTATCTTGCACAAGATCCATAATACACCACTTTTGAAGAAAAAACTTCACAATTCTTTGGATCATGTTGTAGTTGTATATTGATGGACTCTGCCATATCTTTGACCATGCTTGATAATATTTTCATTGGATTTGGTTGAGGAACCAGGGTCTCAATCTTGAGTTGGGAGAGGGGGCTAAACAAATACCTTTCATGCTTATACTACCCAAAATAACTTTCTTGGAAAGGTCTACTAGATTTTTATTTGGTTGGACGAGCTAACACATTGATGTCAATCTCTTCATCATAAAAATAGTAGCAATTCAACACATAATTTTAAGAACACAATCACCAACAACATACAACGCATGTTTTTAATCAGACAAAAAAAAAAGGAAGTTTCAAAACCAAACTTATACTTACCTCAATCACATCTAGGGCCACACTCTCCTTCACAATCACACACTCCTTTTCTAATCTTTCCTCAAGCCTATAATAAAATAGCACTTCAATCTCTTTCTGTATTTGACAAAAGCTTTGGTTTCTAGGGACAATGTGAATGCTATCGACATGGGAGCATCTTTGTGAAACTGAAGACATAGTCATATTAGTGAAACAAGGTTGAATGTTTTGGACAAAAAAGGATGTACTTCCTGGATTAAAGAATGCAGATTTAGAGAAGTGTTCTAATTGCATGGTTGGTAAACAGACTAGAGTATCTTTCAAGAGACATCCTCCATCAAGGAAGTCAAAGTTGCTTCAATTGGTACATTCTAATGTTTGTGGTCCATTAAAGGTGAAATCCTTTAGTGGTGCACTCTATTTTGTTACCTTTATTAATGACTGCTCCAGGAACATATATGTTTATGCCTCGAAGACAAAAGACCAAGTGTTGGAAAAGTTCAAAGAATTTCATGCTTTGGTTGACAGAAAGATATACGAGAAACTGAAATGTGTCCGTTCAGACAATGGTGGAGTGTATTGTAGACCATTTTATTCATATTGCAAGCAGCATAGTATTGCACATGAAAAGGCTCATCTTAAAACTCCTCAATTGAATGGTTTAGCAGAGAGGATGAATCAAACATTAATTGAGAGAGTAAGATGTATGCTCTATAAAGCTAAGTTGCCTAATCATTATTAGGGTGAGGCACTTTACACGACAATGCATGTTCTTAATCTCACTCCTACTATTTCTTTGGAAAGAATTTCAATTATGATCATTTGAGAGTATTTGGTTGTAAGGCTTTTGTGCATATTCCAAAGGATGAAAGATCCGGGTTGGATGCAAAGTCAAAACAATGTATCTTCATTGGCTTGGGTAAGATGAGTTTGGTTACAGGTTGTATGCTCCTATAGGGAAGAAGCTTATTCGAAGTCGCGATGGGGTATTCATGGAAGACCAAACTATTGAAGACATTGATAAGGTAGACAAGGCTACACCCAAGAAAGATATCAATTTTTCTAATGTTGATCTAGTTCGGTTACGTAGTCATAATATGTATGTTATTGATAGGGATGATCAGAATGGTGAGCCATATAATTATGTTGATGATCAATAACTTAGAGATAAGGTAAATATTCCAACTAATGATGGTGAAGAGGATATCGATATGTCACAGGATGAGAATCTTGGTGAAGCTCCAGAATCATCTCAAGTTCAACTTAGGAGGTCTAACAGGAAGAGACAACCGTGTATAAGGTATAATTCTGACGAGTATGTGACCTTGACTGATGAGGGTGAACCTGAGTGTTTTCAAAAGGCCATGGAAAGTGATGAAAATCAAAAGTGGTTGGATGAAATGCATGATGAGATGAAATCATTGCATGATAATCACACTTGTGATTTAGTGAAGTTGCATAAAGGCAAAGGGGCTTTGGAAAACAGATGGATTTATAGAGTTAAACATGAGAGAAACTCTAGGTCTCCAAGATATAAAGCCAAATTAGTGGTGAAAGGTTTTCATAAAAGAAAGGATGTTAATTTTAATGGTATTTCTCACCTGTTGTAAAGATGTCATCAATTAGAATTGTGTTGAGTTTGGTTGCTACTCTTGATTTAGAGGTCGAGCAAATGGATGTGAAAATAGTTTTCCTTCATGGTGATTTGGAGGAAGATATCCACATGAAACAACCCAATGAGTTTCAATTTAAAGGCAAAGAAGATCATGTGTGTAGATTGAGAAATAGTTGATATGGGTTGAAGCAAGATCCAAGGAAGTGGTACAAGAAGTTTGAGTCTGCTATGTGTGAACAAGAATACCAGAAGACTACTTTAGATCATTGCGTCTTTGTTAGATAATTTTTTAACAATGACTTCATTATCGTATTTCTATATGTTGATGATATGCTTATTATAGGGAAAAGTATTTCTAATATTAACATGTTAAATAAGCAATTGGGAGACTCATTTTCCATGAAAGACATGGGAGCAGCTAAACAAATTTCTGGCATTAGAATCATGTGTGACGGAGAAGAGAAGAAACTTTGGATGTCACAAGAACTTTATATCGAAAGAGTAACGCGAAGATTCAAAAAGGAAAGTTCTAAGACGGTAAGCACTCCTCTTGCTACTCATTTCAAGTTGAGTTCTAATCAAATTCCTTCAAGTAAGGATAAAGCGTTTGATATGAAATGTGTTCCTTTTGCGTCTGTTGTGGGTAGTTTGATGTATGCAATAATGTATGTGTACTAGACCAGATATAACATATGTTGTTGGTACAATCAATATATTTTTGTTAAATCCAGGAAGAGAGCATTGGAATGTTGTAAAATGAATTTTAAGGTATCTTCGCGTTACTGTTTTTGGAGGCTTTGTTTTGGAGGAGATAGGTCTAATCTAATGGGGGACTCTGACTCTGATATGGATGGAGACATTGATTCCAGAAAGTCCACTTCGGGCTACATGATTAAATTTTCCAAGGGGGTTGTGTATTATCAGTCCATATTTCAAAAGTGTGTAGCATTGTCTACTATAGAGGTTGAGTTCATTGCCATTACCGAAGCATGCAAAAAGTTACTATGGTTGAAGAATTTTTTGCAAGAGCTTGGTTTTGTTCAAGACAAATATGTGTTATTTGTTGATAGTCAAAGCGCTATTCACCTTGGTAAGAATTCGATTTTTTATAATAGTTCCAAACACATTGATGTGATGTATCATTGGATACGTGATGTTTTGAATGCTAAGTTATTGGAGTTGGCTAGAGTTCATACATGTGATAATGATTCTGATATCATGGCTAAAACATTACCAAGAGGCAGATTTGAAGCTTATTGTGATATTGCCGGCTTGACGATTTCCTCCACATAGTTGTGAGGGGAAGCTTTATTGCGGTTGTTAGCACTAGTTTGTGAATCACTTTAAGACTCTCGTGTACCCTTAATTGATTATAGTGGAGTTATTTCTTTGGCCTGGACGACTCGTGGTTTTTACTCTCATATTGAGGGGTTTTTCACGTTAAAATACCAGTGTTCTTTTTTTCCTTTATTTGTTTGATTTTTCGTCTTATATTTGTTGTTTGATCCTCAAGGTTCCTATAAGTGTCAGGAATTTTATAGCAGTTGTGTATTGGTATTGTTATTGTGTCTTAAATTTATATTCGCTGCTTAGAAAATTGGAGGTTCAGCATTTTATAAGTGAGAGGGCCCATACACATATCACCTTAAGGTTTTGGGTGAATATGTGGTGTCTCTCTCACTTGTGTGTTTCTCTTGACCCCATGTGGATGCTCCTCGTGATGACCTAATAGTGGTATCAGAGTCGATGGTTTAATTAAGGGACTAACTCCTTGTATCGAGAGTCTTCTGGAAAATGTGATGGTCAGGCGGCGTGTTCTATTGTAGTGCCTGCAACGACAGTACAAGTGTATGTAGATGAAATAATTTTCGTATGAGGATGATCATATTGGATGGATTCACACTTGAGGGGAAGATTGTTGTGTACAAGTGTGAGTTGGAAGTCCTAAATTGCTTTAAAAAATGGAGGTTGAGCCATTTATAAGTGAGGATCCATACATCTATCACTTTAAGATTTTGGATGAATATGTTGTTTCTCTCTCACTTGTGTGTTGCTCTTGACCCAGTGTAGATGCTCCTCATGAGGATCCAACAGTGGTATCAGAGTCGATGGTCAAATAAAGGGACTGACTCCTCGTATCGAAAGTCCTCATGACAATATGGTGGTCAGGCGGCGTGTTTCGTTGTAGTGTCCGCAATAGCGGTACAAGTGCATGTGGATGGAAGAGTTTCCGCTTGAGGAGGAGCATATTGGATGGACTCACACTTGAGGGGGAGATTGTTGTGTACAAGTGAGTTGGAAGTCCCATATTTCTTAGAAAAATGGAGGTTTAAACTTTATAAATGAGATGACCCATATACCTATCAGCTTAAAATTTTGGATAAATATGTGGTGTCTTTCTCACTTATGTGTTGTTCTTGACCCAATCTGGATGCTCCTCATGAGAACCCAACCATAAAAATGCAATATATATATATATATATATATATATATATATATATATATATACATATATATATATATATATATATATATATATATATATATATATATATATATATATATTAGTTTAGTAAAACAAATAACTCTTGAGAATCCAAATAAAGAATGAAAGGAATATCTGGTGTGATGGACAGTCTAAACACCTAGTGCAAACATAGGCTAACAAAGGAGTGTATATAGCTATAGCTAGAAACCAAAAATTTATAAAACATATACATAGTAAAAAGAACATAGTAGTAATTTATTTATAGAACTAAAAGACAACCGAATAACAACTCCTCCACCCCAAGGAATAAGTGTATGATTAGAGGCAACTACCTAGATGCTGCAACCTCTCAAACCTGTGAACAAATTCACAAGTCATACAAAAACTATATAATATAATCTAGTAATCTAGCATTATATTCAGTGTCACATTACAGGAAAAACAAATTTGAACTGTTAGTGTAAGCCAATATTCATATCAAATGGGTCACAAAAAATATGTAATAAATAATTTATCAAATAATCTTAAACTCGCGTTATCTTAAAATCACTTAATAAAAGCAAATGGTTAAAGTTCAAATAAAAGACTATTTTTATTTATTAGAAGAACTTAAAAATCCAAATAAATTGTCCAAACAATCAAAATTGTGAAGATATTTTGAAGCTCCTATATGAAAGGTCAAAGCCTCAAATTACACAAATTGAAAGGAAAAATCATGAGCATGTGATTTATACTAGCAATGACATTTTCTCTCTTAAAGTTCAATATATTTTTTCTTGTATATTTTTTAATTAAAAGTGTTCAAAATATTAAAAAAAATTTTTTGAGTTTTTGTGTGTTTGTAATTAACATATACTAGTTTTTTTCTTAAATATTTTTATTGATGTGTATATATGATTGGTAGAGTAGTGTATTTACTATTGTCTTATGATTTTTTTTGTTTTTTATTGATAAAATTTGTTCGTAAAACATGATTGAATACATGTGGAGAACATGTAGTTTATTGTAGGAAATTTTAAATACCGACATGAATTTGTTATAACGTCATTTCAAATACCAATATGAATTTGTTAGGATTTCTTTTTTTATATGTTTTGATAGACGGCAGTGTTTTTTTAAGAAAGATACGCTTATGAATTTTTTAATTAATTCACAAAGAGGGAAGATCGACACAAAAGTCAATAGATATTCAAGTGTACCGATAGATAAGAGAAAAAAAACATGTATATATGACTTGACTGAATTTTCTCCAATTTGTGAAACTGAAAGAAAGAGATTTTACTACTCGAAACTATCCTCAATGTTCAAATAAAATGATAGGACATTATAAAATATATTCTAACAATTAACATATGATAATTATGACTTCCTAATACCAAAAATTGTCCATCTTTTGACTCCTAAAAATAGTGATTCAACTTTTTGTCTGTTTGCTTTATCTTTTTTATCAACCACTAACATCCTAAATTGTAAAAATAGTTTGGGGGCACCCTACTAATAGATCAAAGACTCAAGTAGCATTGGATTAGGGAGAAGAAAAAAACCGCATGAAATAATATTTACATGTTAGATGGTTTTTAGTGAATTACAAGGCATGCGTAGTGGTGGGGCCACCTTCCGAAACGGGCCCACAAAATCAATGTACATATCAACATTTGAGTTTTGGGCCCACCCTATCAGAAGCCCAAACAGGCACTACTATTTCACCCTCCATTTTGTCAACTGAATCTTCATCCTCTTTACTGTCCTGTCCTCAACATACCTCTTTCTCAATTCTCTTTTTCACTTGTACAATTTATGATAACAAAAGAGTTGCATATGTCACGTGGCACACGTGAGACTGTGGTTTTTATAGTGTAGGGTAGAGTATAGGGTAGGATCTAGCTAGACTCTAGGGTTTAGATGTGGGACCAATGATAGTATATGGTCCACTATAGACCCTAACCGTCCAAGATGTATGTATGACAACTATATTCTCTCTTTGGTAACTAAGAACATCAATATTGACTTGCTTTTGAAAGAGTTTTGTAATGCATGCGTGACTTTATAGGACTTGTATGTATATAATAATGGAATGTATTTACCAAAATATGAAACAAAAAAGGACACTAACATTATTACGTCAATCTGCAAAGTGAGATAAATGTTATTTACTTGTGCTTGTTGTGTTTTTTTACCTTTCTTTAAAGACAAAATGAGACGTACGTAGTTGAGTAGATGCATGCAAAAATAAAATATATTAAAAAATAAAGAAAGAGGAAAGAAGAAACAAGTTGCATGGAAGGTGGAAAAGTCCTTGGAAAGAGAGGCGTGTAATGAACAATAAAGATGGTAAACAATATATGGTTAAATTGTTGGTTAATTTGTACACTAGAAAAAGGGGTTGGTTGATGTGTACCAAAAAAAAGATTGATTTACTAAGAGCAGCATATCAATTATCCATATTATAAAAGCATTTTAGACAATGCTAAATTACCTCGTAGAAAAATATCTATCATAACATGTTATTAACTCGTTTAATTAATTAACTTAAATAATAGCTCTTATTCATACGCTGCATTTTTTGTACAGACATATTACTATGATCATTAATAATAATTGTGATGATATATGTGGTAAGGTTTATAGGTTTCGAATCTCAACACCAATATTTTTATTTATTTTTTCTATACAATCAAGGACGTGTCAATTAATTTTTATATTTATATAAAAATTAAAAATAATTTCACCACGGTTGACACAACCGTGATTATATGTCACCTAAAATTAATATGTTTTGATTGGTCTTTTAAACCATGGTGAAATGTGTTTTTTTACAATTAAAATATTTTAGATTTAGTTTATTTCCATCAGAACGCAAGTGCCCTAGCGAAGAACAAACGAAATTGATAGGAAAACAGACTTTCAAACTTTATCTTCTTACCTCTCATTCATTTCTTGGAACGTCCAAAACTCCTCTTCTTACAAGACGAAAGCAAGCGCACAGGAAGGGAGTTTCTTGATCACAACCTCTTCTTCAATTTATGCTATGTTATTTATTTAATCATCTTTATCATCATTCATGTTGAGTTTTAGATTTTGGTGTTGTTGAATGTTATATTATTGTGAATAAAAAACGATTACAAAACCATATTCATATTTAGTGTATGTATGAACCTCTAGTATGTTGTGGGATGTAGGTTGTATATATGTGAGAGTGTTGTTATATATATGTGTATGCAGCATATTAGTATGTGAGAATGTTGTGAATGTTGTTTGTATAATGATATTAGTATGTTATGGTAGCATTAGTGTGTTTTTCATATATGTGTTGTTGTGATTGAGTGATATTGAGATTGTATTTATGTTGTTAGGAATGTTATATATTGTTGTGATTGAATGATATGAATATGAAGATTGTTTTATAACTTATTATGTTGTTGTATTGTTAAATGATTCTGCAAGCTTTTGATATAAATTTCAGAATTTATTATAGATCGTAGTTGGATGAAAGCTAATAGATTAGGTCCGGTGTGTGAGAAATGGGTTATTGGATTCTTTGACTACACGGAACAAAATCTTCCTAACATTAATAGACACTTTTATTGTCCTTGTATTGCATGAGGGAATATAAAAAAAAATCAAAGAAAGAAATATTCCATCACCTATTGTTGTGATGAAATTTATTAGAATTATACAATATGGACATGGCATGGTGAAGAGGATAAAAATTAAAATGTGATGTCAGAAAGACATGAAGTTGATGAAGATATGGATGATCGATTAGAAGATATGATCAATGATATTGGAGAATCTTCTTTTAGAAAAGTTCATATTTATGATACTTTATGAAGTGATAAGGGCACACCTTTATATAAGGGGTGCACATGTTTTACACAATTGTCTCTAATGTTAAAATTGTTTAATCTGAATGTAACTAGTGGATGAACAGATAAAAGTTTCACGGAATCGCTTGATTAGCTAAAACAAATGCTACTAGAAGATAACAATTTGTTTGATTATTGCTACGAGGTCAAGAAGATATTATGTCCAATGGATTTTGAGTATATGAAAAGTACATGCATGCTATAATGATTGCATATTATACATGAAATAGTATGAAAAATTGGATCCATGTCCGGAATGTGGTGAGTCGCGCTACAAGATGAAGGACAACAATGGTGATGACTATAACGATGTTAGCAAGAAACGTTCTTTGTTAAAGTGTTATGATGCTTTCCAATAATTTCAAGGTTCAAGAGACTTTTTTCTAATGAAAATGATGCAAAGAATATTAGATGACATGCAAATGAATGAAAATGTGATGGAGACATTCGCCACGTAAATGATTCTTTGTAATGGAAGAAATTGATTCGTTGTTTTCGAATTTTGGTTTTGATCCAAGAAACCTTAGGCTTGGGCTTTCCATAGAAGGAATGAACCCCTTTGATAATATGAGTACTAACCATAATTCGTGGCATGTTCATCTAATGATTTACAACCTATCTTCTTGGTTGTGCATGAAGCGCAAGTATATGTTGTTATCTATGATAATTTATGGACCAAAACAATCTGGAAACGACATAGATGTTTATCTAAATCAATTAATTGAAGATTTAAGACTTTTGTGGGCGAAAGATGTTGATGTTAATAATGCATATTTAGGTGAAAAGTTTAAGATGTATGCATGTTATTTTGCACAATCAATGACTTTCCAGCATATGATAATTTGGTTGGATACAGTGTAAAGGGACATAAAATGTATCCTATATATGAATCTAATATCTGTTTTCACCAACTTTAGTTTAGAAAAAAGACCGTTTATCTTGGGCATCCGAAATTTCTAAAACCCAATCATCCTTGTCGTAGATTGCGGAAGGCTTTTAATGGAAAGTAAGAGTTTGAAATCGCTCATAAACCTTTAATCGGGGATGAAGTTTATCAACGAAAACAACACGTCACTATTGTCTTTGGAATCAATAAAAATGGACTTGTTGAGAGAAATATTTGAAAAAAAATATCGGTGTTCTTTGATCTTCCATATTGATCTAGCCTCGATGTAAAATATTGTCTTAATGTGATGCATGTGGAGAAACATATACCCGTCCTCCTCCAAAACACGACAAACTAAACGGAATTAAAGGGACTGCTATGGTTCACCGAACCGCCTTCCCCCAAAACACGCCAAATTCAACCAAAATAAAAGGGTTGCAGTGGTTAATGGAACTGCCCTTACATACGGGAAACACTTTAACCAAGGGTTACAATGGTTGAGGGATAACTTGTCGTTTAACTTCCCACTCAAAACACCTTCAAAACACCTTCCAACTCATAACACAAACGCAACCGGAAACAGAAATGCATCTGAAATTGGAATACGCTCTCAACTGAAGACACAAAGAAAACTTGGAACCACCGCTCTCTACCGGAAAATGCAAACGCATATCTCCATAAAAACTTAAGAGGTTAACCTATCAAAACCCTAAACCCCAAGTTCCTTCTCTATTTGCATCTGAACCCTAAAACAGTTGTGTGACAAAATTTCTTACTTTCTATGATGCAAATGATAATCAACCGGAGAACTTGTGTCTTTGAATATGCATCTTGTTTGATCCTTCTATGGCAAAATTTCATCTTTTTCATATTCTGATTGTTTAAGTATTTACATTATATTTTCCATGTTTTAGCTATCTTCCCTCTAGACAAGTAATCTTTTAAGCAAATTAGATAGAAGTTATATATGTTAGTAAATTGTTTTTCCAAATCTTGATATGCCATAATCTGGACAGAAGAATTAGTATGTAAGCAATAGGTTAAGTGGCTATGACAGAAGAATACTCAAAAGTTGTTTTGTATCTACAAATATGTTTGCTTACATCATAGATAGAGTTGAAGTATGTTAATTCTGTCAATTCTATAATGCGTATTTACAGAAAGTTAATGGTTATTGAATGAATATTAATGTAGAACCTAGTTAGTCAGTAACACATAAGACACTTGGTAAGAATGTATCATAGAAACATATGATACAAACAACAAGTAATAGGTTTGTTGCCTAACATTTCATGTCTGTTTAAAATACTCAAAAGTTGTTGTTTTTTGAAAGTCGGCATGATGTTAGTATGTTAATATGGCAAGGAATAATTACATCGAACTTGGAAATTAATGTCATTTTTGAATGATTTCCATCGGAATGAACAAACCTTGGTGTCAAATTTAAAAAGGAATTTTCTTTCCGTTATAAAAAAAATTATGGGACAACTTTTCAGGATTTGCATTTTGTAGTACATTCACCATTTCCTGTGTCATACATTCTCTATAATTATATCATTAAATATTTGAAAGTAAACTTTAGTGTGTTTATAATATTTGAAAGATTTGACGCGTGTTTGTTTGTTGTTGGTAATGCTTGTTTTGGATATGAGTTTGTTTGTTGCTATGGCTTGTTTTGGAATTGAGATGTTGTATTTGTTTGTTGTTGCTACTGCTTGTTTTGGATATGTGTTTTTGTGACTTGTTGTTGATGCTGCTTGTTTTGAATGTGCGTTTTTGTGACATGCTACTACTGCTATATGGTTGTTTATATTTCGCTTTTTAATTGTTAAATATTGTATTTTAATTCAGGTTTTTAGTTTATAAAAGTATTTCTTATTTTAATTTTTAGGATTGCTTTTATATTTCTCACTGCATTGCCAATATATCATTGGAATTGGAAGTTATTTGTTTTCAGAATCTGTAGTATTTATATATGCTTCCTCTTGAAGCTGCTATATTAGATCCTTGCTTGCATTTCAAAGGAGAGAGGAATTTGAAATGGAAATCAAATGACTATAGTAATCACCCTTGGTCTTACGTAGGACTAAACATGTCAAAATAATCATCCTCAGCGCATCGACTATAGTAATCACCTTTGCTCTAATATTGTTTTGGGGTCCTAGTTTGAATTATTTTAATTATGTGTTTACATGATAGGGAGACAAGTTTAATGTGTTGGCGGTGTTATAACTATGACATCATCCTGCTTTAACAAGCCACAAGTATAAGATTAAGCTACATAATCAAAAAATCTGTGTTCATGTGGTGTTTGGTAAATTGAGAATATATGTTGCTCACATCACATTAACTAGTTCTATATCTTGACTTCTCTCTTCTTAGCGCATAAATTATAAAGCAAAGTTGGACCTCTCTTTTGTTTTCACACTTTAATGTTAATTATTCATGGAGATATGTTGAAATATCTATTAAATTTACATGACATAACTTTGCTCATTCTTTAAGCTAATGCATCATAAAGAAAACAACTCAGAGTTTAAAGATCATTGAATATCATAGTATATCATATCATTTGACATGCAATTCCTTTGAAGTTATTCAGTGCAGTTGAAGCAAAGACCATCATAGTTTATTTGAAGTTATTCAGTGCAGTTGAAGCAAAGACCATCATAGTTTATATAATACTTGTTTTAATGGTCTTTAACTGATATTATAATTGGTCCAATAAAATACCAGTTTATATAATTGTTCATGTATTATAAGCTTAAATGCAATTTTAGTTCTCCTTCTATTATTTGTCTAACCTTTTAATTCCTCTTTAAAAAAATCAGATTTTAAGTTCTTTGATTTGATTTTCTTGGAATCTTTTGACCCTTTATTTAGATTTGTCTATGTAACATCTTTACCAATGATATGGTAAATGAAATGTTAATCTAAGTTGGAATAAAAATGTCACGTCATTTATAAAAATTTATATTTCATTTATAAATTATTAAAAACATTTTATATTCCAATTTAATTATTACTAAATAATTTTTTTAAAATATTTAATTTAATTATTCTGTGGATGTTTGAGAAGAAGATGAATAATAGGTAAGAAAAAAAATTAAGAAACTCAGTAAACTCTTAAACTGCCCCATCATCATTTTTAATCCACAATTTTTTCATGAAATAGATTTGATCACAACATCTTTATCATCAATAATTCGTTCATCAATTTTATTTATAAAACACATTTTACAAACAATTATTTTCAACCCATGAAACCCATATATTTTCTTCAAACATTCAAGAACCATAACAAACTCAAAATCTAACATCACCAACCTAAAGCTCAAAAGAAAACGACAATAAACTCATAATCAACATCACCAATTTTTCAAATCAGTGTTAAACGATTTTGACAATTATTTTAAATTTTTCTTTTTTGAAATTAAATCTAAAACTTTGAGTAATTCTGAATCAATCTTGATGAACAAGATTCAATCAACCAATCAAATTCTCATTTGTTCTATACTCTTCACTCGAGTGAATCAACCAACCTTGGTTACAAGATTGTATCGCTGCACAATGATGATAAAAATAAGAAAAGAAAATTGAATAAGAAAGAAGATTAGGGTTTGACGGAAATTGGGGAAGTAGATGATTTTTGCAGAGTCTCTCTCTGCCCATAACCTGTGGAAAATCTCGTTAATTTTACAACTACAAGTGATTACAAGATTGTTATCAAAATAGGGGTTACTCCATCTATTTATAATTGAGTTAGCTTTCTCCCTAAGTTAAAGCCCAAAAAATTACAAAGGCCCACAATACCTATTTTTTGGTCTAAGTTGAAATCCTGTGTCGAACAACCTGCTTCGACACTTCAACATCTAATACAACTCAACACACACTACATGTTTTGACACATCCTTGTTTTTGTCGAGCACTACCTGCTTCGACACAAGGAATTACAATTCAATACACCACTTATTTTATTGTGTCTAAGCTATCTACATTCATCATAGATCTTAACTTCTTAAACACTTCGACCTACACTCCCATCATCATGATATATGCAATCTGATTCTCAATTCTCCAATGTTCCAAGTTCAACTTCGCTTTTGCTATCTGCTCTCGAAGATAATGGAACCTTATTTTGATGTGCTTGCTTCGTCCATGTGTTATCTGATTCTTCGCCAGATTGATAGCAGACATATTGTCGATCTTCATGGCAATCACTTCATGATTCTTCCCTGTAATCTCTTTGACCAGATTCTCCATCCATGTTGCTTGACATGTACAAAGAGAAGCAATTATGTACTCTGCTTCACACGACGACAATACTACTTCTGGTTCCTTTCTCGAACTCCAAGCAACTGATGCACCACCTAGCATAAACATGTAGCCAAATGTGGATTTTCTATCATCGGCATCACTACACCAACTTGAGTTGATGTATCCCATTAACTTGCATTCTTTTCCTTCATCAGTTACAAGAAATAAAATTCCATAGTCGAGAGTTCCTTTCAGATACCTTAGTATCCTCTTCGTCGTTGCTAGGTGTGATACTTTTGGATTCTTCATGAATCTACTCACCATACTTATATTGTACGCTAGATCAGGCCTTGTGTGACAAAGGTATCAAAGTGATACAATGAGTCTTCTATATTGCTTTAGATCAACATCATCTTCATCTGTGTCTTTCGACAATTGTAATTTGGGCTCAACTAGAGTCAAAGTTGGGTTGCAATCTCGCATCTCAAATCTCTTGAGTATTTCGCCTACATATCTTCTTTGGTGCATCATCAAACCTCTATCACTCTTGTAGAATTCAGTGCCAAGGAAATATGAGAGATTTCTCAAGTCTGACATTTCAAACTCCTCACTTAGGTCATGTTTGAAATCTTCGATCTCCTTCTTGCAACTTCCTGTTATTAATATGTCATCAACATAGAGAAATAATATAAACAATTCAATATTGCTTCTTCTTACATATACTTCATTCTCAATTATGCACTTCACAAACTCCTTTTCCCTTAGAAAGTTATATATTTTCTTGTTCCAAGCTCTTGGAGCTTGCTGAAGTCCATACAGGGCTTTATGCAGCCTGTATACCTTGCTTTCTTCGCCATGTTTCACAAATCCAACTGGTTGTGCAACATACACTCCTTCATCTAAGGGGCCATTCAGGAACGCAAATTTCACATTCATTTGACATGTGTGCCGGTTGTTCATGTTTTCTATACCAACAACCAACCTGATTGTTTCGATCCTAGCAACATGTTCAAACAATTCCTCAAAGTCAATTCTTTCCTTCTGAAGAAACCCTTCTGCCACAAGTTTTGCCTTATGTTGAGTTACTTCACCTTTTGGATTTAACTTCACCTTGTATACCCAATTCACATCGATTTCCTTCTTGCCTTGAGGCAATTCGACAAGTGACCAAGTGTTGTTGACTTCGATGAACTTCAGTTCCTGATTTATTGCTTTCACCCACTTAGAATCCTTCAATGCCTCAGCTGCATTGACTGGTTCAACATCTGCATATAAAGCATAGTGTACCATATCACCTTTATCATAGACCACATCATCTGATGTAATCAAACATTCTTGCAACCTTGCAAACATGTGTCTTACTCTCTGAGGTTTGCTTGTGCTTGCTTGACCTCTGACTTCTTGTTGAATTTCTCTTTCGACTTCATTTGCTGGTTCTTCACATAAGATTCTCACTGAATCCTTCTTGACATTTTCAGTCCAATCCTATTCCTTAAGATTATCTATGATCACATCCCTGCTGATCACTACTTGCTTGTTCACTGGGTCGAACAACTTGTAACCTCTAGTCGAATGATATCCTATTAGGATCATCTGACTTGACTTATCATCAAGTTTTATTCTCAACTGATATGACACATGCCTATGTGCTATATATATCAAAATACTTTAAGATGACTTAAGTTAGGTTTGACACCAGACTAACATTCTTCTGGTGTAACTCCTTCTAGCTTCTTCTTCGGACATCTGTTCAAAATATATGTTGTTGTCGACACTGCTTCTCCCCATAATTCTTTGGATATATGCTTTCCTTTCAACATACTTCTCACCATGTTCATGATGGCTCTATTCTTCCTTTCTACCATTCCATTATGCCGTGGAGTGTAGGGTGGCACCACCTCATGCATAATCCCTTCTTTATCACATAACTTGTCGAAGTCTTTCTACACATAATTTCCACCATACTCAGTCCTCAAAATCTTGAGCTTTCGACCACTTTGTCTTTCGACCATAGATTTAAAATTGGAAAATACCTCAATCACTTCACATTTTTTCTTGATCAGGTAAGTCCACAGTTTTCGACTAAAATCATCTATGAATGTGACAAAGTATCTGTTACCTCCAATCTAATTCACTTGGATATGACCACACACATCAGAGTATATGACTTCAAGGATTGTCTTTAACTTGTTCCCTACATCCTTGTTGAAGTTGTTCTTGTGCTGCTTCTCTTGCACATATTCTTTACACACTTCATTTGGAATGTCGATTTATGGTAACCCTGAAACCATATTTTTTCTTTTCATATCTCTAATGTCTTTGAAATTGAGATGACCAAGTCTATAGTGCCATATTCATTCATCCCTGCTAGCTGCAGTTGCAAGGCACTTGTGCTCCACCACATTAAGTTCAACTCTGAAGGTTCTATTCTGAGACATAAGTGCCTTCAAGATTAACCTTCCACCTGAGTCGAGAACTCTCATAATCTTGTCTTTGATCGAAACTTTGTAGTTATTTTTGACTAACTACCCTATGTTGAGAAAATTACTTTTCATGCCTGGTATGTACAGTACATTGGAAATTACTAACCTTTTGCCATCTTTCCTCATAATCAAAACATCACCAATACCTTCAGCTGCTAGACTATTGTGATTTTCAAATTTTACCACGTTCTTCATTGAGAGTTTCATGTTGTCAAACCAATTTTTCCCATCAGTCACGTGTGATGAGAATCCTGAGTCCAAGAACCATTGGTCCTTGAATTTTTCTTCATCTCTTGTTGTGACCATCAATAACATCTCTTATTCTTCATGCTTTGCAGACTTTGCATCAGTTTCTTGATTCTTCTGTTTTCAGGATAATCACTTGAGTAGTGACCAGACTTCTGAAAATTTAAACACTGAATATGACATTTGTCAGGTTTTCGACCACCACCCCTTCCTCTCCTGCACCACCGCCTCTTTGGTTTCTTTGGTATGATGGTCTTCTCTGGTTCAACCGACCTCCTTCTTGATGATTTCGACTAGTCAAATTGTTGTAGCCTTATCTACCTTTGTTGTCAACCCACTTCCCTTTGCCTTTCTTTTCTCTTGCTGATTGCAACTGCAAAGCTACATCGCTCTTCGACTTGTCTGCATCTCTTTCAGCCATTCTTTGTTCATAAGATTCAAGCGTCCTTTGAAGCTCTTCCTTTGTCAATGCTGACATATCTTTCGACTCTTCTATGGCTTCTACGACATGGTCGAACTTTAGAGCCAATGACCTCAAGATATTTGGAACAACCAACCTTGATGTCAACACTTCTCCACATACCTTGATTTGATTCACCAGTTTTGTAACTCTAGTAAAAAAATCAGTTATGCTTTCACTGTCTTCCATCAGAAGCAATTCATACGTTCTTTTGTGAGTTTCTAACCTCTCCTCTTTCACCTTCTCTCCGCCTCCAAACAATTTTTCAAGAGTTTCCCATGTTTCCATCGCTGATTCAACATAACCTTTTCAAAATTATCAGAATCAACACATTGATGGATTATAACTAGAGCTTTATAACCTTTCTTCTTCAATTCTTTATGTGTAACTTTTTATTCATTTGTCACGTTTGTTGCAAGCGATGTCACTCCCTCCTTCACAAGATCAGAAAGATCTTGATAGCAAAAGATAACATTTATCTGCTTGCACCAATTCTCGTAATTCTGATTCTTTAGATTGGGAGACTCGCCGAAAAATTCATGTTTGGATGATTCATCACCATCGTGTTTTGCTTCCCACGAATCGCTCATCCAGTGCTCTAGATACCAGATGTTGGAATTAAACCCATAACTTTGAGTAATTCCGAGTCAATCTTGATGAACAAGATTCAATCAACAGATCGAATTCCCACTTGTTCTTTACTCTTCACTCGAGTGAATCAACCAACTTTGGTTGTACGATTGTATCACTACACAATAATGATGAAAACAAGAAAAGAAAATTGAATAAGAAAGAAGATTAGGGTTTGACGAAAATTGGGGAAGAATATGATTTCTGTAGGGTATCTCTCTGCCCACAGCCTATGGAAAATATCGTTAATTTTACAACCGCAAGTGATTACAAGATTGTTATCTAAATAGGGGTTACTCCCTCAATTTATAATTGAGCTATCTTGCTCCCTAAGTTAAAGCCCAAAAAAATGCAAAGGCCCCAAATACCTATTTTGGTCTAAGTCGAAATCTTGTGTCAAACAACCTGCTTTGACACTTTGACGTCTAATACAACTCGACGCACACTACATGTTTCTACATATCCTTGTTTTTGTCGAGCACTACCTGCTTCGACACAAGGAATTACAATTCAACAAACCTTAGTACCATACCCATAAACCAAACCAAACATTTGAGAAATCAGGCCTAATAGTAGAATCATGTACAAATCCTTATAAAATCTTAGACGCCTAAATCTGGAATCTGATGGAATTTCTAATCAAATTTAAATTTAGATATGAGTTTCAAAGTAAGATATTCATGAAAAAATGGGGATTTCTTTAGATTGAGATTTATCTTGAGAGTTCTTCAGATTCGAGTTTAGATTCACTAGTTTGAGATTGAGAGAGAGTGGGTTGACTGAGATTTTATTAGAGAGAGAGAGAGAGAGAGAGAGAGAGAGAGAGAGATGTGGTAAGTGGAAAAAATGGAAAACAAAGCAGATGAAGAAATAAAACTTTTTTTTTAGTTTTGTTTGATTTAGTTTTGATGATGAATTTTTTAATAGGTTTTGATGACTATTAATAAGAGTGTTAATGACTCATTTGAATGTATGATTTTTTATGACTATTATATATTGTTTTGTTTTAATTATTTTCTAAAAATTTTATTATGAATAAAATATAAAATGTTTTTTAAATGACGCGGTACTTTTATTTCAGTTTGGGTCAACATTTCATTTTCCACACCATTGTTGAACATGCCTCATAGACCAATCTGAATAGGGGACTAAAAAAATCTCAAGAAAATTCAAAACAAGGGACTTAAAACCTTTTTTTTTTTAAAGGGGGATTAAGAGTTTAAAAAGATGAAAGAAGGGGAACCAAAACTTCATTTAAGTCAACATTTAATTTTCTCTGTTGCATGTGTAGGAAAAATTACAAGTTGCAATTCATGACTCTCTGTCTGAAAAAGAAGCATTTGAGAAAGACTTTGGAAAAAAAAACATCCTGAATATATTTGTAGTATGAGACTTGGAGTAATGTCATCTTAAATTAATAGATTTACGAGATCGGTGTCTTCTTCTGAAGCAAATGAAGGAATAAAGGAAATGCAAAAAGAAATTGTTACACTTAAAGAAACAAATTGAAAAATCAATGAATTGATGGAGAAAATCATATTATTAAAGCAAAGGGAGAGTTCTAGGAAGTAGGAGATTGCATTGGTCATAGTATTAGGAGATTGCACTCATAATACAAATTCAAAATTCTAGTGGAAGATAGGGATATTATTTTTACATAGTATAAATCATACATAAAAAGTTAAAGTAAATGAGTATTATTTTAATGAGTATATTATTTTAATAATTTTTTCCATTGGTCATACTTAGAATCACCTGTAGATGGTAGACATTCTTCTGAGTTTAGCTACTGAATTAAAAATACTAATTAGACTTTGCTACGTATTATAAGATTATGAACTTTCCTATGCATTATATGACATTATGACTATGGATCTTGCAATTTTTTTTGCATTATAATGTTTATTAGAAAATTAGGATTTAATATGTTTTCGGTTTATTTTATTATATGACATTATGATTATGAAACTCACACTTTTCTTAACATTATGATACTTATTTGATATTTTGATATTAGATGATTGTAATTTTATTTTGTTAAAAAGTTATAGAAAATAAAATAAAATATTAAAAAAAGAAAAATATTACAAAAATAAAAATAATATAAAGAAAAAAGATAAATAAATATTACTAAATTAAAAAATAATAATTAAAAAAAAGTTATTGATAAAAATAAATAAAAAATTGAAGAAAAACAAAAAATATTACTACAAATAAAAAATAAAAAATATTAATTAATAATAATTTAAATTGTTGTTAAAAGTATAAAATAAATAATTATTATCGCTTTAAATTATTACTAAATGAATTAGTAAAGATTTCTATAAACAAGTGTGACGGTTTGAACGGTCACAATTTCAAACTAACAATAGTTTAAAAATTGTCCCTATATGCATTAAAAATGAAACAAAATAAAATTCACAACACTTATAAACCATCACAAATTACTATTTAAGTAGTTCACAAACCGTCGCAAATAGTAACACTGGTTGTGGTGGCAGTTTTTGAGATCGTCGCAATTTATACTACCACACATATGTGGTTAAACTAAAAATGTCGTGACACGACAATTGCGGCGGTATCTAACTTTCCAACATTCCTTTTTTATTGTAGTAGAAACTCTAGTCAAATCGACATATGTATCTTTTCTTTCTACCCAATTGTACACTATAATATATGTTGATCTAACTGTCTATCTTCCATCATTTGAATCAATCAAAAAATTTATAAAGTATCTTTTTTTCACAAATACTATGATATGTCAAAATATATTAAATAAAATATTTATAACAAAATAATATTAATATTTAAAGTCTGAAAATTCTCTATTAAGAATCGAGTGTTCTCCGTATTTTTGCAAACACGTCTTTAATAAATAGGACCTTGATCACATAGATGATAAATAACTCATTTAAAATTTTAATATGGTTCCATTTCGTGAGATATATCTTCCCATTCAAGCAAGAAATAGTAAAATATTATGTCAATATAAATTATTAAGGTACTAATAAAAATATATATAAAACAATAAGGTTAGTCATTGAGTTATTATACTCCAAAAGAAAAATATTTTACTCATTGAAATTTCATATAATTAATATTATTGTAGAGTACTTTATATAAACGATTTTCAGAGTTAACCAAGAGGTTGTTTACAACATATTGACCTTCTCTAACTTGCACATGTATAACAATAAGGTTTCTTTTTCTTCTAGTACTTATAGACAAAATAAGTTTTATATAATTATATGATGTTAATATACAATCCTACCTTATCCATAATTCGAATCAAGTGTAATTAAGCTAACTAAAAAAAGAAATATTTTAAAAAATATATATAGTGGACAATACCAATTAATTGTGACTATAAAGAGGTGTTTCTTTTTTATGCGCAATTCTCTTTATTGGCTTTCCCTGTCTCTTTTTTTATTAATAATAATATGTTATATTTCTATGACACACTTATTCTTTATGTGGATGTCAAAGATTGGAGAACAGAGACGAAAAATATGTCATAATCTTGGCCCAATTAGTTGAAAACTGAATTGATTTTCTCTTGGTAGTTCTATTTCTATAATCTATATATCATTTGTCACCGTCATTGAATTATTATGGTCGGTTCCACTATGCCAACGGCGACTGAAAGCTAGTTTTCTTTTCATCACAAGGTAAAAACAAGAAAGAAAGAAGATTAACACTGAGCTGGAATAATATCTATCACGTTTTTAATATATACTCTCTGGTTCTTATAATAAGACTTTTTTAGAATTTGTTTGTTATTGAATAAACCAATATATATATATATATATATATATATATATATATATATATATATATATATATATATATATATATATAATGAAAATGCCAAATTAATTAGTATTTATACTTGACTTGCACTAAAAATCATTGTAAAATATATGGTTGGTAAGATAATCTTATTACGTCTATTTATTCTACCGTAGTAACAAATAATTTTTGTGTGTCTGTTTTTTGTTATTTTTTAAAGAGATTTTATCACTGTCAAACCTAATAATCGTAGTAAAAAATACCTGAAATAACAAGTTTCAAACTCCAATACCTGTAAAAAAAATTAATTATAAAATAAGTGTGTCACTTATAATCTTATATCTATATTAAAATAAAATAGATTTCACCACAGTCTAAAATAGAAACTATTGTGAAACATATCGATATTTCATCATGATCGTTATTATCAACCGTGGTGAAACATGTTACATATATATAAACAAAGTTCTCGCGTTTCTCGTGTTTAAGTATTGAACAATCGTCTCTCTCATAAAACAAAATTCTGACATCTCTCACACGCGTTATCCTGATCTCCATTAACTTTTTAACACCACTTCTTCACAAAACTCCATCATATCTTCTCCAAGTCTTATGGGTCAAGGACACAACATGCAAGACAGAAACACCAAACTCATTTCTTTGATTTCCTCTTCATATTTTAGGTACGTGAGACGTTTCCACCTCTTACATTATGAGTTTGTTGATTTGTAATTCCTTGTGTCGAAGCAGGTAGTGCTCGACAGAAACAAGGATGTGTCAAAACATGTAGTGTGCGTCGAGTTGTATTAGACGTCGAAGTGTCAAAGTAGGTTGCTTGACACAAGATTTCGACTTAGACCAAAATAGGCATTTTGGGCATTTGTAATTTTTTGGGCTTTAGCTTAGGGATCAAGCTAGCCCAATTATCAATAGAGAGAGTAACCCCTATTTTCATAATAATTTTGTAATCACTTGCAGTTGCAAAAATAACGAGATTTTCTGCAGGTTATGGGCAGAGAGAGACTTTGGAGAAATCATCTTCTTCCCCAATTTTTTTCAAACCCTAGTCTTCTTTCTTATTCAATTTTATTTTATTGTTTTCATCATCATTGTGCAGCGATACAATCTTGGAACCAGGGTTGGTTGATTCACTCGAGTGTAGAGTGAAGAACAAGTGGGAATTTGATCGGTTGATTGAATCTTGTTCATCAAGATTGACTCGGGATTACTCAAAGTTTTGGGTTTAATTCCAACATCTGGTATCAGAGCCTAGTTCGAGAAGCGACCGACTTGCTTGTACCGAAAGTCAACTGCGCCACAAGGGTGGTGAGTAAGAAATAATTTGTTGAAGAGTGTGAACGACGCCATAATGGTGAGTAAGAAACGTTTTGTACGATACAATAGTTTATGGAAATAAAAAGAGATTTCACTTGAGGGGGGCATTGTGGACTCACATTTCAAGGGGAGTGTTCAGAATGTATCAAGTGTGAGTAGTGTGGGTAATAGTCCCACATTGGTTGGAAATGTGAAGACTTGAGTATTTATAAGTGAGAGAACCCACCCACCTATCACCTTAAGGTTTTGGGTGAATATATGGTGTGTCTCTCACAAAGGTGTTGATCTAAAAAATAATTCTCACTATATTCAATACTACCTAGTGAAAATCTCCTCCAACAATGGTCTCAGAGCATTGACTGAGCGATTCTTGGAAGCATAACATGATGAATCATCCGAACGGGCATTTTCCGGCGAGTCTCCCAATTCTGAAGAATCAGAATTACGAGAATTGGTGCAAGTAGATAAAGGTTGTCTTTTTCTATCAAGATCTTTCGGATCTTGTGAAGGAGGCAGTGACACCGCTTGTAGCAAACACAACGGATGAAGAAAAAGCTACACACAAAGAATTCAAGAAGAAAGATTATAAAGCTCTCTTTGTAATCCATCAATGTGTTGATTCTGATAATTTTGAAAAGGTTAGTGATGTTGAACAATCGAAAGAAGCATGGGAAATTATGGAAAAATCATTTGGAGGTGGAGAGAAGGTGAAAGAGGTGAGGTTACAAACTCACAAAAGAACGTATGAATTGCTTCAGATGGAAGACAATGAAAGCATAAGTGGTTTTTTCACTAGGGTTACAAAACTAGTGAATCAAATCAAGGTATGTGGAGAAGTGTTGATATCAAGATCAATTGTTTCAAAGATATTGAGGTCATTGGCTCTGAAGTTCGACCACGTCATAGTAGCCATAGAAGAGTCGAAAGATTTGTCAGCGTTGACAAAGGAAGAGCTTCAAAGGACGCTTGAATCTCATGAACAAAGAATAACTGAAAGAGCAGCAGGCAAGTCAAAGAGTGATGTGTCTTTGCAGGCACAATCAACAAGAGAAAAGAAAGGAAAAGGGAAGTGGGTCGACAATAAAGGTAGAGGAAACTAAAATAATTTGACTAGTCAAAATCAGCAAGAAGAAGGATGGTCGAATCAGAGAAGATCATCATACCAAAGTGTGAGATATTGGATCAAACTGTAGTATGGTCGAATGGTAGATTCTTGGTTCGACAATCCGACAGGATCATTAGCATCCCGTCGAAGTCTATTCACATGTTGTAGTCGAAGTGTGCTAATATTGTTAGCATGTCGAATTGGGCATGTTTGTTATGCCCAATTGTTTAAGTTAGCTTGTTCTCTAAGTTAGCTTGTGTAGTAACTCTGTGTGTAAAAGCCCATTAGTTTAGTGTGTTAGTTTTCTTATAAATAGAATATTAGTCTCTCATCATTGTAGAAGGGTATATCTTGTTTAGGGTGAGAGAGGTTATTTATTCTCTAAGTTAGCTTGTGTAGTGACTCTGTGTGTAAAAGCCCATTAGTTTAGTGTGTTAGTTTTCTTATAAATAGCATATTAGTCTCTCATCATTGTAGAAGGGTATATCTTGTTTAGGGTGAGAGAGGTTATTTGTTATTCTGTAACACTTATAATCTTGTTTCAAAGAGAAAGTAAAGAATAGAAGTTTATAACCAATTTCTTTGTGTTCTTATCTTTTTCTTCTTTTCTACCTTTATGGGTTTCTTACCGATCAAGAAACCAATTATACTTTGTAATTTCGGTATCATTTTCACAATAAATCGGTGCAGTGAACATGTAGAAAATGCCGTCAACAAAGTATAAGATTGAAAAGTTCACCGGAGTGAACGATTTCGGTATGTGGCGCTTGAAGATGAAAGCACTACTAGTTCAGTAGGGTTGTTTAAAAACGCTGAAGGGAGTCATAACCATGGATGTTGCGTTAAAGGATAAAGAAAAATTGATTATGGTAGAGAAAACCCATAGTGCCATCTTATTGAGCCTTGTTGATAAGGTTCTTCGATAGGTTTCGAAGGAGACGACAGTGTCAGGTCTTTGGGAGAAACTCGAAAGTTTATACATGACCAAATTATTGGTCAATTGCCTCTACCTGAAGCGAGCTCTACGTAGCAGTTAAAAAATTGAGATTAAGCTATTGATTAACTTAACTCATAAAGCAAGAGTCACCACCGCGCTTTCAAAATTTCCAAAGGAAAGGGAAAAATAATGAACAAAACCCAAAGAAGTTTTAAAACAAAAACTAATAAAAAAAGAGATAAGGGTCTGGGAGTTAGTTATGCAAAGGGAAGGTATTAACATCCTAAACATCCATGGTACTCCATGGGAATCTCTTTGAAAATCTGTGTATTTTGGCTTTAAAATGATGTTGTTTGCAAATGATTGGGGAGATGAGAAAATAAATATTTTTTACAATTTTTATGTTTGCCAAGACTTTTGTAGTCTCATGCCTACGTACCAACAAGGTGAAATGGAGGATCAAAACCTCATTATTTGTGATAAAAATAACAAAAGATGTTTGTTTTGGTGCATTTTGTCATTTTAAGGAAAATATTAAACTAGTCACCCACAATGTATGAGAACTTTTCATCACCATAAAGAAGGGCTCCAACTTGGATAAAAATCAACAAGTATGCCACTAGCTCTCTCTGGTGGAAAAGAATTATCATCAATACTATGGGGATAGGAGAATTACATCTCAATTATGGAAATGACTCATGTCTAAGCTTAGAGAAAAGTTTAAAAGAAAAAAAAGTTCACCAAAGGCACAAAATGATATAAATGAGTTATGCAATTTTTAGTCTTTTGAAATTAGTCTGAATATGCTTAAGATGTATTAGCATTTATTAAGAAAAAGATTTTTAAAATTACTTGACAAAATTCAAGATTTATTGAGAAAATGGTTCAAGTTTAAAACAAGAAGGTTTGAAAAAAAACAAAGAGAGAAGATTTTGGAAATTAAAGAAGGGGAGCTGAAGAAGAGACTATCCTAGGGTATAAAGTAAAAGTTAGGGAGGAAAGATCTAACTAAGAGATAGAAAGCTTTATGACATAAGTCAAACAAAAATTTCCTCCTTTGGATTAATCCTCAAGCAAGGCAAATAAGCAAAGAATAAATCATATATCAGATGAAACTAGGATAACCAAGCCAAGTCTTCAAAAGAAGTCCAAAGTCAAAGGTACCAGATGAATTCCAATGTCACAAATCACAACTCCCAAAGCAAGTGTCAAGATCTTTGTCCTAAGTCCATAACTCCACAACAATGCAAAGGGTAGTAACCATAAGTCCATGAAACAAGAGAACCATTTTTGTAGGGTTTTTCCTTTATTAATGTCTTTAAAAGAAAAACAAGTCCAAATGGACAAAGAGTAAAAGAGAAAGAGCATAAACAATATGGTATGATATGCTAAAATAAAAGCATAAAGTAAGTGACAAAAGGATAAAGAACATAAGAGAAATGACATTAAAGTAAAGTCAATACAAAAATAATGTTAGTAAATGGTGTTAGTAATTAAAAAAGGGAAAGGAAATTTGTCATTTTTTGGAGAACACTTAACTATTCACCTACAAGCATGAAAATATGGACCTTTACATCACCTATGAGAAGGGCTCCAACTTGGATGAAATAAACAAGTATGCCACTAGCTCTCATAAGTGAAAAGGAAGCAATATTTTCACATAATACCATGAGGAGTAGGAGACTTACAATCTCACTTATGAAAATGACTTTCTTTCGGGATAAATTTAGTATTATGTTAAGCAATCGTAATTGGACTTATGTAGAAGTCGCAACTATCTGAGGCCAGTCAATAATAATGTTTGTGTTAATACATGCTAGAGAAATGATATGTAAATCATTATCCTAAAGCTATGCCACACAAAAAATAAAATTGAACAAGCACAAAGGCTAGGAGGATGGTCCATTACTTCAATCCATACTTCATAGTACTTAGGATAAACTTATGCATCAATTCAAAGTACCTTAAATGATTCATGATCAATTCAGAGGTAGATTTGAAATGATGAAAGTTCATCAAGCACCAATCCATATATCATGAACAAAATGGACACAAACCATCCAATTGATAAAAAGATAAAAAGAAAGAGATGAAGAAGAATAGGACAAGAGAGATCACACCCAAATTGGAGCAAAGGTTTGATCAAGTCATCACCAAAATAAATCATCCATTTTGGTGGTGTAGCGAAAAATTCATGATCATCAAGCTATTGATAAGCTAGAGATCAATTAACAAGAGTCGCCACCACGATTTTATTGTTTCCAAGGGAAAAGGGAAAAATGCAAACAAAACCCAATTAGTAAGAAGTTTTCAAATAAAAACTAATAAAAGTCAGAGATCACAGGTAAGGGGGTTGGTTACACAGAGGGAAGGTGTTAGCATCCAAAGTGTCCTAGGTACTCCTAGGGAGTCCTTTTTGTGTGCATATGTATTTTGTACAAAATGATGTTTACAAACAAATAGAATAGGGGGATGAGAAAAGAATTGATTAATTATATTTTTGTGTTTGACAAGACCTTCATATTTATGCCTATGTACCAACATAAAAATGAGGGATCAAAACCTCGTAGTTCGTACTAGAAATTTCAAAGTGAGTATATTGGTTTTAACAAAAATTAAGTTTGAAAGGCACAAAGGCCTAAAAATGGTTTGAATGAGTTAGTTCTTTTTGGTTTTTTTTGAAAATTTAAGTCAAGTATAGTTAAGTTCACTTACAAGTTTGATTTAAGAAAATAAGTTTGGAAATGCAATGGCATTAGGCCAAAGTTTCTAACTTTTACAAAAGTGGTCAAAGTTTAGAACAAAAATGGTTCACACAAAGAAGATTTTTAAAATGGAGTGAGAGATTTTGAAATTAAAGAAATGGGGAGGAGATGAAGAGACTACCCTATGCACAAAAATTTAAAAGTTTAAAGTTGAAAAGATCTGACCAAATTGGGAGCAATCCAATAGACAAGTATGTCAATAGAAACCCAAAATTCCCTTGGACTTTTTAGATTCAAGCAACATACAAATGCACAATTATATCAATCTTGAAGAAAAAAGGCATCAAATAAAGATGGCCTCATCCAAGCTTATCCATTTCAATGATCTTCTTCAAAATAGCCCATGTAACAGATGAATTCCACAAGTCACGGGTTCAACATAACAGCTTAATAATGATCAATGTTGCAAATGAATCTGGAGAGATCTCGAATGATGTATCAGATGAATTCAAACTTACAAGTTCTTGGTTCTTCAACAAGTTGGCATTGGCCAAGTCCATTATCAAAGGAATGTTGCCTAAGTTCTAAGTCCAATTGAGGAAGATCAAAACAACAGTCCACTTAAAAGTCTTTTAGGGTTTTTGTTATTATTATGTGCATTAATGGTCAAAGACCAATCAAACAAACAAAGCAACAAAGTATATCACACAATATGGTCCAAGTGGACAAAATGAAAATTGCATAAATATAAACAATTAGAATGATATGTACAATGACAAATGATAATAGAATAATAAAAGTAAATTGCATTGAAAGTAAAAGTTAATGGTTAGTAAGTTAATAGTTAGTTTTATTTTCTTTTTGATTTCAAGACATTCTTTGGAGAATACTCAACCCACTTGCCACAAGCATGGATCCTTGAACCAAAACATCTTCCAAAGGAAGGAAAGAAGGCCAAGTTTCCACACAATACCATGGAAGAGGGGAGACTTACAATCTCACTAACTAGAATGCTTATGCCTTTTATGTCACAAATTTAGCGCTACGTTAAGCAATCATAATTAGACTTATGTAGAAGTCACAACTATTTGAGGTCGGGCAATGAACTTTTGATGTTAATGCATGTTGGAGACATAATATTAAGAACTATGTGTTGGTGTAAGCCCTAGAGGCCAATACTTTTGGTACTTGTATCGAATTATTTATTAATAATAAAAGGAATTTTCTTTATTATGGTTGATTAATAAAGTCCCTGGAATAGATAGTCCGCTTAATGTATTAAGTGTGACTTAATCATGAGAGCACATTAAACATAAGGACACTATTCTTAAAGTATCCGTAGTCGAGCTTTAGTGCGAAGTGGGATAACATTAAAGCATTAAGACTATTATGTTTGTAGACTGATGATCACATCTCATGGATCATGGATAAAGAGTTATCAAGTCTTAAACATAGGTATGAATATTAGGAGTAATATTTATACCGGATTGACCCGCTATGAGAATACTATATAGAAAGTTATGCAAAGTGTCATAAGTTATTCTCATGGTGATAATAGTTTATACCACTCTTTGACCTGAAATCACTATGGATCCTAGATGTAGAGTCGAGTGCTTTATTGCTGATCCAACGTTGTCCGTAACTGGATAACCATAAAGACAGTTGATGGGTACTCCACAAAGCATGCTGAGGGACATGAGTGTCCTAGATGGAATTTGCCCATCCTGCGTAACAGGATAAATGTCTATGGGCCCAATATTGAACTGGACAAGGATGACACGGTCTATACCTTGTGTTCAATATAGACATAAGGGCAAAGGGGTAATTATACACATAATTATTATCACAAGAGGTTTTGTCAGATCACATGACATTTTCGTGACTTGGGTAGTAGTGATGTGTTGCTAGATACCGCTCACTGTTTATTATGTTAAATGCGTGATTTAATATAATTGCCAACGTCGCGAAAACCTACAGGGTCACACACAAAGGACGGATTGATAAGAGATAGAGTAACTAAGGAACATCGTAAGGTACGGTGCACTTAAGTGGAATACGAAATATGGTAAGGTATCAAATACTTAAGTGATTTTGGCATATTATGAGATATGGGCCAAAATACACTTAAGTGGGCTTTTTAGCTTGAAGCCCACACAAGTGGTTCTATAAATAGAACCCTTGGGTAAAAGCATTGTCACTCCACTCAGACTCAAACTCAAGTGAAGACTTGGAGTTTCGTTTCCCTCTCTCTCTCTCACTCAAAGCCTTCATTCGTACCAGCTAGCACTGAGATTGAAGGAATCCGTTCGTGTGGACTGAGTAGAGACGTTGTCATCGTTCAACGTTCGTGATCGCTCCGTGGATTTGTATCCAAGGTTTTGATCGTTACAAGAGATCTGCACCAAAGGTTTGAATCACCACAAGAGGTAACGATTCTATCACCGATCATGCCCATTCGTAAGGATCACTAAATGGCGAAATTTTTAAATTCCGCTGCGCCTTGGATGGCAATTCTCCATCACTATGCTCATTAAACATACCACACATAAAAAATATGCAAAAGAGTGTGGCCTAATCTCATCCATACTCATGTTAATCTTTCAATCAACTAGCATTAGGACTTTGAGATGTCATTGGCCAATGGAAATAAATGGATGAAGAAGGGGAATTAGAGGAAGAGGTAAGGGGATGAATGAGACCACAAATTGGTCAAAGGAGGACTTTTACCAAATTAATATTATTCATTCATTTTGGGAGATGGAATATGCATTCCATCAATCCCCTAAATCCAATAATATTAACTTGACAAAGTCAAATCAACCTTGACCAAGGCCCAATAACAGATGAGAAACTCCAACAAGTCAATCCAAATTGTCAACATAATTAAAATGGCATTTATTCAATTAAAAATATTAAAATAATGCATTAAATTCAAATATGTTTTATCCAAATCCTAAAATCACATTAAAACACCAAATAAATGGCCATGTCATTTATCATAGGTCAAACAAGGTCAAAGTACCTTGGATAAAAAATTTCATAATTTTTGGACACTTAAAAATATTTTTAAACAATTAAATACAAATGAGAAACCAATTAATTCATGAAAAATATTAATAATGATCCAAAAAATAATTTTAATTTAGAATATGAAAGAGAAAAATATTTGAAAATTTCTAGTGAAAGTCCCATATTTTTTGGATCAATATTAAATTTATTATGAATTATTGAAAATAATGGAATTAAATGGGATTTCAGAAAATGCTAAAATACGTGGACCATCAGATCTCCCTCATTAATTGAGGTGGCAGATCTGATGATCCACAGCGCGCGTTGCACCAAAGTCCTAGTCAATTGCGTGGCAAACATGGTATTTATAAGGAACGACTGAGATTATAACATGGAGATTGGATCCCATGGCTCAGACCTAAGACACCTCATCACCGGAGCCAGAGCTCCGGTTGTCTTCTCCGGTGAGCTTCGCCGGACTGGTCAACATGAACCATCACCAAAATTTCAAACAGGGACATGATTTTAAAGAGAAAACATCATTGAGCACGAATATCACCTCCATTTCTTCCAATTCCACTATATTGAGAGATATGTGGAATTGAAAAATGAGGTTCATGATCTGAGTTGCTTCGATTTGGCCTCAAAGCAACTCAAACACCTTGCCTACATTGGTAGGACTTCAGCCAACACAATAATCAAGAGAATTGAGCAAGAAACAAGGAGAATCAAAGAGATCAAATTTTCTGCAAATTACCTTCAATGGAGGTCTGAGCTTGCTAGATCTTGATCTGAATCGTGCTTGGCTTCACTTCAATTGCTCGCAGAAGAGGAATGTAATGGCTTAGAATCAATGGACTCCTGGAGAATTCAATTCCAAAATAGTGGAGATTCAAGCTCAAATTCAACTGAATTTTTCAGGTTTATCCTCTCAATGTAAAGGGTTTTCTGTGGGGATTCAAAGCTGGCGCAAGGTGTGTGTGATTTCTGAGCTTGAGGGATTCAATTTATAGAGAATTCAAATGGTATTTGCACACTCACTCAACTTTCTAATTTTGGCAAAATGATGCAAGCGTGGTGCATGGGCGCGCATAGGCCCATGAAATGATTGTTTGAAAGTCCAAAATGAAGTTCATATGCATTGGAGATGGATTAGTTTGCAAGGCAATTGTGCATTGTTGTTTGAAGTTTGATCCATGACACATGATACCAACCTGTTTAAGCCATGCGCAACCTATGTATTTCTCATCCAAAATACATGAATGTTAGCTCTTTAGAAAGGTGAGATCAAGAGGAAGAAGTTTTATGTTGAACAATTTTTCATTTGGAGCTTGGAACTTGGAGATATTTGAGGTGGAAGTTTGGAAAAATTTGACATATCAAAATTTTTCTAAGTGTCAAGCCATATGTCTTAATGTTCCTCCTTGCTTAACTTTTTATAGGAGCTTCAAATGAGAAAGGTGTCTTCATCAAAGTTGTAGCTCTCTAAAAGAACTTAAAAATGGTCACACATTTCATGTCATTTGGATTTGAAATGATAGAGTTATGCATTTTTGAAGTTTGGTAAAATCACTTGATCAATGGTATAAGTTAAAAGTGACCTATAATGTAGCCTCATATCACATGTGCAAATAAGTTGAATTAGCTATCACTCCAAACATCAAAGATGAAGTAGACACATTGAATTTTATTGTGAAACTTGGAAATCTTTCATCTCATAAAAATTGAGCAAGTTATGGCCTTGGGAAGTTGACTTTCAAATTAGGGTTTAGACAAAATGACCTATAATGTTTCAACATAGAAAATGATTTTCCAAGCAAAACCAGCTCTAGGTCTCAACATGAAAGTTGTTTATAATGTCATTTAGAGTAAGTTTTCCCTTGTAATCATTTCCATATGGTGAAAATTATAGGAGATAGGGTCTAGGGAGACCCAGTTTTGATCAGATGAATTCATCTGGCCAACCACCATTAACCAACTTGCTAATCTTCAATTCTCTTGACTTTCCTTGCTCATGGTAGATCATATATGCATAAGATGATGAAATTTGAAGTGTCCCTTGAGAAATTTGATCAATTGGTGAGATAGCTTGTTGGAGAAATTACTTAAGATACCCAGTCAAACTAGGGTTTCCAAGGTAAATCACCCTGAAACTCTTGAAGCAAACTTGATCAATATAACATGTAGAAGCAAATGGGACTCATATATGATGATCATAACCATTCTTAAGTTGATTATTGATTGTGTTCTTTGTTCATGAGGGTCTCAAACCCTAGATGTGATCAATGAATCAAGGAGATCATGCTCCTACCTACAAAAGAGTTAGATAGATACAAAGACAAATTTTGGTATTTTAGTTAGTAAAATGATAATATACAAGTATGATATAATCACAAAGTGCTTGGTGATCTCTCCCAAAAAAAACCCAATGAGAAAGGGTAATGAGGATGCCAAGGTATGATCCCAATGCTAATGCTTATGATGAAATTGGATGAGGGATCTTAGGGTCAAAATTGCCACAAAGGAAAAGAAATCAGAGAGACCGAAAGTCCGCAGGAGTATAATGCATTCCATAAGGAAAACTCACTGGGGAGACAGAGACTCTGAGTGGATAAAAGGGACTTATGCATAGGCCAGGCTATGACTTAAAACTACTGGGGGACTCGAGGGAATCCATATAGAAATGGAAAGACTCATCCAGGGAAACCAACATCCTTTGCAAGGGATGCGAATAGATCAGGATAAAACTGAAATAGTCGACTCATGCAGGGGAAAGTGATTTCACTAAGGAAATGTTCACTCAAATCAACTGAAGAAGAAATAAACTTCAACACCGGAGGATCAGAAATCTATTACCTAGTACCTGCTACTGGGTAAGGAGATAACAAAGATCTGACAGAGAGGACATCCGTCATCGGTTAGGATGAACATATCAAGGATGACTCGCTGGGAACCGCCAGGAGGAAGTATTCATTACCGGTTACTGGGTAAGAATAGCCTTGCTGGGGAGAACTGCAGAAGATAGGATTTACAACTACCAGTTACTGGGAAGAAGACCAACCAAAGAGAAAATTTGTCACCGGTTAAAGTGAACATATCAAGGATAGACTCTAAAAATGGGAACAATAGGATTTACAACTACCTGTTTACTAGGTAGAATACCAATCAAAGAGAAGATCCGTCACTGGTTAAAGTGAACATATCAAGGATAGACTCTGTTGAGGAGATAAAATAGGAATTACATCTATCAGTTACTGGATAGAGTACCACTCAAGGAGAAGAAAACCCGTCATCGGTTAAGATGAACATATCAAGGATTAACTCTCTGAGGAACAAAATAGGGATTACAACTACCTTTTTACTGGGTAGAATACCAAAGAAGAGAATATTCGTCACTGGTTAAAGTGAACATATCAAGGATAGACTCCGCGGGGGAAATAAAGATATTCGTCACCAGGGTAAGATGAACATATCAAGGATTTTCTTTCAAGGGACTCTACTGAGGAGACCAAAGGGTACTTTTGTCGGGTATTGGGCAGGAAGTAACAAAATGCAAACTAAGAAGAATATTACCGGTTACTGGGTAATATACTCTTAGCGGACCAAAATAACTATCTAGGTAAGAGCTAGAAAGAAAACGGTCAATCAAAACTCAACCCAATGAGGACATAACTCAAGGGGAGTGATTCCATCTAGAAAATTCGCTGGAGGGGAAACTGAAATAAAAATCATCCACGAGGAAGCAAAACTCAGTGAGGAAACAGAGAAAGGTTAAAGTCTTTTCTGCTTAGGGGGCTGACACTCTATAATTGAAGGAGGACAGACACCAGATTTGGTATGGGGATAAACTACCGCCATAACAAAGAATAAAAATCTCAAACAAATCAAAAAATGAAGATGCAGGATATGAAAATCATGATTTTATATGCGTATATGTATATGTATATATGGTGATTATGTTGACAAAACGATCAAGAAGGATACAGAGGTGTCGCAAAGAAATTGAACCACCAGTACAATCCTCGGTCAATCCACAAAAATCATGGAGACAAACTGTTGGAGAATAGGGAGATCAAAATCCCAAAGGCTCAAACCATGATGGGGAGGGAGATCTACTGAGGATAAAACATCCAAACTGTAGGGAATTTTAGGTCAACACCATAAAAATGGGAGACAACCCTATTGGAGAACAAAACCAAAAGCTGCTCGGGAACCAGGAGGAAACTCTGACTGGGAACAACGATACGACAATTGGTGGGGACACCAAAGCGATCTAATGGGGAGAGATCAAACGTCTTCTGATGAAGATCTACCTACTGAGGAAATATGAACTCCACTGGGAAGGTCAAAACTCTGTTGGGGACAAGGACATGCCACAGGGCATCTGAATCAACCAACTCAACTAGGGAAAAAGAAAGAAACTCCACTAGGGAACAAACACTCCACTGGGGAACTGAATCCGCTAGCTGAGGATAACAACACTCTGCTTAGGAAATGAATCAACACTAATGTCTAGAGATACCCGAAGAGTTACTGCTTGGGGAACCTCAGATGCTTCGCACATAAGAACTTGCTTCTTACTTAAATGTTGTTGATATTCTTTTTACTTGCTTTGGAAAAGTTCTTGCTTTTATATTTTTAAAGAAAACTTCGTTTTAATTTAAAATTTTAATTTTTAAAATGATCATAATAAAATTTAAAACTATTGGCTGAAGTAAATAAGAGTATAAACAATTGGATAAAGGCTCAAATTTATTTAATAGGATGGTAGTCAGTAAATGACAAGACTCCATAAATTTTACAAAGTTGAAAATGGTAATATACAACGAAAAGGGTTACATTGAATACAAATGATCCTTAATCCTTCTACCAAATCTTGATATCCACTATGCTCTTGACCGCTGTTGGGAATGAATCGATGTCAACCCTTATGCTCAAACAAGTCTTCAAAACACCAAAGATCAGTAGAATGCAGTTACTTGCCATAATCCCTAATTTTTGCATAAGTTTCCCCAAGGTGAGGTACCCAACTTATCGGGAAATTCTTTTCTGTTTTTATGTCTCTAATTTTTGCCTGGATCGCCCTTTCGGGTTTTCAATCCACCGAGACACTCTTTTTTGCCTAAGCCGCCCTTTCGGGTTTTCAACTTAGCGAGCTGTTCTTTTCTTTTTTTTAGGCGAAGTATTTCTTGACTGCATCTGTGTTCATAGGAGGAGTGAGCTCTTCACCATCCATAGTTTTAAGAATCAATGCACCGCCTGAAAAGGCTCTCTTGACAACATATGGGCCTTCATAATTGGGAGTCCATTTTCCTCTGGAATCTGGCTTGAACGATAAAATCTTATTGAGCACAAGGTCACCTTCTCTGAACACATGAGGTTTGACCTTCTTATCAAAAGCTTTCTTCATTCTCTGCTGATACAACTGACCATGACACATGGCAGTCAATCTCTTCTCTTCTATCAAATTCAACTGGTCGAACCTGGTCTTACACCATTCAGCTTCAATCAACTTGGCTTCCATGAGCACACGCAACGAAGGAATCTCAACCTCTATGGGGAGCACTGCTTCCATACCATATAAGAGAGAGAAAGGGGTTGCCCCTGTTGAAGTGCGGACGAATGTATGATACCCAGGCAAAGCAAATCGGAGCATCTCAGGCCAATCCTTGTACGTGACAACCATCTTCTGGATAATCTTTTTAATGTTCTTATTCGCAGCTTCAACAACCCCATTCATCTTGGGTCTACAGGGAGAAGAATTATGGTGTGCAATCTTGAAGTCTTTGCAAAGGGCTTCCACCATATTGGTATTCAAGTTCGATCCATTATCAGTAATGATCTTACTTTGCACACCATAACGGTATATAATCTGATTCTTGATAAACCTTACAACAACTTGCTTGGTTACATTTGCATACGATGCCGCTTCAACCCATTTTGTGAAGTAGTCAATTGCCACCAAAATGAAACGATGTCCATTCAAAGCTTTGGGTTCAATCGTCCCAATCATATCAATTCCCCACATGGAGAAGGGCCATGGGGAAGAGATAACATTCAATAGTGTTAGAGGAACATGAATCTTATCAGCATAGATTTGACACTTGTGGCATTTCTTCACAAATTTGCAACAGTCAGATTCCATTGTCAGCCAATAGTAACCTGCTCGCAACATCTTCTTCTCCATTGCATGTCCATTGGAATGAGTACCAAAGGAACCTTCATGCACTTCGGCCATCAACAAGTCTGCTTCGTGTATATCCACGCATCTGAGCAAAACCATGTTGAAGCTTCTCTTGTATAATACATCACCATTCAAGTAGAAATTATCGGCTAATCTTCTCAAAGTCTTCTTATCTTTCAAAGATTCCCCAGGCGGGTAAATCTGACTTTGGAGGAAACATTTGATGTCGTAATACCACGGCTTCTTATCTTTGATCTCTTCAACAACAAACACATGAGCTGGCCTATCAAGACATATCACAGATAAATTGGGAACTTCATTCCAATACTTCATTATAATCATTGATGCAAACATTGCGAGAGCATCTTCCATCCGGTTCTCATCTCAAGGAATATGATGAAACTCAACCTTTGTAAAGAAAGTTGAAATCCTCCTCGCATAATCTCTATATGGTATCAAACCGGGTTGATTCGTATCCCATTCTCCTTTGATTTGATTAACAACCAAAGCGGAATCACCGAAGAAGTCCAAATATTTGATTATGAGATTCATGGCCTCTTCAAGCCCCATAATGCAAGCTTCATATTCTGCCATGTTGTTTGTACACTTGAAAGTCAATATAGTTGTAAACGGTAGATGCGTGCCTTGAGGAGTAATAATCACTTCCCCAATGCCATTTCCATATTGATTAACAGCTCCATTAAATACCATGCCCCAGCGGGAACCAGGTTATGGCCCTTCTTCTAGCAATGGTTCATCACAATCTTTCATTTTCAAGTACAAAATCTCTTCATCAGGAAAATCATATTGCACTGACTGATAATCTTCAATTGGTTGGTGAGCCAAATGGTCAGCCAAGATACTACCTTTGATCGCTTTCTGAGATCGGTATTCAATATCATACTCTGATAACAACATCTACCAACGGGAAATTCTCCCAGTTAAAGCAGGCTTCTCAAATATATACTTGATTGGATCCATTTTGGATATCAACCAAGTAGTATGATTCAACATATACTGACGCAGACGCTTAGCAGCCCAAGCCAATGCGCAACAAGTCTTCTCAAGCATTGAATACCGAGTCTCACAGTCGGTGAATTTCTTACAGAGATAGTAAATTGCAAATTCTTTCTTCCCAGTCTTATCTTGCTGACCAAGAACACAACCCATACTATCTTCTAGCACAGTCAAATACATGATCAACGGTCTTCCTTCAACAGGTGGAGACTGTAAGACCCTAATTTTGACCCTAAGATCCCTCATGGCATCATATCATTTGCACATTGCATTTGCCTCAAGGATCATAGCATCTTGACTCCTTACCCTAGGGTGGGACTTGTGTGAGTTGGTTTGAGACCACCAAGCATGATTGAATTGTATATTATTTCTTTTCTTATTTTTTTTACTAATTAAAAGCACAAAAATATGTCACTAACATCTTTTGTTTTGTAGCTTGAGCAATCATAAGATCTGAGGCTCCTAGGAGGCCCTATGCTCAATGATATGGCCAGATGAAGTTGAAAGCAAGCATGACAATGGTTCACAAGGCTCTCAATCATCATATATGCCTCCCAAGTATCTCAATTTGTCAATTTGATCAAGATAAATCAAAGGGCTTGAGGCTTGTTTCCCAAGGAAACCATAATTCATCTGTGCATCAAATGTGCCTTGCTCATGAAACAACCTCAACGCATGATCAAATACAAGCAAGGGAAGTTCTTTAATTTATCATTTCATGCATACTTGAGCTTATTTGAGTGTCCTCAATCATCAATTCATTAAGATTTAAAGTTTGGACTTGAGAAGTTGATCAGTCAATTCATCTGACTATTTTTGAAATCCACTGAGACCTAACTCTTAATGTGTTTGTCAAATGAAGATGACACCAAGAGAAACAATGTTCTTAAAAACCATATGAACAACTTTAATTTTAATCAAAAATTTATTTAAATCTTGGAAGGTCATCATCCATTTCAAAACATTATAGGTCATTTTGACTGAAACTCTAATTTTGGGTCAACTTCCCAAGGACCTAACTCACTCATTTTTCATGATTTTGAGGTGGGATCAAATGAATTGGAAATTTTAGGATGTCTACTTCATTTGTTATGTTGAACAAATTTTCATAATCCTAAAATAAATACATGTGATAATACAAAACATTATAGGTCACTTTGGACCAAAGTCATTGAAATGTGAAAAAGTCCAACTTCAAGTGCCCATAAATTTCTCATCAAAACTCCAAATGATGACAAGTTTAAGTCCAAATTGATTTTCTGGAAAAGATCTACAACTTTGACGTTGAAGGTTTTGTCATTTGAGGCTTGCATCACTGAAACAGAAGGGCTTGAAGTTGGTCCATTTTGGCAAAATTCACATGAACATGTTTTGTACATTGAACTTCATGGCCTATTTTCATTAATTTCCCAATTCCAAATGGATTTATGTTCAACATAACAATTGTTCCTCATGTCAAGACTTTTCCAACCATTACCCACAAGGCCATGTTCCATTTTGGTAAGATGCACTTTCAAAGAGGGGAAGATTTATGTGCATTTTTGGAAACAATGTTGGAAGTTCATGCACACTCCAATTCAATTACATTTGCACGTCAAACCAAATAAATATGACTTCAGCGTACCAAATCAATTGTATTTGGGCCTCCCATGCGCCTGTACAGGCCCATGCATGGAGGCCCTCACTTCATGCACACATGAATTTTCCATGCCTTGCATAATGCTTCACTATAAATACAAGTGCTCAGCCTCATTCATGATCAACCTTAAGGCGCCTTACATGTTGCAGAAGTGAATCCCCACACCTCACCAAAGGAATTTTTGCATTTCACTTCAATTTTTCAGATCCAATTTTCAACTTCCTTGGTTGATTATTGGACTCTAATTCCTTAGCCTAGCCTTATTTCCATATCAAGAACAAGCTGCTACCAAGAATTGGGAAGGATCGTGCTTCATAGAGCTGTACTTCAAAGGTTGTTGTTCAAACTTTTTCATTTCGAAACTCACTGCTCATGCTTATTGCTTGTGTTTGTTGGCTCCTCTGAAGTCCTCTCATAAGAGGAAATTGAATTGTGTACTTAATTTCATAAATCCATCAAGTTCAGTTTGAATACCATATTTTTCTCTTTCTATGAGAGTCTAAAGGAGAAACCAATGACACATGGGTGATGTACATCACCCTAGCTTTCCAATGATATGAGGATCTTCCATTTTGGTTGAGATTTTGTAACCTGCAAATGCACCGGAGTTCATGTACTCGCCGGAGAAGACGGTGGTGTACACCACCGTCCCTTTACCAGATTGAATTTGGACCGTGTGATTGCATCTCCAGATCTAATCCATGCCATTCATTGTTATGACTTTTTTAAATGCATTATGTTTATCAGTTGACTAAAGCCTACCATGAGCGCGCACATGAGGATCCTTGGATGTGCCACCTCATTTAATGAGGTTGATCCAACGCGCCAGGATTTTTGGCAATTTCTGATTTTTTTTCTATTTTATTTTCGTTTATTTCATTTTATTTCAAAAATTCATATCTCTTTCATTTTAAATCCAAAAATATATGGGACCAATTGAATTATTTCCCTTTTTAATTCTAGTTTCTAAAAATGATTTTTAATATTTTTTATTTTGTCATTTGATATTTTTTGTGAATTTTCTCTTTTCTGGTTATTTTTAATTCATTTTAAATAGTTTCCAATATTCAAAAAATGCAAAAATATTTTCTTAACATCTTTGAATGATGATGAATCTATGAAAAATATTCTCATCAATTTTTTAATTGATTTGCGATTTATTTGAGATTTTAGTTGAATTATGTTATTTTTTATTCATTTTTAATTGTTTAAAATTAGTTTCTAGTTTCTAAAAATGCTGAAATTTTTTGTCAAACTTGGTTTGACCTTGTTGAACTTAGGATGATCCATTTGGACTTTTCAAAGTTGATTTGAGATGGATTTGAAGTTTGACCTTTAATTGATTATTTTAATTCAAGTTTTATTTTAATTCTCAAAAATACCAAAAATATTTTATTTGTTTCTTGACTTCTAAGTTTCAGCTTGCTTCTATTTATCATTGATTGACTTTGATTCCATTCATGTTTGGTCAATGTGTGTTAGTTGTTTCATTTGAATTTCAATTTATGTACATTCTTATTCATCTTCTTCTTCATCTCTTTTCTTTTTTATCAATGAGTTAAAGATTGGTGGTTATCCTTGACATATGGGAGGCTTAACATTCCTTGATTCAAATCTAATTCATCTTGATCAAAGATCAAGTGAATGGCTTTGAATTGAGGATAGGTTGCTTCTTGGTCAAGCAAAAAAGCTAAATCAATACAAGATCATTCTTCTTTTCTTTTGGCATGGCAAGTTTTAGGAGCTTGGCTTACTAGTCATGGTCTCTAACTTGTGTTTGTTGCCTATAGTTTTATTGACCGGCCTCAGATAGGTGTGACTACTACATTAGTCCACTTACGATTACTTAACATAGCGCTAAATTGCCTTATGACACACTAACACTAACTAATGACCACTAATTTTTAATTCAAGTCATTTAATTCTTGCAATTTACTTTAATGCAATTTAATATTCTTGTACATTAATTCACTTGCTTTTTCCCTTTGCTCACTTGAGCTCATGTTTATGTTAATGCAATTTGCCTTTTGCTCACTTGAGCACAATATTGTGTATATACTATTGTGCTTGTTTTGTTTTGATTGTGTGAACCAAATGCAAATGGACAAAAGAACTTAGTTTTTAGGACATTCCCTATGCAAATGGAGTCAAAGATCAACTAGGCCTCATGCCTTTAGAATGCTATAAAAGAAAAAAAAATGTCAAAGAGAAACTAGGCCTCATGCCTTTAGAATGCTTAATCTTGAAGAAAACTTTGAAAGGACCAAAATTCTAAACTCCCCCTTGTCCATTCTTTCTATTGTATTGTGGAACTTTTTTATTTGTGTGTTCTTGTGCTAGGGATCCCAAATTTGAGCCAAGTGGAAGAACCATTGTCATGAGCATCTAAAGTGAGAGATACAAAGGCCATTGGAAGATTCCTAGGAGCTTGATTGATTTGTGTGTTTAATTGCTTGAGTTATTTGCTTATTTCTTGTTAATTCCAAAGGATTGGAGCTACTTGGATCATCATTATGATCTCAAGAAGGGAACTCCAATGTGGTTTTATTTCTCTTCCTTCATCTTTGTATGTCTAGGACTTAGTCATTCTTCTTCTTCCCTCCACTCTAACCCAAGCCAAACTTTTGTGTAAACATTAATATTGTTTTAAAAAATTAGAAACCTAAGCATTATGCTTTTGATTTTTCAAACTATTTTCATAACACTTATTTTGAATTGAATCCTAAGTCAACCTTGACCTTTTTGTAAATACTTTTCATGTGGTAAATACAACTCACTAAATTGTTTTTTTTGTGGTTTCAATGGCCACTTCTTGCCAAAGCTTTTCATAGACATTAGCTATTAGGTTTGAGTTATCCTTGAGGTTGATATAATACTCACCTATATCCTTAGTGATGGACTATAAGACTTTCATGCTTATTATAGGGTTAACCCCTTACTAGCATGTTGAAGCTCTCCTCACATGGTGGATTTGTGGTTTTAGGTTGAGTTTTCTCCCTTTGATAGCAAAAGACCTTAAGGCTTTTGACCAATCAATTCACCAACTTCTTTTGAGATTTTTACCCCGAACTACGAGGTTTTGATCCTAATATTTTTTAAGATGGTAGGTAGGCAATGAGTTTATCCATTCAAACACAAAATTATAAATAACTTGTATATTCTTCTCTTATCTCCCCAATCATGTTTGCACAAATATTTTTTCACAAATACCAACCTACCTTACAACATTAGTGAAAAGGGCTCCCCTAGAGTACTAAGGATGTTTTGGATGCTTAAAACCTTCCCATTGCATAACCAACCCCCTTACCCAGATCTTTGACATTTTTATTAGTTTTTGATTTGATAAAACTTCTCGGTTTTTGTTCACTTTCTAAACTTTCCTTTGGATAAATAGAAGTGCGGTGGCGACTCGATTTGTATGATTTACTTCTGATTTAGTCAATAAATCTAAAGGTAACGAATACCCCGCTACAGAGACAAAATCGGAGGCTCAAGCAAATATTCTTTGATATTATCAAATGCTTTCTGGCAATCTTCGGTCCAATCACAAGACTGATTTTTCCAAAGAAGCTTGAATATAGGCGCACATGTGGCAGTCATGTGGGAAATGAATCTGGAAATATAATTCAAGCGGCCGAGAAAACCTCTGACTTGCTTCTCAGTTTTGGGCGCAGGCATCTCTTGTATTGCTTTGACCTTGGCATGATCAACTTCAATACCCTTCTCGCTGACAATAAAGCCCAACAACTTACCAGAACGAACACCAAAAGTACACTTATTGGGATTCAAGCGGAGTTTATACTTCCTCAAACGCTAGAATAGCTTCAACAAATGCTCAACATGTTCCTCTTCATCAATTGATATAGCAATCATGTCATCGATATATACTTCAATCTCTTTATGCATCATATCATGAAAAAGAGTACTCATTGCTCTCTAGTAAGTTGCACCAGCATTCTTTAGACCGAAAGGCATCACTCTATAATAGAATGTTCCCCAGGGTGTAATGAATGTGGTCTTCTCCATATCCTCGGGTGCCATCTTAATCTGATTATATCCAGAAAATCTATCCATAAATGAAAAGACTTTGAATTTAGCAGTATTGTCTACCAGCATGTCAATGTGTGGCAGAGGGAAATCATCTTTCGGACTGGCTTTATTCAAATCTCTATAGTCAACACACATGGGGACTTTTCCATCTTTCTTCGGCACGGGCACAATATTGGCCACCCACTATGGATACTCAGCAGTCACAAGGAAACCGACATCAATTTGCTTATGAACTTCCTCTTTGATTTTCACAGCCATATCTGGACGCGTTCTTCTCAACTTTTGCTTGATTGGCGGGCATTCTGGCTTCAATGGAAATCTATGCTCCACAATATCAGAATCCAAACCAGACATGTCTTGATAGGACCAAGGAAACACATCTAAATACTCTCGAAGAAGATCAATCAATCCCTTCTTAGCATCTGGACACAGTCGAGACCCAATCTTGACTTCCTTCTGTCGCATCGCGCGAAAAACCGGCGAGAAAAGAAAGAAACAACAGAGCCGCCACCGTGCGTTATTTATCCCAAAAGAGGGAAAGGAAACGCTCGAAGTAAACCTGGAAAAGAACATGGTCTCGCGACCAAAGAGGATGAAAAATGTGGTTTGTAGGAAAAAACCCCACCAAATTTGGCCTTATGGTTTGAGAGATATGGCTTGTTGAAGTTCAAAAATTGGTGAAAATGATTTGATCATATCTTGACAACCACACATGGGATTTGAGAGTTCTTGGACTTTTTGAAAATGGGGGAACAAGACCTTCAACTTTCATGTTGGGCAAAAAATTCATTTGAAGCTTGTATCATGATGTAAGTTTAAGATCAAGAAGTTTCCATTTTTGGCAATTGAAATTACAGGTCCAGTTTCTATTTTTGGGAATCTTCTGATTGGCTTCAAATTCTTCCATGATGTTGATTGCCATGCTACATGAGGCCTATTAGGACATGAATAAGCTCCCTCAAACCATTTCCATCCATCAAATCCAAAGAATCAACCACAGTTGACCAACTTTGACTTTCTAGGGTTTTGGACTTGACTGTGCACTTCTGATGAATTCCAAACCCTAGTTCCTTGAGATTTTGACTTCGAATGATGTCCCAAGACATATGAACTCTTGATGATTGATCATGGTGCCCAAATTCCACAAGAATGGCCACCATCCACTGCTTTGATTGACTGTTGACTTTTTAGGGTTTTGACCTGGTTGTGCATTGACTGCTGACCTCTGAGCCTTCAACCCTTGACTTAAACATTTCAAATAGACCTCCAGGTCATGTGAATTTGATGGACAAACCCTAGGGCTTTTGCTCTGTGAGAAACAACTTTGCTTGATTGATGGGCTGATCTCCTGATCAGTTTGACCTAATTTCTGCTTGCTTGCTCTTGAGGCAACTGGGGACAGTGCAATGCTATGCAATGTGTCATGATATGCTATGACCTAATATGAAATGGTATGCACAATGATAGGTGCAAATTTGAGGTGCTACAGCTGCCCCTATTCAATCAGCTGGGAACCCGAACGGATGATAGCAGTGGCTGTCAGACTTTCAGGGTAAACAGGGATTGAATACAAAAGAACCGTAGAAATTTGCACCGACTGGATATGATACAAAGGGAACCACGTCATTTACCGATGACAACTGCACGACAGCTTCAGAAAAACAAAACCATTTACCGATGGTTAAAGAACTGGAACCTTGATATTTACCGATATCAACTTCAGCACGACCATTTACCGATGGCGGCTGGGGGAAAACAATCTTCTGAAAAAACAAAACCATTTACCGATGGTTAAAACTTGATATTTACCGATATCAACTTCAGCAAAACCATTTACCGATGGTTGCTGGGAAACAAATGATGTTGGAAGGAAGCGAGACCATTTACCGATGGTGGCTTCAAAGCAAACTTGATATTTACCGATATCAAGGCCATTTACCGATGGCTGCTGCAACTGGGAATTCGATATTTACCGATATCGAAGAAAACCGGGCCATTTACCGATGGCATCCTCACTGGGGAGGAACAAAATCTTTGGTGATACCAGACAAGACGTTTACCGACGACTTCTGGGGATTTTGATTTATTGGCAAAAGAACAAAGAAAGACCAGACATTTACCGATGACTGGGATGAGACACGATGTTTACCGACATCGAAAGATGATGTTTACCGACATCAAAAAGAATGACCAGACATTTACCGATGACTGGGATGAGAAATTTATTGGTGAGACAAACAAAATATTTGCAACTGAAAACCAGATAGGACATTTACAGACGACTCTACTGGGGATTTCTGTTGGGGATTTATCAGACATTTACCGATGACTGAGGGAAAGACTCGATGTTTACCGACACCGAAACAATGGTGTTTACCGACACCAAAAAAAATGACCAGACATTTACCGATGACTGGGTGAGACTCGATGTTTACCGATATCGAAAGATGATGTTTACCGACATCAAAAGAAATGACCAGACATTTACCGATGACTGGGTGGGACTCGATGTTTACCGACACCGAAACAATGGTGTTTACCGACACCAAAACAAAGAAGACACACGCGGGTGTTGACGTGACACTTACTGATATCACAAGAATAGAATCTGGGATATGTTGAAGCAAGGCTGATCACTTGCGGGGGTCTCACTGGGGAGAAACAAACTTTTTGTCTTTATCGGGTGAGGAAATAAACCTCTGTCACCATCGGGTGAGGAAATAAACCTCTGTGGGGATAATCAAATCTGAATGCTGTCGAAGCAACTGTAGCTGACTTGGTGCGTTGATGTGGAACAAAGATGATCCGCCTCTGCCGGGGAATGCGGTCTGATGTGGTTTCGAACACATGAATGCATATGTTTGAATTTTTCTATGGCGTAATGCTCCATATGGAATGGAAATGCTACGCAGTTTGAGGATGCAATGATTACTATATGCAATGCAATATGATGAGAACTCTGCGGGGAGAGATACACAGGTCGACTGTGCTGAGGAATCCTCAGGATAAATCCGCTGGGGGAAACAATACAGCTGCTGGGGAACCAACAATACCATTCCTCTAGGGGAAGATAAGGCAGCTCGCTGGGGAGTAAGAAAGCAACTCTGTTGGGGAAAAATGAATCAACTCTGCTAGGGAGAAATACAGGTAGTCTGCTGGAGAGAGTCCAACGAATCCACACAAACTTCCGCTTGGGGAAATAATTGCTCTGCTGAGGAAATAGCTATTCCACTGGGGAAGATAAACCAAGAAACTCTCTGGGGATAAGGCTCATACAAACCTCAAGTATGATGAACTCTGCTTCGGGGAATATCTGTTACTCTGCCGGGGACGACCCACAATGTTCACAAATAAAAATAACTCAGCTGGGGATGCAGATATCGACCTGCTACGGACACCTGTCCAATCCACTGGTGGGATGAACTCTGCTGGAGAAATAATTGCTTCGCTGGGGAAGGCTCAAACAAAACATAACTAGGAGAATGATTCTGTCTGGGGAAGCACTGCTGGGGAATGCTCACAGGTAACGACCTTACTGGGGAAGATATTCACAGGTGACGACCTGCAAATCAGGACAACAGATGCCCCAGGGAGTACATGGACAAGATACGGTCAAGTGTCCTTAACATTCAAAATGATTTTCAAATGTTTTAATCTTTCTGCACGTCATTGTGTAGCCTTCATGTTTTTATATGCAATGTTTATCAAAAATTCGGACGTTTTTGCAAACAAAACAGTAAAAGTGAAAACAAGAGAGCAATTTATCTGAATAACGACTTTTATTGATTGAAAGTGTGCCTAAAAAGGCAAATACATTGGGAAGCAATTCCTAAGAAAGAGGTAATTGCGCACAAAAGGAAAATAAACTATCCTAATGGCAATGTGAACACGGCATTCACTGTTTCCCAACTCTGTTATAACTCATAGATCATCAGTTTCCTCCCAATTCCTTGCTTTCTGAGAAGACTGACTGGACCGATCACATCTGTCGAGATGGTAGCTGACGAAGCATGATGAAGTACAGATAACTCAGACTGTAGTCTCCGCTTTAATCCCTCTTTTGGCTGGACCGCCCCTTCGGGTTTTCAATCCACCGGGATACCCATTTTTGCCTAAGCCGCCCTTGCGGGTTTTCGACTTACCGGGTGTACGATTTTTCATTTTTATCCCTAACTTTTGCCCGAACCTTTTCTTTCTGTTTTTTTTTTTGGTTCGCCGGGATGCCCATTTTTGCCTGGACTCTTTTATTCTTTTTGTCCAGCGGGTCAATTTTATGCGAAGTATTTTTTGACTACATCTGAGTTGACAGGGGAAGGAAAGTCTTCACCATCCATAGTTGTAAGCATCAAGGCTCCACCGGAGAAGACCTTCTTCACAACATATGGACCTTCGTAATTAGGAGTCCACTTGCCCCTGTTATCTGTACCGGGAGGAAGGATCCTCTTCAAAACTAGATCGCCAGTTTGAAATGTTCGAGGACGCACTTTCTGATCAAAGGCTCGCTTCATCCTTCTCTGATACAACTGCCCATGGCAAACAGCTGCTAACCGTCTCTCTTCGATAAGGCTTAACTCATTAAACCTTGTACGAATCCACTCGGCTTCGTCCAGCTTGACATCTAATAACACCCTCAGCGAAGGGATCTCCACTTCAACTGGTAGGACCGCTTCCATACCATATACAAGGGAGTAGGGGGTTGCCCCGGTCGACGTACGTACTGAAGTACGGTACCCATGCAAAGCGAAAGGCAACATCTCGTGCCAATCCTTGTACGTAACGACCATCTTCTGCACAATCTTCTTGATGTTCTTGTTTGCTGCCTCTACAGCACCATTCATCTTTGGTCTGTAAGGAGAAGAATTGTGATGTTCGATCTTGAAATCTCTGCACAGTTCTTTCATCATCTTGTTGTTGAGATTCGAACCATTGTCAGTGATGATTCTCTCGGGAACTCCATAACGACAGATGATTTCTTTCTTGATGAACCGGGCAACCACTTGTTTGGTGACGTTGGCATAGGAAGCTGCTTCTACCCATTTGGTGAAGTAATCGATCGCAACCAAGATGAAGCGATGTCCATTCGAAGCAGTAGGCTCAATCTTCCCAATCATGTCAATGCCCCACATGGCGAACGGCCAAGGCGAGTTCATGACATTCAACGGGCTTGGTGGTACATGCACCTTGTCGGCATAGATCTGACACTTGTGGCACTTCCGAGCATACTTGAAGCAATCGGACTCCATAGTCATCCAATAATATCCGGCTCTCAGCAATTTCTTCGACATTGCATGACCACCAGCGTGGGTACCAAACGAACCCTCGTGCACTTCTTGCATTAACATGTCTGCTTCGTGTCTATCCACGCATCTGAGCAAGACCATGTCAAAGTTCCGCTTGTATAGCACATCATCCTGATTCAGATAAAAGCTTCCAGCCAGCCTTCTCAGGGTCTTCTTATCATTCTTCGACGCACCCTCAGGATACTCTTGAGTCTTGAGGAAGTTCTTGATGTCATAATACCACGGTTTATCATCAATAGCATTAACAGACTCGGCTGCAAACACATATGCAGGCCTCTCAAGTCGATTCACAGCAACATGTGGCACATGATTCCACCAATGAACCTTTATCATGGAGGATAAAGTAGCCAAGGCATCAGCCATCTGATTCTCGTCTCGCGGGACATGATACAACTTCACCTTCTTGAAGAACGTCAGTATTCTTCTGGTGTAATCTCTGTACGGAATCAAATGTGGCTGATTCGTATTCCAATCTCCATTGACCTGATTGATCACTAGAGCTGAATCTCCAAATATATCAAGTGTTTTGATCCTCAGATCAATAGCTTCTTCTATCCCCATGATACAAGCCTCGTACTCAGCTTCATTGTTGGTGACGTCGAATGTCAATCTGGCAGAAAAAGGTATATGAGCACCTTTGGGATTGATCAACACTGCACCAACACCATTACCGTTCATATTCACAGCCCCATCAAACATCAGTGTCCACTTGTCATCAGGATCCGGTCCTTCCTCGACAAGCGGCTCTTCACAATCTTTCATCTTCAGATACATGATGTCTTTATCAGGGAATTCAAACATCATAGGCTGATAGTCGTCGATCGGTTGCTCGGCGAGATAGTCTGACAGAATACTACCTTTGACGGCTTTCTGAGACGTGTACTGAATGTCATACTCAGTTAAGATCATTTGCCAACGGGCAACACGTCCAGTGAGAGCCGGCTTCTCAAAGATGTATTTGACTGGATCCATCCTAGAAATCAACAGAGTAGTATGGTTCAACATATACTGCCTTAGTCGGCGAGCAGCCCAGGCCAAAGCACAGCAAGTTTTCTCGAGCAGTGAATATCTTGTTTCACAGTCGGTAAACTTTTTGCTCAGGTAGTATATGGCATGCTCTTTTCGACCAGACTCGTCATGCTGACCCAATACACACCCCATCGAAGTCTCGGTGACTGAAAGGTACATGATCAGTGGTCTCCCTGGAACTGGAGGGATAAGGATTGGAGGGTTTTGCAAGTATTCTTTGATTTTGTCAAAAGCTTCCTGACAGTCATCATTCCATTTGATCGCCTGATTTTTTCTGAGTAGTTTGAAAATTGGTTCACATGTGGCAGTTAGATGAGATATGAACCTTGCAATGTAGTTCAACCTCCCTAAAAACCCACGGACTTGCTTTTCCGTCTTTGGTTCAGGCATCTCTTGAATAGCTTTGACTTTAGCTGGATCAACCTCAATCCCTTTCTCACTGACAATGAAGCCTAAGAGCTTCCCGGATCTCACCCCAAACGTACACTTGTTCGGATTCAGCCTCAGCTTGAATTTGACCAGTCTGTCAAACAACTTCTGCAAATTTACCAGGTGCTCCTCTTCCGTCTGCGACTTCGCAATCATATCATCCACGTACACTTCGATTTCGTTGTGCATCATGTCATGAAAGAGAGTCGTCATTGCCCTTTGATAGGTAGCACCAGCATTCTTCAGCCCAAATGGCATTACTTTGTAGCAGAACGTGCCCCAAGGTGTAATGAATGTCGTCTTTTCCATGTCCTCTGGCGCCATCTTGATCTGGTTGTAGCCTGAGAAACCGTCCATGAAAGAGAATACCGAGGATTGAGCTGTATTATCCACCAATACATCAATGTGAGGTAATGGGAAATCATCTTTCGGACTCGCCCTGTTCAAATCTCGGTAATCGACACACATCCTGACTTTGCCATCCTTCTTCGGCACGGGAACAATGTTGGCAACCCACGGCGGGTAACTGGTGACAGCTAGGAAACCTGCGTCCCACTGCTTCTGAACTTCTTCCTTGATCTTGACAGCCATATCAGGACTTGTTCTGCGAAGCTTCTGCTTGACTGACGGGCATTCTTCTCGAAGAGGTAACCGATGCACCACAATGTCTGTATTCAGACCCGGCATATCTTGGTATGACCAGGCGAATATTTCCACATATTCCTTTAGCATCTCAATTAACCTCTTTTTGACAGAGTCTTCTAAAGCAGCCCCAATCTTGATCTCTCTTCTGGCGTCCTCAGTACCCAGATTGACAATTTCCAACTCTTCCTGGTGAGGTTGGATGACCCTTTCCTCTTGCTTCAGTAATCTGACCAATTCTGCAGGGAGTTCACTGTCTTCCTCACTCTCCTCTTCAGCTTGGTAGATGGGATTGTGGAAATCATACTGAGCCATAACAGAGTCGTTCACAGTGGATGCCACAAGATCATCTCTGCATGTTTAATGTTTTGTTTTCAGAAAAAGATTTCAATAAAGTCACAAAAAAACAAAAACATTGCCATTTTTATTGTTTTGAAAAGGTGGAAAACAAAAATAGAAAGATAAAGATCTCAAAATTTGATTGAAAAAAACGTCCTTTATTTATAAACATTGTAAAACATGATGTGGCCCTACAATGAACCACTACGCCTTGGGCAGAACGTAGGGTTTTCATGCAAAAATGAAAAACAAAAGAAAATTACTCTGTCAGTAGAGTAACTTGGACTACATCTTCTGCCGTCCAGTTGTTGATAACCTCGCCTGGTGCACAAGGGCGGACCCAGACATCCAAATCACGATCACTGTCTTCACCATCAGTAGCAAAGACATCTCCATGGTTCATCAGCCCGGCGCTGGTGAAGGTACTCGGACTTGCCTGTACGCTTTGCTCTGCTGCGAGAGGCTCGTACCCAATGCCGAATTTGTCTTCCTTAACAGGAAGGTCAACCATTTTGCCCCAGCCCTCAGCTTTACCGGAGTCCACGACTTCTTTGGCTTGCTTGTACGATGAAATCGAAGCTCCAGGCTTCCTCTGCTCAGCACAAGCAACCCCTTCCAACGCCACGGTCTCGAATGCCTGGCACAGGGTTTCGTGGATCTCGCCATCCACCTCAACATACTTGAACGAGGAGAGATGACTCACCAGAATCTCCTCTTCACCACAGACGGTCACGATCTGACCGTTCCAGACATACTTGAGCTTCTGATGGAGAGTCGACGAGACCGCTCCAGCTGCATGAATCCATGGACGCCCCAACAAACAGCTGTAAGTAGGCTGAATGTCCATTACGTAGAAAACGATGTCGAAGGTCTCCGGACCTATCTTCACTGGCAAAGTGACTTCACCAAACACAGACCGTTTGGATCCGTCAAAAGCACGCACGATCAGGTCGCTGGGAGTGAGCACGACTCCCTCGACATCAATCTTCTTTAAAATCTGCTTCGGAAAGACATTCAGGGACGACCCGGTGTCCACTAGCACGTGAGATAGTACTGCACCTTTGCACTCCATAGTGATGTGCAAGGCTTTGTTGTGATTGCGACCCTCAGGCGTTAGGTCTAGGTCAGTGAAACCTACACCGTGCCTGGTACTCACGTTGGCTAGCACACCCTCCAACTGGTTGACGGATATCTCTTGCGGGACGTACGCCATGTTCAGCATTTTCAACAGAGCGTCCCGATGTGCCTCAGAACACATCAGCAAAGAGAGTATCGAGATCTTCGACGGAGTTTGGTTGAGCTGATCCACAATCTTGTAGTCACTCTTTTTGATGATTTTCATGAACTCCTCAACATCTTTCTGAAAAGAACCCTCAGCCTCCTTCTGAGCCGGCTCTTCGTCAACCACTGCTTGTTTGCCCTTAGCTCTGGTAGATGCCTCAGCAGCAGCATCCCTCAAAGGCTGAGGAGCAAACAGTCGTCCACTCCTCGTGAAACCTCCCTGTCCACCAACATTGTCCACCACAGGACTTGCAACAGCAGGGATCCTTACGGGAGCACTGATAGTAACTGGTGCTTGCACAGCTGGTCTCGTCTGGTTACCAGCCCTCCTATCTCGGCGATAGGCATTGTCATAACTCCACGGAACAGCTCTACTATTTCCAACTTGTCCTCTGCCGGACGCCACAATAGTAGTAGGTGCTCTGATGGTTACCGGGGTAGGAATAGTAACCGGAGTATTGCTGGTGGTGGGTGTACTGACAGCCCCACGCCCTCTTCCTTCAGCCGGTTTATAAAAAATGGTGACAGTAGACACTGCCCCATTATCTCTGGTAGCACGGCTGAACTGCAAACAGCCCTCATCCATCAGACTCTGAATTCCAGCCCTCAGCTGGTCACAACCGTTGGTAGATTCTGAACAACCCACACAATCTTCTGAACAACCTGGGTCAACACTCCCCTTCAACAATCGGCCCTTGACGACCAACAAAGACGTCTGAACATCTTCAACATCTACGATTAGGTCTTCAGCTTCCCCATCTTCAATGTTATTAACCCTATGCCCTCCATGCTGTGGCATAGGATTGTTTACCACATTCGGAACCGGAGAGAAGTTGATTGTCTTGGAATCAATCAAGTCCTGGACCTTGTGCTGAAACGCCCGGCATCTTTCAGTATGGTGGCCTGGTGCCCCAGAGTGAAAGTCACATCTTACATTGGCATCATAGCCGGGTGGCAGCACGGTAGGAATTGCCATCGTACGCAACTCTACAAACCCTAACCGGAGTAGTTCGGGTAGTAGCTCTGCGTACGACATGGGCAGAGGGTCAAATCTCCTATCAGGATTCAACCTCTGTCTCTGCTGAGGCTGGAAAGGACGTTGTTGTTGTTGTTGCCGTTGTTGAGGTCGTTGCGGTTGCTGCTGCTGAACTCTTTGTTGTTGTTGTGGACGCGGTTGAGGTGCAGGAATGGTCACTGCAGCTATTGGACGATACTGGTCCCTGTTGTTGGCTCCGTATGCACCCCCTCTGTGCTGTACAGCATTGGTCTCTCCTTCTCTACGGCGAGGTGCCCCAGAGAAGGGTTTCTTTGATGACGATGCGGAACCGGTATCGTGGATCCTCCCAGCTTTGATCAAGCTCTCTGTTCTTTCGCCGCAGATAACGACGTCAGAAAAACTTCCGAATGGGCAGCTTCCCATCCGGTCCATGTAGACACCTTGCAGAGTGCTAATGAACATGTCAGTCAACTCCCTTTCCAGCATAGGGGGTTGAACTCTTGCAGCTAGTTCGCGCCATCTCTGGGCGTACTCTTTGAAGCTCTCGTTGTTCTTCTGACATAAGCTTTGTAACTGAGTTCTGGTTGGAGCCATGTCCATATTGTGCTTGTACTGCCTGAGGAAGGCCTCACCCAGGTCTCTCCAGCACCGAATTGAATCCCGCTTCAATTCCATATACCAGTCCAAGGATGCCCCAGATAGACTATCCTGGAAGAAATACATCCACATCTTCTCATCGTCAGTGTATGCGGATATTTTTCTATAGTATGCCTGCACATGGGTGCGAGGGCAGGAGGTACCGTTGTATTTGTCAAATGACGGCGCCTTGAATTTGTGCGGGATTCTAAGTCCTTCAACCAATCCCATGTTCGTAACGTCAAAACCGAGGGAGTTTTGACATTCCATTGCTCTGATTTTCTCAGCAAGGGCCTCCACTTTGCGATCTCTCGCATCATTTCTACCCAACATGTTGTCGTCTTCACTGAGCATAGTAAACAAATCCTCTTGTCTGTCAACAATTGGAATTCTGTTACGGACCGGAGCATGGATGACTCTGGGACTAACAGCATCTGGAGCAATCGGTTGACCGTTGACTCGGATACCCCTCAACTCTTCACCTACCGCATAGTCGTTGACGGGAATAGCAGCGGCAGGGACTTCAGGAACTGGGTTTCCTTCTTGCAGAGGCTGGTTGGGCGGTGGCAATGTAGCTTCTTGCCTCTGGACCATTGCTCGGAGCTCTTCTTGGCCTTGTGCGACCCCTTGCATCATATGAATGAACTGGGCCATGCTAGCCCTCATCTCTGCCAACTCGGCTTGTACTTGATCCATGTTGCGTTGATGGTTGAGCCTCGTTGAGTAACGGTGTTGTCTTTGATCAGCTATCCTGCCTGAACACAGGAACCCACAGTAAGAAGACTGCACAAGAACACCTGTTATGCAAATGATATGATTATGATGTCTAATGATATGCATGATGCACATGAGATGCTCATTTCTCAGGCATTCAAGGAGCCTGACTCATTCTGGAAAGATGGCAACCTACAAGAACAGATCAAACAGATACAGGGAAAAAGAGGGCAACAGGGAAAATCAGACATCCTTATATATGAATAAGGGTAAAATAGTCATACAACTGAATATTCGAAAACAGAGTACAAAGAAAAAGAATCCCATCCAACAAGCCTGGAGGTGATTCCCAACAATAAAGATCCAAAGAGATGGATTACACACAAATGAATCCCATCCAACAAGCCTGGAGGTGATTAAAAAGAAACAGAAATACAGTCTACGGAAGACGGTCTTCTGGAATGAGGGTCTTCAGGTAATGACACTGGTCTATCAACAGTGAACATTCTGAGCAATCCGGTAAAGGAGTGATCTTCTCTTTCAACTGTCTCCTCAGCTCCAAGACTTCTCCTCCAAGATATTCCTCTGACTTCTGTCTCAACTCCATCTCCTTCTTCAACTGATTGTCTTTGTCTTTGAGTTGCTTCCCCAAGTCTCTGATCTTCTTCTGATAGTTGACTTCTGCTCTCTGCAATCTCAGACACTCCCTATGCTCTGTATCCAACATGGACTCTATCTCATCATATGATCTCTTTTTACCCCTTGCTCTACTAGTATCCTCTCCTTGCACTTCCCTGAGTTGATGGGCCAAATGCAGCTTATCAGCCTGAGCTTTGTATAGCTCCATCTGAGTGTCTTGCTCCTTCTCCCTCAGACGACGACTCTCCATTAGGGCTTGCTTATAGTGCTCAGCAGGCACACTATCAGCAAGTACCAAGGGTGGTTGCTCTTGCAATGGCTCCATCCTATCGTAGGGAAGCAGCAAAGTTTCCACTCTCTTCTTTACCCAATCGGTGTAATCGGGCATTGCAATGGCAAACTTCTTCCCTAAGACGGATCCATCCTTCACTCCAACATCTCTCCAGGCTTTCCCTATCTGCTCCAACTTAGCAGGGTCATCCTTCTTCTCAAAACAAAAACTCTCAGCTATCTCTGCTTCGAGCGGCCTTCTACACATGACAAACCCTAGCTGGCGAAGGGAGAGAACTGGGTTGTAGTTGATGCAACCCTTGGTCCCTACGAGTGGCACGCCCCGGAATTTGCCACAGCTTAAGATAACATCCTTCACATCCATCCGGTACGACTGCCACCTGATGTCGTAGGAAGTGAGCGACATGACCCTCTGAGTCCACTTCAGAGTGCTCTGGGTATCTACAAATGGTCCACTGGCTGGCAGAAAAAGACATGAACCACTTGAATAGAAGAGGTAAGCAACACCTGATGGCTCCACCCTTACCATGCCTACTGTGGATGGCATAGTAAGTATCTGCTAAGAGGGTAGGGACTGGATTCCCTCTGATGAAAATGCTGATGGCAGCATAGCCAATGAAGTTCGGCATACTAGGAAATAGGATGATCCCATAGATCATGACAGCTAGCTGTGCGTGAAAAATTTCCCAATTCCCCTTCTCTGCTTCATCTCTGGCTACCCTCAACAGAAATTTCAACGGCAGACCAACAACTTCCCCACAGGGCTTCCAATTCTTACCAACCTCCTCAATACTCAACTGGAGAGCTCTGGCAATTAATCTGAAGTCGACCTCCTTGGGGACGTCCAAGAAGGGAGTCCGATGCTGAATAGGGATATTCAACAGGATAGAATACTCCTCAAGGGTAGGTGCAAGTTGATAATCTTGGAAAGTGAAGCATCTGAGCTCGGGGTCATAAAACTGAAGTAGTGTCTGCAGAGGCACCGAATCCACTACTGTTTTCAGCACTGTCAAGAGATCTCCATACCGCCCAACAAAACTCTTCAATCGATCGTCTGTCACGAGGCTACCCAACTCAACTAGCGGAGTCAACGACTCACGGTGGAAACTGTACGAACAGGTCTTCCTCTTCAACTCGGGAACTGTTGCCATCTCTATCAGTAGACAAGCTCGGGAATGTACCTGAGAAATGATATGCATGCAGAGATTAGTTTTTTTTCTTTTTCTTTTTTTTTCTTTTTTTTTTTTCAATATTTTTTCGATTTTTTTTCAATGCGTTTCTTTTGAAAAATAAATATGCTATGATGCACATGATGCAGACTGGACTGGCTGATTGTGCGATCTCTGACTAGGTCGGAGCTTCAGTCAAAACTCGGAACTTAAATCCAACTTAAGGTCAAACTGATCACACTGTCTGAACATAAAGTCACCATCAGAACCAAAGTCACCAACGGTACCTGTAATGAATAACCCTTCCCCACTCACGGGTGTAGTCTAGGCCAGGGTAAAGCTGAGAGAAACGCAGCATAAATAACCTTTCGCAGAAATACTATCATATACACACCCGAAGTATGTAACGACAGTATCCTACCAGGGTCTGAACTGCTCGTGATATCAATGTTCCGCTAAGTGGCGCCATACCACCCGCTTCCCATGAATCACTCTATTCCTAATCATCCTAGATTTTCACTCATGGTCTGGGTATTGGACCTTTTACCTCAACTGACTCCCCCCCCACACAGAGAAAAACAGACAACCAGCCAGTAATGAATAATGAATATGAATGCAAACACCAATGCACACAATCAATGCAAACAATAAATGTACATATATATAATGAATGCAATAAAATACAACAAGCAGAAAGCAACCAAAACCCTAATCCTAGAGAGCGCTAGGAGAGACTCGCTCAGGGAAGATGGACCAGCATAGGTCAACTTCTCTGTTCCCCAGCAGAGTCGCCAGCTGTCGCATCGCGCGAAAAACCGGCGAGAAAAGAAAGAAACAACAGAGCCGCCACCGTGCGTTATTTATCCCAAAAGAGGGAAAGGAAACGCTCGAAGTAAACCTGGAAAAGAACATGGTCTCGCGACCAAAGAGGATGAAAAATGTGGTTTGTAGGAAAAAACCCCACCAAATTTGGCCTTATGGTTTGAGAGATATGGCTTGTTGAAGTTCAAAAATTGGTGAAAATGATTTGATCATATCTTGACAACCACACATGGGATTTGAGAGTTCTTGGACTTTTTGAAAATGGGGGAACAAGACCTTCAACTTTCATGTTGGGCAAAAAATTCATTTGAAGCTTGTATCATGATGTAAGTTTAAGATCAAGAAGTTTCCATTTTTGGCAATTGAAATTACAGGTCCAGTTTCTATTTTTGGGAATCTTCTGATTGGCTTCAAATTCTTCCATGATGTTGATTGCCATGCTACATGAGGCCTATTAGGACATGAATAAGCTCCCTCAAACCATTTCCATCCATCAAATCCAAAGAATCAACCACAGTTGACCAACTTTGACTTTCTAGGGTTTTGGACTTGACTGTGCACTTCTGATGAATTCCAAACCCTAGTTCCTTGAGATTTTGACTTCGAATGATGTCCCAAGACATATGAACTCTTGATGATTGATCATGGTGCCCAAATTCCACAAGAATGGCCACCATCCACTGCTTTGATTGACTGTTGACTTTTTAGGGTTTTGACCTGGTTGTGCATTGACTGCTGACCTCTGAGCCTTCAACCCTTGACTTAAACATTTCAAATAGACCTCCAGGTCATGTGAATTTGATGGACAAACCCTAGGGCTTTTGCTCTGTGAGAAACAACTTTGCTTGATTGATGGGCTGATCTCCTGATCAGTTTGACCTAATTTCTGCTTGCTTGCTCTTGAGGCAACTGGGGACAGTGCAATGCTATGCAATGTGTCATGATATGCTATGACCTAATATGAAATGGTATGCACAATGATAGGTGCAAATTTGAGGTGCTACACCTTCACATCATCTTCGGAACCCAAGTTGACTAGCTCAATCTGCTCTTCAAACAGCTGAATAATCTTCTCATGTTGCTCAAGAAGACGAGACAATTCCTCACTCATCTCTACATCACCTTCCTCCTCGGCTTCAAACACAGGGAATTCAAAATTTGGAGAAGAAGAAGGATCATTGTATTCAATGGGGTTAGGAACCAACCTGCATAATGATTTGATATTTTGATTTTAGAGAAGTGAATTTGTGACCAAATATTATGCAGATGGACAATTATATTGTTTATTTATGTTTTTTTGTGATTACCATTTTCAGAATAAAGCAAAAAGTAAAAATAAACATCAAAGATGTGGATGAATAGAATTAATTTTTATTGATGATCAATTTAAAACGCCCAACAATGTTCACTTCTCTCTTAGGCATAGGAGAAGGATTTTAAAAATATAAAAGCAATTACTTAGATCGATGCAAAATAACAGGAATATCAACAGCAGTCCAATTGTTGCATGTATGTCCATGCGTCACAAAGTTGGTGCAGTCTTCTTCTTCATTGTCCTCTAGCACAGCAGCTAAGTGTTGTTCATTCCCATGAATGAATCCTCCGCTACGGAGGCTGAGTTGCATCTCTTCAGATCTAACGGTTGACGAGCCCTTCTGAAACCCCAAACCAGCTCTTCCTTTGTTGTCGGCGACACCTACCACATGCCCCCACTGATCAACAGGACCTTCTTCCACAATCTTTTGTGCATCTTTAAGAGAGGTCATAGGTGCCCCAACTCTCTTCTCAGCAGCAATAGATAAGGCTTGGAACGGTGTTCCAACCTCATCCTCAGCTTCTACATATGAGAAAGATGACAGATGACTGACTAACAGTGCTTTCTCTGCTCCAACAATCACCAACTTGCCATTCTTGACAAATTTGAGCTTCTGGTGCAGAGTGGAAGTAACAGCTCCTGCTTCGTGAATCCATGGCCTTCCCAACAAACAGCTGTAGGCCAGGTGAATATCCATTACCTGGAAAGTAATATGAAAATCACTCGAACCTATCTTGACTGGAAGGTCCACTTCTCCAATGACAGTCTTGTGCGAGCCATCGAAGGCCTTGACGATTACCCCACTATACCTCATGAGAGCTCCTTGGTAAGATAAATTTGACAATGTTGATTTTGGAAGCACATTGAGTGACGACCTAGTATCAACTAGCACGTTTGACGAAGCATCTTCTTTACAATTCATTGAGATATGCAAAGCCAGATTGTGATTTCTTTCCTCCTCAGGGAGTTCTTCATCGCAAAAACTCAAATTGTTGCATGAAGTGATGTTGGCTACAATATGATCAAATTGAGCCACAGTAACATCTTGCTCCACGTATTCCTGTTCAAGAACTCTCTGGAGTGCTTCTCTATGCGCTTCAGAGTTTAGAAGCAGAGACAACACGAAAATATTAGAGGAAGTCTAGAGCAACTGCTCAACCACGTTGAATTCACTCCTCTTAATCAGTCGGAGTACCTCATCATCATCACTATTGGCTTTCAAATTGCTGGATTCACCAGACTTACCTCTTGAACAACCAATGGGATCTACACTAGGCACATCCTCATTCTTACCAACAATCAACTCTTCTTTATTTTCCGGGATCACCGGTCCAAAAACTCGACCACTACGGGTCACCTTCGTCACATCTACAATGCTCACTACTGAACTGGTCATAGGCAACGAGACCTCTTGACCATTCTCCATCATCATAGCATTGTATTGATACGGTAAAGCCTTATCAGATGCATACGGGACTGGGCCCGCCAACCGTATTACCAACGGTGAAACTGATCTATTGCTGGCATTCTGGCTATTGCTACTATCATACTGAATCACCAGCCGCTATGGTTGTCTAAAAACGGGAACAATGACATTAACATCGTTATATTCATGACGGGATTGACAAATCTGGATCATGCCTTCATCCATCAAGCGCTGGATGTCCCTTTTCACGACAACGCACCCTCTTGGGTTCACACTACAAATATCACAACCTTCTGATCATGCTCACAGTCACTTACCATACAAATGTCCTTGTGTATTTGCACCAAGGATCCACGGATAAAACGCACGTCAAAAACTTTGTACTCACCAGGACAACCGTACACCATGTTCACTGAGGTATTCCCATGAGCGGGCAAAGGATTAGATTTCACATTAGGCGTGCGGTCTTCAAAAGACACCATGCCACTCTTCATAAGCTTTTGCACCTCATACTTCAGCAGATAACAATTCTCAATATCGTGCCCAGGTGCACCCGTGTGAAAAGCACAACGAAGTTCAGGTTTATACCACCAAGGAAGTGGTTCTGGTATATGTGGTGGATCCCTCGGTTGAATCAAATTTTTGAGGACCGGGGATGGATACAATTCTGCATATGACATAGGAATCGGGTCAAAAGAGACTTTCTTCCTTTTGAAGTTCTGTTGCTGGTGATGATTGTTGTTGGAATTGTTGTTTTTGTAGGTGTTTGTTCTTTGTTGCGGTTGTTATTCTTGACGTTGATTTTGATACTGATGTTGTTGTTGTTGAATTGGTGTTGCTGGTTGATTTGAAAACACTGGAATAATGGAAGATACTTGATGATGATGATGATGTTGATGGGGTGGTAAATTTCTTCTTGCTTGAGGCCTCCTCTGCCTCCCACTTGAAATAGTATTTGTCTCATTATCCTTCCTATTGCTAAAATTATTTCTTGCTATTTGACGCCTCCTCTTTCGACAATCGTCCTTCACGGACCCCTTCTTCAAGTCTCATCCCCATGTTTACCATTTCGGTAAAATCACTTGGGGCACTGGCAATCATACGTTCATAGTAAAATGAACTCAGGGTTTTGAGAAAGATTTCATCATCTCCTTCTCCTCCAAAGGAGGAGTGATCTGGGCAGCCAACTCCCTCCAACGATGGGCATACTCCTTGAATGTATCCTTGTCTTTCTGAGACATGGACCTCAGCTGGTCCCTATCCGGCGCCATATCCACATTGTACTTGTACTGTTTCACGAAAGCCTCTCCTAGATCATTGAAAGTGCGGATGCTTGCACTATCTAGCCCCATGTACCATCGGAACGCAGCACCTGTCAGTTTATCCTATCAGCAGTTGATCATTATCTGTCTGGGTTGACATCTTGCGGACATACATCACAAGATGACTGAGTGGACAAGAGTTTCCCTTATACTTCTCAAAGTCATGCACTTTGAATTTCATAGGGATTTTCACATTGGGCACTAAGCACAGTTCAACAGCACTCTTTCCAAACAGATCTTTGCCTCTCAGCATCTTCAGTTCCTTGCGCAACTCAAGGAATTGGTCCTTCATCTCATCCATCTTCTCATAAACATCTGGGCCCTCAGATGGCTCGGAATGATAGATGGTGTCTTCTACACGCGACAAAGTGTGCATAACGGGAGGTGGCACAGACATGACCGGGCTAGATGCCGACATGGAAGCAAAAGTGGGAGCGAAACCCTCTGGCACAAAATTAGGTGGCATTCCCCAAGGGAATCCAGCAGGTAGATTCGGAGCGAAGTGGGCGGTGGCAGCAGGCACAGTAGAGGTAACCACTTCAGAGATGACAGTCCTCGCGGGAGGAGTTGCAGGAGTTGGAGAAGCTTGGCTCTGGGAAACAAGAACTGACTCCATCATGGAAGTCAGCCGGGAAATCTCCTCTTTCAAATCTCAGTTCTCTTGCTCAAGATGTTCCATGATCTTTGAATGATTGGCTCGAGTATTGTACCGGTGAGTCAGCTTGGCTAAAGCACAGAAGAACACCTATCAGACACCTGGCAAAAACCTGCTTATGCAAATGATGCATGAAATGCAATGCTTGATTATTTTTATTTTCCAAGGAACTTATTATATCATTTCCAAATATATAAAAATTGAAATGACAATTGTAATGATGTGACCAAAAATCTCTTTTTATTTATATAAATTGGAAGGATTACACTGAGTACAATTTCAGAAACCAAAAAATAAAAAGATACAAGAGAAAAAGAGACTAGTCATCCTAAGGATCCCTAACAACAATGTCAGAAGATCTGGCTGAAGGCGCGTACTTCCTTCGAATGCGACAAATCTCGGTCTCAAAAGAAGCCTTCATCTGAGTCTTCTCGAGGACAAACTGGTCAACAATCTTCTTCCAAGCAACAGAAGGATAAGGCATGCTAGAAGATGAAACCTCCGGCTCTCTCTGTCTCTTCGTCACTCGGTCTTCAAGTAGCTCAATCAGTGTGTCTTTGTCCTTAGACTCCAACTGCAACTCCTCATGCTTCTTGCTCAAAGCATGGAAACGCTCTTCCCACATATCCTTCTCTTGCTTCATCTTTATGAGCGCGTCTTCCAACTCCTCTACATCCTGGTTAGAGAGAGTTAATGGCTCAACCACAACTACAGACATAGGTCTTTCGCAAGGATAAGGAATCTTCAACTACATAGCTCTCTTCTTCACCCAAAGAGTGTAAGCTTCCAAAGCTACACAATTGCGTGGACCAAGCTCGGATCTTCCTTTCCTATGCACATTATGCCAAGCATGCACAATCTTCTGCTTCAAATGTCGGGGATCTTTACCCTCTTGATAGAAAAGACCTTCTAACAACATGTTATTAGGCTTGTCTCTCAAGGGGAACCCAAGCTGACGACGAGCCAAAGCAAGGTTGTAGTTAATTCCTCCTTGTGTACAAATGAGAGGCATATTCGAGAATTCACCACAACTATCAATAATCTCCAAACTGCTTAAGGATGGATCATACCAAACTATATCATCATTAGTGAGAGACGTAAGTCTCTGAGACCACCTTAGACATTGTTTGTTCTCCACAAAAGCAGGTGTCTGAGGCAAGTGAGAAATAAACCACTTGTACAGAAGAGGAATGCAACAGACAATCGTTCCTCCACCTTTAGCATTCCTTAGATGCAAAGAGGAATACATATCACCCAACAAAGTAGGCATAGGATTCCCAATCAAGAAAAGTCTAATGGCGTTAACATCAACAAAACCGTCAATGTTAGGGAACAAAGCTAATCCATAGATGAGCAACACAAAGATAGCTTCAAAAGCATCCACACTACCAGCTTGAGAAAAAGTGGTAGCTTCCTTGATAAGGAAAACAGATGGCAACCCAAATAATCCTCCTTTCTTCACCCAATGAGCCCCTATCTCAGACTTCTTCAAGTGAAGAGCTTCAGCAATAATACTAGATCGGGTAATCTCCTCCGATCCACTAAAAGGCACTCTACTAGAAACAGATACCCCCAAAAAATGAGAACACTCCTCCAAGGTAGGCACAAGCTGAAAATCTGGGAAATTAAAACAATGGTAGAGAGGATCATAGAACTGCACCAATACACTCAAGAGTCCTTCAACTACATCAGCAGACAAGATGGATAGAAGCTTCCCATGACGTTGTTTGAAGTCCAAGGGATCTAATACAAAAGATGCTAGCTTCTTTAACTCTTTCAAGTCGGGACATCTGAAACTGTACTTCTTAGTGTTCCTTCGTCCATAATCCATGGTCTGAAAATATTTGCAAATGATACCTTAGGTCCTTGAAATTTTCGTGTGATGAATGTTATGATGCGCATGAAATGCATGAATGCAACAATCACAAGTAAGGGATCACACACAAGGCAAACAAAGGTCAAGGGATGAATCATGTCATTGTCAAGATCAATCATCCATTTTGGTGGATTATGGTTTTCACCTTATCAACATCCAAGTTCCATTGATATTGACAAGACTTGATTGGATCAACCAAGAATCAAGGGTTTGTTGCGAGTCACGAGCATGGAGTCTGGGTAAGAACCATCCCAAAGGAGTGAACTAAGGATAAAACATATAGATCAAGTTCTAAAAAGTTCCTAGAGTCTTAATTTCATCTATAAGATATTACAGGTTAAGATGACTGACTCATCGACCTATAATATTCTCAAGAGAAACTCGTCTGAGTGTAGTATCGGGTAATAACTGTTATCAAGTCTACACCTGAACAGTTTCCGCATACGTCCTAAATAGGCCAAGATGGGTTAGGTGTTCTAAGGTCCTCAGCTTCTCAGACCCAATTAGAAATAGTCATGTCTAACCATAAATACTTGTGGGACATTTCCAAATCCAAAGGAGTCTCCACTGAGCAGATGGATCTCAAGCCAACTTGTTAAGGACTACTCCACACAAGTCGAACATGACTATACCATCCTCCTATCTTAATTGCACTCAAGTTCGGGTTAGAACTTATCTCACTACTCAGAGATCACCAAGCACAACAAGCAGATTATATCACATATACATATATACAAACATCACATATACAAGTACATTCACACAAAAAGTAGGCTAAACCCACTAGAGACTACTCCCCAGCAGAGTCGCCACTTAATTTCTATAGCGGGAAATTCATGATCATCAAGCTATTGGTAAGCTAGAGATCAATTAACAAGATTCGCCACCGCGATTTTATTGTTTCCAAGGGAAAAGGGAAAAAATGCGAACAAAACCCAATTAGTAAGAAGTTTTTAAATAAAAACTAATAAAAGTCAGAGATCACAGGTAAGGGGGTTGGTTACACAGAGGGAAGGTGTTAGCACCCAAAGTGTCCTAGGTACTCCTAGGGAGCCCTTTTTGTGTGCATATGTATTTTGTATAAAGTGATGTTTACAAACAAATAGAAAGGGGGATGAGAAAAGAATTGATTAATTATATTTTTGTGTTTGACAAGACCTTCGGACTTGTGCCTACGTACCAACATAAAAATGAGGGATCAAAACCTCGTAGTTCGTACTAGAAATTTCAAAGTGAGTATATTGGTTTTAACAAAAATTAAGTTTGAAAGGCACAAAGGCCTAAAAATGGTTTGAATGAGTTAGTTCTTTTTAGTTTTTTTTGAAAGTTTAACTCAAGTATAGTTAAGTTCATTTAAAGTTTGATTTAAGAAAATAAGTTAAAAAATGCAATGGCATAAGGCCAAAGTTTCTAACTTTTACAAAAGTGGTCAAAGTTTAGAACAAAAATGGTTCACACAAAGAAAATTTTGAAAATGGAGGGAGAGATTTTGAAATTAAAGAAATGGGGAGGAGATGAAGAGACTACCCTATGCACAAAAAATTAAAAGTTTAAAGTTGAAAAGATCTGACCAAATTGGGAGCAATCCAATAGACAAGTATGTCAATAGAAACCCAGAATTTCCTTGGACTTTTAAGATTCAAGCAACATACAAATGCACAATTATATCAATCTTGAAGAGTAGAGGCATCAAATAAAGATGGCCTCATCCAATCTTATCCACTTCAATGATCTTCTTCAAAATAGCCCATGTAACAGATGAATTCCACAAGTCACAGGTTCAACATAACAGCTTAATAATGATCAATGTTGCAGATGAATCTGGAGAGATCTTGAATGATGTATCAGATGAATTCAAACTTGCAAGTTCTTGGTCTTCAACAAGTTGGCATTGGCCAAGTCCATTAGCAAAGGAATGTTGCCTAAGTTCTAAGTCCAATTGGGGAAGATCAAAACAACAGTCCACTCAAAAGTCTTTTAGGGTTTTTGTTATTATTATGTGCATTAATGGTCAAAAACCAATCAAACAAACAAAGCAACAAAGTATATCACACAATATGGTCCAAGTGGACAAAGGGAAAATTGCATAAACATAAACAATTAGAATGATATGTACAATGACAAATGATAATAGAACAATAAAAGTAAATTGCATTAAAAGTAAAAGCTTGAAAGTAAAAGTTAATGGTTAGTAAGTTAATAGTTAGTTTTATTTTCTTTTTGATTTCAAGACATTCTTTGGAGAACACTCAACCCACTTGCCACAAGCACGGATCCTTGAACCAAAACATCTTCCAAAGGAAGGAAAGAAGGCCAAGTTACCACACAATACCATGGAAGATGGGAGACTTACAATCTCACTAACTAGAATGCTTATGCCTTTTATGTCATAAATTTAGCGCTATGTTAAGCAATTGTAATTGGACTTATGTAGAAGTCATACCTATTTGAGGTCGGGAAATGAACTTTTTGTGTTAATGCATGTTGGAGACATAGTATTAAGAACTATGCTCATTAAACATACCACACACAAAAATATGCAAAAGAGTGTGGCCTAATCTCATCCATACTCATGTTAATCTTTCAATCAACTAGCATTAGGACTTTGAGATATCATTGGCCAATGGAAATAAATGGATGAAGAAGGGGAATTAGATGAAGAGGGAAGGGTATGAATGAGATCACAAATTGGTCAAAGGAGGACTTTTACCAAATTAATATTATTCATTCATTTTGGGAGATGGAATGTACATTCCATCAATCCCCTAAATCCAATAATATTAACTTGACAAAGTCAAATCAACCTTGACCAAGACCCAACAATAGATGAGAAACTCCAACAAGTCAATCCAAATGGTCAACATAATTAAAATGGCATTTATTCAATTAAAAATATTAAAATAATGCATTAAATTCAAATATGTTTTGTCCAAATCCTAAAATCACATCAAAACACCAAATAAATGGCCATGTGATTTATCATAGGTCAAACAAGGTCAAAGTACCTTGGATAAAAAAATTCATAATTTTTGGACACTTAAAAAGATTTTTAAACAATTAAAAATAAATGAAAAATTAATTAATTCATGAAAAATATTAATAATGATCCAAAAAATAATTTTAATTCAGAATATGAAAGAGAAAAATATTTGAAAATTTTCAGTGAAAGTCCCATATTTTTTGGATCAATATTAAATTTATTATGAATTATTGAAAATAATAGAATTAAATGGAAATTCAGAAAATGCTAAAATACGTGGACCATCAGATCTCCCTCATTAATTGAGGTGGCAGATCTGATGATCCACAGCGCGCGTTCCACCAATGTCCTAGTCAACTGCGTGGCAAACATGGTATTTACAAGGAACGGCTGAGATTATAACATGGAGATTGGATCCCATGGCTCAGACCTGAGACACCTCATCACCGGAGCCAGAGCTCCGGTTGTCTTCTCCGGCGAGCTTCGTCGGACTGGTCAACATGAACCATCACCAAAATTTCAAACAGGGACATGATTTTAAAGAGAAAACGTCACTGAGCACGAATACCACCTCCATTTCTTCCAATTCCAACTATATTGAGAGATATGTGGAATTGAAAAATGAGGTTCATGATCTGAGTTGCTTCGATTTGGCCTCAAAGCAACTCAAACACCTTTCCTACATTGGTAGGACTTCAACCAACACAATAATCAAGAGAATTGAGCAAGAAACAAGGAAAATCAAAGAGATCAATTTTTCTGCAAATTACCTTTAATGGAGGTCTGAGCTTACTAGATCTTGATCTGAATCATGCTTGGCTTCTCTTCAATTGCTTGCAGAAGAGGAATGGAATGGCTTAGAATCAATGGACTCCTGGAGAATTGAATTCCAAAATAGTGTAGATTCAAGCATAAATTCAACTGAATTTTTCAGGTTTATCTTCTCAATGTAAAGGGGTTTCTGTGGGGATTCAAAGTTGGCGCAAGTGTTAGGGACCAATTAGTACTACTTTTTATACCATTTTATTGGTCCCTTTTACCAAGTTTTGATGTAATTACACACTTTTATTCTCACTATTTTGTATAAATGCAATTAGGTTTAATTTATTTTGTTTTGAATAGTTATTTCATATTTTTATTAGTTTTGTAGAATTGTGGATAAGCAAGACCTTGGATTGCAACAATACATTTTGGAGGAAGCTTGCCAAACAAGGAAGCTGGAGAAGCAACAGTTCGCGCCGCGAAGGCTGCGAATCCAGCAAGCTGACCAAGGGTCAAAAGTGCTGCTGTGCAGGAAAAGTTAATTGCCATTTTGATGTCTGCCTGGGAATTGCTTTTCTGCTTTAGATGACAAAGTCCAATTAGGGAAATGTCAACCTTTTTTGGTAGAGACAAAATAGCTTAACCTAGGGCATTGAAACAGGATTCCATTATCATTCACACATTGTGCTGTAGAGCTTTTGTAATAGAGAAAAACAGAGTTTTTCTTCTAAAACCCTTCTGCTTTGTAACAATGGTGATGAGGAGCTAAACTCCCTTTTGTCAAGATTGGAGGTAGTAGCTATTCTCATTTGTTTATGTATTCACTTTGATTTATATATGAGATAAAGATTGTTGATGTATTGAACACTGTTTTTGCTTTAAGTTGAAAACCAGATTTGAGTAGTTGTCGAGAGAGATTACTCGAGTTTAGACATAAAACAGATTTTCAAGTAATGAATAAGTTGTAGAGATAGATTTATTCATTACTATTCTTTGATATTGAACATTAAAGATTGCTATATTGATAGTTAGGTGGAGAGATCGTCTAAGGATCAATATAATGATTATCACGATATCATTTAGACATAAATGACTTTGAGAGGATATTTGAACATCATCAATAATCTTGAATCGATTTATTTATCATAGGGAATCATAGACATTTGAAATAGTGAACTCCAATCTTGCCAAACTTTTATATTTGACTAAACCACTTAATAGTTTTTGTTAACTTTCACTTACAAAATATTTCTCCAAACAAAACAACCCTGTTACTTTCTAAACTTATAACATTTGAATTATAGAACGGCGGTAATATTACCCAATCTCTGTGGATACGATACAAAAATATTTGCCGAAGATATACTCTTTCAACAAATTGGCGCCGTTGCCGGGGATTGGTGTCGATATTACAAGCATTGCAATAATTCTTTGTTTTAAGTTGTGTTACATTTATTACTATCCCTCTTTTGTTTCACTTGGTTTGTTAGTTGTGTAGATTCTAGTGCATGCGAGGAAAAGCAACCGAGGAGCAACTTCAATTCGATCCTGAAATTGAAAGAACACTTCGGAAGCTCAATAGCAAAACACGAAGAAGAAGGAAACTAGCCGAAAAGAGGAACCGGAGAGAAGAAGCATCTACTTCCGTACTTGTTCCAATCGAAGAAGTGGTTGTAGAGGCTTGTGAAGGAAACATGGCGGAGGATAATCGTACCGAAATGTCCGCTAATAGTCCAAGAAGGAATGCTCAATTTGCCCGTGGAGGAAGAAATGCGGAGATGAAGACCGGAATCCTCCAACTTCTCTATGCAACTCCATTCACCGGAATGGATCACGAAGATCCGTATACCCATCTCATCAAATTCTATGAGATTGCGGGTTCTACGGGAATAGACGAAGCGGGTGAAGAAACATTATTCAAGAGGATGTTCCCACACTCCTTAGTGGGAAAGGCAAAAGAGTGGTACCTTGATCAAGAATCAAGAGTGATGACGGATTGGAATTTGTTAGAAGAAAAGTTCCTAGAAAGATACTTCCCTCAATCCCGATTCATGGAAGCCAAAACGGCTATTGCGGTATTCACTCAAGGAGGCAACGAATCTCTAAATGAAGCTTGGGAGAGATTCAAATCAATGTTGAGGAAATGTAAGGGACATGGTTTTGATGAGCTCACTCAAATTCATATTTTTTTGAATGGTCTCCAGTCAACTCATAAGACACTTCTGGACGCCACCGCGGGTGGGTCGCTTATATCAAAAACTGCGGAAGAAGCTAAAGTCATTATTGAACGAATGGCCCGCAATGATCATCAAGGTCAACATGATCGTAGCCCTTCACAACGTAAGCCTGGAGTTTTAGAGTTGAATACCAATGATGCCATCCTTGCTCAAAACAAGCTACTCTCTCAACAAGTGGAGCTTCTTACTCAACAAATGGCCAAGCTTCCACAGCAAATAAAAGAGATTCAAGGGTTTCAAGTTCAGCATCAAGTAGCATGTTGCGAGTTATGTCAAGGAGATCATCCTACTGGTTTTTGTCCTCCACCCCAAGAAGAAGTGAGTTATGTGAATAATCAAAATCAGGGATATCAAAGACAACAGCCTAACAATCAAGGCTATCAACCAAGAAACAATCAAGGCTACCAACCGTCAAGGTTCAACAATCAGAATTATCAGCAGCAAAACCCTTACCAACAGCCAAACTCTCAAGGTCAGCAGTCGCAAGGAGGAAATTCCAAGCTAGAAGACACTCTTCAACAATTCATGCAAGCTTCCATGGCAAATCAGAAGGGTAACGAGGCGGCAATTAAAAATCTGGAAAATCAAGTAGGCCAACTCGCGAAGCAACTGTCGGAACAAAACGCAGGGCCTTCTTTCTCTGCTAACACTCAACCAAACCCAAAGGAGCATTGCAAAGCAGTCGTTGATCGCGACTTTATGAGTCGAAATTGGGGTACAAACTGCAAGTGCACAGTTCTATCGCGTAGTTTTAAAAGATATCGATCCCACAGGGACTTATGAATCGATATACCGTTATCTAAGGTTACTTCGTAAAGCTAAGGTGAATAATGGTTGATTGTTTGGGGGCGAAACTAAACTAAGATCTAGATTAAATATTAATAAATGGGATATCGGTATGTAGTTCGTCGTAATTAGGGAATCAATTCTTTGTCGGTTTCTTGGTTTTAAAATAAATCGTTTCAGTTAACTTTATTGATTAAAGGTTTTATCTCAAACTCTCGCTCTGTTGAATAAACCATGATTTTATGTTAATGTAGCTGTCACTTATAATTAAGTCAAAAACCACTTTTTGAAAGCAATAAAGTTGCAGAAACTCTTTTTAGGAAAACACTGACCGTTTTAAACACCCTTATCTCAAACTCTCGCTCTGTTGACTTAGGTTATACAATTAAACCCGAATGCTTAACTCTCGTCCTCACATTCAATCTTTAAGAATACTTTTTGGAAAAGGTCAGAATTTAATTAACTCTAAAACTTGCTCTCGCCCTGATCTAGAATTAATGCCTAATTTACACTGTCCAGTTAAAACCTCAAACTCTCGCTCTATTGATTTTGACTTCTTTATGTCTTTTACTTTTGTAAAAAATTCTTGTTATTAAACCTGTAAATTGAGACCGTAAAAAGATTGATTTTACTTTTAAATTTAATTAGACCGACTTAGTCTTGATCCCTTATTCCGCTTACTTTACATACCGATATCTAGGCAAATTAGCCAGACATACTAAACAGACAAAAATACATATCATGCATAAACAGACTCATCCCAGGCAGATAATATAAATAAGTAATAAAACAAAGCATTAAATAATAATTAAAGAACCTGAATGCGTTAAACAATAGTCTTGAACACTCCACCACAAGCCGGTAGGATTTGTTCTTGGATTCTTCAATTAAACAACGAATTAAAACGAAGGGAATAAAAACTAGATTCTAACGTAAGGTTAGATCCGGTAAATGTTGCACAATAGTTTCCGGTGTAGAAACTATTGTGCGAAAAGAATTAATTAAATGCTAGAAAGGAAAATAGAATTGCAGAAAGGTAAAACAATAAAAATTCTGCAAAGTAATACTATAAAAATATGAGCCTAAACTGCTGGAAGAAAAAAAATGCGAAAACGGCAAAAGGCGTGGAAAATCTCCGAACCCAGAGCTTTCCCAATTAGCTGCTATTTATACTGCTACTTGTGTAACTGCTTTCCAAGGGTTTCCGTATACACGATCTTTTCGTTCCGAGGGTCAAGAGTGGAAATAGCTTTCAACGTGGTCAGTTGCGTTCCTAGTGCCAAAAATATAGGGGAATGGTGTGACGTCCGTCACACCATGTGTGACGCTCGTCACAGGAGTGTGCTTAGTGTGACGCTCGTCACAACCTTTGTGACGCCCGTCACAGGCACAACGTGCGCTTTCTTTGGGCTGGGCTTGGTCTTTGTTATTTGTTTCCTTTTTATTCCTTTTTACACCTCCTTTTCTTCCTTTTTTCACTTTTGCTTCAAAATGGATACCTGACATAAATAGAAAGGAAATACCGCATAATATCTGATAAAATGAGATAAATTAAAGTAAATGATAATATAATCTAATTGAATTAAGTCCTAAAATGTGATATAATTTCATGTCATCAAACTCCCCCATACTTAGATCTTTGCTTGTCCTCAAGCAAAATTCAGTATAGAACTCGTTTTAGAAATTTAGCCAGATGAAATTTCAAAACACACATCAATTCGTAATAGGTTGCAAGTGGATTTTGTTTAGAAGCAACTTGAGTTTAATCTTGACATCAACAACTACCGTCACAACCTAGATAACCCTGCCTCGTGCAAATCAGTTCAAGTACACTATGATAGCTATCCTAGTTCTTTTACTCTTATTTCACCCGTTTTCATTCTAGCGAAATCACATTAAGCCCTTTATCTTTTCGCGCACATAGTGGAGTAACCGGTTAGTGATTATGATTCCCTTTTAGCTGGAAGTTCTGGTACATAAATCGGATAACTTCGTTATTCAGCCCATTGCAAATTGCGGGGGATCGAACCGTAGTCCGCCCTACCAAGTTCAGTACCAGATACCTGCTGAACCAACTCATAATGGATCTTTCATATTATGCTTTTGTATGATCTGCAACCTTTAGATTAAATGATCTGGTAAGGATCACCTAACTTAATTAGTGCATTTCCTGATATATTTTTTTGTTATGTTACTTTGGGAATCGTCCACTTATATTCATCGGTTCTCCACGTAGTTTGCTATTAAGATGGTGCTGACTTCTCGTATAAACTACTTGGGGTTACTATAAAACTAAAAGTTCAAGGGATTGGTATAATAGGTACTTATCCTGATCTAACGTGTTGGGTTCGTTTAGAGTGTTTGGCGGTAGTAGTCTTTGTCTTGATTCGACTCAAGATCGATAAGATGAGCAACCTTTATACTTATTGGGTGTTGAATTTTTGTTGTTGTGGCTCATGAAAGTTTGAGGGAATAGATAATGGAATTTTTTTTTTTTTTTTTTTTTAATTATTATTATTTTTTTTAATAATATAATAAATAAATAATAATTAAAATAGAAATGAAAGGAAAGGTACATACTTGAAGAAATGGAAATAGAAAGAACATGGTTTCCCCCCCATACTTAAACTAAACATTGTCCCCAATGTTTTAAGGAAATGAAATACAATATGGAAAGGAAAGAGAAACTACAACTAAGGTTGTCTTCCGCCTCTGGTTCTTGGACCTGGTGATCTCTGACGTAAGTCTAAGTCGTCGAACCTGCTGAACAACTCAGTAAACCGCTGGTCGGTTATGGCATTCCTAGCATCCTGTTGTTGTTGCATTTGATGCATTATCTGCATCATCTCGACATTCTGTGCCTGCATACCCTCAATAGCATCTATGATGTTGTCGTTGGTTGCAGGCCTTCTTCGTCGACGACGTTGGGAGGATGGGCCAGTTGCGTTGCCGGAAGGGTTGAGCGGGACTGACTGTTGTGTAGGCGAACGATCACCTTGCTCCATTGCTTCAAACTCGTCTGTGTGCGGGTTTGTTTGTGAAGGCTCGGTGGCTTCGGGAGCGTTTAGATCATAGAGGTGGCGGTCGGGGTTTGTGACATCAGTTAGGGCGATATTTGGTAGAACAACGCTTGGGACTGCCTGGTTGTTCACCATAAGATAATATCCTCCGCCTACTCTGTTCTTAATCAAGCGGCTGGATCGACAGTAGCTGATATCCATAGATAGGGGAGGTAGAGATTCTAAAGTTTGGAGTTTATCCCCTAGGTTTAGGCCAAGTGCTATGGTGGTGATTAATCCACCAATTATAAAAGGTTGCCGGCCTCTAGCACATAAGGTGCGGATATGATGAAATAGAAAGGAGGCGGCGTTTACCTGAGTATCTGGTTCGAAGACGCACTGGAGGAAGAATAGCTCCTTTGAGTTGACCTTGCTGTTGTTTGGTCTTCCAAAAACTGTGTTTTGCAAGATGCGGATAAAGTACCGGATAGTGGGGTTATGTATATGGGAGAGAAGGAGCTCTTCCCAGTTGTAGGTATCTATACCGGAAATTTTCTTAAAAAGGCCGAAAACGCCAACTGTGTTCCAGTTTGAGTTTGGAGGGATTCTGGGGTGTAGCAGACCTTCTATGGGGAATTGTAGCATGGTACTCAATTGGTTTTGGGTTAAGGAGTACTCGGTGTTAAACATACGGAAGGTTGCGGTACCGGTTAAAAATTCGTCTTCACCGGCGGGAGTGGTGTAGTCGTATGAACTTAAGAATTCTAAGGTTAGGGATGGGTAGGTGGGTTGATTATGAGTGCAAAGGAAGGTTAAGTTGGCTTGACGGAGCATCCATTCGATACCTTGGAGTAATCCTAATTGTTATAAACAAGTTAAATCGGGGTACCTGGTGGAAACGACGCCTCGCTGTTGGAAACGCTCGAATTGCTCCCTTTGGTAATTTTCATCTTCGGATCGGAAGATGATATTTCCAAAATTCTGATTTCCCGCCATTGTGATGAATGAATTTTGAAGGGGTGATTTGGAAAGAAAAGAAATGTATTTGGGTGGGAGAGAATGGTTTGTGGTGAATGAAGGAAGGTTTGGAGGGGTATTTATAGGAGAAGAATTTGGAAGTTGGAAAGAAAAAGTGGTTGAAAAGTAATTAAGTGTGGTTGAATGGAAATTAATGGGGAATGTAGAAAGTAAAAAAAAGAAAGAAAGTGTAACGTTCGTCTCCAACGGCTCCTTAACGTTCACTAGTCTGAAGGGTGTTACGCTCGTCACAGGGGTGTGACGTTCGTAACGGGCACTTGGCGTGCCGTCCGTTATGGATTGTGTGACGCTCGTCACACATTCCATTTTGGCAAGGTTTCAGTAGCGTTTCACAGAATCACTTTGGTAAAGGATTTTATTTTTGTTATTTATTTTGTTTTGTTTTGCTTATGATTGGTTTATTCTGTAATTTAATTTATCGTGCACGCTTAATCTGCTTTGCATAATAATAAGTCATAGGTAGCAACAGTAGAGCATAATAGCTATTGCATAATAAAATTAAATAAACAGCTTCAATAAAATGATCATAATGTAATACAAGAAAGGAAAAACAATGAAATGAAAGAGAAATAAATGTGAACATGAATTCAAATAACATTAATGAATAATCTAACTTAAAACTAAATAACTTAGAAAAATAACTAAATTCTATCCCTCTGTACGATCTCTGGCCGGAGGAGCAAAAGAGTTAACACGATGTATCAACTCGTGAAACTGATCTGTCATACTGCTCATGTATCCTAGAACTTCGTGTCTCATGTTAGTAAATTCTCCTCTAAGGGCGTCTTGTTCTGACATCAAAGCTTCAATGGCGGTGTAATAGTCAGTTCCGGGCATATGATGCCGGAGGTCGGATATGGCTGATTCTTCGGTCTGAACAGGCTGAGGAGGAGGGTCAATATCATAATAGCCGGATGGTGTCTGAGGGTCAGATTCAGCATGAGGGATCTGGTCATCATAAGTCTCATAGTCATCACAAATCTCATAGTCCTGGATGGATTCAGTGGATCTAGCAGGAGTGGGAGTTTCGTTCAGGTTGTAGAGCCAGTTACTGCGGTTATGAATGCTAGTCCTAGGATCGGGCATGGTGAATAGGCAAAGAACCTGGTTATCAATAATAAGCTCAAACTCGTCAGACCCTAGGTTTGCTATAAACATAGTGTTGAAGAGGAAGGGTATACTCATAGTAGTAATGCCACAAAAAGGGCTTAGGCCAAGCATAGGCTGACGTAGTCCGCCTATTTTAATGGGTGCTCGCTCATCCTGGATAAGGTGGTCCAAATTAGCTAACATAAAAGTGGCACCGTTTACTGGACGGTTCTGGGAAGCACAAAATATGATGAAGAGTTCATCATGTGAAACTGAAGTACTATTTGGCTTCTTCCCAAATAAAGTGTGGGTCAGGATCTTATGGAAATAGCGAAAGGCCGGGTTGTGTATGTTTCCAGAGAGAAACTCATGTTCTTCAGGCTCATCATTTCCAGTCAGCTTACCCCAAAAGTGTTCAAGTTCTCTATGTTCAAAAAGTTCTTCCTGGCTTACTGTGAATGTGTCAAAGGAGGTAGGAAAACCCAAAAGATTGGTAAAGTCTCTAATATTAAATTGGTACTCCATATTGAACATTCTGAACTGGATAAAACCTCTGCTAATTCCTTTTCCATGGCTGGGTAGATAGATTAATGAGCTAAGGAATTCTAGTGTGAGTCTCCGGTAGGTGGTGAAATGTCTCAGGATAGGGGATGTCTCCCATCCTATCTGGTTCAGCAAATACAGGACACTTTGTCTAAGTCCAAGGGCAGTCATAGCCCAATCATCAGCATATAAACTAGGTAGCATCTCTCTAGTGGCTAGTTCTTCAAACTTTTGTTTCTGAGCCATTCCTCTGAATTTGATACCCATACGATCAAAATGTCCCATCTGGTTAGTGTTAGCTAGAGAAAAGAAAACATGAGTTTTAGTCAGGATTTGGCCAAATGCCGAAAGAAGAAAAAATTATTATATATATTTTTTTCTTTTGAATTAAAATAAATCAGGAATTAATACTAAACAGAAATTAAAAGAATAATTGAGGAAAAAAAAAATAGGAAAATGATAATAATAGAATAAGAAAATAATTGTGGGTTGTCTCCCACTAAGCGCTTTGTTTAAATGTCGCAAGCTCGACAAAGAAACTGTTAAGTATAATCTATAGGTCCTGGGGGCATTTCGTCTAAGTGTAGGATTTGCGAATCTCCATTGGTTTCCGCATAATGATAGTGTTTTAGACGTTACCCGTTTACGGTAAACGGTTCTGTGGATTTGCCTTTAATTTCTATTGCTCCACTAGGGAAGATGTTAGTGATATGAAAAGGTCCTGACCATCTGGATCGTAGTTTTCTCGGGAATAACTTTAGTCTAGAGTTAAATAAAAGGACTGCGTCGCCTTGCTTGAAGATTTTCCTTGATATACGCTTGTCATGCCATTGTTTTGTTCTTTCTTTATAGATTCTGGCATTTTCATAGGCGTCTCTTCTGAGTTCTTCTAATTCGTTTATGTCAAGGATTCTCTTTTCACCGGCGGCTTTATAGTTTAGATTCAGATTTCTAATAGCCCAATAGGCTTTATGTTCTAATTCTACCGGGAGGTGACAGGATTTTCCATAAATGAGCTTAAATGGGGTCGTCCCTATGGGGGTTTTATAAGCAGTTCGGTATGCCCATAAAGCTTCTGGTAATTTCAATGACCAATCTTTCCTTGAAGTGGCGACCGTTTTTTCTAGTATTTGCTTGATTTCTCTGTTAGATACTTCCACTTGTCCACTGGTTTGAGGGTGGTAAGGTGTCGCTATCCTATGTCTCACTCCATATTTAAATAGTAATTTTTCGAGTACCTTGGATATAAAGTGCGATCCACCATCACTGACTACTATTCTTGGGATGCCAAATCTCGGAAATATTATATTCTTAAAGAGTCTAGTTACTACTCGGGTGTCGTTTGTTGGGGAGGCTACAACTTCGATCCATTTTGATACGTAGTCAACTGCCACGAGTATGTATTTGTTACCGAAAGAGGATGGAAAAGGTCCCATGAAGTCTATTCCCCACACGTCGAAGATCTCTACTTCCAAAATACCTTTTTGTGGCATCTCGTCACGTCTAGATATGTTTCCCGTGCGTTGACATCTGTCACATTCCTTAATAGCCGCATGTACGTCTTTCCATATAGTTGGCCAATAAAAGCCGGCTTGTAGGATTTTAGAGCAGGTCTTGGATGTACTTGTGTGTCCACCATAAGGAGCGGAGTGGCAGTGTTGGATTATATTTTCTACCTCTTCTTCGGGTATACATCGACGGAAAATACCATCGGGGCCTCTTTTGAAAAGTAAGGGATCATCCCAGTAATAGTGTTTTATGTCGTAGAAGAATCGTTTCTTCTGCTGGTAAGATAAAGTAGGTGGGACTATTCCGGCAGCTAAATAATTGACGAGATCAGCGTACCACGGTGTGGCAGATATAACTAAGGTGGTTTCTACTTGCATGTCGGAGTTGTTCTCTTCCAAAGTAGCTATAAGTTTGTCATACGAGAAATCATCATTAATTGATGTTCTTTCCGGTTCAAGGTTCTCAAGTCTGGAGAGGTGGTCAGCTACTACGTTTTCAGTTCCTTTCTTGTCCTTGATTTCTAAGTCGAATTCTTGTAGCAACAAGATCCATCTTAGGAGTCTAGGTTTAGCATCCTTTTTTGTTAAAAGGTACTTGATAGCAGCGTGATCAGTGTAAACTATTATTTTAGCTCCGACCAAGTAAGAACGAAATTTATCTAGCGCAAATACCACTGCTAGGAGTTCTTTCTCGGTAGTGGCGTAATTCATTTGCGCTTCATCCAGGGTTCTGCTTGCGTAATATATAACGTGAAGCTTTTTATCCTTTCGTTGTCCTAAAACAGCACCTACAACATAATCGCTGGCATCGCACATTATTTCGAATGGTTCATTCCAGTCTGGTGTCTGCATTATGGGTGCGGAGATCAATGCTTGCTCAAGCGTTTGAAATGCTTTTAAACAGTTATCGTCGAATATGAATTCGGCATCTTTCATCAACAGTCCGGTTAAAGGTTTAGTTATCTTAGAGAAGTCTTTGATGAATCGTCGGTAAAAACCGGCGTGTCCTAAAAAGCTTCGTACTTCTCTCACGGTTCTTGGGGGTTGAAGATTTTCGATTACCTCTATTTTGGCTTTGTCTACTTCAATTCCTCTGTTCGAGATGATGTGTCCTAAAACAATTCCTTCTTGTACCATAAAGTGGCACTTTTCCCAATTAAGTACTAAGTTTACTTTTACACATCGCTCAAGAACTCTTTCCAGGTTTTCAAGGCATTCTTCGAAACTTTGTCCGTATACAGAAAAGTCATCCATAAATACTTCCATGATGTTTTCGAGAAAGTCGGCGAAAATTGCCATCATGCATCTTTGAAAGGTTGCAGGGGCATTACACAGACCAAACGGCATTCGTCTATAAGCGAAGGTACCAAAAGGGCACGTGAACGTTGTCTTTTCTTGGTCATCAGGGTGAATTGGTATTTGAAAGAAGCCTGAATAACCGTCTAGATAACAGAAATGTGAATGTTTTGCTAATCGTTCTAACATTTGGTCAATGAATGGTAAAGGGAAATGATCTTTTCGGGTTGCTTTGTTTAGTTTCCTATAATCAATGCACATTCTCCATCCTGATTCGATTCGTTTAGTTATAGTTTCCCCTTTTTCGTTTTCAATAACGGTTATGCCTCCTTTCTTTGGTACAACGTGCACAGGACTAACCCATTTGCTATCAGATATAGGATATATAATACATGCTTCCAATAACTTGGTTATTTCCTTCTTTACTACCTCACTCAGGATCGGATTTAGTCTTCTCTGGTGTTCCCTAGAGGTTTTACAGTCTTCTTCTAACATGATGCGGTGCATACAAATAGAAGGACTTATTCCTTTAAGATCGGTGATGTGGTACCCTAGTGCGGTTGGATACTTCCTTAAGATATGTAGGAGTTTTTCTGTTTCGAGTCTTCCTAGGTCTGCATTAACTATCACAGGTCGTTCAAGTTCTAAGTCTAGGAATTCATATCTCAGATTTTTGGGAAGTGTTTTCAGGTCAGGGGTTGGTTTGTTAAGACATTGCGTAGGATCCGGTGTTATTGCTAAACATTGGTTAGATCTATCTTCTACAAGGCAGTCAGATGATTTGTCTTCTTCTAACTCTGCTTCTTTTATGCATTCATCGATGATATCCATGAAGTAACATGTATCTTCTATTGCAGGTGCTTTCAAGAATTGGGAAAGAATGAATTCAATTTTCTCTTCACCTACTTCGAAGGTGAGTCGTCCTCGTTTTACGTCTATGATTGCACCGGCAGTTGCTAAGAATGGTCTTCCCAGTATAATGGGTGTAATATCATCTTCTCTAATGTCCATAATTGTAAAATCAGTGGGAATGTAGAATTGACCTATGCGTACGGGAACGTTTTCAAGGATTCCTACAGGATATTTGATGGAACGATCTGCTAGTTGCACAGACATTTTGGTTGGTCTTAATTCTCCCATTTCCAGTTTCTTACATATGGATAAAGGCATCACGCTAATTCCGGCTCCTAAATCGCATAAGGCTTTGTCAATGACAAATTTTCCTATGTGACAGGGTATAGAGAAACTACCTGGATCCTTGAGTTTAGGGGGCATGTTTTGGATTATAGCGCTACATTCGGCAGGGAGTGTAACGGTTTCGCTATCCTCAAGTTTCCTCTTATTAGAAAGGATTTCTTTTAAGAATTTAGCATATGAGGGCATCTGCGTAATAGCTTCGGTGAACGGAATTGTAACGTTTAATTGTTTAAGGAGATCAACAAATTTTCTAAATTGGCCCGCATCTTTGGTTTTAACAAGCCTTTGAGGGTAAGGTATAGGTGGTTTGTAAGGTGGTGGAGGTACATAAGGTTCCTTCTTTTCTAGGGTTTCCTTATTACTCTCTTCCTTTTCCTTAGGTTCACTTCCCTCAGTTGATTTCTTAGGGTTTTGGTTTTCTATCCTTGGATCAGACGGTCCTTCCACTTCCGTTCCACTTCTTAATATAATTGCATGAGCGTGGCTTCTCGGGTTAGGTTGGGGCTGTCCAGGGAATGTACCAGTTGGGGCAGCAGTAGGTGCTTGTTGTTGGGCTACTTGTGATATTTGTGTTTCCAGCATTTTGTTATGGGTAGCCAAGGCATCTACTTTGCTTGCTAGTTGTTTAAGTTGTTCGCCAGTGTGTACATTCTGGTTTAAGAAATCTTTATTGGTTTGTTGTTGGGAAGCTATAAAGTTTTCCATCATGATTTCCAAGTTGGATTTCCTAGGGGCGTTATTGTTAGGCATGGATGGGTTCGGTTTCTGATATCCCGGAGGTATAGTTGGGGCTTGATTTGGAGACTGTCCAGGCGCGTACAAAGCGTTATTGCTCTTATATGAAAAGTTTGGATGGTTCTTCCAATTTGAGTTATAGGTGTTCGAATAGGGGCTTCCTTGAGCATAGTTTACTTGCTCTGCTTGGATTCCTGTCAAGAGTTGACAGTCCGTAGGAGTGTGGCCTTGGATTCCACAGACCTCGCAATTCTGAGTTATAGCAACCACGGCGGCTGGAGGTGATACGTTTAGACTTTCAATTTTCTGGACCAAAGCATCCACTTTTGCGTTAACGTGATCAAGGTTACTTATCTTGTACATGCCAGTTTTCGTTTGAGGTTTTTCCACCGTTGTTCGTTCGGTTCCCCACTGATAGTGGTTTTGGGCCATGCTCTCGATAAGCTGGTAAGCATCAGCATAAGGTTTGTTCATTAATGCACCACCTGCAGCGGCGTCTATTGTTAACCTTGTGTTGTATAAGAGACCATTATAAAATGTGTGAATTACTAACCAGTCTTCCAAACCATGGTGTGGGCAAAGTCTCATCATGTCTTTGTATCTTTCCCATGCTTCGAAAAGAGACTCGTTGTCTTTCTGTTTAAATCCGTTTATCTGGGCTCTTAACATAGCTGTTTTGCTTGGCGGAAAGTATCGGGCAAGAAAAACTTTCTTCAACTCGTTCCATGTGGTGACTGAGTTGGAAGGGAGAGATTGAAGCCATCTTCTAGCGCTATCTCTTAATGAGAAAGGAAAAAGACGAAGTCGAATTGCCTCTGAAGTGACACCATTAGCTTTAACAGTATCAGCGTTCCAGAGAATTGGTTCTGTTGCACTGCCTGCAACAGCGAAGGTTTAAGTTTGAAGTTGTTTGCTTCGATTGCGGGCGGAGCAATACTTGAATGCGGCTCATCTTGCGATGGAGCGGCGTAATCTCTAAGAGCACGAGCTGGTTCTGCCATCTCGGTTATCGAAGGAAAAAGGTTTTTGAAATCAGGAAGTTCTATAGGAGGGAGATTGTTTGCAGCACGATATTCCCGAATTCGTCGTAAGACTCGGAGATATAGCTCGATATCGTTGATTCGTAAATAGAGCGGTTCGCCTTGTGAGCGAGTGCGTGGCATACAAATCAACGAAAGAAAGAATAGAAGAAAAAGAAACCTTAGTCTCTACAGCGTAACGGAAGAGTTACGATATCGATTAAATAAAAGTCCCCGGCAACGGCGCCAAAAACTTGATCGCGACTTTATGAGTCGAAATTGGGGTACAAACTGCAAGTGCACAGTTCTATCGCGTAGTTTTAAAAGATATCGATCCCACAGGGACTTATGAATCGATATACCGTTATCTAAGGTTACTTCGTAAAGCTAAGGTGAATAATGGTTGATTGTTTGGGGGCGAAACTAAACTAAGATCTAGATTAAATATTAATAAATGGGATATCGGTATGTAGTTCGTCGTAATTAGGGAATCAATTCTTTGTCGGTTTCTTGGTTTTAAAATAAATCGTTTCAGTTAACTTTATTGATTAAAGGTTTTATCTCAAACTCTCGCTCTGTTGAATAAACCATGATTTTATGTTAATGTAGCTGTCACTTATAATTAAGTCAAAAACCACTTTTTGAAAGCAATAAAGTTGCAGAAACTCTTTTTAGGAAAACACTGACCGTTTTAAACACCCTTATCTCAAACTCTCGCTCTGTTGACTTAGGTTATACAATTAAACCCGAATGCTTAACTCTCGTCCTCACATTCAATCTTTAAGAATACTTTTTGGAAAAGGTCAGAATTTAATTAACTCTAAAACTTGCTCTCGCCCTGATCTAGAATTAATGCCTAATTTACACTGTCCAGTTAAAACCTCAAACTCTCGCTCTATTGATTTTGACTTCTTTATGTCTTTTACTTTTGTAAAAAATTCTTGTTATTAAACCTGTAAATTGAGACCGTAAAAAGATTGATTTTACTTTTAAATTTAATTAGACCGACTTAGTCTTGATCCCTTATTCCGCTTACTTTACATACCGATATCTAGGCAAATTAGCCAGACATACTAAACAGACAAAAATACATATCATGCATAAACAGACTCATCCCAGGCAGATAATATAAATAAGTAATAAAACAAAGCATTAAATAATAATTAAAGAACCTGAATGCGTTAAACAATAGTCTTGAACACTCCACCACAAGCCGGTAGGATTTGTTCTTGGATTCTTCAATTAAACAACGAATTAAAACGAAGGGAATAAAAACTAGATTCTAACGTAAGGTTAGATCCGGTAAATGTTGCACAATAGTTTCCGGTGTAGAAACTATTGTGCGAAAAGAATTAATTAAATGCTAGAAAGGAAAATAGAATTGCAGAAAGGTAAAACAATAAAATTCTGCAAAGTAATACTATAAAAATATGAGCCTAAACTGCTGGAAGAAAAAAAATGCGAAAATGGCAAAAGGCGTGGAAAATCTCCGAACCCAGAGCTTTCCCAATTAGCTGCTATTTATACTGCTACTTGTGTAACTGCTTTCCAAGGGTTTCCGTATACACGATCTTTTCGTTCCGAGGGTCAAGAGTGGAAATAGCTTTCAACGTGGTCAGTTGCGTTCCTAGTGCCAAAAATATAGGGGAATGGTGTGACGTCCGTCACACCATGTGTGACGCTCGTCACAGGAGTGTGCTTAGTGTGACGCTCGTCACAACCTTTGTGACGCCCGTCACAGGCACAACGTGCGCTTTCTTTGGGCTGGGCTTGGTCTTTGTTATTTGATTCCTTTTTATTCCTTTTTACACCTCCTTTTCTTCCTTTTTTCACTTTTGCTTCAAAATGGATACCTGACATAAATAGAAAGGAAATACCGCATAATATCTGATAAAATGAGATAAATTAAAGTAAATGATAATATAATCTAATTGAATTAAGTCCTAAAATGTGATATAATTTCATGTTATCAGTCGTCACAAGGAGCGGTAAAGCGTTGGTAAGTGAAAAAGGTGAAGAAATTGTAGAGGAGAACATCACTGATGGGATGCTGGAAGAAACAGATATAGTTGGTGAAGAGGAAAATGCTTCTGGAAATGCTCAGTTCGCGCCGCGAACCACCTTCGCGCCGCGAAAAGAGCAGGTTTTGCCCACTGCTGTGCAGACTGATTTAGAAGGGAAAAAAGATGTTGAATCAAAGAGAAAGAAGAAATCTGAGAAGGGAGTGAGCGTCATTCCAACTCAACATCTACTCTATCCACATGCTCCATCAAGGAAAGACAATGCTAGGCACTATGCACGGTTCATGGACATCTTCAAACAACTTCAAATCAACATTCCATTTGCTGATGCATTAGAACAAATGCCACGGTATGCCAAGTTCATGAAGGACATTCTTACAAAGAAAAGGAGACACGTGGAAGACGAGACCATACTGCTTGATGCACGGTGTAGTGCTATCATCCAAAAGACTCTCCCAAGGAAGGAGTCCGATCCGGGCCGGGTTGTTCTACCGGTGACCATTGGAAGCACATACACTGGAAATGGTTTGATTGACTTGGGCTCTAGTATAAATTTAATCCCTCTCTCCATTGTTAAAAGATTAGGGAATGTTGAGATTAAATCGACGAGAATGACTTTACAACTAGCCGACAAGTCTACCACTTTACCATACGGAATTGCTAAAGACATGTTAGTGAAGGTGGACAAATTCTTGTTTCCGGTAGATTTCGTAATAGTGGAGATGGATGAGGACCGGGATGTGCCCCTAATTCTTGGAAGACATTTTATGAAAACAGCTCGGATGATGATTGACGTAGATGATGGACTAATGAAGGTGAGAGTGCAAGACGAAGAGGTGACCTTTAATCTTTTTAAAGCTATGAAGCATCCACATGACAAACATGATTCATTCCGAAATGATGCAATTGAAGAAAAATACCATGATGGAAAGGCCCGTCGCAAGGAGTTTCATGTCGGACAAATGGTACTGCTTTTCAAATCAAGGTTCAAGTTATTACCGGGTAAGCTGAAGCCAAAAGGGTCAGGACCGTTCGTTGTCAAGGAAGTACGGAATTATGGAGCCATTGTAATCGAGGATCCAAAGTCACAAGAGAGTTGGACCGTAAATGGTCAAAGACTCAAAGTTTACCATGGTGGCGACATAAATCGTGATGTGGATGTCGTGTCTCTATTTAAACCGGGCTAATCAGTGGACCGTCAAGCTCAAACGACGTTAAACAAAGCGCTTGTTGGGAGGCAACCCAACGTTGTAAGTCTGTATTTTAATTTTTTTCTGCTGTGTGAGTTTTTGCTGTGTTAAATTTTGAAAAAAATTGGGTTCTGGTTTTTACAGTTCGCCCCACGAACACTGTTCGCCCCGCGAACTGAATTCACAGCTTCAGTTCGCGCCGCGAACAAAGTTTGCCCCGCGAACAGTAAATAACAGAACTATTTTTTTTTGAAATTTCCTTCAGTTCGCCCCGCGAACTGAAAAAAAAAAAAACTTTTGTTTTATGTCATTTTCGTTTCATTCCTATTTTCACAAACGTAGGAGATTCTTTCAACAATCTCGTTGCTCCACTTCCAAACCTCTAAATTTCAAAACTTCTCCTCTCCATTCCATTCCTAGGAGGATTTTGTTGATTATGATAAGTGGCCTGAGGGCAGGCCAAAAATTTTGGGGGGGTGCAGGAGGTGGTGTAAACCATGGCGATGAGTTGAAGGAAGATTGAGGAGTTTGTTGAATTTTAGAGTGTGTCTTGATAATTGCATGAATACTTTTTGAAATTTAAGTGTGTTTTAATCAAATATTGGTTTGCCAACATTTTTGTTTAATTGTTCTTACTCATAAGTCAAGCTTTAAGCAACCGAGAAATGATCGCAAAGAAAGAAGCATAGGACACTTCGAGTGGTGATGATAAGAATTAGTGTCGGCATTTCAAGGTACACTTTATCGCTTTCTAGACTTAACATGAGTAGTTTGATGGTGTGTGCAAATTTCATGTCATAAATTAATTGAAGTATATGTCATTTTTGAATCAAAATAGGACTTAGCCAGTTGTGAGGAGACTTTCCATTGTACACTAAAAAGCGGGAAACCGAGCATTGTTTTAACTCATTCTTATCATGCTAAATCATGCATCAATCCATTTTTGTGTGAAATTTTTGAAAATGATAGAGGCATTGTTTGTGAGAAAAACCACTTGACCAAAAAGTTTGAATCAACTAACCTTGTGAGGAATAATCCTTAGTTAACCCCCTTTGAGCTTAATTTAGGATTCATTTGATTGATCATTGTAAAATCAATTGAAAATTGTGGAATAAATGAATCCTAATTTCTTTCGTATCAGTTGAAACCTCAAACCGAGTTGTTTGCAAAATTTTGCCTTTTGCTTATGTCTAAGTAGGGAGCATTATTGAATGAATTTGGTTTTGGAATCTAAAGTTGGGGAGAGTAAAGTGAAAAGTTGATTAGAAACTTGGAAAAGTGAGTTTCTATGAAAGGGTAAAAATATGAAAAGAAACAAGAAAAAGAAATCACCCTTAAAACCATAGAGCATAGAAAAATTAGAAAAGAAAAGCAAAGAAAATGCTCATGGTTGTGTGGATTTGAAAAGAAAAGGAAAGTGTGTAGAGTGAATCTTTGGGAATGCTCCCTTAGGATAAGCAATTTGGTTGAATTCTCTTAATCATATCCTTTCTGGTAACCTAAGCCACATTACAACCTTTGAAAGACCTCTTGATTCTCATTTTTCACATGATTTGGTACTTGTTGTGATAACCGCATGATTTGAGTTGTTGTTGATTTAATTGCTTGGATGAGTGAAAGTAACCCTTCATGTTATTCATCATATTATTATGATGTGTGTGTAAGCTTGATTCAATTTTGACATATATGGCTTTGAATTCCTTGGAATGATTTTTGCACTTTACCATTTCCCTTATTCATATTTTGTCTAGAATTGAGATAGGTGAATTGAGAAAATGCCAAACACTTTTGAACCATTTGAATGTTCTTGGTAAATCCTTGTTTCAATCTTTTGTGTCATTGCTTTGATTGTAAGGGTGGAAACTTTTGTTTAGGGACAAACAAAATGCTAAGTTGGGGAGAGTTGTTAGGGACCAATTAGTACTACTTTTTATACCATTTTATTGGTCCCTTTTACCAAGTTTTGATGTAATTACACACTTTTATTCTCACTATTTTGTATAAATGCAATTAGGTTTAATTTATTTTGTTTTGAATAGTTATTTCACATTTTTATTAGTTTTGTAGAATTGTGGATAAGCAAGACCTTGGATTGCAACAATACATTTTGGAGGAAACTTGCCAAACAAGGAAGCTGGAGAAGCAACAGTTCGCGCCGCGAAGGCTGCGAATCCAGCAAGCTGACCAAGGGTCAAAAGTGCTGTTGTGCAGGAAAAGTTAATTGCCATTTTGATGTCTGCCTGGGAATTGCTTTTCTGCTTTAGATGACAAAGTCCAATTAGGGAAATGTCAACCTTTTTTGGTAGAGACAAAATAGCTTAACCTAGGGCATTGAAACAGGATTCCATTATCATTCACACATTGTGCTGTAGAGCTTTTGTAATAGAGAAAAACATAGTTTTTCTTCTAAAAACCTTCTGCTTTGTAACAATGGTGATGAGGAGCTAAACTCCCTTTTGTCAAGATTGGAGGTAGTAGCTATTCTCATTTGTTTATGTATTCACTTTGATTTATATATGAGATAAAGATTGTTGATGTATTGAACACTATTTTTGCTTTAAGTTGAAAACCAGATTTGAGTAGTTGTCGAGAGAGATTACTCGAGTTTAGACATAAAACAGATTTTCAAGTAATGAATAAGTTGTAGAGATAGATTTATTCATTACTATTCTTTGATATTGAACATTAAAGATTGCTATATTGATAGTTAGGTGGAGAGATCGTCTAAGGATCAATATAATGATTGTCACGATATCATTTAGACATAAATGACTTTGAGAGGATATTTGAACATCATCAATAATCTTGAATCGATTTATTTATCATAGGGAATCATAGACATTTGAAATAGTGAACTCCAATCTTGCCAAACTTTTATATTTGACTAAACCACTTAATAGTTTTTGTTAACTTTCACTTACAAAATATTTCTCCAAACAAAACAACCCTGTTACTTTCTAAACTTATAACATTTGAATTATAGAACGGCGGTAATATTACCCAATCTCTGTGGATACGATACAAAAATATTTGCCGAAGATATGGTGTAAACCATGGCGATGAGTTGAAGGAAGATTGAGGAGTTTGTTGAATTTTAGAGTGTGTCTTGATAATTGCATGAATACTTTTTGAAATTTAAGTGTGTTTTAATCAAATATTGGTTTGCCAACATTTTTGTTTAATTGTTCTTACTCATAAGTCAAGCTTTAAGCAACCGAGAAATGATCGCAAAGAAAGAAGCATAGGACACTTCGAGTGGTGATGATAAGAATTAGTGTCGGCATTTCAAGGTACACTTTATCGCTTTCTAGACTTAACATGAGTAGTTTGATGGTGTGTGCAACTTTCATGTCATAAATTAATTGAAGTATATGTCATTTTTGAATCAAAATAGGACTTAGCCAGTTGTGAGGAGACTTTCCATTGTACACTAAAAAGCGGGAAACCGAGCATTGTTTTAACTCATTCTTATCATGCTAAATCATGCATCAATCCATTTTTGTGTGAAATTTTTGAAAATGATAGAGGCATTGTTTATGAGAAAAACCACTTGACCAAAAAGTTTGAATCAACTAACCTTGTGAGGAATAATCCTTAGTTAACCCCCTTTGAGCTTAATTTAGGACTCATTTGATTGATCATTGTAAAATCAATTGAAAATTGTGGAATAAATGAATCCTAATTTCTTTCGTATCAGTTGAAACCTCAAACCGAGTTGTTTGCAAAATTTTGCCTTTTGCTTATGTCTAAGTAGGGAGCATTATTGAATGAATTTGGTTTTGGAATCTAAAGTTGGGGAAAGTAAAGTGAAAAGTTGATTAGAAACTTGGAAAAGTGAGTTTCTATGAAAGGGTAAAAATATGAAAAGAAACAAGAAAAAGAAATCACCCTTGAAACCATAGAGCATAGAAAAATTAGAAAAGAAAAGCAAAGAAAATGCTCATGGTTGTGTGGATTTGAAAAGAAAAGGAAAGTGTGTAGAGTGAATCTTTGGGAATGCTCCCTTAGGATAAGCAATTTGGTTGAATTCTCTTAATCATATCCTTTCTGGTAACCTAAGCCACATTACAACCTTTGAAAGACCTCTTGATTCTCATTTTTCACATGATTTGGTACTTGTTGTGATAACCGCATGATTTGAGTTGTTGTTGATTTAATTGCTTGGATGAGTGAAAGTAACCCTTCATGTTATTCATCATATTATTATGATGTGTGTGTAAGCTTGATTCAATTTTGACATATATGGCTTTGAATTCCTTGGAATGATTTTTGCACTTTACCATTTCCCTTATTCATATTTTGTCTAGAATTGAGATAGGTGAATTGAGAAAATGCCAAACACTTTTGAACCATTTGAATGTTCTTGGTAAATCCTTGTTTCAATCTTTTGTGTCATTGCTTTGATTGTAAGGGTGGAAACTTTTGTTTAGGGACAAACAAAATGCTAAGTTGGGGAGAGTTGTTAGGGACCAATTAGTACTACTTTTTATACCATTTTATTGGTCCCTTTTACCAAGTTTTGATGTAATTACACACTTTTATTCTCACTATTTTGTATAAATGCAATTAGGTTTAATTTATTTTGTTTTGAATAGTTATTTCACATTTTTATTAGTTTTGTAGAATTGTGGATAAGCAAGACCTTGGATTGCAACAATACATTTTGGAGGAAGCTTGCCAAACAAGGAAGCTGGAGAAGCAACAGTTCGCGCCGCGAACTTCCTTCGCGCCGCGAAGGCTGTGAATCCAGCAAGCTGACCAAGGGTCAAAAGTGCTGCTGTGCAGGAAAAGTTAATTGCCATTTTGATGTCTGCCTGGGAATTGCTTTTCTGCTTTAGATGACAAAGTCCAATTAGGGAAATGTCAACCTTTTTTGGTAGAGACAAAATAGCTTAACCTAGGGCATTGAAACAGGATTCCATTATCATTCACACATTGTGCTGTAGAGCTTTTGTAATAGAGAAAAACAGAGTTTTTCTTCTAAAAACCTTCTGCTTTGTAACAATGGTGATGAGGAGCTAAACTCCCTTTTGTCAAGATTGGAGGTAGTAGCTATTCTCATTTGTTTATGTATTCACTTTGATTTATATATGAGATAAAGATTGTTGATGTATTGAACACTGTTTTTGCTTTAAGTTGAAAACCAGATTTGAGTAGTTGTCGAGAGAGATTACTCGAGTTTAGACATAAAACAGATTTTCAAGTAATGAATAAGTTGTAGAGATAGATTTATTCATTACTATTCTTTGATATTGAACATTAAAGATTGCTATATTGATAGTTAGGTGGAGAGATCGTCTAAGGATCAATATAATGATTATCATGATATCATTTAGACATAAATGACTTTGAGAGGATATTTGAACATCATCAATAATCTTGAATCGATTTATTTATCATAGGGAATCATAGACATTTGAAATAGTGAACTCCAATCTTGCCAAACTTTTATATTTGACTAAACCACTTAATAGTTTTTGTTAACTTTCACTTACAAAATATTTCTCCAAACAAAACAACCCTGTTACTTTCTAAACTTATAACATTTGAATTATAGAACGGCGGTAATATTACCCAATCTCTATGGATACGATACAAAAATATTTGCCGAAGATATACTCTTTCAACAGCAAGGTGTGTGTGATTTCTGAGCATGAGGGCTTCAATTTATAGAGAATTCAAATGATATTTGCACACTCACTCAACTTTCCAATTTTGGCAAAATGATGCAAGCATGGTGCATGGGCGCGCATAGGCCCGTGAAATGATTGTTTGAAAGTCCAAAATGAAGTTCAGATGCATTGGAGATGGATTGGTTTGCAAGGCAATTGTGCATTGTTGTTTGAAGTTTGATCCATGACACATGATACCAACCTGTTTAAGCCATGCGCAGCCTATGCATTTCTCATCCAAAATGTATGAATTTAAGCTCTTTGGAAAGGTGAGATCAAGAGGAACAAGTTCGATGTTGAACACTTTTTCATTTGGAGCTTGGAACTTGTAGATATTTGAGGTGTAAGTTTGGAAAAATTTGACATATCAAAAATTTTCTAAGTGTCAAGCCATATGTCTCAACGTTCCACCCTGCTTAACATTTTATAGGAGCTTCAAATGAGAAAAGTGTCTTCATCAAAGTTGTATCTCTCTCAAAGACCTTCAAAACGGTCACCAATTTCATGTCATTTGGGTTTGAAATGATAGTGTTATGCATTTTTGAAGTTTGGAAAAATCACTTGATCAATGGTATAAGTCAAAAGTGACCTATAATGTAGCCTCATATCACATGTGCAAAGAAGTTGAATTAGCTCTCACTCCAAATATAAAAGATTAATTAGACACATTGAAATTTATTGTTCAACTTGGAAATCTTTCATGTCATAAAAATTGAGCAAGTTATGGCCTTGGGAAGTTGACTTTCAAATTAGGGTTTAGACAAATTGACCTATAATGTTTCAACATAGAAAATTATTTTCCAAGCAAAAATAGCTCTAGGTCTAAACATGAAATTTGTTTATAATGTCATTTAGAGTAAGTTTGATCTTGGAATCATTTCCATATGGTGAAAATTGGAGGAGATAGGGTCTAGGGAGACCCAGTTTTGATAAGATGAATTCATATGGCCAACCACCATTAACCAACTTGCTAATCTTCAATTCTATTGAATTTCTTGGCTCAGGGTAGATCATATATGCATAAGATGATGAAATTTGAAGTGTCCCTTGAGAAATTTGATCAATTGGTGAGATAGCTTATTGGAGAAGTTACTCAAGATACCCAGTCAAACTAGGGTTTCCAAGGCAAATCACCCTCAAACTCTTTAAGCAAACTTGATCAATATAACATGTAGAATCAAATTGGACTCATATATGATGATCATAACCATTCTTGAGTTGAATCTTGATTGTGTTCTTTGTTCATGAGGGTCTCAAACCCTAGATGTGATCAATGAATCAAGGAGATCATGCCCCTACCTACAAAAGAGTTAGATAGATACAAAGACAAATTTTGGTATTTTGGTTAGTAAAATGATAATATACAAGTATGATATAATCACAAAGTGCTTGGTGATCTCTCCCAAACCAAACCCAATGAGAAAGGGTAAGGAGGATGCCAAGGTATGATCCCAATGCTAATGCTTATAATGAAATTGCATGAGGGATCCTAGGGTCAAAATTGGGGTCTTACAAGTGGATTAGGGTTTTCACCTCATAAACACCCCAGATCCGTTGAGTTTGATGAGACTTATGATCAAAACAACCATGATCCAAGGCCAACAGAAGTCAACAAAGGTCAAAAAAATATAAAATAAAAAAATGCATCAAAAACATTTTTAAAATGAATTTTAAAAGGGGAATAAAAGATAAAATTTTGAGGACCTTGGAGGTCATGCTTGAGATATAAGCGTCTTAAGAATCAATGGTTGAGCACACTTTGCTGAGGAATCAAGACTAACCCTAGCTGAGGATCCATGTTTGATGCTCTTGATAGAAAAACCCTACCTTGCACAATAGAATTAAAGAAAATAAAACATATTTTTTCTATTTTGATTAGTGGTTAGATAAGTAATAAACATATAGCCACAAAGGTAAAACACCAACAAAGAGGTGCTTATTGATCCATGCAAAAGGAAAACCCAAAGATGAGAGGGAGATGGACCAAGAGGTGATCTTGTGTTGTATGCAAGAATGCAAATGGTATGTGGGATATTAGGGTCAAAAATTAGGGTATGACAAATTCCCCTATTTAAGTTTCTTCGATTATGAGATATGAAGATGGAAATCTTTGTCTCAACGAGATTGAAGGGACTTAAATACAAAAAAAAACAATTTTTGGCCCTAAGATACCGCAAAATGCTTATGGTATGATATGAATACAGACAAAGATGTATGTGGGGAATATAGCGCCACAAGAGAAAGAACTGTTGGAGAAATTAGGGGACTGAAACTCCATAGAGGAATAACAGATTCCAAAGGGGAACCCAACTGGGGACTGTAAGACCCTAATTTTGACCCTAAGATCCCTCGTGATATCTCATCATATACATTGGCTTTGGGATCACACCTTGGTATCCTCCTTACCCCTCATTCATTGGGTTTGCATTGGAAGAGATCACCAAGCACATTTGATTGTATCATACTTTATTTTTTTTATTTTCTAACCAAAATGCCAAAAATATGTCTATGTATAGCTTTACTTCTTTTGTAGGTAGTGTGTGCATCCACCCATGCTCTATCAAGCTCACAACTAGGATTTGAGACCCTCAAAGCAAGGAGATCAATCAAGAGATGGTTCATAATGGTTCTAGACATCATATATGGATCCCCATTCTCTTCACTTAACATTTTGATCAAGAAATCATCAAGAGTTTGAAGCTTGTTTGCCTTGGAAGCCCTAATTCATCTGGGTATCTTGTGTGACTTCCTTAATAAGTTTCTTCAACAGTTGATCAAATATTTCAAGAGATACTTCATTTTACATCATCGTATACATATATGATCCTCCATGTGTCCTAAATATAAATAGAAATTCAAGTTTTCAAGTTGGTTCAAAGAGATTGACCAGAGGAAGTCAACTGGTCAAAACTGGGGTTCCCTAGACCCTATCTCCTACAATTTTTGTCATATGAAAATGATTCAAAGAGAAAAGTTACTCCTTATGACATTCCAAACAACTTTCATGTTGGCATCAAGATCTAGGTTTGCTTGGAAATTCATTTTTTATGGTGAAAGATTATAGGTCATTTTATATAAACCCTAGTTAGGAGGTCAACTTCCAAGGACCATAACTTGTTCAATTTTATGCGATGAAGGCCATCAAAGTTTCATGATAAATTTAAATATGTCTTCTCCAAATTTTATTCTTGGATAAACTTAAAATTCAACTTGCAAGGGCATGTGCCAAGAGGAAACATTATAGGTCATTTTGGGCCATTACCATTAAACAAGCATTTTTTCTCAACTTCTAAAATGCATAACTCCTTCATGACAAGTCCAAATAAGGTCAAATCTATGAACAAATTTAAGAGGATTGAAATAGATACAACTTTTAAAAAGTAAAGTTTCCATTTGAAGCTCATAGCAAAAGTTATTCAAGGTAGAAAAAGTGGATATTTGACTTGGTACTTAGAAAAGTTTCAATTATGTTTGATTTCTCAAACTTCCACCTCAAAATTCTTCATGATCCAAGCTTCAAATAGAAATATGTTCAACTTGAAAGTTGTTTCCCTTGATGTGACCTTTCCAAAAAGTCCAAAATCACCTCATTTGGACAAGATTTGAATGACTTACAAACGGTTACTCTTCATGGTCCCATTTGGATGAATCACATGATCATTTCTCAATTACAAATGCATGGCCTCATGTTATACTTTCATCTTCATTCATGATCATTTGTGGACCTAATAACATCATCTCATGTGCCTATCACACGCCCATGCAAGCATGCACTTCACATTTATATTTTTGGCCAAAGTTTGGAAGTGTGTGAAAAGCAATGAACATGGCTATAAATACATGACATTGGTGATCAGAATGAGGATCCTCTGGATCAAGCTTCGCCACCTTCTTCCCCAAACCTTATTGAAAGGATTATCTTGAAGATTTCTTAATAAATCGGGTTTCAATTCTCATTTTTTTTTGGAATTGAAACTCCAAGAATCCAAGCGTTTTAATCATCAATATCATCTCCTGCAAGCTTCTAGAGTCAAGCCAAATTGAAGCTCCCCGAAGGTGAGATTTCAGAAATTTCTCTTCTTCGATTCCCCCTCATTTCTCATCCATTTTGATTAATTGTTGGTTTGCTGAAGTCCTACGAATGTAGGCAACAGGATTGAGTTGCTTTGAGGTCAAATCGAAGCAACTCAATTCATGATCCTAAAAATTTAAATCCATGTATCTTTTAATATACTTAGAATTGGAGAAAATTGAGGCCAGATTCGAGCTCCTGAGCATTTTTTCTTTAAAACCATGTCCTTGTTTTTCATTTTGGTGAAGGTTTATGGTGGACCAGTCCGGTGAGGTCCAGCGGAGAAGAAGACCGGAGCTAGGGCTCCGGTGGTGTGTTGGTACTCTCTCAACCTTTTGATCCATTTGAAATGTTCTAATCCTGGCTCTTGCTTTTGATTACCATGTGTGTGGCGCAGTTGATTGAGGTGTTTGTGGAATGCGCGTGTTGGTCATCAGATCTTCCACCTCAATTAATGAGGGAAATCTAATGGCCCCTGATTTTTCATTTTTTTTTTCATTTAATTACTTTATTTTGTTTAATTCATAATAAATCCATTTTTAATCCAAAAAATATGGGACTTTCACCAAAAATCTTAAAATATTTTTCTCTTCCATATTATGAATTAAAATTATTTTATGGATTAAAAACCTGAAAAGGCAATCTAAGCAAAAACAAAGGATTATGGCAAGTAACTACATCAAGTCAGATTTGATCACTTGAAGCAATGCATGCCTGTCAAAGCTCTCAACTGGCTCTTATTAGAAGACCAAATACATCTAGAATTCAAATTTTTTAGGGAGAATAGTTTCATTGTATTTTAATGTAGCCTTTTCCCATATTACCATTTTTATAACTTTGTAAATATCCATGGGATCACACCATTTGCGGATCATCATTCTATCAATAAAATTCGAGACTTATCCATATATTGACAATCTGTAAGACCCTAATTTTGACCCTAAGATCCCTCATGGCGTTATATCATTTGCACAAGAGCATTGCCTCAAGGATCATAGTATGTTTGGCTCCTTAACCCTATGGTGGGACTTGTGTGAGTGGTTTGAGACCACCAAGCATGCTTGTATTGTATATTATTTCTTTTATTATTTTTGATTACTAACCAAAAGCACAAAAATATGTTACTAACTCTTTTTGTCTTGAAGCTCAAGTGATCATGTGCTCCCATGCTCCTAGGAGGCTCCTAAGCTCAATGCAATGGCTAGATGATGATGAGAAAAAGAATGAAAATGGTCCACAAAGATCTTAATCATCATATATGCCTCCCAAGTGTCTCAATTTGCCAATTTGATCAAGATAACCCAAAGGGCTTGAGGATTGTTTCCCAAGGAAACCCTAATTCAACTATGCTTCAACTGTGCCTTGCCCATGAAGCAACCTCAACCTATGATCAAATTTAATCAAGGGAAGTTCTTTAACTCATTATTTTATGCATATATGAGCCTATGTGAGGCCCCTCAATCATTCATTCATCAAGATTGGAAGTTTGGCCTTGAAAAGTGGACCAGTCAAGTCATCTGACTAAACTGAGGTCCACTTAGATACAACTTGTGATGTGTTTGTCAAATTAATATGATCCCAAGAGAAACAATGTTCTTAAGAACCATATGAACAACTTTCATGTTCATTAAAAATACATTTGAAACTTGTAAGGTCATCATTCATTTCAAAACATTATAGGTCATTTTGACTGAAACCCTAATTTTTGGTCAACTTCCCAAGGACCTAACTTCCTTAATTTTTATGATTTTTAGGTGAGACCAAATGAATTGGAAATCTTAAGATGTCTAATTCAAATGTTATGTTGGACAAAATTTCATAATACTAAAATAAATACATGTGATAATACAAAACATTATAGGTAACTTTGGACCTAAGTCATTGAATTTGAAAAATGCCCAACTTCAAATACCCATAACTTTTTCATGAAAAATCCAAATGACGCAAAATTTTGAGTCTAAATTGATAATCTTGAAAATATATGAAACTTTGATGTTGGAGGTTTTTTCATTTTAAGCTTGTATCATTGAAATAGAAGGGCTTGAAGAGGCTTGCTTTTGGTGAAATTTTTCAAAAGGTGACTTAGACATGTTTTGTGTCCAAACTTTCACAACCAGTTTTCACTAATTTCCAAATGCCAAATGAATTTTTACCCAACATTACTTTTGTTCCTTATTTCAAGGGCTTTCCAACCATTACTCACATTACTTTTTTGGACCTTCCATGTGTGAGTTTCGAAGAGCTTTATCTTTATGTCCATTTTGGCATTTCATGATATAACTTGATGTGCAAGCTTGTGTGATTCATTATGCACGTCCAAATCCATTCCATGAGGTATCAGCAAGGAGTTCCATCCATCATTGGACCTTACATGCGTCTGTACAGGGCCATGCAATGAGAATTCAAATCCCATGCACACGAGGGAACCATGCCTTACAACCCTCTTCAGCTATAAATAGGAGCTCAATCTCCTTCATTTCAGAACCAAGTGGAGATCTGAATTACTGCTGAATTGAAATCCCAACCCTCACTAAAGGAATTTTCAGTTTTCTTTCTCTTTTTCAAGCTTAAAATTCAACATCATTAGTTAATTTTCAAAGCTCAATTCCTTAACCTATCATCTCCATCACACTTCCAGAGCAAAAGCAGATCAAGAGCTTGAAGGATTCGTGGCATTTGAAGCTTCATTTTAGAGGTAGAACCTCAAACTTTTTTGATCTAGATCTTGCAATACAATGTAATTTTCTTTGGTTTGTGTGGTTTTCTGAAGTCCTCTCACTTTAGGAAGGCCAATGGTGGTCTTAATTGTTCAAATCGCGCCATTTCAGTTGACACACCATGATCTTCCATCTCACATTTCTCTCTAAATAGGAAGGGTGAGAGTGGTGATGTACATCACCTAAGCTTCATTTTGATGTCCTTACATTTCATTTTCATTACAAAAAAAATTCCTACGCGTGGTGGCCGGATTCTGGTACTTCACCGGAGAAGAAGGTCTTTTCCACCGCCTGCACCAAGTGTGCATCTTCAGAACCATTGGATTGGTTGGCCACGTTCTAATCTGGACCATTCTTTATGTTTACTTGTTTTAATGCCATGTGTTGCGTGCTTGACTTGAATTCACCATGCATCCGCGCCTCTGAGCCTTTGATCCCTTGCCACGTCAATTAATGAAATGATCTGATGACGCTGGATTTTTCTATTATTCTTATTTTCTTTTAATTTCAGTTAATTCCTTTTATTTTCAAAAACTCATAAATATTTTATTTTAAGTCACAAAAATATGAGACCGATGCCAAAAAAAATATTGAAAATTCTAGTTTCATATTTTGATATTTAATTATTTTTGTGACTTCATTTAATATTTTTTGTGAATTATTTGGTTTTTAATAGTTTGAATTCATTTTAAAATACTTTCTGATATTTAAAAAATCCAAAAATATTTTCCTAACACCTGTGGATCATGATAAGTCAATGAAAAATAGTCTCATCAATTTCTTATTTGATTTGAAATTTATTTGAGATTTTAATTCATATTGTGTTATTTTTATTGTGTTTAATTGTTTTTAAAATAGTTTCTGATTTCAAAAATTGTTGAGAAAATTTGTCAAAGTTTGTTTGACCATGTTAGACCTATGAGAATTTAATTGGACTTGTTGAAGTTGATTTGAATTAAATTTGAGGTTTGACCATATTTTGTTTATTTTATTTTGCATTTATTTTTGATTCAAAAATTATGTTTGACTTGTTGAGTTGTGATCTTCATTTCTTTTCTGTTTGACATTAATTGGTGATGACTTGGTTCACATTTGATCAATCGAATTTGATACTTGAATGCTCTTTCCTTCCATTTCATCTTCATCCCATTCTTTTCATAATTTGACCAATGAGTTAATGTCTTATGGTTGGTCTTGACAAATGAGAGGTTTAACCTTCTTTGATCCAAACCAAACTCAACTTGATCCAAGATCAAGTGAGTTGTTTTGTGTCCAAGATAGGTTGCTTCTTGGTCAAGCAAAAAAACCTAAAGTCCATACAAGTCCCTTCCCCTTTTGTTTTGGAATGGCAAGTTTATGGAGTTTGGCTTACTAGTCATGATCTCTAACTTGTGTTTATTTGCCTATAGTTTTATTGACCGGGCTCAGATAGGTGTGACTAATACATTAGTCCACTTACGATTTCTTAATATAGTGCTACATTGTCTTATGACAAACTAACATAACCATACTAATTACTAACTTTAATTTGAGCATTTAATTTCTTTCCCTTTACTTTAATGCAATTTATTTCTTGCTCATTTATTCATATTGCTTTTCATTTTGCTTACTTGAGTACATATTTTATGTTTATGTCATTTTCCTTTTGCTCATTTGAGCTCATTATTGTATATAAATATATTGTTATTGTCTTGTGTTTGTTTTGTCTTTGTTTTGTGTGAACATAATGCAAAAAGGAGAAAGGACTTAGAATTAGGACATACCTATGCTTAAAGGAGTTCAAGAGCAACTAGGCCTCATGCCTTTAGAATGCTAAACTTATTGAAGAGCAACTAGGCCTCATGCCTTTAGAATTCTAAATTTCAAAGTTGACTTTAAAGGACTTCTCATCTAAACTCTTTCTTTGTCCATCCCCCTTATTGTGTTGTGAACTTTTTGATGTTTTCTCTTGTGTGATAGGGTTTCCATCTAGAGATAGTAAAGGGGACCATTGTCATAAATAGCCAAGTTAAGAGAGACAAGCCAAATGGAGATCCTAGGAGCTTGAATCTAAATTGTTTGATTGCTTGATTGTGTGCTAAGTCCAAAGGAAAAGAGCATCTTGAATCATCTCTATGATTTCAAGAAAAGGAACTCCAAGGGTTTCATCTTCTCTCTCTTATCTTTGTATGCTTTAGGACTAGCCCTTCTCTTCTTCTCCTCACTCTAACCCAAGCCAAAAATATTTTCTTGCAAACTTTGACTTTGTTTCAAACTAGAAACATAGGCCTTATGCCTTTGACTTTGCAAAATCTTTTCATAAACACTCATTGTGAATAAACCTTAATCCAACTTTGACTTCATTTTGTAAATAAATCCAACTTGTAAATATAACTCACTTCAAGTGGTTTTTGTGGTTCCAATGACCACCTTTGTTAAAAAAAAATCATAAACATTAGTCATAGGTTTGAGTTATCATAGTGGTTGATGTAAACCTCGCCTCATCCTTAATGATTGGATTATAAGCCTTCCATACTTATTATAGGGTTAACCCCTCACTAGTATGTTGAAGCCTTCCTCACATTGTGGATTGTTGGTTTAGGTTGAGTTTTCTCCCTTTGATGACAAAAGACCTTAAGGCTTTTGATCAAATCAATTCACCAATCTTTGAGATTTTTACACCGAACTACGAGGTTTTGATCCTACCTTTGTGATGGTACGTAGGCAATGGGTTCATCCATTCAAACAACAAAATTTGTAAATATAATCTATTCTCTTCTCATCCCTCCAATCTTTTGCACTTATTTTCACAAATACCAAGCTACAACACATGTTTGCAAAAAGAGGTTCCCTTAGAGTACTAAGGATGTTTTGGGTGCGTAAAACCTTCCCATTTCATAACCAACCCCCTTACCTAGATCTCTGACATTTTTATTAGTTTTTGATTTGATAAAACTTCTTACTTGGCTTTTGTTCGCTTTTTAGCCTTTCCTTTGGACAAATAAAAGTGCGGTGGCGACTCGAATTGTATGTTTACTTTTGGTTTAATCAATAAACCTAAAGGTAACGAAAACCCCGCTACACAATCCTTATTTTATTTATGCTTCGCAAAAATATCATTTTTACTTTGATAACGATTCTTGAAACGAATATTTGAAAAAAATTGTTTTTCAAAATAAAATTTTGTTTTCTTTTGATTTGTGAATTCAAAAAAGAATGTCCATAGTTAAATCCCTAAGCGGTGAGTAAGTTGTGAAGTGTTGGATGTTGGAACTCAATATTCCCCAACAAAGTGCTAAGCCTGGATTTTCTATCAAGCTTTAAACTAAACAGTCAAGCTTTTTCAGCGATCTTCATTATCCCCGGTGGAAGCTGCAAATTTTGATGATGTCCCTCGAAGATTCATTTTGAAGGTTTTCCTGACCAATCTACACCCATCCTTGGTAGAGTCTGTAAGACCCTAATTTTGTCCCTAAGATCCCTCATGGCATCATAACATTGCATTTGCATTGCCTCAAGGATCATTAGCATCTTGGTTCCCTTTGCCTTTGGGTGGGACCTCTTGTGAGTGGTTTGAGATCACCAAGCATGCTTGAATTATATATTATTGTTTTTCTCATTTTTGTTTATTAACCAAAAGCACAAAATACGTCACTAACATCTTTTGTTTGTAGCTTGAGCAATCACAAGGTCCAAAGCATCTAGGAGATCTTTGGTGCAATGATAAGGTCAAGAGGAGATGAAAGCAAGCATGGTAATGGTTCCCAAAGCTCTCCTCCATCAAATATGCCTCTCTAGTATCTCAATTCATCATTTTGATCAAAGCAAGTCAAAGGGTTTGAGGTTTGTCCCCCAAAGGAACCCTAATTCATCTGTGCACCACAACGCCTTGCTCATGAAGCAACCTCAGCCCATGGTCAAATACAATCAATGGAAGTTCTTTAATTCTTCATTTCATACATATTTGAACTTATTTGAGTGTCCTCAATCATCAAGTCATCAAGTTATGAGTCATGGACTTGAGAAGTTGATCAGTCAATTCATCTGACTATTTCGAAATGCACTGAGACTTAACTTTTTATGTGTTGGTCAAATGGATATGATTCCAAAAGAAAAAATGTTCTTAAGGAAAATATGAACAACTTTCATGTTCATCAAGGGAAGTTCTTTAATTCTTCATTTCATACATATTTGAACTTATTTGACTGTCCTCATTTTTTATGATTTTGAGGTGGGATCAAATGCATTGGAAAGCTTAAGATGTCTAATTCAAATGTTATGTTGGACAAAATTTCAAAATCTCAAAGGAAATACATGTGATAATGCAAGACATTATAGGTCATTTTGGGCCAAATGCATTGAAAGGCAAAAAAGTCCAACTTCAAGTGCCCATAACTCTTTCATAAAAAATCCAAATGATGCAAAATTTAAGTCCATTTTGATTGTCGTGAAAACATCTACAACTTTGATGTTGAAGGTTTTTCCATTTGGGGATTGCATCATCAAAACAGAAGGGCTTGAACATTGGCCAAATTTAGAAACTTTGTCTTTTCATGTTTTGCACCATGCACTTTAAACTCCAATTTCACCAATTTACACACTTCAAATGGATTTTTGCCCAACATAACAATTGTTCCTTACATCAAAACCTTTTCAAACATTACTCACATGATCATGTTTGGATTTGGCAATTGGTATTTTCGAAGAGGAGAAGCTTTTAGTTCAATTATGCATAACACCTCAATACTCCATGCACAAGCAATTACCATTCAGATTACACGTCCATTTCACTTTGGTATGATTTCAGATTGCATTTGGCTTTGGTTTTGGGCCTTGTGCATGATCATGCAAGCCCATGCAAGGAATGTCCAACTTCATGCACACGGATTGAATCACCCTCTCCTTGACATGTCTTCTATAAATAGAAGCTCTATTCCATTCAAATTTCATCCTGGAATCAACCTGAATTGCTGCAAAAATCAAAACCCAACCTCTCACCAAAGAAGCTATTTCACTTTTCTTCAAATTTTTCAGATCTAAAATTCAGCTACATCTGGTTGAATCTTTGGATCTAAAGCTTCTAGACCTTCATCCTTTACTCCATTGATCTTCTGTTTTGGCAATGGAAGCAAGGAATCAAGCTCAAATCTCTAGAAATCAAGGTTGTTCTTCAACTGGTTTTTTCTTCGAAACGCATCATCTATTGATCTATTTGCTTAGATCTTGTGTTGGCTGAAGTCCTCTTCATAGAGGCAATTGATTTGAGTACTTAATTGTTGAAATCCATCATGTTCTCATGAACATCATAGAATTTCCATCTATGATTTCTCTCAATATAGAAATCTAGAGTGGAATTGAGTGATACAGGGATGATGTACATCATCCCAGCTTTCCAACGGTGTATAGATCGTGTATTTTGGTTAAGTTTTGGTTGCCTGCAATTTTGGCCGGAAAACACAAGCTCACCGGAGAAGAAGGTGGCTCCGGTGGCCGTCCCGTTGCCAGTTTGAATCTGGATTGTTGGATTGAGTTTCCCAGATCTAATCATGGCCCTCGCTTGTTATGACTTTCATTTATTCATTGTGTTACGCGTGGACTTGGACATATGGTGGAGGCGCGCATCTGGAGTGCATGATCTGCCAGCTCAATTAATGAGCTCAGATCTAACGCTCCTGGTTTTTTTGAATTTCCAATTTTCTGATTTAATTTCTTTTATTTCCATTATTTTCAAAAATCAATATCTTCTTCATTTTTAATCCAAAAAATATGGGACCAATTGTATTTTTCTCCAAATTATTTCTAGTTTCTAATTCTGATTTTTAATATTTTTTATTTCATCATTTGATATTTTTTGTGAATTTTCTCTATTCTGGTTGTTTTTAATTCATTTTAAATAGTTTTTGATATTCAAAAAATACAAAAATATTTTCCTAACCTATTTGGATGATGATGAATCTATGAAAAATATTCTCATCAATTTTATAATTGATTTGAGATTTATTTGAGATTTTAGTTCAATTAGGTTATTTTTATTCATTTTTAATTGATTAAAAATAGTTTCTGACTTTTAAAAATGCTGAAATTTTTTGTCAAACATAGTTTGACCTTGTTGAACTTGGGATAAATCACTTGGACCACTCAAGGTTGATTTGAAGTGATTTTGAAGTTTGACCTTTCTTTTATTTTTAATTCAAGTTTATTTTAATATTAAAAAATGCCAAAAATATTTTGCTTATTGTTTAATCTTCAATCTTCATCTCATTTCTGATTTTTTATTATTTGACTTTGACTTTCAATGTCATTTGGTCAATACACATGGATTGGTACATCTTATTTCATCTTATGCATTTTTGATCTTTCCATTTCCTTATCCATTCTTCATTTCCTTCTTCTTCTTCTTCTTCTTTCTCTTTGATCAATGAGTTGAAGGTTGATAAGTTAGCATTGATTAGGGAGACTTAATCTTCCTTGATTCAAATCTAATTCATCTTGATCAATTGATCAAGTGAATGGCTTTGCATTAAGGATAGGTTGTTTTCTAAATCATGCAAAAGGCTTAAACCAATACAAGATCAATTCTCTTTTTCTTTTTGGCATGGCAAGTTGTTGGAACTTGGTTCACTAACCAAGATTTATAACTTGTGTTGTTGCCTACATTATTATTGACCGGCCTCAGATAGTTGTGACTTCTACATAAGTCCAATTACGATTGCTTAACATAGCGCTAAATTTGCCTTATGGCACACTAACTACTAACACTAACCATTAATAGTTAACATTTACTTTTTGCTCTTTACTTTTATGCAATTTACTATTCTTGCACATATTATCCATTTGCTTTTCTCTTTGCTCACTTGAGCACATGTTTATGTTAATGCCATTTGCCTTTTGCTCACTTGAGCACATAATTGTGTATATACTATTGCGCTTGTGTTTTGTTTTGATTATTGTGAACCAAATGCAAAGAATTGGACAAATGGACTTAGACTTTAGGACCTTCCCTATGCAAATTTGGAGTCAAAGAGCAACTAGGCATTGGGCCTTTAGAGTGCTATAAAAAGTCAAAGAGCAACTAGGCATTGAGCCTTTAGAATGCTTAAGCTTGAAGATGAACATTGAAAGGACCATATTCTAAACTCCCTCTTGTCCATTCTTTGATTGTATTATAGAACCTTTTGATGTGTGTTTTCTTGTGCTAGGAGTTCTAACTTGAACTTATTTGGGGAACCATTACGATGAGCTTCTAAGAGAGAGATCCAAGATGCATTGAGGAGTCTTTCCAAGAAGTTCATTTGATTGATGATTGCTTGAGTTTATGCTTTATGTGATTGCTTATTCCAAAGGATGGGAGCTACTTGGATCATCCATATGATCTCAAGAGAGGAACTCCATTGTGGTTTTGTTTCTTTATCCCTCACCTCTTGCATGCTTAGGACTTTAGCCATTCTTCTTCTTCTCTCCACTCTAACCCAAGCCAAAACTCTTGTGCAAATACTTAACACTTGTTTTCAAACATTAGAAACCTAAGCCTTATGCTTTTGATTTTCAAACTTGTTTTTCATAATACTTATTTTGAATTGAATCTTTAAGTCAACTTTGACCATTTTGTATATACTTCTAATTGGTAAATATAACCCATTTAAATGTATTTTTATGGTTTCAATGGCCACTTTCTAATCAAAACTTTTTCATAACCTTTAGCTATTAGGTTTGAGTTATCTTTGTGGTAGATGTAATACTCACCTATATCCTTAGTGATGGACAATGAGTCTTCCATGCTTATTATAGGGTTAACCCCTCACTAGCATGTTGAAGCTATCCTCACATGGTGGATTTGTGGTTTTAGGTTGAGTTTTCTCCCTTTGATAACAAAAGACCTTAAGGCTTTTGGACCAATCAATTCACCAACTTGTTTTTTTGAGATTTTTACCCCGAACTACGAGGTTTTGATCCTAATCTTTTTAAGATGGTACGTAGGCAATGGGTTTATCCATCCAAACACAAAATGTAAATAAACTTGTATATTCTTTTCTCATATCTTCAATCATGTTTACACAAACAAATTTTTCACAAAAACAACAACCTTTACAACAAGTGTGAAAAGGGCTCCCTAGGAGTACCTAGGATGTTTTGGGTGCCTAACACCTTCCCATTGCATAACCAACCCCCTTACCCAGATCTCTGTTTCTCTTTTACTAGTTTTTGTTAAAACTTTTAGGTTTTTGTTCGCTTTCTAACCATTCCTTTGGATAAATAGAAGTGTGGTGGCGACTCGACTTGTATGATTTACCTTGGATTTAGTCAATATCTCTAATGGTAACGAATACCCCGCTACAGAAAAGTAGACGGGGTAGAATGGGCTTAAATAGAGTCTATATGTTTTTTTTATTTCCTAAGTGAAGTCTTCTTCTCTAGAGAAACTGGAACCCTGTAACAAGATCTTTGCTCCATCAAAGATTCACATTTCATCCCCAGACGAAGTATCTTCCTCTCCGCAGAGAGAATTGGACCTCGTGACGAGACTTTTCTCCTTTGATGACCTTTAACTCATCTCTAGTGATGTTTTCCACCTTAATGAGACTAGCCAAGCTCATGTTGAGTTATGAAACATATTATGTCCCCAGCATGTTTGTTTTGTCTGTTTTTGTCAACATAAACATAATGTGCATACATGCATATACACATACATACATATATATCATGAATAACAAAATTCACGTCCATTTTGCATTCCTTGATGAGATTTACCTTAATTTCTTTGACTATGTTCATCCTTGGGTGTTATGTTTCCTTCCCCACAGGAACCGTCAACCTTAAGCAGAGAGTTTATATCCTTTCTAAATCCCCTACTGAGTTCATTTCTTGTGGAAGATGGTTGCTTTAGTTGTCCTTTTCCATCTTTGGATAGGATAAAATCCCAATTGAGTTTCATTCCCAATTGGTAGAGTCTTGCTTAATTGTTTTCTCTCAATTGTTCCTGGAGTGAGCCAAATATTTGGAAATTTATGGTGAATCTCTCTAGGATGTTAAACCTAGATCGAGAGTGCATTTATTTTGCATTGTCTCCCCAGGAGAAGCATCTTCATTATCACCAGTGAAGACATATCCTTTTCCACAGTATGGACAAAGGTGGTTATCTCTTTAGAGAAGCTTGTCTATCTTGAAGGAATTATCAACATAGAAGTTTTCTTCCATCAGATGGTTTTCTCTCTAGAGAAGTTTGATAAAGACTTCCAACAGGTAGTTGTCTCTTTATTTAAGAAGCATGTTTCATGATCTCTGATCCCCAGTAAGTAGTTGTCTTTTCCCGATAAGCTTATTCTATTTCTGGACGCCCATTTTGGATAACAGATGGCAGTCTCTTTTTGAGAAGTTTGTTTATCCCCAATGAAGTTATCAACATATCAAACGTTCTTTCCAACAATGGCCATCTCCCAAGAAAATTTCTTCAGAGAAGTTTGTTGAAGACTAGTACAAGCACCTTTCTTTTATCACATGACTTTATATCCCCGGTGAGGTATTCCGTTACAAGGACTTATATCACCAGTGAGGTGTTAGTCACAGCCAATGGTACTTTCCTCAGTAAATCACGGTAGAAGTCTGTTGGAGATCCTTACTGTGATTTTCTCTTTATTTGAGAGTTCCAGTTTTTTATAAGATTAACTGACCTGCATCCTTCGAAGATCCATGGTGAAGTTACTTCTCTTTCCCCAACAAGTGGTCACCATTTTATGAGTGAGTTCATTTATCCTTTTCGAGAGAAAGACTTGGTTAAAGAAGAAACCAAAGCCCGTTCGCTGGCTTATGACCTGAATCGTGGATAGGTTTATTTTTCCTTTTATAAGTAGAATACTTAAGTAAAGAAGAAGTCGAATCATGTTTTGATCATGTAAGCTTTTTTGGACTCGTTATTTAAATAGACGGTCATCTCTACCTTTGAGAAACCTATTGCGAAAGCCAGAACTCGTTATTTGAACAGTCGGTCATCTATAACTTTGAGAAACCTGTTGCGAAGCCTATCTCGTTATTTGAACAGGAGGTCATCTCTACCTTTGAGAAACCTGTTGTGAAGATATTTCCTCGGTGAATCGTACTTTTATATGGACTTGTTATTTGAACATACAGTCATCTCTACCTTTGAGAAATCTGTTGCGGAACCATTTCCACATTAAAGTTTATTATGGATTTTTTATTCGAACAGGCGGCCATCTCTACCTTTGAGAAACCTATTGTGATCCAATATATTTCTAAAAATATGATTACCTTTAATTAGACTACCACATATTTGATAGTAGGTAATATACCTCCCTCCTTGAGCTACCCTATTGTTTAAATTGCCCTGTGATTGGTAGTCAGTAGTCTCATTCCTTAGTAAGATCGATAATCTCATCCCCTTGGAGCCATCACCATTTCCTCAGTTGAAGTCACGATCCTTTGGAATGATTTATTCCCCAGGAATCCCTGATCCATTAGAATTTGCAAATCTTATTCCTTAGTTGAAGTTGTAATCTTTTCCTCAGTGAAATTTCCTTTTGTCCGTCCCCATAGTGGTGTTCCTTTATCCCTGTGTGTTTTCTCAACTAATATTACTCCCATGTGACATTGTTCCTCATAGAAATCCTGAGTCCTGCATACATATCATATCATAAGCATTTCGTGGCCTCTTAGGGCCAAAAATTATGCATGTTTGTATTTAAGTCTCTCCAATCACATCGAGATGAAAAATTCCAATATTCATATATCCGGATTGAAGAAACTTAAATAGGGGCATCTGTTATACCCTAATTTTAAACCCTAAGATTCCACCATCATTTGTATTATTTGCATGCCATCTAGAATATTTGAATTACTAACCTATTGAAAATACAAAAAGATTTTCTACTCTGTTTGTCTTAAGCTAGGGTTTTGCACCAAGAGCTTTCAAAGATTGATCAATCAAGACTTGGCATGAGTTTCAACATTTCAGACTCCTCGTCCTTCTCAAATGATCAAGTGACTTCCATTAACAAGAATTAAGTTCAAGATCATTCCATCTCAAATTTATCAAGGCCAAAGTTCATCTGATACCTTTAACTAGTGTTTTGACCTAAAGTCAACTGGTTGACTTTTTAGCCAAGGCGTGATCCCAAAGCTTGAAGTATGGTTCAAAGACTTCAAATACATCATAAGTTAACCATTCACATCATCCAATGTGTAAGACCCAATTTTGACCCTAAGATCCCTCATGCAATTCCATCATAAGCACTAGCATTGGGATCATATCTTGGCATCCCCCTTACCCCTCTTTCATTGGGTTTGTTTTGGGAGAGATCACCAAGCACTTTGTGATTATATCATACTTGTATTTTATCATTTCACTAACCAAAATACCAAAAATATGTCTTTGTATTTGTCTAACTCTTTGTAGGAAGGGCATGATCTCATTGATTCATCAAGTTTACATCTAGGGTTTGAGACCCTCATGAACAAAGAGCACAACCAAGAATTGATTCAATAATGGTTATGAACATCATATATAAGTCCCAATTATCTATACATGTTATATTAATCAAGTTTTCTTCAAGAGTTGGAGGGTGATTTGCCTTGGAAACCCTAGTTTGACTAGGTATCTTGAGTAACTTCTCCAACAAGCTATCTCACCAATTGATCAAATTTCTCAAGGTACACTTCAAAATTCATCATCTTATGCATATATGATCTACCATGAGCCAATAAAGTCAAGAGAATTGGACATTAGCAAGTTGGTTGATGGTGGTTGGCCAGATGAATTCATCTGATCAAAACTAAGTCTCCCTAGACCCTATCTCCTACAATTTTCACCATATGAAAATGATTCCAAGGGAAAACTTACTATAAATGACATTATAAACAACTTTCATGTTGAGACCTAGAGCTAGTTTTGCTTGTAAAATCATTTTCTATGTTGAAACATTATAGGTCATTTTGTCTAAACCCTAATTTGAAATCCAACTTCCCAAGGCCATAACTTGCTCAATTTTTATGATATTAAATATTTCCAAGTAGCACAATCAAATTCAATGTGTCTACTTCAACTTTTATGTTTGAAGTAGGAGCTAATTAAACTTTTTTGAGCATGTGATATGAGGCTACATTATAGGCCACTTTTGACTTATACCATTGATCAAGTGATTTCTCTAAACTTCAAAAATGCATAACTCTATTATTTCAAATCCAAATGATATGAAATTTGTGACCATTTTGAAGTACTTTGAGATAGCTATAACTTTTATTAATACACTTTTCTCATTTGAAGCTCCTATAAAAAGTTAAGCAAGGTGGAATATTGAGACATATGGCTTGACACTTAGAAAAAATTTGATATGTCAAAATTTTCCAAACTTCCACCTCAAATTTCTCCAAGTTCCAAGCTCCAAATGAAAAAGTGTTTAACACCAAAGTTGTTCCTCTTGATCTCGCCTTTCCAAAGAGCTCAAATTTACTCATTTTGGATGAGAAATACATAGGTTGCGCATGGCTTAAACAGAGTGACATCACTTGGTATGGATCAAACTTCAAGCATCAATGTGCATTTGCTTTGCAATCCAAGCTTACTTCAGCGCATCTGATATTCAATTATGGACCTCTAGCAACCATTTCATGGGCCTATGCGCGCCCATGGACACTTGCATCACCATTTGCCAAAATTGGAAAGTGAAAGAGAGTGTGCAATTATCAACCAATTAAGCTATAAATAGAGCTTCAATTGCTCAGAAACGAATACACAATCGCGCCAGCTTTGATCCCCCATTGCAAACCCGTAATCCTCAAAGGATAAGCCAGATAAATTATCTTGAATTTGAGCTTGAATCTCCACTATTTTGGAATTCAATTCTCCAGGAATCCATTGCTTCTTAACCTTTCCATTCTCTTCCTGCAAGCAAGTGGAGTGAATCGAAGCACAAGCAAGATCAAGATCCATCGAATTCAGACCTCCATTGAAGGTATTTTTCAGAAATTTTAAACTCTTCGATTCTTTCAAATTCTTGCTCAATTCTATTAATTCTTTGGTTGTCTGAAGTCCTACCAATGTAGGCAAGAAGATTGAGTTGCTTTGAGGTCAAATCGAAGTAACTCAGTTCATGTACCTCAAATTTCAACTCCACATATCTCTCAATATATTTGGAGTTGGAGAGAATGGAGGTCAGATTCGAGCTCAGTGCCATTTTTACTTTAAGATCATGTCCTTGTTTTTCATTATGGTGATGGTTCATGGTGGACCAGTCCGGTGAGGTCCACCGGAGAAGATGACCGGAGCTCTGGCTCCGACGATGACTTGGCCAGCCTCTGAACCACATGATCCTTCTCTCACGTTTTAGTCCTAAGTGTTGGTGTTGATTACCACATTTGTCACGCGCTGACTAAGGTCCATGGTAGATAGCGCGCTTTGGACCATCTGATCTGCCACCTCAATTAATGAGGGAGATCTGATGGTCCACATAATTTAGACTTTTCTGAATTTTATTTTAATTTCATTTTCTTCAATAATTCATATTAAATTCAATATTGATCCAAAAAATATGGGACTTTCACCCAAAAAATTCAAATATTTTTCTCTTTCATATTCTGAATTAAAAATATTTTTTGGATCATTATTAATATTTTTTTATGAATTAATTGATTTTGCATTTGTTTTTAATTGTTTTAAAAATATTTTTAAATGTCAAAAAATTATGAAATTTTTTCTCCAAGGTCCTTTGACCTTGTTTGACCTATGACAAATCTCATGGCCATTTCTTTGATGTTTTGAGGAGATTTTAGGAATTGGACAAAACGTATTTAATAAATGCACTATTTTAATTTTTTTTTTTAATTAAATAAATGCCAATTAAATTTTGTTGGCCATTTGTATTGACTTAATTGAGTTTTCTTATTTGTTGTTAGGCATTGGTCAAGGTTGATTTGACTTTGTCAAGTTAATATCATTGGATTTAGGGTATTGATGGAATGTACATTCCATCTCCCAAAATAAATGAATGATATTAATTTAATAAAAGTCCTCCTTTGACCAATTTGTGATATCATTCATACCCTTCCCACTTAATCTCATTCCTCTTCTTAATTCATTCATTTCATTTGGCCTATGACATCTCAAAGTCCTAATGCTAGTTGATTGAAAAATTGACATGAGTATAGATGAGATTAGGCCACACCTTTTGCATATGCTTTTTTGGGTGTGGTATGTTTCATGAGAATAGTCCATTATACTATGTCTCTAACATACATTAACACCAAAATTTTATTGCTCGGCCTCAAATAGTTGTGACTTCTACATAAGTCCAATTACGATTACTTAACATATCGCTAAATTTGTGATACAAAAGGCATAAGCATTCTAGTTAGTGAGATTGTAAGTCTCCCTCTTTCATGGTATTGTGTGGAAACTTGGCATTCTTTCCTTCCTTTGGAAGATGTTTTGGTTCAAGGATCCATGCTTGTGATAAGTGGGTTGAGTGTTCTCCAAAGAATGTCTTGAAAAGCAAAAGCAAAACAAAACTAACCTCTAACCTACTAACTATTGACTTTTAATTTCAAGCTTTTACTTTGATGCAATTTACATTTTCCACTTTACTTCATTTGCCATTATACATATCATTCTAATTGTTTATATTAATGCAACTTTCACTTTGTCCATTTGGACCATATTATGTGATATATTTTGTTGGTATGTACTTTGTTTTGTTTGTGTGATCTTTGACCATTAATGTACATAATAATCATAAAAACCCTAAAAAAACTTTTGAGTGGACTGTTGGCTTGATCTTGGACAAATGGACTTAGAATCTAAGCAACTTCCCTAAGCTAGAGGATTTGGCCAATGCCAATTTGTTGAAGAACCAAGTGCTTGCAATTTGAAATTCATCTGCAACATGATCACTGTGAAGCTGTTATTTTGAACCTGTGACTTGTGGAATTCATCTGTTACATGGGCAACTTATGAAGAAGATCATGGAAAGGATAAGCTTGGATGAAGCCATCTTTATTTGATGCCTTGCTCTTCAAGATAATATAATTGTGCATTTGTGTGTTGCTTAATTCAAAAAGTCCAAGGGAATTTTGGGTTTCTATTGACATACTTGTCTATTGGATTGCTACCCATTTGGTCAGATCTTTTCAACTCTAAACTTTTAAAGTTTTGTACATAGGGTAGTCTCTTCATCTTCTCCCCATTTCTTTAATTTTTCAAAATCTCTCCCTCCATTTTCAAAATCTTCTTTTTGCGAACTATTTTTTGTTCTAAACTTTGACCACTTTTGCAAAAAGATAGAAACTTTGGCCTTATGCCATGGAATTTTCAAACTTCTTTTCTAAAATCAAATTTGTAAATAAACTTAATCATACTTGACCTAAACTTTCAAAAAAAAAAAGCAAAAAGAACTAATTCATTCAAATCATTTTACGCCTTTGTGCCTTCCAAACTTAAATTTTGTTAAAAGCAATGCATCCATTTTGAAATTTGTATCACGAACTACAAGGTTTTGATCCCTCATTTTTATGTTGGTACGTAGGCACAAGACCGAAGGTCTTGTCAAACACAAAAATATAATTAATGAATTCTTTTCTCACCCCCCATTCTATTTGTTTGTACACATCACTTTGTACAAAATACATATGCACACAAAAAGGGATCCCTAAGAGTACCTAGGACACTTTGGGTGCTAACACCTTCCCTCTGTGTAACCAACCCCCTTACTTGTGATCTCTGACTTTTATTAGTTTTTATTTGAAAACTTCTTACTATTTGGGTTTTGTTCGTGCTTTTTCCCTTTTCCCTTGGAAACAATAAAAGCGCGGTGGCGACTCTTATTAATTGATCTCTAGTTTGTCAATAGCTTGATGATCATGAATTTCCCGCTACATAAATTAAGTGGCGACTCTGATGGGGAGTAGTCTCCAGTGGGTTTAGCCTACTTTTTGTGTGAATATATTTGTATATATGTGATGTTTGTATATATGTGTGATATAATCTGCTTGTTGTGCTTGGTGATCTCTGAGTGGTGAGATAAGTTCTAACCCTAACTTGAGTGCAATTAAGATAGGAGGATGGTATAGTCATGTTCGACTTGTGTGGAGTAGTCCTTAACAAGTTGGCTTGAGATCCATCTGCTCAGTGGAGACTCCTTTGGGTTTGGAAATGTCACACAAGTATTTGTAGTTAGGCATTACTATCTCTAATTGGGTCTGAGAAGCTGAGGACCTTAGAAAATTTAACCCATCTTGGCCTATTTAGGACGTAGTGCGGAAACTATTTAGGTGTAGACTTGATAACAGTTGTTACGCAATACTACACTTAGACGAGTTTCTCTTGAGAATATTATGGGTCGATGAGTCAGTCATCTTAACCTGTAATATCCGATAGATGAAATTAAGACTCTGGGAACTTTTTAGAACATGATTTACAGGTTTTTATCTTTAGTTCACTCCTTTGGGATGGTTCTTACCCAGACTCCATGCTCGTGACTTGCAACAAACCCTTGATTCTTGGTTGATCCAATCAAGTCTTGTCAATATCAATGGAACTTGGGTGTTGATAAGGTGTAAACCATAATCCACCAAAATGGATGATTGATCTTGATAAAGACTTGATTCATCCCTTGACCTTTGTTTTCCTTGTGTGTGATCCCTTATTTGTGATTGTTGCATTCATGCATTCATGCGCATCATAACATTCATCACATGAAAATTTCAAGGAACTAAGGTATCATTTGCAAACATTTTCAGACCATGGATTGTGGACGAAGGAACACTAAGAAGTACAGTTTCAGATGTCCAGATTTGACAGAGTTAAGGAAGCTAGCATCTTTTGTATTAGATCCCTTGGACTTCAAACAACGTCATGGGAAGCTTCTGTCCATCTTGTCTACTGATGTGGTTGAAGGACTTTTGAGTGTGTTGGTGCAGTTCTATGATCCTCTCTACCATTGTTTCACTTTCCTAGATTTTCAGCTTGTGCCTACCTTGGAGGAGTATTCTCATATTTTGGGGATACCTATTTCTAGTAGAGTGCCTTTTAGTGGATTGGAGGAGATTCCCCGATCTAGTATTATTGCTGAAGCTCTTCACTTGAAGAAGTATGAGATAGAGGCTCATTGGGTGAATAAAGTGTAAGAACAAAAATTGTTCTACATCAGATTCCTTGATTTTGATGATAACAAAGGATGAAACCAAAAATGGCACCCTAACGAAAAGTTTCTAAGTGTGCAGGATTCTAAAGAAAGAAGGAAGAAATCTGATGATGTCATCAGATACAGAACCAGATCAGATACAAATTATCAAATGATCAGAAGCATCTGAAGTGGAAACACGTTCAGTAAAGTCTAACTCTGAGCAAAACAGCAAAGTATCAGAAGCATCTAAACAAGAAGTAAGCTCTAGAAGTTCTGACTCTGAACAACGGTATGTCTAACTCCAGAAACTCTCAGCGCTATCTGAAGAATCCATCAGAACTCAAAAGAGATCAACATCAGAAGCAAGACTCCAAGATTCTCAGATACACGAAGACTCTGATCATGGAATTGCTAATTATGAAAGAGTAACGTTGAAGTCAAGTAAAGATTTGCAAATGGATTTCCTAAAACAGAAAGAGACGTTAATCTCCAATTTCAATAAAGAAGATACTATATGTGGTAAGTAGTCATTTCAAGGAGAGAAAGTTATTCTGCAGAAGCTATTTAAGTGATGGCGTAAATTCATTTTAATATCCACCAGTTTCAACCACTACTTCTCTTCTATATAAAGGACTGCAAATCAACATTCAAAAAAGAACACATACAAGGAAAAATTATACTGAAACATCAGCGCTCAAGAAAACACTCTTGCTCTCTAAATCTTCACGAAGCTGTTGCTTATAACGTGAATCACTTTGCTCTTACTATTGTAATATTTGCTTTCTTAGAAAGCACTTTAGATTACATAAATCTTTTATCTATTGTTTGTTTATTTCCTCAAGTGACTCTGTGTAGTCTGTATACTTGAGAGGACTAAGAGATCTTTCTCTTAGACGTTGTTTGTAATCTTTCAAGATTAGTGGATTAAGTCCTTGTTGATGGCAAAATCACCTTGGCCGGGTGGACTGGAGTAGCTTTGTGTTATAAGCGAACCAATATAAAATCATTGTGTGGTTTTCATTTTTGAAAAAGAGCTTATTTTCTAAACAATTCAAACCCCCCCTTTCTTGTTTTTCTCACCTTCAATTGGTATCAGAGCTCCGGCTCTGTTATTGATTTTCTAATCAAACACTTAACAGTGTAGAGAGATCCAGTACGAGAAAAACTATGGCTCACTCAAATGAAAAAGATAGTTACAATGCTAAGCCTCCTGTTTTTGATGGAGAGAAGTTTGACTACTGGAAAGATAGAATTGAAAGTTTCTTTCTGGGTTATGATGCTGAACTCTGGGACATTGTCACAGATGGATACAAACCTCCTGTCACAGAGGATGGAGCTGAAGTTCCCAGAAGTAAGATGTCAGATGATCAGAAACGAGTGTTCAAGAATCATCACAAGGCCAGAACCATACTCCTAAATGCTATATCTTACAACGAGTATGAAAAGATCACCAACAGAGAAACAACCAAAGACATACTTGACTCTTTGAGGATGACTCATGAAGGAAACTCTCAAGTCAAAGAGACAAAGGCTCTGGCGCTTATCCAGAAATATGAAGCCTTCAAAATGGAGGATGATGAAGCCATAGAGGCAATGTTCTCTAGATTCCAAACTCTGATTGCAGGTCTCAAGGTTCTAGACAAAGGATACACAACTGCAGACCATGTCAAAAAGATAGTCAGAAGTCTGCCAAAGAAATGGAGACCTATGGTTACTGCTCTGAAGCTGTCAAAGGATCTGAACAATATTAGCCTTGAAGAACTTGTCAGTTCTCTCAGAAGCCATGAGATAGAACTAGAGGAATATGAGCCTCAGAAAAGGAACAAGTCTGTAGCATTGAAGTCCAGACCTGAAAGACGCAAACCTGACAGAACCAAAGCTCTCCAGGCAGAAACTGAAGATATTGATGACTCTGAACTAGAAGATTCTGATGATGAAGAAGAATTATCCCTACTAACCAGAAGAGTTAAGCAACTCTGGAAAAAGAGGAACAACAACTTCAGAAGACCAAGACCCAGAGGGGATCGATCAGAATCAACTTCAAAAGGTAAATCTAACAAAGATATTACCTGTTATGAATGTAAAGAAACAGGTCATTACAGGAATGAATGCCCCAAGCTAAAGAAAGACAACTCTAGAAAAGAAAGATTCAAGAAAAATACCTTCAGGACAAAGAAAGGACCGATGGCTACCTGGGATGATGGTGAATCTGGATCATCAGAATCTGACTCTGATGAACAGGCAAATGTGGCACTTATGGCTACCACATCCAGAAGTAGCTCAGATGAAGAATCTGAAGAGGTATTTTCTGAACTCTCTCGATCTGATCTAGAATCTTGTTTGTCAGAAACTCTTAGCTCATATCAGAAATTAAAACAAAAGTTTAAAAACATTAAAGGTTGTCTTAAAGCAAAATTTGAAGAATGTAGTGAACTTGAGATGACAATTCTAGCACGAGAAGATACAATCAGATCTTCAACACTAGAAAGAGATGGAGCAAAAAGAAAAAGCTTAGAATTAGAAGAAGCGTTGTCTCAAGCACCACAAACTTCAAATAAAATAATTTATAAATACGAAGAAGCCTTTCAAGAATTTCTGAAAAATGGGATAGATAGGAGTATTATGGCATCCATGATTTATGGAGTAAGTCAGAACAATAAAAAGGGAATTGGGTATGATCCTAAGGAAGATAAAACTTCTACCAGTGACCAACTTAAATCTCCCTTTTCATATCATTACACACACACACAAGAACAAAAATTTAAAAATGCTAGAAAACCCAAAGTTATAAGAAACTCTGGGAAAACTAATCTGAAAGGACCCAAGAGATTCTGGGTACCAAAAGATAAGATTGTGTATGTTGCAGATATTCTATGCAGCAAAGTTCAGACACCAGTCATGGTACCTGGACTCTGGATGCTCGCGACACATGACGGGAAGAAAGTCTATGTTCCAAAGTCTGGAACTTAAAGACGCTGGATTTGTAGGGTTCGGAGGAGATCAGAAAGGAAGGATCAGAGGCTCCGGAACTATTGGTAATGGTACTCTTCCCTCTATATCTGATGTTCTTTATGTAGAAGGATTAATGCATAACTTATTATCCATAAGTCAATTAAGTGATAACGGTTATGATGTAATCTTTAATCAAAAAACATGTAAAGCCATTAATCAAAACGATGGCTCTGTCCTTTTCACAGGCAAGAGGAAAAACAACATTTATAAAATTAATCTTTCTGATTTAAAAGAATAAAATGTTAAATGTCTGATGTCGGTTCACGAAGAGCAATGGGTATGGCATAGACGCTTGGGCCACATTAGCATAAGGAAACTTTCTCAGTTAACTAAACTCGAGTTAGTCAGAGGCCTACCTAAACTGAAGTTTTCTTCAGATGCTCTGTGTGAAGCATGTCAGAAAGGAAAATTTTCAAAAACATCCTTTAAAAAGAAAAATGTTGTTTCTACCTCTAAGCCTCTGGAACTTCTTCACATTGACTTATTTGGTCCTGTGAAAACAGCATCAGTTAATGGAAAGAAGTATGGACTAGTCATTGTTGATGATTACAGTCGCTGGACATGGGTAAAATTCCTAAAGCACAAGAGTGAGTCTCACTCTGTATTCACTAGTTTCTGCTCCAAAGTGCAAAAAGAATTTGATGCTAAAATTGTTAGAGTCAGAAGTGATCATGGTGGAGAATTTGAAAACAAAGATTTTGAAGAATTATTTGACTCTAATGGAATATCCCATGATTTCTCCTGCCCTAGAACTCCACAACAAAATGGAGTTGTAGAGAGGAAGAATAGGACACTCCAAGAGATGGCCAGAACCATGATCAATGAAACTAATGTGGCAAAGCATTTTTGGGCAGAAGCTGTAAATACAGCGTGTTACATTCAGAATAGAATCTCTATAAGACCCATTCTGGAAAAGACTCCCTATGAACTGTGTAAAGGAAGAAAACCAAACATTTCATATTTTCATCCTTTTGGATGTTCTTGCTTTATTTTAAACACTAAAGAACATTTGAACAAGTTTGATTCCAAAGCACAGAAAGGTATTATGTTAGGATACTCAGAACGCTCTAAAGGCTACAGAGTATACAACACAGAAACCAAAATTGTGGAAGAATCAATTCATGTCAGATTTGATGAAAAGCTTGACCCTGAAAAGTCAAAGCTAGTTGAAGATTTTGCAGATTTAGAAATCACCCTTGCAGGTTCTGATAAAGCTCCAGAAGCAACTGTCACTCAGAACTCTGAAGAAATTAAAACCCCAGAAATCCCAAAGAAAGTTAAAAGTCGTATCAACGTATCTGAAGATTTGATTCTGGGAAACAAGGACGAACCTGTTAGAACCAGATCTATCTTCAGGACTTCTGAAGATACTCCTCTGGGACTAGTGTCTCTGATTGAGCCTATGTCCTGTGATGAAGCACTTCAAGATAACGACTGGGTTTCAGCCATGCAAGAAGAATTAGATCAATTCACAAAGAATGATGTCTGGGATCTTGTTCCAAAGCCCAGAGGCACTCACGTTATTGGAACCAGATGGGTATTCAGAAACAAGCTGAATGAGAAAGGAGAAGTCGTCAGAAACAAAGCTCGACTGGTAGCTCAAGGTTATAGTCAACAAGAAGGTATTGATTATAATGAAACTTTTGCTCCAGTCGCAAGGCAGAATTTGAAATGAGTCTAATGCAAGAACTAAAGTTCTTTCTGGGAATTCAAATTAACCAAACTTCAGAAGTTACATATGTTCATCAAAGCAAATATATTAAAGATGTTCTGAAGAAATTTGATATGGCTGACTGCAACTCTGCAAAAACTCCAATGCATCCAACATGCATTCTTGAAAAAGAAGAAGTAAGCGCAAAGGTTTGTCAGAAGCTCTATCGAGGTATGATAGGCTCTCTTCTCTATTTGACTGCTACTCGTCCTGATATTCTCTTTAGTGTCTGTCTCTGTGCCAGATTCCAATCAGATCCTAGAGAATCTCATTTAACAGCAGTTAAGAGAATTCTTAAGTATCTGAAAGGAACTCCTAACCTGGGCCTGATGTATAAGAAAACATCAGAGTATAGACTTTCTGGTTACTGTGATGCAGATTATGCAGGAGATAGACTAGAACGAAAAAGCACATCTGGAAATTGCCAGCTTCTGGGAAACAATCTAATCTCCTGGGCTAGCAAAAGACAGTTAACTATCGCTCTATCAACTGCAGAAGCAGAATATATCTCAGCATCACTGTGCACAACTCAGATGCTCTGGATGAAGCATCAGTTAGAAGATCTGCAAATTTTTGAAAGTAACATTCCTATCTTCTGTGATAATACTGCTGCCATTTGTCTAAGTAAGAATCCCATTCTACATTCCAGAGCTAAACACATTGAAATAAAACATCATTTTATCAGAGACTATGTTCAGAAAGGGATATTAACATTGAAGTTCATTGATACAGATCATCAATGGGCAGATATCTTTACTAAGCCTCTAGCTGAAGATAGATTTCTTTTTATCTTAGAAAATCTGAACATTCAAAACTGTCTAGAATGAAGTGTGGCTCTGAAAATGTAAAATGAGACTCTGATGTAAACAAATGTATTTCTGCCTCTGACTCTGATACTTCTACTAGTTAAGAAGATATCTCAGTTAGAAATCTCCAGGAACCAATCCTTTGGTATTCCTGAAGATCAGATACATCAACACGTGGAGCACCTAGCGTCCAACCTTAGAACTTCTAGACAGCTGTCCAGAAGAAGATCAAAGGTGAAACGTTTGAGATCTCCTCGAGCAGTGTGCATACTGTTGGGATTAGACATTCATTATGTAATCTTAATCATTTCTCCTCAAGCGTGCTTACTTGAGCTTTGTGTTAACGCAATATTGTGTGTCGTTTTGCATGTGTTTTAACTTAGGGTATTTAAACACTTTTCTCACATTTCACACACTTATCACTCTCACTCACTCTAAAACCCTAAACCCTCTCTGAAGCGTCTCTCAACTACTCATCTTCATCTCCTTCTTCTTCAACCATGGACGCTCAACAACAAGAAGTTTTTAACTACTCTCAACAATTGGAATCCACCACCACTGCCCAAACTTCAAGCATTTCAACTCCAATGGTTACAGGCGTTTCCATTACCCCAGTTTACAAAGAACCCCATATCCTTGATCGTTTACCCCACATCAACCTATCAACTCCCTTTGAGGGATTGGATGTGTTATGTGAAACACTGGTGGACTTTGACAACTTGAGAAGAAATGGCGTTGATCTTACTGAAGAACTTCGTCAACAAGGTTGGGGAAACTACTTCCAAAGGCTCTATGGTCCTGTTTACCCACTTCTCATCAAGGAGTTCTGGAGATTTGCAGATGCTGATGACCATTTCATCGTCTCCTTTGTGTTGGGAGTAAAGATAGTAATTACTGAAGAGTCAATTGCTTCTTGTTGAACATGGAAAAAGATGGAGGAAAAAGGATTTACAACATTAACCCAAGATCAAGGCGCGTTGCTGAAGTAATCAATCCAACCATCTTCAAACCCAACACTGAAGGAAATCCTTCAAAGAACAAAGAGCTGCATCAGAACCTCAGAGTGTGGCTCAAGATCATTCTGGGAACTATTCACCACCGCCCAGCCTCTAACTCCTCTGATTACATAAATGCAGATCAGAAGTGCATTCTATATTGCATTCAGAAGGGTGTGAAGATCTGCCTTCCTGCACTTCTCTTCAGATATCTCAGAGATTCTGTAAGGGAAACCAGAAACAACATGAAGCCCAGATCCTACATCCCTTTGGGAAGGCTCATATCTGATGTCTTCATTGAGAATGGGTTGGTAGATCATCTGGAGAAAGCCAAGCTGATGCAAGATCTGGCAATAGATACTGGGAAGCCTCTGAACGCCAGAAATCTCAAGAGTATGGGAATAATAAAGAAGATTCAAGTCAGACCCACGCTGGACACATCCTGGGATTCCTTGAAAGATCAGAGGAAGCTGCCTCATGGACTTGCTAGGTTCTACAAGAATGAACCCAGAGATGCGGTTGCTATCTATCTTAATCGTCTGCTGGATGAAGGTGTTGACATCTCTGACTTCAGCCTCGACGATTGTCTAGATTCAGAAGAAGACTTCGTCAGATACAAGAGAGGTCTCTCTGAGAAGAAGATAACATCACAGGCAAAGAAGGCAAGACTTGGAGAATCCTCTGGAAGCAGATCTCCAGCTCCTCTGCAAATTTCTACTGGTACGTCTGTTCCTCCTCTTTCCTCTGAACCTCTGATGGTTTCCTCTACCCCTTCCTCTAATCCTCTCCCAACACCACCCATTTATATAACCTCTGAAATCCCACCTTCAACCACCAGAACCTCACAACCTTCACCAATTTTAAATATCGTCCGTACATTCATACCTTCCTCTGAACCTGAACAAATGAACCAAAGCACTTCCTCTTCATCATCTTCAGAACCAGAATCACCACCATACCTTTCTATCTCCTCTGACCAAGAATACTCTAACCCTGACTCCCCAACCTTAGCTCAAATTCAGGCTCAAAACCTTGCTTCACAACAAACACAAACACATTCTGAAGCAACTTCACCTCCACCAGAACAAACAACAAACATTACTTCTGAAGACCAACCCTCTGAAACTCAACCCTCTGACATCCACACCTCTGATATCATCCCTCCAAACATCTCCGCTGAATCTGAACCATTAGACTTAAACCCTCTTTACGCTTCACCCCAAAGATCTGAACCTCAACCTGAATCAGAAACTGAACCAGAACCTCTAACTCTAAATCTCAGCCCTCCAACATCTCCACCTCATACCTCTGAACCTGACCTTTCTATACCTACCCTTGAGGAAGCCATCATGCTGGTCGCAGGGGCTTCAGTACAAAAGGTCAAGTCTCTGACCACTAACTCTGAAGTCAGTGATGATCCTGACTCTGTAAGGACACACTGGAACAGAGTCATTGGCTGGATGACCTCTGAGGCTTTTAGACTGAAGAACATCTCTGAACAAGTCAGAAATGGCTACATCAGAGATGCTGAGGCAAGACTCCAGGAAAGACTTGCACGCGAAGCTGAAGCCAGAAGGCTAGAGGAAGAGAGATTAGCAAGAGAAGCTGAAGAAGAGGCTAGAAGGCTGGAAGAAGAAAGAGCAAGGGAAGCTGAAATCCTAAGGTTAAAGGAAGCTGAAGCTAAGGCTCTGGCGGATGCAGAAGCACAAGCTGCTGCTGAAGCTGAAGCACAGGCTGCTGCTGAAGCACAACAGGCTCTGACTCTGGGGGAGTCCTCTTCTGTTATCCCTATGGTTCTTCAGACTCTGAAAGAACTTAAGCAAGACCAGAATGAACTCCGTGCCAGGATGGATAAGCAAGACACTGTCAACGACAACATTCAGAACATGCTGGCTATGTTGCTTCAGAGAATGCCTCCGCCTCCGAACCCCTAGGCACTTAGGATATTTTTTTTTTGCTTGCCTGTTGCTTTGTTTGCTTTCTCTGATTCTGATGTTTTCCTGTTCTTGTTGCCTTTGTGCTTTTATCTAAATACAATGTTTTTCTCTTCAATTATTTATTTTGCTATGTCTTTTTGATTCTGACAAAAAGGGGGAGAAGTCATTAATTGCTCTGATGAAAATATTGTCTAAATACCTTAAGCATTCTGCAAACATATTTTTCTTAAAAAATAAATTTATCTCACCTGGACTTAAGAAATTGCAGAAGGTATCAAGAAACCTCTTTACTTAGAAGCTCTGGTAAGAACTTCTGAACTCCCTAGCACTATCTCAGGGGGAGCTTTTGTCTATCTGATCTGATATTTTATATGTTTCATCTACTAATTAAGATTGTTTTGTCATCATCAAAAAGGGGGAGATTGTAAGAACAAAAATTGTTCTACATCAGATTCCTTGATTTTGATGATAACAAAGGATGAAACCAAAAATGGCACCCTAACGAAAAGTTTCTAAGTGTGCAGGATTCTAAAGAAAGAAGGAAGAAATCTGATGATGTCATCAGATACAGAACCAGATCAGATACAAATTATCAAATGATCAGAAGCATCTGAAGTGGAAACACGTTCAGTAAAGTCTAACTCTGAGCAAAACAGCAAAGTATCAGAAGCATCTAAACAAGAAGTAAGCTCTAGAAGTTCTGACTCTGAACAACGGTATGTCTAACTCCAGAAACTCTCAGCGCTATCTGAAGAATCCATCAGAACTCAAAAGAGATCAACATCAGAAGCAAGACTCCAAGATTCTCAGATACACGAAGACTCTGATCATGGAATTGCTAATTATGAAAGAGTAACGTTGAAGTCAAGTAAAGATTTGCAAATGGATTTCCTAAAACAGAAAGAGACGTTAATCTCCAATTTCAATAAAGAAGATACTATATGTGGTAAGTAGTCATTTCAAGGAGAGAAAGTTATTCTGCAGAAGCTATTTAAGTGATGGCGTAAATTCATTTTAATATCCACCAGTTTCAACCACTACTTCTCTTCTATATAAAGGACTGCAAATCAACATTCAAAAAAGAACACATACAAGGAAAAATTATACTGAAACATCAGCGCTCAAGAAAACACTCTTGCTCTCTAAATCTTCACGAAGCTGTTGCTTATAACGTGAATCACTTTGCTCTTACTATTGTAATATTTGCTTTCTTAGAAAGCACTTTAGATTACATAAATCTTTTATCTATTGTTTGTTTATTTCCTCAAGTGACTCTGTGTAGTCTGTATACTTGAGAGGACTAAGAGATCTTTCTCTTAGACGTTGTTTGTAATCTTTCAAGATTAGTGGATTAAGTCCTTGTTGATGGCAAAATCACCTTGGCCGGGTGGACTGGAGTAGCTTTGTGTTATAAGCGAACCAATATAAAATCATTGTGTGGTTTTCATTTTTGAAAAAGAGCTTATTTTCTAAACAATTCAAACCCCCCCTTTCTTGTTTTTCTCACCTTCATAAAGGAGGGTTATTTGGGTTGCGATCTATTTTCCTCATCAAGGAATCTACTACTTTTGCTCAAGCTGGTAGTGTGGACGCCTTTGAAGCTATCTTTGTGTTGCTCATCTATGGATTAGCTTTGTTCCCTAACATTGATGGTTTTGTTGATGTTAACGCCATTAGACTTTTCTTGATTGGGAATCATGTGCCTACTTTGTTGGGTGATATGTATTTCTCTTTGCATTTAAGGAATTCTAAGGGCGGTGGAACGATTGTCTGTTGCATTCCTCTTCTGTACAAGTGGTTTACTTTGCACTTGCCTCAGACGCATGCTTTTGTGGAGAACAAACAATGTCTAAGGTGTTCTCAGAGACTTATGTCTCTCACTAATGATGATATAGTTTGGTATGATCCGTCCTTAAGCAGTTTGGAGATTATTGATAGTTATGGTGAATTCTCTAATTACCCCTTATTGGTACACAAGGAGGAATTAACTACAACCCTGCTTTGGCTCGTCGTCAACTTGGGTTCCCCTTGAGAGATAAACCTAATAACATTTTGTTAAAAGGTCTTTTCTATCAAGAGGGTAAAGATCCCTAACATCTGAACTAGAAGATTGTGCATGCTTGGCATAATGTGCATAGGAAAGGAAGGTCCGAGCTTGGTCCGTGCAATTGTGTAGCTTTGGAAGCTTACACTCTTTGGGTGAAGAAGAGAGCTACGGAGTTGAAGATGCCTTATCCTTGTGAAAGACCTATGTCTATGGTTGCGGTTGAGCCATTAACTCTCCCTAACCAAGATGTAGAGGAGTTGGAAGATGCGCTCACCAAGATGAAGCAAGAAAAGGATATGTGGGAAGAGCGTTTCCATGCTTTGAGCAAGAAGCATGAAGAGTTACAGTTGGAGTCTAAGGACAAAGATGCACTGATTAAGCTACTTGAAGACCGGGTGATGAAGAGACAAAGAGAGCCAAAGGTTTCATCTTCTAGAAAGCCTCAACCTTCTGTTGCCTTGAAGAAGATTGTCGACCAACTTGTCCTCGAGAAGATTCAGATGAAGACTTATTTTGAGACCGAGATTCGTCGCATTCGAAGGAAGTACGCACCTTCAGGCAGATCTTCTGACATTGTTGTTAGGGATCCTTAGGATGACTAGTCTCCTTTTCTCTTGTATCTTTTTATTTTTTGGTTTCTGAAATTATACTCGGTGTAATCCTTCCAATTTATATAATTAAAAAGAGATTTTTCAGTCATATCAAATTGTTGCAATTTCCATTTAAATATATATATATTTGCAAATGATATAGTAAGTTCCTTGGAAATAAAGAATAACCAAGCATTGCATTTCATGCATCACTTACATAAGCAGGTCTTTGCCAGGTGACTGATTGGTGTTTCTTCTGTGCTTTAGCCAAGCTGACTCACCGGTACAATACCAGAGTCAATCATCTGAGAATTATGGAACACCTAGAGCAAGAGAACAGAGAGCTGAAGGACAAGGTCGCCCGCCTGACTGCCATGGTGGAGTCAGTTTTTGCTGCTCAAAGCCAAGCTTCTCCAACGCCTGCAACTCCTCCTGCGAGGACTATTACTTCAGAAGTGGTTACCTCTACCATACCTACTGCCACCGCCCACTTTATACCAAACTTGCCTGCCAGATTCTCGTGGGGAATGCCTCCCAACTTTGTGCCAGAAGGCTTTGCGTCTACCTTTGCTTCCATGTCGGCATCTAGCCCGGTCATGTTCGTGCCACCTCCAGTTGTGCACACTTTGCCTAGCGTAGAGGACACCATCTATCATTCGGAGCCGTCTTAGGGTCCGGATGTTTATGAGAAGATAGAAGAGATGAAAGACCAATTTCTTGAGTTACGCAAGGAATTGAAGACGCTGAGAGGAAAAGATTTGTTTGGGAAGAGTGCTGTTGAATTGCATTTGGTGCCCAATGTGAAAATCCCAGTGAAATTCAAAGTGCCTGACTTTGAAAAATATAAGGGGAATTCTTGTCCACTCAGTCACCTTGTGATGTATGCCCTCAAGATGTCTACTCAGACTGAAAATGATCAATTGCTTATTCACTACTTCCAGGATAGCGTGACATGTGTTGCACTCCGTTGGTATATGGGGTTGGATAGTGCAAGCATTCTCACTTTCAATGACCTGGGAGAGGCTTTTGTGAAGAAATACAAATATAATGTGGACATGGCTCCAGATAGAGACCAGTTGAGGTCTATGTCTCAGAAGGACAAGGAGACATTCAAAGAGTATGCGCAGAGATGGAGGGAGTTGGCTTCCCAGATCACTCCTCCTTTGGAGGAGAAAGAGATGACAAAGATCTTCTTGAAAATCCTGAGTTCATTTTAATATGAACGCATGATCACTAGTGCCCCCGGCGATTTTACCGAAATGGTAAATATGGGGATGAGACTTTGTAGCGGTGTATTCGTCGCTATATGATTTATTGATTAAATCAAAAGCAAAGCATACAATGAATCGAGTCGCCACCGCACTTTTATTTATCCAAAGGACTGGCTAAAAAGCGAACAAAAGCCTAAGAAGTTTTACACATAGAAAACTAATTAAAAGATCAGAGAGTCTGGGTAAGGGGTAAATTACGCAATGGGAAGGTGTTAGGCACCCATCACGTCCTAGGTACTCCTAGGGAGCCCTTTTCACACTTGTTGTACTAAATTGTTATTTGTTATGAAATATTTATTGTGCAAACATGAATGGGATGATGAGAAAAGAATATACAATTTTTATTGTTTTTGTGTTCGAACGGATGAACCCGTTGCCTACGTACCTTCCATCAAAGGTAAGGATCAAAACGCTGTAGTTCGGCTAAAAGATTTCCAAAAGTTAGTGGATTCAATTTTAAACACAAGCCCTAAGGTCTTACGTTATCCACGGGAGAAAACTCAACCTTATACAAACAACAAGTCCACCATGTGAGAAAAGCTTCAACTTGCTAGTGAGGGGTTAACCCTATAATAAGCAAGGAAGACTTACAATTCAATCAACTAAGGACAAATAGGTGAGATTAACATCAACCAACTAGGATAAATCAAACCTATGGCTAATGTATGAAAACTTAACAAGAATGGACAAAGCCACAAAACAATTGAATGGGTGAAATTAATTGATTATGATTATTCACAAAAGAAGGGTCAAAGTATGATTAAGATTGATTCAAAAGAAGTATTATGAAAATGGAGTTTGAAAAAGTCAAGGACTTGGGGTCCAGGTTTTTAATTTAAAAGCATGAAGATGTTTGCACAATATTTATATCAAGTTTTAAACGCAACGTGTGAAAAGGTTTAGGACAAAATGGGATGAATGGATGAAGATGGAGTGTAAAACTTCCTAGAAGGTTCACCTCTTGAAATCATATAGAAGATGACTCAAGTGTGTCCTTTGGAATAGGCAATGAGCAATAATAAACAAGCAAAGCAAAAGAAGAAAGTCAACAAAAGCGGATACCGGATGCCAATCACTGGACTTATACCAATCTCCTAAAGCAAAACTGGATATCAGAGGCCACTCTATGGACTTATACCAATCTCCTCAATAAAGAAGTAAAAAGTGGATACCGGATGCCAATCTATCTGGGCTTATACCAATCTCCAACAAAAACAAAGCAAACAACTTGGATGTCAGATGCCAATCTATCTGGGCTTACTCTAACCTCCAACATATGATCATGGGAAAACAAATGCCAAATTACACGGACTTACAATTGCATCCTCACATACAACAAACAAATGCATCAAGATGAGTGGCCAATGAAATGGTCTTATACTCACTTCCATATCATAGGAACAATGGCCAATGAATGGTCTTACAATTGTCCTCAATGGGCAAACAACAAAGATATGTCACAAAGACAAATGAAATGATCATGCACTAATGAGCAATTAATGATGATAAATGCGCAAGGCAATGCAAGCAGACATGTACAAATGAACTAAGTAATCAATCAACCAAAGTCATTCAGCACACTCTATAACCAAACAATTAGGCTCATACAAAGGGTAGGCACTGAAGCCAACTGGAATAGGGTTAATGGTGCTCTTAACCTTGACATTGAGAGCCAAGGTGAAGCAGATGAAAGGATATGAGGGGTGTGCCTCATGCTCTTATCCCTGGTCAGGGAAAGCATTGAATATCAGAAAGTGTGGGAGTTCAGAAAGATGGAACTCTCTCCACAAGTTATTGACTCGATTGATCTTGGGTTTTTACTCACTATGCATCAACACATGTGGTGTGAGCAAGGTGAGTGACACACAAAATAGTAGGAGATAGGCTACATATCTCTTTTGTCTACCAATTGCCTCACATGAGGTCTTTACCTGGTTGGGGACAAAGTTAAACAAACACAAACATTGCCTCTTAAGGAGGACTTCAGACAGTTGCCTGGCCAAGTAACAGGCCAGGTCTTCCAGACTACATGAAGACAAGAGATTCTACCTCAATGCAAATGCTATCAAGCAAAGCAAAGCAAGTTCTTAAAAGAACTGAGCAACTAATGGTACCTGAAACCAGTCAAACAAAATCAGTATACAATTCAAACTCAAAACCAATATAAGATAAGGATCAACAGTCAACACAATCAGTCAAATGTGCAATGCACAAAGCTCAAAGCATATGAGCTAAGCATCCTACAAAACAAACAAGTTAGTTCATGATAATCAATCAAACTTAATCAACTTGCATAAGTCTCCTTAAGGCATTTGCTTCTTAACCTGAAAAGCAAACTTAAACATGAGAAACAAGACCACTAGGACAAGCCTAGGGTCAAAAAGAGATAATAAATCCAAAAAAGCAAGTGAAAGCTATCCAAAATCAAGTTCAAACAATTAAGAAACAAACCCAAGTGGTTTCACATTCATATCATTCATCATTATCATTTCACAAACAAATTAGGTCAAAACATGTCATATAGAACCTCAAAGAAGTCAACAAAAAGATTCAAGTCAAATCCAATCACAAACATTTCAAACAATTCTCAAATAATTCATGATCAGACATCATCCATAACATGATAAGCATACCAAATTTCAGCTCATTTGGATCAAGGTAAGTAGGTCAATGAAAATCAGAAAGTCAAAGCAAGTTCAAGCAAACTCATACAAAGCATCAAAACATGCACCAACTTCAATAAATCATAAAACAGTGACAACACATGATAAATGAATGGGACTAAAACCATGACAAACTTTAAGATGTCTACAATTCACATTTCAAATTTCAAGTCCATCCAATTAAGCATTAGAATTTCACAAATCAAATACAAACATGTATCACAACAAATCAACAAATGACCAAACAGGGGAGAAAATTCCAATCAAATAGGAAATGCCATCAATAATTCCAGAAATATTCACATGTATTCTCAACATCCATAAGTATGTTCATGCAAAAATCCAGACCATTTTGAGTTCAATAAGCATGGTAATTAAAATCATGAAGTTGGACATGAATGGTGTAACACAAATTGTCACACCTCTATTCAAAAAATCATATCTCATCAACCAGCAAAGATAAATTCACAAACTCTACACCAAAATCACCATGAACATGTCTAGTTTAAGCACAAAACATTTCAGAGGCATTGGATTAAGTATCATCATTTCACAAGCAAAATGGCATGGCATACACAAAATGGACACACATGAACAAACCCTAGCACATTTAAAAATCCACACGTGCAAAATATCTGGAAAACTCACCATAATAAACTAGAGATCATGAGGAGCATTTCACAAAAAATCCCATCAAATTTGGACAAATATTGAAGAACTTATGAATTTTCTAAGATTGGCATGCAAAATGAAATAAATATTGAAATAATGAAATGATTTAATTAAAATATAAAACGGGAATGGCAATTTTGTAAATATTTGATCCCTTAAGTGAAACGCTGCGTTTCACTTAAGGATGTGTCGTCCAGGGATTGGTTTCATGGCCAGGCAAACGCGTAAACACATGCAGACGCGGGTTCAACGGATCAAACGGAATTCTGGGTTCACATTTTTAGGGTTTATGAGCAACAGTTCATCTTGTTCACTATCGAATTTTCCAGCAAAAGCATTTCGCAACCAAAATCAATAAGCAACATACCAATGCATTCATCTCATCATGTACATCAACAAACCAACAATCATTAACACTAAATCATGCTAACAAGAAAGAAATAAGCAAGAACACATTTGACCAACAAACTTTAAATCGATGTTTCTCTCTCAATATTCAACCATTTCTCACGATTCAAGTTTCATTGCAATCAGCATGGAGAGATCTTTAATAAGCATAGCACGATTTCAACAAAAGCATGGTTCGAATTTTTACCTTGTTTGAAGAACAACGATGGAATAGTGGTTTTTTGGTCGTGTTGAGCTGAAACAGATGCACAATGATACTCCAGGAGGTGAATGGAAGAAGGGTTCTAGCTCACTCTTACTCAATCGTGCTCCAAAGTCCAACTGCCATGGAAGAGCTTCAATGGAACAGTGTTGTTTTTGGCTTTACAGTTGGGAAATGATGCTTGCAAAGACCTCAACAATGATAGTAGATGGTGAATCAATGGTCCAAGGCTCGAATTCCTTTACAGTTTTTCAGAAAAGTCCAAGTGAAGAATGAGAGTTTTTGAGAGAAATATGAAAGTTTTGATCTGATTTGTGAATAGTGGCTCGGGTTTTTCAATCAGAAATGAGCCATATATACTCTGTTTAATGAAGCTTAAGTTTGGTTAATGAAGTGGTAATTGCATTTAGCTCAAATGGAAATGGTTTGGTTAATTAGTGAAATTAACTCAAATTGCATGTGCATGTGCTACAGTGCGAAATTGGGCTTAGACATATCCAAAATTTGGTTTTTAATCAATTGCAAGTGGTAGAAAGCATAAACAATGATTGATTTGAAAGTTCATTTTTCACCCCTCTCTTTTTTAATTCAATGCACTTGAAAAAGGCCATTTTGATTGGAAGGTTTTTGGTGAAATGTGATGAAGGATTTGGATAGAGCATATCAAATGTGACTTGTAGCAAAAAACCTCACTCAATTTGGCCAAATGGTTTGGAAGTTATCTCACTTTGAAGTTCAAAAATATTTGAGAATCATTTGATCATAACTTGCCAACCACACATGAGAAATGAGTGTTCTTGGACTTTTTGGAAATGGGAGAACAAGATCTTCAACTTTCATGTTGGACAAAAATTCATTTGAAGCTTGTATGATGATGTAATTTTGAGGAGAAGAACTTTCCATTTTTGGCAAATTCCAATTATAGGTCAACTTACTATATTTGGAAATTTCTTGTCTGACCTCCAATCCTTCACTGTGGATGTTTGACATGTTATATGAGGCTTATATGGACATGAATGAGACCTCTCAAACCAATTCCCACCATCAAATCACTGATTAAATGCACAGTTGACCAAAGTTGACTTTGTTAGGGTTTTGGTTGACTGAACCATGTTCTGATGAATTCCAAGACCCTACCACTTGAGATCTTGATTCAAAATGATGTCACAACCCATATGAACTCTTGATGAATGATCATGGTGCCCAAATTCTTCAAGAATGGCCACCATCCACTGCTCAATGAACAATTTGACTTTTTTGACCTAGCTTGCTTCAGCTGCAAGTAACATGGTTAGATGACAACATTTTTGTACTTTGGGTTAATAGACAGATGAAAAGCAATGATATACAAATGCAATACATGCTTGGTGATCAAGAACCACACTCACAAGATAACCCACCCACTAGGAGGGAAGCAAAGGTGCACAAAGATCCTTGAGGCAATGATATGATATGATATGATGCCATGAGGGATCTTAGGGACAAAATTGGGGTCTTACAGACTTAAAGAAGGGGTCCGTGAGGACGTTTGTCAAGAGATGAGGCATCAACGAGTAAGAGGTATGGCAGTGGTTTCAACAAGAAGAAGGACAATGAGACAAATGCAATTTCCAGTGGGAGGCAGATGAGGCCTCAGATCAGAAGAATTCCACTACCCCGTCAACATCATCATCATCAAGCATCTTCCGTTATTCCGGTATTTTCTAATCAGCAAGCAACACCCATTCAACAACAACAACAAAATCAGCGTCAATAACAACAACCGCAACAAAGAACAAACACCTATAACAACAACAATACCAACAACAATCATCAGCAGCAGCAGAACTTTGAGAGGAAGAAGGTCTCTTTTTACCTGATTCCTATGATGTACGCAGAGCTGTATCCATCCTTGGTTCTTAAGAACCTGATCCAACCAAGGAACCCACCGCAGATCCCAGAACCACTTCCTTGGTGGTATAAACCTGAGATTTGTTGTGCTTTTCATCAGGGTGCACCTGGGCATGACATTGAGAACTGTTATCCATTGAAGTATGAGCTTCAAAAGCTTTTGAAGAGTGGTATGGTGTCCTTCGAGGACCGCGCGCCAAATGTGAAAGCTAACCCTTTTCCCGTTCATGGGAACTCTTCAGTGAATATGGTGGACGGTTGTCCTGGTGAATTCAAGGTTTTTGATGTCCGTTTTATCCGAAGATCTTTAGTGCAGATGCACAAGGATATCTGTACGGTGAGTGACTGTGAACATGACCATGATGGTTGTGTTGTCTGTAGTGTGAACCCAAAAGGGTGTGATGTGGTGAAAAGGGGCATCCAGCGTCTGATGGATGAAGGCATGATTCAGATTGTTCAAACTCGTCATGTAGATGACAACGTCAATGTCATAGTGCCCGTTTTCAAACAACAAGAGCAGTTAATAATTCAGTATGATAGCAACAATAACAAGAACGTCAGTCAAAGATCAGTATCGCCATTGGTAATACGGTTAGCGGGCTCAGTCCCGTATGCATCTGATAAGGTTGTACTGTACTAGTATAATGCTACAATGATGAAGAATGGTCAAAAGGTCCTGTTACCTATGACTAGTTCAGTGGTGAGCATTGCTGATGTTACGAAGGTGACCCACAGTGGTCGAGTGTTTGGGCTGGCGGTCCCAGAAAATAAAGAAGAAACAGTTGGTGGTAAGAAGATGGAGGTACCTAATGTAGAACCAGTTGGTTGTTCGAAGGATAAGTCTGGTGAATCCAGCAACTTGAAAGCTAACGATGATGATGAGGTACTCCGATTGATCAAAAGGAGTGAATTTAATGTGGTTGAGCACTTGCTCCAGACTCCTTCAAAGATTTCAGTGTTGTCTCTACTTTTGAATTCCGAAGCGCACAGAGAAGCACTACAGAGAGTTCTTGAACAAGCGTATGTAGAGCAGGATGTTATTGTGGATCAATTTGACCACATTGTGGCTAACATCACTTCGTGCAATAATTTGAGCTTCTGTGATGAAGAACTCCCTGAGGAAGGAAGAAATTATAATCTGGCTTTGCATATTTCGATGAACTGTAAGGAAGATGCTTTTTCAAATGTGCTTGTTGACACCGGTTCGTCACTCAATGTACTTCCGAAGTCAACTTTGTCAAAGTTATCTTACCAAGGAGCTCCCATGAGATATAGTGGGGTAATTGTCAAAGCCTTCGATGGCTCACGCAAAACGATCATTGGTGAAGTGGACCTTCCAGTCAAGATAGGTCCGAGTGATTTTCATATTACTTTTCAAGTAATGGATATCCACCCAGCCTACAGCTGGTTGTTGGAAAGGCCATGGATTCATGAGGCAGGGGCTGTTACCTCCACTCTGCACCAGAAGCTCAAATTTGTCAAGAATGGCAAGCTAGTGATTGTGGGAGGAGAGAAAGCACTGTTGGTTATCCATTTGTCATCTTTCTCGTATGAGGAAGCTGAGGATGAGGTTGGGACTCCGTTCCAAGACTTATCTATTGCTGCTGAGAAGAGAGTTGGGGCACCTATGTCCTCACTAAAAGATGCTCAGAAGATTGTTCAAGAAGGTACTGTTGATCAGTGGGGGCGCATGGTAGAGGTCTCCAACAACAAAGGCAGAGCTGGTTTGGGGTTCCAGAGAGGCTTGTCAGCTGTTAGATCTGAAGATATGCAACTTAGCTTCCGTAGCGGAGGGTTCATTCATGGCAATGAACAACACTCAGCTGTTGTGCTAGAGGATAGCAAAGAGGAAGACTGCACCAACTTTGTAACGCATGGAAGGACATGCAACAATTGGACTGCCATTAATATTCCTGTTATTTTGCACCGATCTAAGTAATTGCTTTTATATTTTAAAAACCCTTCTCATATGCCTAAGGGAGAAGTGAACATTATTTGGGCATTTTAAATTGATCATCAATAAAATTAATTATATTCATCCACATCTATGATGTTTGTTTTTACTTTTTGCTTTATTCTGAAAATGGTAATCACAAAAAACATAAATAAACAATATAGTTGTCCATCTACATAATATTTGGTCACAAATTCACTTCTCTAAAATCAAAATATCAAATCATTATGCAGGTTGGTTCCTAACCCCATTGAATACAATGATCCTTCTCCTTCTCCAAATTTTGAATTCCCTGTATTTGAGGTCGAGGAGGAAAGTGATGTGGAAGTAATTGAGGAATTGTCTCATCTTCTTGAGCAAGACGAAAAGATTATTCAGCCGTTTGAAGAGCAGATTGAGCTAGTCAACTTGGGTTCCGAAGATAATGTGAAGGAAGTCAAGATTGGGTCTCGATTGTGTCCAAGTGCTAAGAATGGGTTGATTGATCTTCTTCGAGAATATTCATATGTGTTTGCTTGGTCCTATCAAGACATGCCTGGTTTAGATTCTGAGATTGTGGAGCATAGATTACCGCTGAAGCCAGAATGCCCGGCAGTCAAGCAAAAGTTGAGAAGAACGCATCCTGATATGGCTATGAAGATCAAAGAGGACGTTCAGAAGCAAATTGATGTCGGTTTCCTTGTGACCGCTGAGTATCCGCAATGGGTGGCCAATATTGTGCCTGTGCCGAAGAAAGATGGAAAAGTCTGCATGTGTGTTGACTATAGATATTTGAATAAAGCCAGTACGAAAGATGATTTCCCTCTGCCACACATTGATATGTTGGTAGACAATACTGCTATATTCAAAGTCTTTTCGTTTATGGATGGATTTTCCGGATATAATCAGATCAAGATGGCACCCAAAGATATGGAGAAGACCACATTCATTACACCCTGGGGAACATTCTGTTATAAAGTGATGCCTTTCGGTCTAAAGAATGCTGGTGCAACTTACCAAAGAGCAATGACTAGCATTTTTCATGATATGATGCATAAAGAGATTGAAGTTTATGTCGATGACATGATTGCTAAATCGATTGATGAAGAGGAACATGTTGAGCATTTGTTGAAGCTATTCCAGCATTTGAGGAAGTATAAACTCCGCTTGAATCCCTGAAATTCTAGTTATCAGACTTTGGATGTCACACTGGTTGTTATGACATCCAATTCTGCACAGACAGGGATTATGCAGAACTTAACAGTAAGTGCAGTAAATAACACAAGTAATTGTTCACCCAGTTCAGTCCAACATGACCTACATCTGGGGGCTACCAAGCCAGGGAGGAAATCCACTATTAGTAGTATCAATTCAAAGCTAAACTCACCCGTTTACAACTTATCACTTAATCCCTACCCAATGCAATTTCAATCTTAACCTAAGATCAGAGTTCCTACTCACTCCCCCTCAATCACCTCAGTGATATTAAAGACACTTTGAAGTCACACTTCAAAAACAACTCTTGATTATGCTTCACAGCTTAAATCAAGATACACAGCACTCACGCTTAAAAGCTTTGAGTGACACAACACTTACAACTCAATGAACACCCTATGCTAAAGCAATCATCTACTTGATAATGGCTTGGCTTACAAGATACGTCTAATACAAGACTCACAAAATACAGCAGTGAAGTATGATGGACACACTGACTCTTCACGCTTCAAAAATCCCCGAGACTGAATGAAGGAATGCCTTCCTTTTTATATTGCAGCACCTGGGCTTTTGCACCTGTATTTTCCTGAATTTTAGGTCACACAAGTTCCCTCAAATTCAACATTTAGGTTGCTAACAAATAGGCTATTTGTTAGGTTCATTGAATGTAGTTTGGTTGTTGATTTCCTGGATTTTCTCTCAGCTGTTGAATCCCTAAAGAATAGCCTGAGAAAAAGCTGAAACAGAAAACTGAACAACCTACAATTTAGCATATGCTGTCAGGCACGAATGTCACGACATTCAGCTTGACATCAAGGTCCATATGCTGAGTCTGTTTTTCCAGAAAACAGACTGTACAATTTGCTGACATGTACATGATCAAAATGACCATACTACAGTAACAGCTTACATTAATAAATGTCAAAGTGTCCAACTTAACATTTATACATTTGGCCTTAAGTTAGTTCTGTTATTCTCTTGAAGAACAAACTAAGTTTTATGCTGAAGTATAGCAGAACACCACTCTGCCTAATCTTCAGTAGCTGCTGTCAATGATGAATGTCACAACATCCAGTTTGACATTCAGTCAGTAGGCCTTATGCCAGGTCTGGTTCTTCCTTGATAACCAGACTGCAAATGAATACTAAGTTCTAACAGAACTTCTGTTCCTTAGTATCTGTTGACAGGTATGAATGTCACAGCATTCAATAATCCTGTGTTAGCTAGTCCTGCAGTAACTACAATGTAGTCACATATACATGTCATGACATCAGTCAAGACATTAGTGTTTTACCATATAATGCAGCCAATTAAACACCTACAAACTCCCCCTTTGGCAAATTTTTGGCTAAAACACTTTGATCCCCATAACAGAGTTCATGGCAGCGGAATACTACTAGCTAATACACTCAGAGTGGCAGCACACTCACACACATGGAAGTTAAATAAAAACTTCGCATAGCAGCATACACATATTAGAAGTTGCACCTAAACTTCAACATCAGCTGCAGGGGGGAATCTTCATATCTGTCATGAGAGTCTGTTGTAGAGACCCACTCTGTTTGTCAGGGGTATTGGTGGTTATTACTCCCCCTTTTTGTCACAAATGTTGCCAAAGCCAACAACATAGTCAGAGCACAATGACAGAGTTCCAGACTTGGTTTTACTTCACAGTTTCAACCAAGTTAACATCCACTTGATCTTGCTTCACAGCTTCGATCAAGTGATCACCCACTTTTGCTTTACAGTAGGTACCACCATATCAGATGCCATGATTTTGTTTCTGACATCCAGAACCACTCCTGCATGAACAGCATCCTTGAACTCCTGCAGGTACAGTGGCCTTCTCTCTGTAGGGTGTCTCCTTACCCTCTTGTATCCACCCTTGTTGCAAGCAGCATAGCTATGATCTGTTGACCAATCATAGTCTAGTACAAATTGTTTAATAGTCAGAGATATTAAACAATTTATCCCAAACATCAGTGGTTGCTATAAGGTCTCAGAGAGACATATTCCCAGTTTGCTCCTCAAGTTTTCAAACTGAGTAGCATCCAGAGCCTTTGTAAATATGTCAGCCAGTTGAAGATCCGTGGCTACATGTTCCAAAGTGATCACCTTGTCTTCCACCAGATCTCTGATGAAGTGGTGCCTAATGTCAATATGTTTGGTCCTGCTATGTTGGATGGGATTCTTGGAGATGTTGATGGCACTGAGATTATCACAGAACAATGTCATAACATTTTGAGTGACATTGTACTCAGTGAGCATTTGTTTCATCCAAACCAGTTGGGAGCAACTGCTTCCAGCAGCTATGTATTCAGCCTCTGCAGTGGACAGAGAGACACAGTTCTGCTTCTTGCTGAACCACGATATGAGGTTTTCTCCTAAGAAGAAACATCCACCTGATGTGCTTTTTCTGTCATCAGCACTTCCAGCCCAATCAGCATCACAGTACCCAGATAGGACAGGCTTAGACCCATGTGAATACAGCATCCCATAGTCACACGTCCCATTGATGTACTTGAGAATCCTTTTGACTTGATTCAAGTGGCTCACCTTGGGCTCTGCTTGGTATCTGGCACACACTCCAACTGCATAGGAAATGTCAGGTCTACTTGCAGTTAGATACAGCAGACTACCTATCATGCTTCTGTACAGGCATTGATCAACACTAGGCCCTCCATCATCTTTGGTTAACTTCAGATGAGTAGGAGCAGGAGTCCTCTTGTGCCTGGCATGATCCATACCAAACTTCTTAACTATGTTCTTGGCATACTTGCTTTGGGAGAGAAACATAGAGTCCTCCATTTGGTTTACTTGCATTCCAAGGAAATAGGTCAGTTCTCCCACTAGACTCATTTCAAACTCAGACTGCATCTGGTGAACAAATTTTTTAACCATTTGTTCTGACATTCCACCAAAGACTATATCATCAACATAGATTTGAGCTATCATGATTTTGCCTTCTTCATCCTTCACAAACAAGGTTTTATCTATGCCACCCTTTCTGTATCCATTTGAGGTCAGAAATTCGGTTAACCTTTCATACCAAGCTCTGGGTGCTTGCTTCAACCCATACAAGGCTTTCTTCAACTTGTATACATGCTCAGGTTGGTTAGGATCACAGAACCCTTTGGGTTGTTCCACATAGACTTCTTCATTCAGGTAGCCATTCAAGAATGCACTCTTCACATCCATTTGGAACAGCTTAAACTTCAGGATGCATGCTACCCCCAACAGCAATCTGATGGACTCAAGTCTAGCCACAGGAGCAAATGTCTCATCAAAGTCTACTCCTTCAACTTGAGTGTATCCTTGAGCTACTAGTCTTGCTTTATTTCTAGTAATTACTCCTTTCTCATCAGATTTGTTTTTGTAGATCCACTTGGTACCAATGATGTTGGACCCTTCAGGTCTTGGAACCAGCTCCCATACTTCATGCCTTGTGAACTGCTCGAGTTCCTCTTGCATGGCAATGATCCAGTATTCATCAGTCAGGGCTTCTTTCACATTCTTTGGTTCAACCTTGGAAACAAAACAGGAATTTGAGTTTATTCCTCTTGACCTGGTAGTTACACCACTGGTGGGATCCCCTATGATAAGATCCTTAGGGTGGTCTTTCTGAATTCTGATAGATGGCACTTTGGTGGGTGCTTCTACTTCACATTCAGGAGAAGGTTCCTGTAGGCTTGACTGGACTGTCAGTTGGACTGTCAAGGAATGTTTCAACATCCTCCATGACATCGGTTCCTTCCTCTTTATCATCCACAATGACATTTATGGACTCCATCAGGACATTGGTCCTGTAGTTGAACACTCTATAGGCTCTGCTGTTAGTGGAGTATCCCAGAAATACGCCTTCATCACTTTTGGGATCTAGCTTCCTTCTCTGTTCACGATCTGTGAGAATGTAGCATTTACTTCCAAAAATATGAAAGTACTTCACAGTGGGTTTTCTGCCCTTCCATATTTCATACAGAGTGGAGGAGGTTCCTTTTCTCAAGGTGACTCTGTTGTGAACATAGCACGCGGTATTCATTGCTTCAGCCCAAAAGTGCATAGGGAGCTTCTTTGCATGAATCATTGCTCTGGCAGATTCTTGAATAGTTCTATTTTTTCTTTCAACTATTCCATTCTGCTGAGGAGTTATAGGGGAGGAGAACTCATGGCTTATTCCTTCAGATGAGCAAAACTCATCAAACTTGGAATTCTTGAATTCAGTACCATGATCACTTCTAATCCGGACCACACAGCTATCCTTTTCCCTTTGAAGTCTTATGCACAGATCTTTGAAGACATCAAATGTATCTGACTTCTCTCTGATGAAGCTTATCCACGTGTATCTGGAATGGTCATCAACCACCACGTAGGCATACTTCTTCCCACCAAGACTTTCAACCTGCATAGGTCCCATTAGGTCCATATGCAGCAGCTCCAGAACTCTGGAGGTTGTGGAATGTCCCAGCTTTGGGTGTGATATCTTGGTTTGCTTGCCCATTTGGCATTCTCCACAGACTCTTCCTTCATCAATCAGAAGCTTTGGCATTCCTCTGACTGCTTCCTTGGATATGATCTTCTTCATTCCCCGTAAGTGGAGATGTCCAAGTCTTCTATGCCACAGCTTCACCTCTTGTTCTTCCTTGGCTGAGGAGCATGTTGTGGAAAAGTTAGAGAGATCAGGTTCCCACAGGTAGCAGTTGTCTTTGGACCTGGTTCCTCTCATAACTTCCTGATTGTCACCATTTGTCACTATGCACAGCTCCTTAGTAAACTGAACATGAAAACCTTGATCACACAGCTGACTTATGCTGATGAGGTTTGCAGTTAGTCCTCTTACTAACAGCACATTGTTCAGTTTTGGCACTCCAGAACAGTCCAGTTTGCCCACACCTCTTATTTTTCCTTTGGCACCATCACCAAAAGTCACATAGCTGGTGGTGTGAGGTTGAATATCTACCAGTAGATTTTCCATACCAGTCATATGTCTTGAGCATCCACTGTCAAAGTACCAGTCTTCTCTGGAAGAAGCCCTTAGGGCAGTGTGTGCTATCCTAGCATACCATTGTTGCTTCTTAATGGGAACACATCGCTTACGTGTTTTATGCTTAGGTTTGATAGGTGAGGCTCTGTTAGGGAAGCCATGAATCCAGTAGCAGAAGGATTTTATATGACCAAGCCTGCCACAGTGGTGACACCTCCAATTCTGGTATTTCCTCTTCTGAAGATCATTCATCCTAGCTCCTTGATGTTGAGACATTGGCTTTGACATCTGTTTGAACTTCTGAACTCTAGCCTTTGGGCGTTTGTGTTCAGTTCTTTTTCCAAATCCTAGCCCAGATTTGGTTCCAGACTGCTGTCCCACCTTTAGAATTTCTTCCAAGGTGTCAGTTCCCTTATTCATCATTCTGATGGATTTGGTCATCTGGTTCAGCTTGGAGGTCAGAAGGGCTATCTCATCATTTAGCCCCTCTATGGCAGACAGTTGCTTCTGTCTCTCATCTTCCAGTTCCTTGATAAGTTTCTTCTGCTTTTCTCCTTGTGCACGCACTTCTGCACTGGTGGTACACAGCTTCTTATATGCTGCAGCAAGTTCATCAAATGTCAGCTCATCTGCACTTGTGTCATCTTCAGAGACACACACACTGGTTAGTGCAGTGACATGTTTGGCAGATTCACTTTCAGAATCTCCTTCAGACCATGTGATAGCTAGCCCCTTATTTTGCAATTTGAGGTAAGTAGGGCATTCAGCTCTGACGTGTCCATACCCTTCACAGCCATGACACTGGATTCCCTTCCCATGGTTGAACTTCTCCTCAGAAGTTGATCTTTTCTTAATGTCAGACGGGATGTTCTTGACATTATGTCTGCCTCTTTGATCAATCTTCTTCATGAACTTGTTGAATTGCCTCCCAAGCATGGCTAAGGCTTCTGATATACTTTCATCACCTCCTGTATATCCTTCTTCTGACTCCTCTTCAGCATTTGATATAAAGGCTATGCTTTTCTTCTTCTCAGCATACTCACCTAAGCCCATTTCAAAGGTTTGGAGAGAACCAATGAGCTCATCTACCTTCATATTGCTGATGTCCTGAGCCTCCTCTATGGCAGTGACCTTCATAGCAAACCTCTTAGGCAAGGACCTGAGAATCTTTCTTACAAGTTTCTCTTCAGTCATTTTCTCACCTAGTCCACCAGAGGTGTTTGCAATTTCAAGAATATTCATGTGAAAGTCATGAATAGTCTCATCCTCTTTCATCCTCAGATTTTCAAACTTGGTTGTCAACATCTGAAGTTTGGACATCTTCACCTTGGAAGTACCTTCATGAGTTACCTTGAGGGTATCCCAAACTTCCTTAGCTAGTTCACAATGGTGCACCAGCCTGAAGATGTTCTTAGTGATTCCATTGAACAGTGCATTCAAGGCTTTGGAGTTTCCAAGAGCTAATGCCTCTTGTTCCTTGTCCCAATCTTCTTCGGGAATCTGCACACTGACTCCATCTTCATCAGTCCTCGTTGGATGTTCCCATCCCTTGTTGACAGCTCTCCAGACTTTGCTGTCTAGAGACCTTAAGAAGGCTATCATGCGAGGCTTCCAGTCATCATAATTAGATCCATCCAACATGGGTGGTCTGTTTGAGTGTCCTAAATCCTTGTCCATGGTACTAGAAAGTAACTTCCCTAGATCTCACCCAGAACTTCACAGGCAGGGTGCCTGCTCTGATACCAATTGAAATTCTAGTTATCAGACTTTGGATGTCACACTGGTTGTTATGACATCCAATTCTGCACAGACAGGGATTATGCAGAACTTAACAGTAAGTGCAGTAAATAACACAAGTAATTGTTCACCCAGTTCAGTCCAACATGACCTACATCTGGGGGCTACCAAGCCAGGGAGGAAATCCACTATTAGTAGTATCAATTCAAAGCTAAACTCACCCGTTTACAACTTATCACTTAATCCCTACCCAATGCAATTTCAATCTTAACCTAAGATCAGAGTTCCTACTCACTCCCCCTCAATCACCTCAGTGATATTAAAGACACTTTGAAGTCACACTTCAAAAACAACTCTTGATTATGCTTCACAGCTTAAATCAAGATACACAGCACTCACGCTTAAAAGCTTTGAGTGACACAACACTTACAACTCAATGAACACCCTATGCCAAAGCAATCATCTACTTGATAATGGCTTGGCTTACAAGATACGTCTAATACAAGACTCACAAAATACAGCAGTGAAGTATGATGGACACACTGACTCTTCACGCTTCAAAATCCCCGAGACTGAATGAAGGAATGCCTTCCTTTTTATATTGCAGCACCTGGGCTTTTGCACCTGTATTTTCCTGAATTTTAGGTCACACAAGTTCCCTCAAATTCAACATTTAGGTTGCTAACAAATAGGCTATTTGTTAGGTTCATTGAATGTAGCTTGGTTGTTGATTTCCTGGATTTTCTCTCAGCTGTTGAATCCCTAAAGAATAGCCTGAGAAAAAGCTGAAACAGAAAACTGAACAACCTACAATTTAGCATATGCTGTCAGGCACGAATGTCACGACATTCAGCTTGACATCAAGGTCCATATGCTGAGTCTGTTTTTCCAGAAAACAGACTGTACAATTTGCTGACCTGTACATGATCAAAATGACCATACTACAGTAACAGCTTACATTAATAAATGTCAAAGTGTCCAACTTAACATTTATACATTTGGCCTTAAGTTAGTTCTGTTTTTCTCTTGAAGAACAAACTAAGTTTTATGCTGAAGTATAGCAGAACACCACTCTGCCTAATCTTCAGTAGCTGCTGTCAATGATGAATGTCACAACATCCAGTTTGACATTCAGTCAGTAGGCCTTATGCCAGGTCTGGTTCTTCCTTGATAACCAGACTGCAAATGAATACTAAGTTCTAACAGAACTTCTGTTCCTTAGTATCTGTTGACAGGTATGAATGTCACAGCATTCAATAATCCTGTGTTAGCTAGTCCTGCAGTAACTACAATGTAGTCACATATACATGTCATGACATCAGTCAAGACATTAGTGTTTTACCATATAATGCAGCCAATTAAACACCTACAATCCCAATAAGTGTACTTTTGGTGTTCGTTCTGGTAAGTTGTTGGGCTTTATCGTCAGCGAGAAGGGTATTGAAGTTGATCCTGCCAAGGTCAAAGCAATACAAGAGATGCCTGCGCCCAAAACTGAGAAGCAAGTCAGAGGTTTTCTCGACCGCTTGACTGCCACATGTGCGCCTATATTCAAGCTTCTCCGGAAAGATCGGTCTTGTGATTGGACCGAAGACTACTATAAAGAATTTGACAGTATCAAAGAATATTTGCTTGAACTTCCGATTTTGTCTCCACCTGTTGAAGGAAGACCTTTGATCATGTGTTTGACTGTACTCGAAGATAGTATGGGTTGTGTTCTTGGTCAGCAAGATGAGACTGGGAAGAAAGAATTTGCAATTTACTACCTCAGTAAGAAGTTCACCAATTGTGAGACTCGGTATTCAATGCTTGAGAAGACTTGTTGCGCATTAGCTTGGGCTGCTAAGCGTCTGCGCCAGTATATGCTGAATTATACCACTTGGTTGATATCCAAAATGAATTCAATCAAGTATATATTTGAGAAGCCTGCTTTAACTGGGAGGATTTCCCGTTGGCATATGTTGTAATCAGAGTATGATATCGAATATCGATCTCAGAAAGCGATCAAAGGTAGTATCTTGGCTGACCATTTGGCTCACCAACCAATTGAAGATTACCAGTCAGTGCGGTATGACTTTCCTGGTGAAGAGATTTTGTACTTGAAAATGAAAGATTGTGATGAACCATTGCTTGAAGAAGGGCCAAAACCTGGTTCCTGTTGGGGCATGGTATTTGATGGAGCTATTAATCAATATGGAAATGGCATTGGGGCAGTGATTATTACTCCTTAAGGCACGCATCTACCATTTACAACTAGATTAACTTTCAAGTGTACAAACAACATGGCAGAATATGAAGCTTGCATTATGGGGCTTGAAGAGGCCATGAATCTCAGAATCAAGTATTTGGATGTCTTCGGTGGTTCGGCTTTGGTTGTGAATCAGATCAAAGGAGAATGGGAGACAAATCAACCCGGTTTGGTACCATATAGAGATTATGCAAGGAGGATTTCAACTTTCTATACAAAGGTTGAGTTTCATCATATCCCTCGAGATGAAAACCGAATGGCAGATGCTCTTGCAACGTTGGCATCAATGATTATAGTGAAGTATTGGAATGAAGTTCCTAATTTATTTGTGATGCGTCTTGATAGGCCAGCTCATGTGTTTGCTGTGGAAGAGATCAAAGACGAGAAGTTGTGGTATTACGACATCAAATGTTTCCTCCAAAGTCAGATTTACCCGCCTGGAGCATCTTTGAAAGATAAGACTTTGAGAAGATTAACCGGTAATTTCTACTTGAATGGTGATATACTGTACAAGAGAAACTTCGACATGGTTCTGCTCAGGTGCGTGGATAGACACGAAGCAGACTTGTTGATGACTGAAGTGCATGAAGGTTCCTTTGGTACTCATTCCAATGGACATGCAATGGCAAAGAAGATGTTGCGAGCAGGTTACTATTGGCTTACAATGGAATCTGACTGTTGCAAGCTTGTGAAGAAATGCCACAAGTGTCAAATTTATGCTGATAAGATTCATGTTCCTCCGACACTATTGAATCTTATCTCTTCCCCATGGCCCTTCTCCATGTGGGGAATTGATATGATTTGGATGATTGAGCCCAAAGCTTTGAATGGACATCGTTTCATTTTAGTGACAATTGACTATTTCACAAAATGGGTTGAAGCGGCATCGTATGCAAATGTAACCAAGCAAGTTGTTGTAAGGTTTATCAAGAATCGGATCATATCCCGTTATGGTGTGCCAAGTAAGATCATTACTGATAATGGATCAAACTTGAATAATAATATGGTGGAAGCTTTTTGCAAAGACTTCAAGATTGCACATCATAATTCTTCTCCCTATAGACCTAAGATGAATGGGGTTGTTGAAGCTGCAAATAAGAACATCAAGAAGATTATCCAAAAGATGGTTGTCACGTATAAGGATTGGCATGAGATGCTCTCATTTGTGTTACATGGGTATCGCACATCCCTCCGCACTTCAACAGGGGCAACCCCTTTCTCTCTTGTATATGGTATGGAAGCACTACTCCCCGTAGAGGTTGAGATTCCTTCATTGCGTGTGCTCATGGAAGCCAAGTTGAGTGAAGTTGAATGGTGTCAAACCAGGTCTGACCAGTTGAATTTGATATAAGAGAAGAGATTGACTGCCATGTGTCATGGTCAGTTATATCAGCAGAGAATGAAGAAAGCTTTTGATAAGAAGGTTAAACCTCGAGTGTTTTGAGAAGGAGACCTTGTGCTCAAGAAGATTTTGACGTTCAAGCCAGATTCCAGAGGAAAATGGACTCCCAATTATGAAGGCACATATATTGTTAAGAGAGCCTTTTCAGGCGGTGCATTGATTCTTACAACTATGGATGGTGAAGAGTTCACTCGTCCTGTGAACGCATATGCAGTCAAGAAATACTTCGCTTAAAAAAATAAAAGAACAGCTCGCTAAGTTGAAAACCCGAAAGGGTGGCTTAGGCAAAAATGAATGTCTCGGTGGATTGAAAACCCAAAAGGGCGATCCAGGAAAAAATTAGAGACATAAAAACAGAAAGAATTTCCCGATAAGTTGAGTACCTCACCTTGGGGAAACTTATGCAAAATTAGGGATTATGGCAAGTAACTGCATTCTGCTGATCTTCAGTGATTTTTGAAGACTTGTTTGAGCACAAGGGTTGATATCAGTTCATCATCCCAGCGGAGGTCAAGAGTACAGTGGATATCAAGAGTTGGTACAAGAGTTAAGGATCATTTGTATTCAATGTAACCTTTTCCATGTAAATTACCATTTTCAACTTTGTAAAATCTATGGAGTCTTGTCATTTACAGACTACCATCCTATTAAATAAAGTTGAGCTTTTATCCAATTATTTCTACTCTTATTTACTTCAGCCAATAGTTTTAAATTTTATTATGATCATTTTGAAATTTAATTTTTAAATCAAAAACAAGTTTTCTTTAAAATATAAAAGCAACAACTTTTCCAAAGCAAGTAAAAGGGATATCAACAGCATTTCGATGGATAGCGAGTCCTTGAGTGCGAAGCATCAGAGGTTCCCCAAGAAGTGAACTCTTTTGGTATTCCTAAACGTCAGTGTTAATCCAGTTCCTCGGCAGAATGTCTGATCCCTAGTGGAACTTATTTATCCCCAGCTGAGTTGGTTGATTCAGATACCCTGTGGCGTGTCCTTGTCCCCGACAGAATTTCGGCCTTCGCCAACGGAGTTCGTATTTCCTTAGTAGGAGGATCCTCTTCCGAGATGGTTGATCTTTCCCCAGTAGATCACTTTGGTGTCCCTACCAATCGTTGTATCTTTGCTCCCAGTCAGAGTTTCCTCCTGGTTTCTGAGCAGCTTTTGTTGATTATTTTCTCTGTAGGTGTAGCGGGGTATTCGTTACCTTTAGATTTATTGACTAAATCAAAAGTAAATCATATAATTCGAGTCGCCACCGCACTTCTATTTATCCAAAGGAAAGGTTAGAAAGCGAACAAAAACCGAGAAGTTTTATCAAATCAAAAACTAATAAAAATGTCAGAGATCTGGGTAAGGGGGTTGGTTATTGAATGCGACTTTATGAGTCTATTGGGGTATTAACTACAAGTGCACAGTCTAATCGCGTAGTTTTAAAAGATATCGATCCCACAGGGACTTAATGAATCAATATACCGTTTTTCTAGGGTTACTTCGTAAAGCTAAGGCGGATGATACTTTGATGATTAGGGGGAAAAGTAAAACTAAAATTGGATCTAGATTAAATATCAAATAATGCGGATATCGGTATGTAGTTCGTCGTAATTAGGGAATCAAATCTTCGTTGGTTTCTTAGTTTTAAAATAAGTCTTTTCAGTAGACACTATTAATTAAAAGTCTTTTCTCAAACTCTCGCTCTGTTGAATCAGACTATGAATTTATATTAACGTACGCTCTCACTATTTAGTTAAATCTAAAATCACTTTTTTGAAAACAATAGAATCTATAGAAACTCTTTTTAGGAAAATACTAATCGTTTAAACGCCCTCGTCTCAAACTCTCGCTCTATTGACTTAGACTATATGATTAAACTTAAATGTTTAACTCTCGTCCTCACATTTAACTTTTAAAAATAATTTTTGAAAATGGTTAGAATTTAGTTAACTTTAAAAATTGCTTTCGCCCTGATTTAAAGTTAATGTTCAATTTACAATGTCCAGTTAAAAGCTCAAACTGTCGTTCTATTGATTTTAACTTCTTTATGTCTTTTACTCTCGTACAAAAACTTTGGTATTAACTCTGTAAATTGAGACCATAAAAAGAGTGACTAAATTTTGAAACAAATTTAAACCAACTAGTTTTGATTCCTTTATTCCGCTTACTTTACATACCAATATCTAAATTAATTAGTCGGACATGGCAAACACGCATAAACAATAATCATGCATAAATACAACCATATCAAACAGACAATATGTATAAACAACAGCACAAAGCATATGTAAATTAAAACAATAACTCAATTAATTAATGAACCTGGTAAATTACTAGAAATCTTGGTTTTGTTCCTAGCTTCGATACTCGAACACTCCACCACAAGTCGGTTGGATTTGTTCTTCACAATTCTTGAGCAGACAGGTAAAAACAAAAAAATAAAAATACTGTGATCCGACGTAAGGTTAGATCCAGTGAAAAGTACACAATAATTTCCGGTGTAGAAACTATTGTGAGAAAATAAATTGAATGCTTAGTAAATTAAGCTAGCAAAGAAAAAAAAAGCAAAAGCAAAGAAAATAAAATGCTGAAGAAAATATATTGCTGTAAAAATATTGCACGGTCTGGAGAGATACGGCAGAGAGAGGCCAGCTTCAATTGGATCCCTTGAGGTTTACTTATATTCCTCCATAAATTAACCGTTTCCCAAAAGTTCCTTCAGTATGGTTTCTAACGCGTCAACGAGTCAAGCGGAGAAATAGGGGAGAAGTGCTTCTGTTACGCGCGTTAAAGGCAGAAAAATAGGAGTGGGGGTGTGACGTCCGTCACACCATGTGTTACGCTCGTAACACTAAGTAGAGGGGTGTGACGCTCGTCACATGAGTGTGGCGGTCGTCACAGGCCATTTTCCTTGTAGTTGGCGTGGGATGGGCTTTAGTGAAATGCTTTTCCTAGAGAATCCTCTTTTTGCACCCCTTTTCTTTCCTTTTCACACATGCTTCAGTTTATGTTACCTGAAATAAATAATAATAGAATACCAAGTAATATCAAATAATATAAAATAAATTGAATCAAATAACACTATAATTAATTAAATCAAGTCCAAAAATGTGATATTATTTCATGTTATCAAACTCCCCCATACTTAGACTTTTGCTTGTCCTCAAGCAGGATACAATGTAGAGATTGATTTAAAATATTAGCCAGATGAAATTTCCAAACACACATCAATTCGTACTAGGTTGCAAGTAAATCTCGTTTAGGAATAACCTGAGTTTAGTGTTAACATCAACAACTACCGTCACAACATCAGATAACCCCACCTTATGCAAACCAGTTTGAGTCGTGCTATTATAGCTAGCCTAGTTCTTTTACTCTTATTTCACCCGTTTTCATTCTAGCGAAATCACATTAAGCCCTTTATCTTTTCGCGCACATAGTGGAGTAACCGGTTAGCGATTCTGATCCCCTTTTAGCTAGAAGTTCTGGTACATAAGTTGGATAACTTCGTTATTTAGTCCATTGCAAATTGCGGGGGATCGGACCGTAGTCCGTCCTACCAAGTTCAGCACTAGAAACCGCTGAACCAACTCACAATGAATCGTTCATACTATGTTTTTTTTTGTAGGGTCCGCAACCTTTGGATTAAATGATCGGGTAAGGATCACCTAACTTAATTAGTGCATTTCCTGATTTTTAATATGTTGTTTTGGGAATCATTCACTTATATTCATCGGCTCTCCACGTAGTTTGCTATTAAGATGGTGCCGACTTCTCTTATAAACTACTCGGGGTTACTATAAAACTAAAAGTGCAAGGAATTGGTATAACAGGTACTTATCTTGATCTAACATGTTGAGGTTTTTAGAGCGTTGGGGCGGTAATAATTTTTGTCTTGATTTCACTCAAGTTTTATAAAATAAGCAGCCTTTATACTTATCGAGTGTGTTAAATTTTTGTTATGGCTCAATAAAATTGAGGGGAATAGATAATAAAAACTTTTCACACTAGGGACTTGACTTAAAATAAATTTTATATATATATATATATATATATATATATATATATATATATATATATATATATATATATATATGAAAGGAAAATAACATACTTGAAAGGGAAATATTGAAAGGAAAATAAATATAACTGAAACAAAGGTTTCCCCCCTGCACTTAAATGAAACATTGTCCCCAATGTTTCAAAAAAATGAAAGAAAAGGAAAAGAAAAAGGAACCCAAACTCAATTCTGCCTGTGTCCTCTTGTTCTCGGACCCGGTGATCGTTGACATACTTCCAAGTCATCAAACCTGTTAAGCAAGTCAGTGAACCGCTGGTCGGTTATTGCATTCCTCTCCTCTTGTTGTTGTTGCATCTGGCGCATCAGTTGCATTACTTCGTTATTCTGCGCATGCATGGCATCAAGCCGTTGGGCCTGATGTTCAATAGCATCCATGATGTCATCATTTTTTGCAGACCTTCTTCTTCGACGACGTCGGGAGGATGGACCAGTCACATTATCGGAAGGATTATGTGGGGCTGACTGTTGTTCAGGACCTTGATCACCCTGCTCCATTTCATCGAACTCGTCTTGGGGCGGGTTTGCTTGTGTAGGCTCGGTGGGTTCGGGAGCATTCAGATCGTAGATGAATCGGTTGGGGTTGGTGACATCTGTGAGGGCAATGTTCGGCAAAACAACGCTTGGGACTTCTTGGTTATTTACCATAAGATAATAACGGTCACTACGCTCGTGACATGGCATGCGTGGAAGCTCAATAACTTTTGTTATTATTATTTTTTATTGTTTTGTTTATTATATTTGCTACTGTTATATATTTTTGAATTGCCATGTATGCTATTCTACTACACCATAGTGTATATATATTTTTCTCTAATAAGCTATGTAAGTAGTAGCATATAGTAAATATCATTATTGGTAATTGTAGATATTGCATAAATCAAAATAAAATAAACTTTAACCAATAATGCCAATAGCTTCAATAAAATAAACATAATGTAATATTTGAAAACAAAATAAAACATGCGAAAAATAAATCCTAAGGTTAAAAGCAATGTTAAACGAAACTATAAATTTCCTATGACTAAAACTAATTAACTCCAATTCTTCTAGCCACTTGTAGAATCTCTGGCCGGAGGAGCGAAGGAGTTGACACGGTGTAGCAACTCGTGGAATTGATTTGTCATTCCACTCATGTATTCCAGAAATTCATGTCTCATCTTAGATAACTCTTCTCTGATGGCATCTTGTTCTAACATCAAGGCTTGAATAACGGTATTATAATCTGTTCCGGGCATATGATGTCTAAGATTAGGTATTGCTGATTCTGCAGACGGGATAGGATGAGGTGGAGAGGCAGCATCATGGTAACCAGTTGGTGTCTGCGGATCAGACTCAGCATAAGGAATCTGGTTGCCAAGAATCTCATAATCTTGGATGATTTCAACAGATCTAACAGGAGAAGGTATTCCATCCAGGTTGTAAAGCCAATTACTTTGGTGGACCAATTATTTCGGTTGTGGACACTAGTCATCGGGCTAGGCATGGTGAATAGGTAAAAAGCTTGGTTATTAATTAATAGTTCAAACTCTTCGGGTCCAAGATTTCCTATAAACATAGTGTTGAAGAGGAAAAGTATATTCATAGGCTCAATACCACAAAAAGGGTTCAAATCAAGCATGGGTTGGCGCAATCCAATAGCATTAGCAATCATAGTTATCAATCCTCCTATTTGGATCGGTGCACGGTTGTCTTGAATAAGGAGGTCAAAACTCGCCAACATATAAGTGGCACCATTCACTGGACGGTTCTGGGAAGCACAAAATATTATGAAAAGTTCATCACGTGATACTGTGGTAATGTTTGATTTCTTCCCAAAAAGAGTGTGTGCTAGGATCTTGTGGAAATAACGAAAAGTCGGGTTATGTATGTTTCCAGAAAGAAACTCATGTTCCTCAGGGTCGTCATTTCCCGTTAAACTTCCCCAAAAATGCTCAAGCTCTCTATATTCAAAAAGGTCTTCTTGGCTCATGGTGAATGTATCAAAAGAAGTAGGGAACCCTAAAAGGTTAGTAAATTCTTGAATGTTAAACTGATACTCCATATTGAACATCCTGAATTGAATGAAACCTCGGTTTATTCCTTTTCCATGGTTTGGTAAATAGATCAGGGAGCTAAGGAATTCTAGAGTTAGCCTCCGGTAAGTAACAAATTGTCTCCGAATAGGGGTGGTTTTCCATCCTATTTGACTCAGCAGATATAGGACGCTATCTCTTAGCCCAAGAACAGTCATTGCACCATCATCAGCATAAAAACTTGGGTGCATCTCTCTCTCAGCTAGTTCTTCAAATTTTTGTCACTGAGCTCTCCCTCTGAATTTGATACCCATGCGATCAATATGTCCCATCAGGTTAGTGTTAACTAAAGAAAAGAAAAACAAGAATTTAGTCAGGGTTTGGCCAGATGCCGAAAGAAGAAAAGAAGAAAAATTTAATAAAGAATATGAAAAATGAAAATTGAATAAAATCAAAAAGAATAATCAAGGAAAAAAATAAAAATTTGTGGGTTGTCTCCCACGAAGCGCTTTGTTTAATGTCGCAAGCTCGACATAAAACTATTAAATGTTAATCTATTAATTTTGGAGACAATACGTCTAAGTGCAGGACTTGCGAGTCTTCATTGTTTTCATCATAGTGATAATGTTTTAGACGCTGCCCGTTTACGATAAATGATTCAATAGATTTTCCTTTAATTTCTACAGCTCCACTGGGAAAGACATTAGTGACTTGGAAAGGGCCTGACCATCTAGAGCGTAGCTTTCCTGGGAATAACTTAAGTCTAGAGTTGAACAAAAGGACTACATCGCCTTGTTTGAAAGTTTTTCTTGATATGTGTTTATCATGCCATTTTTTCGTTCTTTCCTGGTAGATTCTGGCATTTTCGTATGCGTCTTGTCTAAGTTCCTCTAATTCGTTTATATCAAGAATTCGCTTTTCACCGGCGGCCTTATAGTTTAAATTTAAATTTTTTATAGCCCAATAGGCCTTATGTTCTAACTCTACCGGGAGGTGGCAAGATTTACCATAAATAAGCTTAAATGGGGTTGTTCCTATGGGAGTTTTGTAAGCGGTTCGGTATGCCCATAAAGCTTCGGGTAATTTTGATGACCAGTCTTTCCTTGATGTAGCGACTGTTTTTTCCAATATTTGTTTGATTTCTCTATTAGACACTTCCACTTGTCCACTAGTTTGAGGATGGTAACGTGTTGCTACTCGATGTTTTACACCATACTTAAACAGTAATTTTTCGAGTATCTTAGATATGAAATGCGATCCACCGTCACTGACTACTATTCTTGGGACACCAAATCTTGGAAAGATTATATTCTTAAAGAGTTTAATTACTACTCGTGTGTCATTTGTTGGAGAAGCTATAGCTTCAATCCATTTTGATACGTAGTCAACCGCTACGAGTATGTACTTGTTACCGAAAGAAGGTGGAAAAGGTCCCATGAAATCTATTCCCCACACATCGAAAATTTCTACTTCTAAAATGCCTTTTTGTGGCATCTCATCACGTCTAGATATGTTTCCTGTGCGTTGACACCTATCGCATTTCTTGACAGCAGCATGCACATCCTTCCATATGTTTGGCCAATAAAGACCGGCTTGTAGGATTTTGGAGCAGGTTTTGGATGTACTTGCGTGTCCACCATAAGGAGCGGAATGATAATGTTGGATTATACTTTCTACCTCTTCTTCAGGTATACAGCGATAGAAAATACCATCGGGGCCTCTTTTGAAAAGTAAAGGGTCGTCCCAGTAATAATGTTTTATGTCATGGAAGAATCGTTTCTTTTGTTGGTAGGATAAATCAAGTGGAACCACTCCAGCGGCTAAATAATTGACAAAATCGGTGTACCATGGTGTAACGCATACAGCCAAGGTGGTCTCTACCTGTTCATCAGCTCTACTTTCTTCCAAATTAGCTATAAGTTTATCGTACGAGAAATCATCGTGATCGATGTTCTTTCTGGTTCCAGGTTTTCAAGTCTAGAGAGGTGATCTGCTACTACGTTTTCAGTTCCTTTTTTATCTTTGATTTCCAAATCAAATTCTTGTAGCAACAAGATCCACCTAAGGAGTCTAGGTTTAGCATCTTTTTTTGTTAAGAGGTACTTAATGGCAGCGTGATCAGTGTAAACGATTATTTTAGCTCCGACCAAGTAGGAACGAAATTTATCTAGTGCAAATACTACTGCTAAAATTTCTTTCTCGGTCGTGGCGTAATTCATTTGTGCTTCATCTAGAGTTCTACTCACATAATATATGACGTGAAGTTTTTTATCCTTTCGTTGTCCTAAAACAGCGCCTACGGCGTAGTCACTTGCGTCACACATTATTTCGAATGGTTCATTCTAATCCGGGGTCTGCATTAGGGGCGCGGAGATCAATGCTTTTTTAAGTGTTTGAAATGCTTCTAAACATTTATTGTCGAAGATGAATTCAGCATCTTTCATTAATAATCCGGTTAAAGGTTTAGTTATTTTAGAGAAATCTTTAATGAATCGTCGGTAAAAACCGGCATGTCCTAAGAAGCTTCGTATTTCTCTCACAGTTTTCGGAGGTTGAAGGTTTTCGATTACTTCTATTTTGGCTTTGTCTACTTCGATTCCTCTATTTGATATGATGTGTCCTAAAACAATTCCTTCTTGTACCATAAAGTGACATTTTTCCCAATTAAGTACTAGGTTTACTTTTACACATCGTTCTAGAACCATTTCTAGGTTTTCAAGACATTCTTCGAAACTTTGTCCGCATACCGAAAAGTCATCCATAAAGACTTCCATGATGTTTTCGAGAAAATCGGCGAATATTGCCATCATGCACCTTTGGAAAGTTGCAGGAGCATTGCACAAGCCAAACGGCATTCGTCGATAAGCGAAGGTACCAAAGGGACATGTGAACGTTGTCTTTTCTTGGTCATCAGGATGAATTGGTATTTGAAAGAAGCCTGAGTAACCGTCTAGATAGCAGAAATGAGAATGCTTGGCTAGTCGTTCTAACATCTGGTCTATGAATGGTAAAGGAAAATGATCTTTTCGGGTTGCTTTGTTTAGCTTCCTATAGTCAATGCATATTCTCCATCCCGATTCAATTCGTTTGGTTATAGTTTCTCCTTTTTCATTTTCAATCACTATTATACCTCCTTTCTTTGGTACTACGTGTACAGGACTTACCCATTTGCTATCGGATATAGGATATATGATACCTGCCTCTAATAACTTCGTTACTTCTTTCTTCACTACCTCCCTCAGGATCGGGTTTAGTCTCCTCTGATGTTCCCTAGAATTTTTACATTATTCTTCTAGCATGATGCGGTGCATACAAATAGAAGGACTTATCCCTTTAAGATCGGTGATGTTGTATCCTAGTGCGGTTGGATATTTTCTTAAGATATGTAGGAGTTTTTTGGTTTCAAGTTTTCCTAGGTCTGCATTGATTATCACCGGTCGTTCAAGTTCTAAGTCTAGGAATTCATATCTCAGATTTTTGGGAAGTGTTTTCAGGTCGAGGGTTGGTTTCTTGAGGCATTGTGTAGGCTCTGATGTTATTGCTAAACATTGGTTCAGTCTGTCTTCTACACGATAGCCGGATAAATCTTCATTTTCTAATTCTATTTCTTTTATGCATTCGTCGATGATATCCATGAAGTAACATGTGTCATCTATTGCAGGTGCTTTCAAAATTTTGGAAAGAATGAACTCAATTTTCTCTTCTCCTACTTCGAAAGTGAGTTGTCCTCGTTTTACGTCTATGATAGCACCGGCGGTTGCTAAGAAGGGTCTTCCCAATATAATGGGGGTAACTTCATCTTCTCTTATGTCCATAATTATAAAATCGGTGGGAATGTAGAATTGACCTATGCGCACGGGAACGTTTTCAAGAATTCCTACGGGATATCTAACGGAACGATCTGCTAATTGCACAGACATTTTAGTTGGTCTTAATTCTCCCATTTCAAGTCTCTTGCATATGGACAAGGGCATAACACTGATACCGGCTCCTAAATCGCACAAAGCTTTATCTATGACAAATTTTCCTATATGACAGGGTATAGAGAAACTACCAGGATCTTTAAGTTTAGGAGGCATATTTTGGATTATTGCGCTACACTCAGCAGTGAGTGTAACGGTTTCGCTATCCTCAAGTTTCCTTTTATTAGATAAAATTTATTTTAAGAACTTAGCATATGAAGGCATCTGTGTAATAGCTTCTGTAAAAGGAATGGTGACGTTTAATTGTTTCAGTAGGTCAACAAATTTCTTAAATTGGCCCGCGTCTTTGGTTTTAATTAGCCTTTGAGGGTAAGGGATAGGTGGTTTGTAAGGCGGCGGAGGTACATAAGATTCTTTGTTTTCTACGGTTTCTTTATTACACTCTTACTTTTCCTTAGGTCTACCTTCTTCCTCAGTTGACTTTTTAGAGTTTTGGTTCTCAATCCTTGGGTCAGGCGGTCCTTCTACCTCTGTTCCACTTCTTAGTATAATTGCATGAGCGTGGCCTTTCGAATTAGGTTGGGGTTGTCCAGGAAATGTACCAGTTGGGGCAGCAGTAGGCGCTTGTTGTTGAGCTACTTGCGAGATTTGTGTTTCCAGCATTTTGTTATGGGTAGCCAGGGCATCTACTTTACTTGCTAGTTGTTTAATTTGTTCGCTAGTGTGTACATTCTGGTTTAAGAACTCTTTATTGGTTTGCTGTTGAGAAGCTATGAAGTTCTCCATCATGATTTCCAAATTGGATTTCCTAGGAACGTTATTGTTAGGTGTAGATGGGGTCAGCTTTTGATATCCAGGAGGTATAGCTGGGGCTTGACTGGGAGCTTGACCTGGTGCGTATAAAGCGTTGTTACTTTTATATGAAAAATTAGGATGGTTCTTCCAGTTTGAGTTATAGGTATGCGAGTAGGGATTTCCTTGAGCATAGTTCACCTGCTCTGCTTGGATTCCTGTTAGGAGTTGACAATCTGTAGGAGTGTGACCTTGAGTTCCACAGACTTCGCAATTTTGAGTTACGGCAACCACGGTGGCTGGAGGTGATACATTTAAATTTTCCATTGTTCGGTCGCTTCCCCATTGATAATGGTTTTGGGCCATGCTTTCGATAAGTTGATAAGCGTCAGCGTAAGGTTTATCCATAAGCGCACCACCGGCGGCGGCGTCTATTGTTAACCTTGTGTTGTACAAGAGACCATTATAGAAGGTATGAATTACTAACCAGTCCTCTAAACCATGGTGTGGACAAAGTCTCATCATGTCTTTGCACCTTTCCCATGCTTCGAAAAGAGACTCGTTATCTTTCTGCTTAAATCCATTTATCTGAGCTCTTAACATAGCTGTTTTCCTTGGAGGAAAATATCGGGCAAGAAAGACTTTCTTCAACTCATTCCATGTGGTGACTGAGTTGGAGGGAAGAGACTGAAGCCATCTTCTAGCTTTATCTCTTAACGAGAAAGGAAAGAGACGAAGTCGAATTGCCTCTGAAGTGACACCATTAGCTTTAACAGTATCAGCGTATTGGACAAATACGGATAAATGAAGGTTTGGATCCTCGGTAGGATTTCCAGAAAATTGGTTCTATTGCACTACCTGCAACAACGAAGGTTTAAGTTCGAAATTGTTTGCTTCGATTGTGGGTGGAGCAATACTCGAATGCAGCTCATCTTGCGATGGAGCAGCGTAATCTCGAAGAGCACGAGCTGGTTCTGCCATCTCGGGTATCGGCGAAGGAAGGAGATTTTTGAGATCAGGAATTTCAATTGGAGGAAGATTGTTTGCAGCACGATACTCCCGAATGAGTCGTAAGACTCGGAGATATCGTTCAATGTTGTTGATTCGTAAGTAGTACGGTTCGCCTTGTGAGCGAGTGTGTGGCATACAAATCAACGAAAGACAAGGGAAAAATAAAAATTGCCTTAGTCTCTACAGCACAACAGAAGAGTTACGATATCGACTAAATAAAAATCCCCGGCAACGGCGCCAAAAACTTGATCGCGACTTTATGAGTCTATTGGGGTATTAACTGCAAGTGTACAGTCTAATCGCGTAGTTTTAAAAGATATCGATCCCACAGGGACTTAATGAATCGATATACTGTTTTTCTAGGGTTACTTCGTAAAGCTAAGGCAGATGATACTTTGATGATTAGGGGGAAAAGTAAAACTAAAATTGGATCTAGATTAAATATCAAATAATGCGGATATCGGTATGTAGTTCGTCGTAATTAGGGAATCAAATCTTCGTTGGTATCTTAGTTTTAAAATAAGTCTTTTCAGTAGACACTATTAATTAAAAGTCTTTTCTCAAACTCTCGCTCTGTTGAATCAGACTATGACTTTATATTAACGTACGCTCTCACTATTTAGTTAAATCTAAAATCACTTTTTTGAAAACAATAGAATCTATAGAAACTCTTTTTAAGAAAATACTAACCGTTTAAACGCCCTCGTCTCAAACTCTCGCTCTGTTGACTTAGACTATATGATTAAACTTAAATGCTTAACTCTCGTCCTCACATTTAACCTTTAAAAATAATTTTTGAAAATGGTTAGAATTTAGTTAACTTTAAAAATTGCTTTCGCCCTGATTTAAAGTTAATGTTCAATTTACAATGTCCAGTTAAAAGCTCAAACTGTCGTTCTATTGATTTTAACTTCTTTATGTCTTTTACTCCCGTACAAAAACTTTGGTATTAACTCTGTAAATTGAGACCATAAAAAGAGTGACTAAATTTTGAAACAAATTTAAACCAACTAGTTTTGATTCCTTTATTCCGCTTACTTTACATACCAATATCTAAATTAATTAGCCGGACATGGCAAACACGCATAAACAATAATCATGCATAAATACAGCCATATCAAACAGACAATATGTATAAACAGCAACACAGAGCATATGTAAATTAAAACAATAACTCAATTAATTAATGAACCTGGTAAATTACTAGAAATCTTGGTTTTGTTCCTATCTTCGATACTCGAACACTCCACCACAAGTCGGTTGGATTTGTTCTTCACAATTCTTGAGCAGACAGGTAAAAACAAAGAAATAAAAATATTGTGATCCGACGTAAGGTTAGATCCAGTGAAAAGTACACAATAGTTTCCGATGTAGAAACTATTGTGAGAAAATAAATTGAATGCTTAGTAAATTAAGCTAGCAAAGAAAAGAAAAGCAAAAGCAAAGAAAATAAAATGCTGAAGAAAATATATTGCTGTAAAAATATTGCACGGCGTGGAGAGATACGGCAGAGAGAGGCCAGCTTCAATTGGATCCCTTGAGGTCTATTTATATTCCTCCATAAAGTAACCGTTTCCCAAAAGTTCCTTCAGTATGGTTTCTAACGCGTCAACGAGTCAAGCGGAGAAATAGGGGAGAAGTGCTTCTGTTACGCGCGTCAAAGGCAGAAAAATAGGAGTGGGGGGTGTGACGTTCGTCACACCATGTGTTACGCTCGTAACACTAAGTAGAGGGGCGTGACGCTCGTCACATGAGTGTGGTGGTCATCACAGGCCATTTTCCTTGTAGTTGGTGTGGGTTGGGCTTTAGTGAAATGCTTTTCCTAGAGAATCCTCTTTTTGCACCCCTTTTCTTTCCTTTTCACACATGCTTCAGTTTATGTTACTTGAAATAAATATTAATAGAATACTAAGTAATATCGAATAATATAAAATAAATCGAATCAAATAACACTATAATTTAATTAAATCAAGTCCAAAAATGTGATATTATTTCATGTTATCAGTTATGCAATGGGAAGGTTTTAAGCACCCAAAACATCCTTAGTACTCTAAGGGAGGCCTTTTTACAAATGTTGTGTGGTAGGTTGGTATTTGTGAAAATATTTGTGCAAACATGATTGGGGAGGTGGGAAAAGAATATACAGGTTATTTACAATTTTGTGTTTGAATGGATAAATCCATTGCCTACGTACCATCTTAAAAAGGTAGGATCAAAACCTCGTAGTTCGGGGTAAAAATCTCAAAATAAATTGGTGAATTGATTGGTCAAAAGCCTTAAGGTCTTTTGTTATCAAAGGGAGAAAACTCAACCTAAACCACAAATCCACCATGTGAGGAGAGCTTCAACATACTAGTGAGGGATCCACCCTATAATAAGTATGGAAGACTTATATTCCAATCACTAAGGATACAGGTGAGGTTTACATCAACCTCTATGATAACTCAAACCTAATAGCTAATGTTTAGGAAAAAGCTTTGGCAATAGTGGCCATTGGAACCACAAAAACAATTTGAGTAAGTTATATTTACAGATTAGAAGTATTCACAAAAGGAAGTCAAAGTTGACTTAAGGTTCAATTCAAAATAAGTGTTATGAAAAGAGTTTGAAAAAATCAAAGGTTTGGTGCCTAGGTTTCTAATTTTTAAAGCAATGTTAATGTTTGCACAAAAAGTTTGGCCTGGGGCTAGAGTGGAGAGAAGAAGAGAAGGGCTAGGTCCTAAACATGCAAAGATGAGGGAAGAGAAATAAAACCACTTGGAGTTCCCTTCTTGAGATCATAAAGATGATCCAAGTAGCTCCTTTCCTTTGGATTTAACAAGCAATAAGCAATTAACTCAAGCAATCAAGCAAATATTCAATCAAGCTCCTAGGATCCTCCAATTTGGATTTGTCTCTCTTATTTTGGATGCTCATGACAATGGTCCTTCTAAGTGGCTCAAGTTTGGGATTCCTATCACAAGAACACACAAATCAAAAAGTTCCACAATGCAAAAAAAAAGAATGGACAAGAGTGAGTTTAGAATAGGGGTCCTTTCAATGTCATCTTCAAGATTAAGCACTCTAAAGACATGAGGCCTAGTTGCTCTTCAACATATTTAGCATTCTAAAGGCATGAGGCCTAGTTGCTCTTGAAACACCATTTACCATAGGTAAGGTCCTAATTTTAAGTCCTTTCTCCATTTGCATTGGGTTCACACAAACAAAAACAAAACAAGCACAAGGCAATAGTATATACACAATAATGTGCTCAAGTGAGCAAAAGGCAAATGGCATAAACATAAAGATGAGCTCAAGTGAGCAAAGGGCAAAGACAGATGAATTAATGAGCAATAAATTAAATTGCATTAAAGTAAATTGCAAGAATTAAATGCTTTAATTAAAAGTTAGTAATTAGTAGTTAGTGTTAGTGTGCCATAAGGCAATTTAGCGTTATGTTAAGCAATCGTAAGTGGACTAATGTAGTAGTCACACCTATCCGAGGCCGGTCAATAAAACTATAGGCAAATAAACACAAGTTAGAGATCATGACTAGTAAGCCAAGCTCCTACAACTTGCCATGCCAAAATAAAAGAAGAACGACCTTATATGGATTTAGGTTTTTTGCTTGACCAAGAGGCAACCTATCTTTAATGCAAAGCAATTCACTTGATCTTTGATCAAGATGAATTTGATTTGGATCAAAGAAGGTTAAGTCTCTCATATGTCAAGGCCAACCACCAATCATTAACTCATTGGTCAAAAGAAAAGAAGAAGAAGAAGAAGATGGAAATGGAATGTACATAATTGAAATTCAAATGACATAAGCAAAACACATTAATCAAACATGAATGGGATCAACATCAATCAATGGTAAACAGAAGTGAGATGAAGCTTTGAAGTCAAGAAACAACAAAAATATTTTTGGTATTTTTTTCGAGATTAAAATAATACTTGAAATAAAATGAACAAATAAAGGTCAAACTTCAAATCCAATTCAAATCAACTTGGAAAATTCCAATTGGATCATCATAAGTCTAATATGGTAAAACAAGGTTTGACAAAATTTTCCATCATTTTTTGAAAACAGAAACTAATTTTAAACAATTAAAAATGAAGAAAAATAACATAATTGGACTAAAATCTCAAATAAATCTCAAATCTATTAAGAAATTGATGAGAATATTTTTCATAGATTCATCATTATCCAAAGATGTTAAGAAAATATTTTTGGCATTTTTGAATATTGAAAAGTATTTTAAATGAATTAAAAATAACCAGAAAAAAAATAATTCACAAAAAATATTAAATGGAATCACAAAAATAATTAAAAATCATTATTAGAAACTAGAATTTAAGAGAAAAATTTTGGAATTGGTCCCATATTTTTGTGATTCCAAATAAAGAAGTTACGAATTTTTGAAATAAAATGGAATAAAAGAAAATAAAACAGAAATTAATAAAAGAGAAAAAATCTGGGGCGCTGGATGACTTCATTAATTGATGTGGCAACATCCAATGGATTAGAAGCGCGCGCGTACCATAGTCACTAGTCAATGCGTCACATGCTGAATTAAAAAAAGTCATAACACGCAATAGTCAAGATTAGATCTGGGAAGCTTGATCCAAAGGCCAAGATTCAAACGCGTGGGGACGGTGGTGGAAACCACCGCCTTCTCCGGTGAGAAGGCCAATTCCGGCCACCTGTTGTAGGTTTTCAAACCTCAACTAAAACGCGTGATCAACATACCATTCGAAAGCTAGGGTGATGTACATCACCCCTGTAACCTTAATTTCCACTCAAGATCCCTGCAGAGAAAGAAATCTGAGATAGAAAAATGAGGTGTTCAATCTGAACTTGTTCAATTCACAAAATTAAGATCACAAATCAATTGCCTCTCACATGAGGACTTCAGAGATGCCAACCAATATAAAAAATGTTCAATATCCAAAGAGATTTGAAGGAAAACAGTTGGAGTGAAAACCTTTGAAGTGCAGTTTGTGTGAGCTTGATCCAATCCAAATCTTCAGTGCAACTTGATCTTGAAGTAACAAGGAAGCAAGGCTAAGGAATTTAGAAGTCAAAGATCAACCAATGAAGTTGAAATTTGAGCTTGAAAAATGGAGAAAAAAATTCAGAATTCCTTTAATGGAGGGTTGAGGAATCAGTTGTGCAGAGCTTTAGGCGCCTTTAGGTTAGTTTTTGAAGTGAGTAAAGCATCCTATTTATAGCCAAGGCTGATGCAATGCAATGAAATATTCGTGTGTGCATGAGCTTGGGTCCTCCATGCATGGGCCTGTACAAGCGCATGTGAGGCCCAAACTCAATTGCATTTAAGTGCTGATGACCAAACAAATGGATTTAGACGTGCAGATGGCAATGCATTGGCTTGTGCATGGAATTTTAACATGTTATGCGTAATTGAACCTAAAACTTCACCTCTTCGAAAATGCCATTTGCAAAATTGAAACATAGGCATGTGAGTAATGGTTGGAAAGGTGTTGACATAAGGAACAAATATTATGTTGATAAAAAGTTCATTTGGAGTGTGGAAAATATTGAAAACTGGCCACGAAGTTCAATGTACAAAACATGTATATGGAAATTTTGCCAAAATGGACCAACTTCAAGCCCTTCTGTTTAAATGATGCAAGCTTCCAATAACAAAACCTCCAACATCAAAGTTGTAGATATTTTAAATACAATCAATTTGGACTTATATTTTGCATAATTTGTATTTTTGATGAGAAAGCTATGGGAATTTGAAGTTGGACTTTTTCACATTTCAATGACTTTGGTCCAAAGTGACCTATAATGTTTTGTATTATCACATGTGTTTATTTTAGGATTATGAAATTTTGTCCAACATAACATTTGAAGTAGACATCTTAAACTTTCAAATGCACTTGGTCTCACCTCAAAACAATAAAAAATGAAGGAGTTAGGTCCTTGGGAAGTTGACCCAAAATTAGGGTTTCAGTCAAAATGACCTATAATGTTTTGAAATGAATGGTGACCTTCCAAGTTTCAAATGGATTTTTGATGAACATTAAAGTTGTTCATATGGTTCGTAAGAACAGTTTTCCTCTTGGGGTCATCTTCATTTGACAAACACATCAAAAGTTAAGTTTCAATGAATTTCAAAATAGTTAGATGAATTGACTGATCAACTTCTCAAAGCCAAACATCAAATCTTGATGAATGAATGATTGAGGACACCCACATAGGCTCATATATGCATAAAATGATGAATGAAATAACTTCCCTTAATTGTATTTGATCATAGGTTGAGGTTGCTTCATGAGCAAGGCACAGTCAATGCACAATTGAATTAGGGTATCCTTGGGAAACAATCCTCAAGCCCATTGGTTTATCTTGATAAAATTTACAAATTGAGATACTTGGAAGGCATATATGATGATTGAGAGCTTTGGGAACCATTTCCATGCTTGCTTTCACTTCTCATCTGGCCACTTCGATGGGTATGGGGGCCTCCTAGGAGCCTTAGATCACATGACTGCTTAAGCTTCAAAACAAACAAAGTTAGTGACATATTTTTGTGTTTTTGGTTAGTAAACAAAATAAGAAAAGCAATAATATACAATTCAAGCATGCTTGGTGGTCTCAAACCAACTCACACAAGTCCCAACCCAAGGGTAAGGAGCCAAGATGTTATGATCCTTGAGGAAAATGCAATGAGCAATGATATGATGCCATGAGGGATCTTAGGGTCAAAATTAGGGTCTTACATATGCCTCTATTTAAGGTCATTCTATCCGGCGATATGAAGGTTAAAGTCTTCGTCTCGACGAGGTAGAATGGGCTTAAATAATAACAAAGAGACGAATTTTGGTCCCTAAGAGACCTCATGATGAAAATGTATGTATGCAAAAGTTAATACTCTATGGGGATATATGTTCACAAAGAAAAAAAAAGGAGGAACTGAAAATCCATATGAGTAATACACTCATAAATAGGACAGAGACTTTGGGGACTTTACTGGGGAGTAAAGGGGAAAATGCGTGAGCAGGTCACGACTTCAAATTTGCTGGGAGACACGAAGGGATTCCATGAAAATAAATCAATGGAAAGACTCGAGCTGACGCAAATATGCATGTATTGGGGAATATGCCAATATAGCAAACTATCCACAAAGGATACTTCAGATCAAAATCCGAACTCGGATGGGGAATATCCAGAAAGGGATTCAGTCGAGGAAAAAACAATGAGATATTACAGGTCACTGGGTAATAAGCTCAAAGAGACATGTGATTAAAACACCGGTATAAGGGTGAAAAGGCCGCATGCTCAGGGAGAAAGAATATTTAAGACCGGTATAAAGGTGAGAGATATCGATCGTCTGAACATCTAAGGGAAAACCTAAAAGGTATGTTTCAACTCAGGAAAATCTGACTCCACAGGGGACAAAAAAAAAGTCATAATAGGGAGCAGAAAGGAAGGAACACCAGGGATACCGGTTACTGGGCATATAATAGGTGACCAACCAAGCGTGAATTGGGGAATATTTCCAAAATACTCATCATCCTAAAGGAGGGCTGAGAAAGCAGACTCGATTACAGGATGGATATTCGATCCCATAAGGAAATACGAATCTTACTCTACTGGGGAAGATCAGAGGCTTCGACTGAAGAGCGCATGAGATATATTATCTATTACTGTCAGAACGTAGATAATATACTCGAATGGAAGATTATCCACAACCAGTTACTGGGTTAATAAAGGATAAATCGACCGAAAAGAAAGGACATCGGGATACCGGCTACTAGGTATAAAATGATGACCAATCAATGGGAGAAACAATCATTACCAAACAAGGGTAAATGAAAGATGACTCGTTGGGGATAAATTGCTTGATCAGAGCCATTATCCAAGGGATATATCACCGATTACTGGGTGGTATACTCAAAAAAATGAAGGAATATCAATACCGAATATTGGATAAGGATAACCAACAAAGAGAGGATTACATCTACCGGTTACTAGGTAGAAAACCACAGAAGAGAGTACCCGTCATCGGTTAGGATGAACGACAATCAAGGTTTAACTCTGCACGGGGACAAAATGGGGTTTACAACTACCGGTTACTGGGTAGTAAACCACAGAAATAGGACTTACAACTACCGGTTATTGGGTAGAAGGCCACAGCAATCCACTGGGGGGAGAATGAACAATTACTGTTTACTGAGTAATTGATCACTTGAATTACAGGGAAGTGCAGGGGAAATAACAAGATAGGAGTCAATCTAAGAACAAACTCGAGAGACGCAATGAAGGAAGACTTAACCCAATGAGGATATAACTCAGGGGAGTAATTCCATCCCAATACTTATTCAGGGAGGAAACTGAAACAAAAATCATCCACGGGGACATAACTCAGTGGGGAATATGGAAGAAAGGATAGACATTTTCTGCCTATGGGGCTAACTCTACATAGAGAGATCAGACACGGGCGTCTTCTTGGGGAAGGATATTTTACCGCTAGTAGAAGATAACAAACAAAGATATATGGCAAAGAATGCAACATGAATATTTGAATGCTATAATTATGCATGTATATATGTGGTTTATGTATGATTAATGCTGACAAACAAACATATCTAACACAAACAGGTCCAAGAATCAATGGACAGACATCCGGTACAACATCTCAAAAGAGAAAACCAGGCCCACATGAGAAATCCAATCTGGTGGGGGCAACAAATACCAGGAAACCAATCACCGCTGAGGATCGAGCGAAGTCGTTGCCAGGGATAAAGATCACTGCTAGGGGAACAAGTAGGATCACCGGGTATCAAAGACCACTGTTGGGAATAAGCAAAGGGTCTTCCAACAATACGCAGAGACATGGATAAGATCAGTCATAGAAGAACTCTACTGGGGATCTTATCAGGGGTGATGTGGAACTCTGTGGGGAACAACCACCAAACAGAAGCACATCAAACAACACTCACTTCTATCCACTGAAGGGGCATCTCTGTTGCGGAGAAGGAGAACCAGTCACTCCACTAGGGAAGGAATCAACACATCCTCCTCTAAGTTCCAAAGCTAAACTAGGATCAGGTAGAGCCTTAGCTGGGGAAGCTACCCAGCCACCATCAGGGAGCTTAGCACGGATAAGATCCACCGTAGAAGTAACTCTACTGGGGAAAAACCAAGGAAAGATATGAAATTCTGAGGGGAATAACCACCAAACAAAAGTTCCAATAACCATCACATTTCCTCATACTGCTGGAGAAACAATCTCTGTCGAGGAGAAGAGAAACAACACTCCGTTGGGGATAGAAAATAAACATTTTCATCACCCGCTCTGCTAGGAGGAAACTATCCGAGAAGGAGGAAGTAACAACATTCAGGCTCCGATCAGGCAACTCCACTAGAGAAAAATTATTGACCACTGAACCGAGGATAACCTGTAGGCGATCAGTTGGAAATAACCTACTGGTGACCAAACTGGGGAAGTCTAATGTGAACAACCCCGCTGAGGATGAACGGTAGGAAAACCTGCTCGAGATCAATGTAGACGCATCCGCTGGGGATGAGTTACAAACCAACTTGTTGAAAATTTCCCTCATGTTGGGATTTCCTGCTCACTCTGCGGGAGATTTCCAATCTTAATGAGGGAAGACCTGTAACACCCCGATAAAATATGATAATTATTTAATTTAAGTTAATAGTATATTTATTAATTTAATTAAATAATTGGAATATTATTGGATTTTTATTATTGGAATAATAAAGTTGGAATATATATATATAAAGAGTTCCATTTGGTAAAAAGGGTTTTTCACGTGAAAACCAGAGAAGCGACAGAAAGTGGAAAAAGGGCAAAGAGGAAGAGCAAGAGAACAAGGGTTGAAGAAAGGAAAAGCTTGAAGTGAAAAGGATTTGCCGGATTAACTCAGGTAAGGGGGTTTTATCGTCGTTTAATGGGTATTATGGGTTAACATGTAATGGGTAGTAATAAGCCATTGAATTGACCCTAATTGGGATGAGGAATGCTGTAAATGATGATGAATAAGTTATGTTAAAACTGTAATTGAACCTATAATTGGATGAGTTGTAAATTTCTGGACGTGTAGCTTTTTACGGAATTGAAATCGGAGGTCCGGAAGTCCTCCGACGGCGAAAAATGCGGGGGATTCTGCATTCTGTTCGTGTTAGCGCAGGAACAGCTTTCTGTCTTGCGTTAACCGGTTAACCCAGGGTGTTAACCGGTTAACACTGTTATGATAATTAAAAGAATTAAAGTCTGTCTTGCGTTAACCGGTTAACCCAGGGTGTTAACCGGTTAACACTGTTAAAATGTGCCAGGAAGCGTGTTCTGTGTTGCGTTAATCGGTTAACCCAGGGCGTTAACCGGTTAACACTGTTAGAAAAGTGAAAATTTGATATTCAAATATTGTGTACATATTTGATGATTGGCCTATATTGGTGTATGATATAGTAGGGATCATTTCCCGTTGTTTTGAGCAGTATAGGTATTAGTAGAGTGTGCTAATACTGTGATTTATTATTTGGCATGATATGAATATGATTCTGTGATAAATATGCTGATGATGTATGATGGTATGCATAATACTGTGAATGTATCTGTTATGTATGTAATTGTGAATGGACTGTTTATGGCTTAGAGTGTGAGCATATGTCCATTGTGGATTGTTGTTGATGGTTGTATGCTAGGTGATTTAGCGTGCATAGTATGGCCTTTATGGTGGTAGCTAATTCCCATGGTGAGGAATTAGTGAGTGAGTTATTGTGGATTGTTGTTGATGTTTGCATGCTAGGTGATTTAGCGTGCATAGCATAGCCCTTGGGGTGGTAGCTAATTCCCATGGTGAGGAATTAGTGAGTGAGTCACTAGGTCTCAAATGAGTGGGACTAGTGAGCTTGGTAGCCGTATCTGGATTTGATCGGTGAGGTTGAACTATGTGTTCACGAATAGTCGGTACCGCATGCATGGAGTCTCATTGCATAATATATGTATGGCGTATAATATGAATGGATGTATTCCAATATTATACGTGTGTTTTGTGTTGGGTTGAGTATGATTATGATTTTGAGTTGATGTTGCCGTTGCTGAATGTGGGATCTGATTTGGGTGATGAAATATGTTAATTTACTTAGCATTACATGATATTTTATAATGCTTATTATATCGATTGAGGAACTCACCCTTACAACTATGTTTCAGGTAACGAGCAGTGATTGAGTAGAAGCTAGTGCTTGGAGTCTAGTGTAGTTCCTTAGTGGGTCATGCTCTGGTAGATGTAACATCGGGACGGGATGTTTTACTTGTTTTCATTTTGGTTGTTGAACAACTTTACATGTAATGTGATTACATGGTTTGCATGATTGATTAGATCTCTATCCGCTGCGAATTGTGCAATGTTTTATTTTGATTAATAAATGAGCATGACAAACTATTTTGGTGAATGGTGTGAAGTGTCAAGTGTGACACCCTTAAATTGCATATCTACTCTGATTTATATTTGTTGTTTGAATTATTATTGGGGTATTTTAGAAGGGTGTTACATTAGTGGTATCAGAGCATAGTCGGTCGAGTCGAGTCGTAATTATTCTGTTTCCCTGTACGTGATAGGTGTTGTGTAACCCTATCAGTACTTATTGTTTTAGCTTGTTGGGTTTTCAGAATAGATCTGGCTGGAAGAGGTAGAGATGATGTTGCGATTGCTGAGGCTCTGGGTATGCTAGCTGGAGTACTTGGAGGAAATCCGAATGTTGTGGGACTGGGAGCTGCTCGTCAACTGAGTGAGTTCCAGAAGAACAATCCTCCAATGTTCAAGGGAGCATACGATCCAGATGGTGCTCAGAAGTGGTTGAAGGAGATCGAGAGGATCTTCCGAGTGACTGAAGGTCAGGTTCGGTACGCATATGCTGTCTGAGGAAGCAGATGATTGGTGGGTTGCTGCCCGCACCGAGTTGGAAGCTGCTGGGAGTGCTGAGATCACTTGGGCGGTGTTCAGAGAGAGATTCCTGAGGAAGTACTTTCCAGAGGATGTCAGAGGAAAGAAAGAGATAGAGTTCTTAGAATTGAAGCAGGGCAGCCGGTCTGTTGCTGAGTATGCTGCTAAGTTCACAGAGTTGTCGAAGTATTACACTCCCTATGATGAGGCTACTGAGGAATTTTCAAAATGTGTGAAGTTTGAGAACGGGTTACGTCCCGAGATCAAGCAGGCTATTGGGTATCAGCGGATTAGAGTGTTTTCTGACTTGGTTGACTGTTGCAGGATTTTTGAACAGGATACCAAGGCCAGAGCGGAGAGCTATCAGCAGAGGGTTGATAGGAAAGGCAAGAATCAGAATGATCGTGGGAAACCGTATGCAGCTGGCAAAGGTTTCCAGAGACAGAGTGGGATGAAGAGACCTAGTGGGGGGACTCCAGTGCCCCTGCTAAGTGTTATAGATGTGGTCAGGCTGGACATCGTTTCCATGAGTGTACCAGTGCTAAGAAGAAGTGTTTCAAGTGTGGAAAAGGTGGTCACTTGGCTGCAGAGTGCCGGTTGAAGACTATGACTTGTTTCAACTGTGGAGAGGTGGGTCATATCAGTCCACAATGTCCTAAGCCTAAGAAAGAGAACCAGTCGGGAGGCAAGGTCCTTGCTTTATCGGGTTCTGAGACTTCTGCAGATGATCGTTTGATCCGAGGTACGTGTTATATTAATGGCTTTCCTCTTGTAGCTATTATTGACACAGGTGCGACTCATTCCTTTATATCTTTGGATTGTGCTGTGAAACTTAAATTAGAGATATCTGAGATGCATGGGAGTATGGTGATTGATACTCCTGCGAAGGGTTCAGTGACTACTACTTCAGTTTGTTTAAATTGCCCTTTGAGTATTTTTGGTAGAGACTTTGGGATGGACCTCGTGTGTCTTCCACTAGTGCAGATTGATGTTATCCTGGGTATGAACTGGTTGGTGTTTAACCGAGTTTATATCAACTGTTTTGATAAGACTGTGATCTTTCCTGAGATTGAGGAAGGAAAGAGTTTGTTTCTATCAGCAAGGCAGGTGAATGAGGCAGTAGCAGATGGGGCAGAGTTGTTTATGCTGTTAGCGACTTTGGAGGCTAAAGATAAACTGGTGATTTGCGATCTAGCCGTGGTGTGTGATTTTCCTGATGTGTTTCCTGAAGAAGTGAATGAATTACCGCCAGAGCGTGAAGTTGAGTTCTCGATTGATTTGGTACCTGGTACTAGGCCGGTGTCGATGGCTCCGTACCGTATGTCTGCTGTTGAGTTAACTGAATTGAAAAGTCAGTTGGAAGATCTGTTGGATAAGAAATTTATTCGTCCGAGTGTGTCACCGTGGGGCGCACCAGTGTTATTGGTTAAGAAGAAAGAAGGTACTATGAGGTTGTGTGTGGACTATAGGCAACTGAATAAAGTGACGATCAAGAATCGGTATCCTTTGCCGAGGATTGATGATTTGATGGATCAGTTGGTTGGTGCGAGTGTGTTCAGCAAAATAGATTTGAGATCGGGGTATCATCAGATACGTGTGAAAACTGAGGATATTCAGAAGACTGCTTTCAGAACAAGGTATGGACATTATGAGTATTCTGTAATGCCTTTTGGTGTGACTAATGCGCCTGGGGTATTTATGGAGTATATGAATAGGATTTTCCATCCGTACCTAGACAAGTTTGTTGTGGTGTTTATTGACGATATTTTGGTGTATTCGAAATCTGAAGAAGAGCATGCTGAACATTTGAGAGTGGTTTTAGGAGTTCTACGAGAAACGAAGTTATTTGCTAAACTGTCCAAGTGTGAATTTTGGTTAGAAGAGGTTAGTTTTCTTGGTCATGTGATTTCCAGAGGTGGTGTTGCTGTTGATCCTTCTAAGATAGAAGCGGTATCTAAGTGGGAAGCTCCGAAGTCAGTTTCTGAGATAAGGAGTTTTCTTGGACTTGCAGGCTATTATAGGAAATTCATTGAGGGATTTTCTAAGTTGGCATTACCGTTGACGATGTTGACTAGAAAGGGGAAAGCGTTTGTTTGGGACTCAAAATGTGAAGAAGGTTTCCAAGAGTTAAAGAAAAGGTTAACTACTGCTCCTATTCTGATATTACCAAGTCCATCGGAACCATTTGAGGTTTACTGTGATGCTTCATTGTTGGGTTTGGGTGGTGTTTTGATGCAGAATAAGCAGGTTGTAGCTTATGCTTCGAGACAACTGAAGGTTCATGAGAGGAACTATCCGACACACGATTTAGAGTTGGCAGCTGTGGTATTTGTTCTGAAGTTATGGAGGCATTACTTGTACGGGTCAAGATTTGAGGTTTTCAGTGACCATAAAAGTTTAAAGTATTTGTTTGATCAGAAAGAGCTGAATATGAGACAGAGGAGATGGTTAGAGTTTCTGAAGGATTATGACTTTGGTTTGAATTACCATCCGGGTAAAGCAAACGTAGTGGCTGATGCATTGAGTCGGAAATCATTGCATATGTCTATGTTAATGGTTAAGGAATTGGATTTAATTGAGCAGTTTAGAGACTTGAGTTTGGTGTGTGAGAGTACTCACAATAGTGTTAAATTGGGAATGTTGAAGTTAACGAGTGGTATTCTGGATGAGATTAGAGAGGGTCAGAAATCCGATGTGCTTTTGGTTGATAAGTTGACTCTAGTGAATCAAGGTCAAGGTGGTGAATTCAGAGTTGATGAGAATGGTGTTTTGAAATTTGGTAATCGGGTGTGTATTCCGGATGTTACCGAACTTAAGAAGAGTATTCTTGAGGAAGGACATCGTAGTGGCCTGAGTATTCATCCTGGGGCTACGAAGATGTATCATGATTTGAAAAAGTTATTTTGGTGGCCGGGAATGAAAAGAGAAATTGCGAGTTTTGTTTATTCTTGTTTGACTTGTCAGAAGTCAAAGATTGAGCATCAGAAGCCGTCTGGGCTAATGCAACCGTTGGCTATTCCAGAGTGGAAGTGGGATAGTATCAGTATGGATTTTGTTTCTGGTTTACCGAGGACAATTAAGAATTTTGAAGCTATTTGGGTGATTGTTGACAGATTGACAAAATCGGCTCATTTCATTCCGATCAGAATGGATTATCCGTTAGAGAGATTAGCTGAGTTGTATATTGAGAAAATTGTAAGTTTGCATGGTATTCCGTCGAGTATTGTTTCGGACAGAGATCCTAGATTTACATCGAAGTTCTGGGAAGGTTTGCAGAGGGCTTTGGGAACTAAGCTGAGATTGAGTTCTGCATATCATCCGCAGACTGATGGTCAGACTGAGAGGACGATTCAGTCATTGGAGGATCTTTTGAGGGCTTGTGTTTTGGAAAAGGGAGGTGCTTGGGATTGTTATTTACCTTTGATTGAGTTTACCTACAACAATAGTTTTCATTCGAGCATTGGTATGGCACCGTTTGAAGCTTTGTATGGTAGGAGATGTCGGACACCTTTATGTTGGTATGAGTCCGGTGAGAGTGTTGTGGTTGGACCGGAGATTGTTCAACAAACTACAGAAAAGATTAAGATGATTCAGGAGAAGATGAGGATTGCTCAGAGTCGTCAGAAGAGTTATCACGACAAGAGGAGGAAGTCACTTGAGTTTCAAGAGGGAGATCATGTGTTTCTTCGTGTTACTCCGATAACTGGGGTTGGTCGAGCTTTGAAGTCGAAGAAGTTGACACCTCGATTTATTGGTCCTTATCAGATTTTAGAGAGGATAGGGGAGGTAGCCTATCGTATCGCTTTACCACCGTCACTTGCGAATTTGCATGAGGTTTTTCATGTGTCTCAGTTGAGGAGGTACATTCCTGATCCGTCGCATGTGGTCCAAGTAGATGATGTACAGGTGAGAGATAACCTGACTGTTGAAACATCACCTATGAGGATAGAGGATCGAGAGTTGAAGCAGTTGCGGGGTAAAGAGATTGCTTTGGTAAAGGTAGCTTGGGGAGGACCAGCAGGTGGCAATGTGACTTGGGAATTTGAGAGTCAGATGAAGGAGTCTTATCCAGAGTTATTCGCTTGAGGTATGTTTTCGAGGACGAAAACTCTTTTAGTGGGGGAGAGTTGTAACACCCCGATAAAATATGATAATTATTTAATTTAAGTTAATAGTATATTTATTAATTTAATTAAATAATTGGAATATTATTGGATTTTTATTATTGGAATAATAAAGTTGGAATATATATATATATATATATAAAGAGTTCCATTTGGTAAAAAGGGTTTTTCACGTGAAAACCAGAGAAGCGACAGAAAGTGGAAAAAGGCAAAGAGGAAGAGCAAGAGAACAAGGGTTGAAGAAAGGAAAGCTTGAAGTGAAAAGGATTTGCCGGATTAACTCAGGTAAGGGGGTTTTATCGTCGTTTAATGGGTATTATGGGTTAACATGTAATGGGTAGTAATAAGCCATTGAATTGACCCTAATTGGGATGAGGAATGCTGTAAATGATGATGAATAAGTTATGTTAAAACTGTAATTGAACCTATAATTGGATGAGTTGTAAATTTCTGGACGTGTAGCTTTTTACGGAATTGAAATCGGAGGTCCGGAAGTCCTCCGACGGCGAAAAATGCGGGGGATTCTGCATTCTGTTCGTGTTAGCGCAGGAACAGCTTTCTGTCTTGCGTTAACCGGTTAACCCAGGGTGTTAACCGGTTAACACTGTTAAAATGTGCCAGGAAGCGTGTTCTGTGTTGCGTTAATCGGTTAACCCAGGGCGTTAACCGGTTAACACTGTTAGAAAAGTGAAAATTTGATATTCAAATATTGTGTACATATTTGATGATTGGCCTATATTGGTGTATGATATAGTAGGGATCATTTCCCGTTGTTTTGAGCAGTATAGGTATTAGTAGAGTGTGCTAATACTGTGATTTATTATTTGGCATGATATGAATATGATTCTGTGATAAATATGCTGATGATGTATGATGGTATGCATAATACTGTGAATGTATCTGTTATGTATGTAATTGTGAATGGACTGTTTATGGCTTAGAGTGTGAGCATATGTCCATTGTGGATTGTTGTTGATGGTTGTATGCTAGGTGATTTAGCGTGCATAGTATGGCCTTTATGGTGGTAGCTAATTCCCATGGTGAGGAATTAGTGAGTGAGTTATTGTGGATTGTTGTTGATGTTTGCATGCTAGGTGATTTAGCGTGCATAGCATAGCCCTTGGGGTGGTAGCTAATTCCCATGGTGAGGAATTAGTGAGTGAGTCACTAGGTCTCAAATGAGTGGGACTAGTGAGCTTGGTAGCCGTATCTGGATTTGATCGGTGAGGTTGAACTATGTGTTCACGAATAGTCGGTACCGCATGCATGGAGTCTCATTGCATAATATATGTATGGCGTATAATATGAATGGATGTATTCCAATATTATACGTGTGTTTTGTGTTGGGTTGAGTATGATTATGATTTTGAGTTGATGTTGCCGTTGCTGAATGTGGGATCTGATTAGGGTGATGAAATGTGTTAATTTACTTAGCATTACATGATATTTTATAATGCTTATTATATCGATTGAGGAACTCACCCTTACAACTATGTTTCAGGTAACGAGCAGTGATTGAGTAGAAGCTAGTGCTTGGAGTCTAGTGTAGTTCCTTAGTGGGTCATGCTCTGGTAGATGTAACATCGGGACGGGATGTTTTACTTGTTTTCATTTTGGTTGTTGAACAACTTTACATGTAATGTGTTACATGGTTTGCATGATTGATTAGATCTCTATCCGCTGCGAATTGTGCAATGTTTTATTTTGATAAATAAATGAGCATGACAAACTATTTTGGTGAATGGTGTGAAGTGTCAAGTGTGACACCCTTAATTGCATATCTACTCTGATTTATATTTGTTGTTTGAATTATTATTGGGGTATTTTAGAAGGGTGTTACATTAGTGGTATCAGAGCATAGTCGGTCGAGTCGAGTCGTAATTATTCTGTTTCCCTGTACGTGATAGGTGTTGTGTAACCCTATCAGTACTTATTGTTTTAGCTTGTTGGGTTTTCAGAATAGATCTGGCTGGAAGAGGTAGAGATGATGTTGCGATTGCTGAGGCTCTGGGTATGCTAGCTGGAGTACTTGGAGGAAATCCGAATGTTGTGGGACTGGGAGCTGCTCGTCAACTGAGTGAGTTCCAGAAGAACAATCCTCCAATGTTCAAGGGAGCATACGATCCAGATGGTGCTCAGAAGTGGTTGAAGGAGATCGAGAGGATCTTCCGAGTGACTGAAGGTCAGGTTCGGTACGCATATGCTGTCTGAGGAAGCAGATGATTGGTGGGTTGCTGCCCGCACTGAGTTGGAAGCTGCTGGGAGTGCTGAGATCACTTGGGCGGTGTTCAGAGAGAGATTCCTGAGGAAGTACTTTCCAGAGGATGTCAGAGGAAAGAAAGAGATAGAGTTCTTAGAATTGAAGCAGGGCAGCCGGTCTGTTGCTGAGTATGCTGCTAAGTTCACAGAGTTGTCGAAGTATTACACTCCCTATGATGAGGCTACTGAGGAATTTTCAAAATGTGTGAAGTTTGAGAACGGGTTACGTCCCGAGATCAAGCAGGCTATTGGGTATCAGCGGATTAGAGTGTTTTCTGACTTGGTTGACTGTTGCAGGATTTTTGAACAGGATACCAAGGCCAGAGCGGAGAGCTATCAGCAGAGGGTTGATAGGAAAGGCAAGAATCAGAATGATCGTGGGAAACCGTATGCAGCTGGCAAAGGTTTCCAGAGACAGAGTGGGATGAAGAGACCTAGTGGGGGGGACTCCAGTGCCCCTGCTAAGTGTTATAGATGTGGTCAGGCTGGACATCGTTTCCATGAGTGTACCAGTGCTAAGAAGAAGTGTTTCAAGTGTGGAAAAGGTGGTCACTTGGCTGCAGAGTGCCGGTTGAAGACTATGACTTGTTTCAACTGTGGAGAGGTGGGTCATATCAGTCCACAATGTCCTAAGCCTAAGAAAGAGAACCAGTCGGGAGGCAAGGTCCTTGCTTTATCGGGTTCTGAGACTTCTGCAGATGATCGTTTGATCCGAGGTACGTGTTATATTAATGGCTTTCCTCTTGTAGCTATTATTGACACAGGTGCGACTCATTCCTTTATATCTTTGGATTGTGCTGTGAAACTTAAATTAGAGATATCTGAGATGCATGGGAGTATGGTGATTGATACTCCTGCGAAGGGTTCAGTGACTACTACTTCAGTTTGTTTAAATTGCCCTTTGAGTATTTTTGGTAGAGACTTTGGGATGGACCTCGTGTGTCTTCCACTAGTGCAGATTGATGTTATCCTGGGTATGAACTGGTTGGTGTTTAACCGAGTTTATATCAACTGTTTTGATAAGACTGTGATCTTTCCTGAGATTGAGGAAGGAAAGAGTTTGTTTCTATCAGCAAGGCAGGTGAATGAGGCAGTAGCAGATGGGGCAGAGTTGTTTATGCTGTTAGCGACTTTGGAGGCTAAAGATAAACTGGTGATTTGCGATCTAGTCGTGGTGTGTGATTTTCCTGATGTGTTTCCTGAAGAAGTGCATGAATTACCGCCAGAGCGTGAAGTTGAGTTCTCGATTGATTTGGTACCTGGTACTAGGCCGGTGTCGATGGCTCCGTACCGTATGTCTGCTGTTGAGTTAACTGAATTGAAAAGTCAGTTGGAAGATCTGTTGGATAAGAAATTTATTCGTCCGAGTGTGTCACCGTGGGGCGCACCAGTGCTATTGGTTAAGAAGAAAGAAGGTACTATGAGGTTGTGTGTGGACTATAGGCAACTGAATAAAGTGACGATCAAGAATCGGTATCCTTTGCCGAGGATTGATGATTTGATGGATCAGTTGGTTGGTGCGAGTGTGTTCAGCAAAATAGATTTGAGATCGGGGTATCATCAGATACGTGTGAAAACTGAGGATATTCAGAAGACTGCTTTCAGAATAAGGTATGGACATTATGAGTATTCTGTAATGCCTTTTGGTGTGACTAATGCGCCTGGGGTATTTATGGAGTATATGAATAGGATTTTCCATCCGTACCTAGACAAGTTTGTTGTGGTGTTTATTGACGATATTTTGGTGTATTCGAAATCTGAAGAAGAGCATGCTGAACATTTGAGAGTGGTTTTAGGAGTTCTACGAGAAACGAAGTTATTTGCTAAACTGTCCAAGTGTGAATTTTGGTTAGAAGAGGTTAGTTTTCTTGGTAATGTGATTTCCAGAGGTGGTGTTGCTGTTGATCCTTCTAAGATAGAAGCGGTATCTAAGTGGGAAGCTCCGAAGTCAGTTTCTGAGATAAGGAGTTTTCTTGGACTTGCAGGCTATTATAGGAAATTCATTGAGGGATTTTCTAAGTTGGCATTACCGTTGACGATGTTGACTAGAAAGGGGAAAGTGTTTGTTTGGGACTCAAAATGTGAAGAAGGTTTCCAAGAGTTAAAGAAAAGGTTAACTACTGCTCCTATTCTGATATTACCAAGTCCATCGGAACCATTTGAGGTTTACTGTGATGCTTCATTGTTGGGTTTGGGTGGTGTTTTGATGCAGAATAAGCAGGTTGTAGCTTATGCTTCGAGACAACTGAAGGTTCATGAGAGGAACTATCCGACACACGATTTAGAGTTGGCAGCTGTGGTATTTGTTCTGAAGTTATGGAGGCATTACTTGTACGGGTCAAGATTTGAGGTTTTCAGTGACCATAAAAGTTTAAAGTATTTGTTTGATCAGAAAGAGCTGAATATGAGACAGAGGAGATGGTTAGAGTTTCTGAAGGATTATGACTTTGGTTTGAATTACCATCCGGGTAAAGCAAACGTAGTGGCTGATGCATTGAGTCGGAAATCATTGCATATGTCTATGTTAATGGTTAAGGAATTGGATTTAATTGAGCAGTTTAGAGACTTGAGTTTGGTGTGTGAGAGTACTCACAATAGTGTTAAATTGGGAATATTGAAGTTAACGAGTGGTATTCTGGATGAGGTTAGAGAGGGTCAGAAATCCGATGTGCTTTTGGTTGATAAGTTGACTCTAGTAAATCAAGGTCAAGGTGGTGAATTCAGAGTTGATGAGAATGGTGTTTTGAAATTTGGTAATCGGGTGTGTATTCCGGATGTTACCGAACTTAAGAAGAGTATTCTTGAGGAAGGACATCGTAGTGGCCTGAGTATTCATCCTGGGGCTACGAAGATGTATCATGATTTGAAAAAGTTATTTTGGTGGCCGGGAATGAAAAGAGAAATTGCGAGTTTTGTTTATTCTTGTTTGACTTGTCAGAAGTCAAAGATTGAGCATCAGAAGCCGTCTGGGCTAATGCAACCGTTGGCTATTCCAGAGTGGAAGTGGGATAGTATCAGTATGGATTTTGTTTCTGGTTTACCGAGGACAATTAAGAATTTTGAAGCTATTTGGGTGATTGTTGACATATTGACAAAATCGGCTCATTTCATTCCGATCAGAATGGATTATCCGTTGGAGAGATTAGCTGAGTTGTATATTGAGAAAATTGTAAGTTTGCATGGTATTCCGTCGAGTATTGTTTCAGACAGAGATCCTAGATTTACATCGAAGTTATGGGAAGGTTTGCAGAGGGCTTTGGGAACTAAGCTGAGATTGAGTTCTGCATATCATCCGCAGACTGATGGTCAGACTGAGAGGACGATTCAGTCACTGGAGGATCTTTTGAGGGCTTGTGTTTTGGAAAAGGGAGGTGCTTGGGATTGCTATTTACCTTTGATTGAATTTACCTACAACAATAGTTTTCATTCGAGCATTGGTATGGCACCGTTTGAAGCTTTGTATGGTAGGAGATGTCGGACACCTTTATGTTGGTATGAGTCCGGTGAGAGTGCTGTGGTTGGACCGGAGATTGTTCAACAAACTACAGAAAAGATTAAGATGATTCGGGAGAAGATGAGGATTGCTCAGAGTCGTCAGAAAAGTTATCACGACAAGAGGAGGAAGTCACTTGAGTTTCAAGAGGGAGATCATATGTTTCTTCGTGTTACTCCGATAACTGGGGTTGGTCGAGCTTTGAAGTCGAAGAAGTTGACACCTCGATTTATTGGTCCTTATCAGATTTTAGAGAGGATAGGGGAGGTAGCCTATCGTATCGCTTTACCACCGTCACTTGCGAATTTGCATGAGGTTTTTCATGTGTCTCAGTTGAGGAGGTACATTCCTGATCCGTCGCATGTGGTCCAAGTAGATGATGTACAGGTGAGAGATAACCTGACTGTCGAAACATCACCTATGAGGATAGAGGATCGAGAGTTGAAGCAGTTGCGGGGTAAAGAGATTGCTTTGGTAAAGGTAGCTTGGGGAGGACCAGCAGGTGGCAATGTGACTTGGGAATTTGAGAGTCAGATGAAGGAGTCTTATCCAGAGTTATTCGCTTGAGGTATGTTTTCGAGGACGAAAACTCTTTTAGTGGGGGAGAGTTGTAACACCCCGATAAAATATGATAATTATTTAATTTAAGTTAATAGTATATTTATTAATTTAATTAAATAATTGGAATATTATTGGATTTTTATTATTGGAATAATAAAGTTGGAATATATATATATATATAAAGAGTTCCATTTGGTAAAAAGGGTTTTTCACGTGAAAACCAGAGAAGCGACAGAAAGTGGAAAAAGGGCAAAGAGGAAGAGCAAGAGAACAAGGGTTGAAGAAAGGAAAAGCTTGAAGTGAAAAGGATTTGCCGGATTAACTCAGGTAAGGGGGGTTTATCGTCGTTTAATGGGTATTATGGGTTAACATGTAATGGGTAGTAATAAGCCATTGAATTGACCCTAATTGGGATGAGGAATGCTGTAAATGATGATGAATAAGTTATGTTAAAACTGTAATTGAACCTATAATTGGATGAGTTGTAAATTTCTGGACGTGTAGCTTTTTACGGAATTGAAATCGGAGGTCCGGAAGTCCTCCGACGGCGAAAAATGCGGGGGATTCTGCATTCTGTTCGTGTTAGCGCAGGAACATCTTTCTGTCTTGCGTTAACCGGTTAACCCAGGGTGTTAACCGGTTAACAGTGTTATGATAATTAAAAGAATTAAAGTCTGTCTTGCGTTAACCGGTTAACCCAGGGTGTTAACCGGTTAACACTGTTAAAATGTGCCAGGAAGCGTGTTCTGTGTTGCGTTAATCGGTTAACCCAGGGCGTTAACCGGTTAACACTGTTAGAAAAGTGAAAATTTGATATTCAAATATTGTGTACATATTTGATGATTGGCCTATATTGGTGTATGATATAGTAGGGATCATTTCCCGTTGTTTTGAGCAGTATAGGTATTAGTAGAGTGTGCTAATACTGTGATTTATTATTTGGCATGATATGAATATGATTCTGTGATAAATATGCTGATGATGTATGATGGTATGCATAATACTGTGAATGTATCTGTTATGTATGTAATTGTGAATGGACTGTTTATGGCTTAGAGTGTGAGCATATGTCCATTGTGGATTGTTGTTGATGGTTGTATGCTAGGTGATTTAGCGTGCATAGTATGGCCTTTATGGTGGTAGCTAATTCCCATGGTGAGGAATTAGTGAGTGAGTTATTGTGGATTGTTGTTGATGTTTGCATGCTAGGTGATTTAGCGTGCATAGCATAGCCCTTGGGGTGGTAGCTAATTCCCATGGTGAGGAATTAGTGAGTGAGTCACTAGGTCTCAAATGAGTGGGACTAGTGAGCTTGGTAGCCGTATCTGGATTTGATCGGTGAGGTTGAACTATGTGTTCACGAATAGTCGGTACCGCATGCATGGAGTCTCATTGCATAATATATGTATGGCGTATAATATGAATGGATGTATTCCAATATTATACGTGTGTTTTGTGTTGGGTTGAGTATGATTATGATTTTGAGTTGATGTTGCCGTTGCTGAATGTGTGATCTGATTTGGGTGATGAAATATGTTAATTTACTTAGCATTACATGATATTTTATAATGCTTATTATATCGATTGAGGAACTCACCCTTACAACTATGTTTCAGGTAACGAGCAGTGATTGAGTAGAAGCTAGTGCTTGGAGTCTAGTGTAGTTCCTTAGTGGGTCATGCTCTGGTAGATGTAACATCGGGACGGGATGTTTTACTTGTTTTCATTTTGGTTGTTGAACAACTTTACATGTAATGTGATTACATGGTTTGCATGATTGATTAGATCTCTATCCGCTGCGAATTGTGCAATGTTTTATTTTGATTAATAAATGAGCATGACAAACTATTTTGGTGAATGGTGTGAAGTGTCAAGTGTGACACCCTTAAATTGCATATCTACTCTGATTTATATTTGTTGTTTGAATTATTATTGGGGTATTTTAGAAGGGTGTTACAAGACCAACTTCCCTGAAAAAGATAGCATGTCAATTTATCAATCTATAAGGGATTTTAGGTCAATCCACACAAGGGATGACAACCGTATAATTTGATAAAACACAGATGCTAGATCCAGACTCACTGGGGAGCTAGAAGACTAAGACCAAACTTCAGACTCTCTGGGGACTTTGGTGGTGTATTACCTTTCTGCGCTCACTGAGGAGACTACCTGAAAGATGATGAAGAGGATACAAATATGCTAGGAATATGAACAAATGCCTTACCCTTTTGGAAATCGTACTATCCTTGGGAGAGCACTGAAGACATTCCATTTATCCTTTCAGTCATTGCGAATGTTCACTTTGTTTAAAACAGTTTATAAAACTTTATCTGTTTAAAACAATGATATTTATCAATTAAAACATGCAAACATTTGTTGAACAAAAACAAATAAGAGTGCAAGGGATTGAATAAAGGCTCAAATTTATTTGATGGAATGGTAGTCTGCAAATGGCAAGACTCCATGGATCTTTACAAATTTGAAATTGGTGATATATATTGGAAAAAAGCTACATTGAACATAATGACCATTTCTCCACAAACTCTGAATTCAACGTATTTGAAGCTTCAGTTGACGATGACTGAGCGAGAATCTTTGACAGAAGACGGTTGACAAATAAAGTCTTGTCAGGATGCAGTTACTTGCCAAATCCCTAATTTTTGCCTAGATTGCCCTAGGGTGAGGTACTCAATCTAGCGGGATATATATTCATTTTTTTTATGTCTCTAACTTTTGCCTGGATCGCCCTTTCGGGTTTTCAATCCACCGAGACGCTCATTTTTGCCTAAGTCGCCCTTTCGGGTTTTCAACTTAGCGAGTTATTCTGTTTTTTTAGGCGAAGTATTTCTTGACTGCATCTGAATTCACATGACGAGTGAAATCCTCCCCATCCATAGTTGTAAGTATCAAAGCACCACCTGACAAGGCTCTCTTAACAACATATGGACCTTCATAGTTTGGAGTCCACTTGCCCCTGGAATCGGGCGCGAAAGACAAAACTTTCTTGAGCACAAGGTCACCTTCTCGAAACACACGAGGCTTGACCTTCTTATCAAAAGCTTTCTTCATCCTCTGTTGATATAACTGACCATGACACATGGCAGTCAATCTCTTCTCTTCTATTAAGTTCAACTGGTCATAATGACTCTGAACCCATTCAGCATCAGTCAACTTGGCTTCCATCAAGACTCTCATCGATGGGATCTCAATCTCCCCGGGGAGCACAACCTCCATGCCATATACAAGGGAGAAAGGGGTTTCCCCTGTTGAAGTGCAGACAGATGTACGATAACCATGCAAAGCAAATGGCAGCATCTCATGCCAATCTTTATACGTAACAACCATCTTCTGGATAATCTTCTTGATGTTCTTATTAGCAGCTTCAACAGCCCCATTCATCTTGGGTCTATAAGGAGAAGAATTATGATGTGCAATCTTGAACTCGCTACACAACTCTTTCATCATCTTGTTGTTCAAGTTAGATCCATTATCAGTAATGATCTTATTTGGCACACCATAACGGCATATGAGTTGATTCTTGATAAACTTTACAACCACCTGCCTGGTCACGTTCACATATGATGTCGCTTCAACCCACTTGGTGAAGTAATCAATTGCTACGAGAATAAATTTGTGACTGTTGGACGCTCTTGGCTCTATCATGCCAATCATGTCAATTCCCCACATGGAGAAAGGCTATGGTGATGAAATAACATTCAGAAGTGTCGGGGGAATATGAATCTTATCCACATAAATTTGACACTTGTGGCATTTCTTCATATATTTGCAACAGTTAGACTCCATTGTCAGCCAATAGTAGCCTACTCTCAACATCTTCTTTGTCATGGCATGTCCATTGGAATGAGGACCAAATGAACCCTCATGGACTTCAGTCATCAACAGGTCTGCTTCATGTCTATCCACGCATCTGAGCAGAACCATGTCAAAATTCCTCTTATAAAGCACATCACCGTTGAGGTAGAAACTGCCAGATAATCTCCTCAAAGTTTTCTTATCTTTAACAGATGCCCCAGGCGGATAAATCTGACTCTGAAGAAAACACTTGATGTCATAATACCATGGCTTATCATCTTTTACTTCTTCTACTGCAAATACATGAGCTGGTCTATCCAAGCGCAACACAGTAATATTGGGGACTTCATTCCAGAACTTCACCATAATCATAGAAGCAAGCGTCACGAGTGCATCTGCCATTCGATTCTCATCTCGAGAAATATGATGGAAGTCAACCTCAGTAAAGAATGTTGAAATCCTCCTCGCATAATCTCTATATGGGATGAGGCCAGGTTGATTCGTCTCCCATTCACCCTTAATCTGGTTAACAACAAGGGCCGGATCACCATAGACCTCAAGATGTTTGATCCTAAGATCAATACACTCTTCCAAACCTATAATACAGGCCTCATACTCCGCCATGATATTCGTTCATTTGAAAGTTAGCCTTGCCGTAAAAGGAAAATATGTTCCCTGAGGAGTAATAATCATTGCCCCAATACCATTTCCACATTGATTTACAGCGCCATCAAACACCATGCCCCATCGGGAACCAGGCTCTGGCCCTTCATCGAGCGTAGGCTCATCACAATCTTTCATCTTCAAATACATAATCTCCTCATCAGGGAAGTTATACTGAACAGACTGATAATCCTCAATTGGTTGATGTGTCAAGTGGTCAGCCAAGATAATACCTTTAATAGCTTTCTGAGCTCGATACTCAATATCATACTCAGACAACAGCATCTGCCAACGGGCAATCCTCCCAATTAAAGCAGGCTTCTCAAATATATACTTAATTGGATCCATTTTGGATATCAACCAAGTCGTATGATTCAACATATACTGGCATAAGCGCTTAGCAGCCCAAGCCAAAGCACAACATGTTTTCTCAAGCATCGAGTATTGAGACTCACAATCAGTGATATTTTACCCAGGTAATATATAGCATATTCTTTCTTCCCTTATTCATCTTGCTGACCCAATACACAACCCATAGAGTCTTCAAGAACTGTCAAGTACATAATCAAAGGTCTCTCTTCCATAGGCGGAGACAAAATCGGAGGCTCTGACAGATACTCTTTAATACTGTCAAAGGTCTTCTGGCAATCCTCGGCCCAATCATGACGCTGATCTTTTCGGAGGAGCTTGAATATTGGCGCACATGTGGCAGTCATGTGAGATATGAATCTGGAAATATAATTCAAGCGGCCAAGAAAACGTCGGACTTGCTTCTCAGTTTTGGGCGCAGGCATATCTTGTATTGCTTTAACCTTGGCAGGATCAACCTCAATACCTCTTTCACTGACAATAAAGCCCAATAACTTGCCGGATCGGACTCCAAATGTACACTTGTTAGGATTCAGACGGAGTTTGTACCTCCTCAAACGCTGAAAAAGCTTCAACAGGTGTTCTACATGTTCAACTTCCGTTCTCGACTTTACAATCATATCATCAATGTAGCACCTCAAATTTGCACCTACCATTTTGTACATACATTTTCATATTAGGTCATGACATTACATAGTCCACTGCATAGCATTGCATTGTCCTTTGCCCAAGTGCAAGTCATCAGACAAGATTAGGTCAAGACTGGTTAAGAGGGTCAGTCAAACAAGCAAGCAAGTGCAAATCTTATTGAAACAAAGCCCTAGAGTTGATTCAACAAGTTAATATGATTCAAGGATCATTTTGAAGTGATTTGACCAAAGATTGGATGATCAAAGCTCAACAGTCAAGCTGAATTTCATCTGAAACCCTAGAAAGTCAATTGTGGTCAACTGTGCATGAATTCATGGATTTGAAGGTGGGAGATGGTTTGAAAGGTCTCATTCATGTCCATACAAGTCTCATTTAACATTTCAAAAGATCATCATTGAAGAATTTGAGGTCAGAGGAAAAGTTTCCAAAAATAGTAAGTGACTTGTAATTTCAAACTGCCAAAAATGGAAAGGTCTTCTCCTCAAATTTACATCATCATACGAGCTTCAAATGAAATTTTGTCCAACATGAAAGTTGAAGATCTTTCTCTCACCTTTCCAAAAAGTCCAATAACATACATTTCTCATGTGTGGTTGGCAAGTTATGATCAAATCATTGTCAGGAATTTTTGAACTTCAAAGTGGCATAACTCTTGAACCATTTGGCCAAATTGAGTAATTCTTTTTTGAGCAAACTCCATTTGACATGCACTATCATAATCCATCATCACATTTCATCAAAAGTCATCACATCAAAATGGCATTTTTTAAGTGACTTGAATTTAAAAAGGGAGAGTTAAAAAAGTGATTTTCAAAATATGCATTTGCTACACTTTTAAGCTTCACATTTGGTCTTAAATCAACATTTGGAGTGTGTTTGGCAAGGATTTCGTGCACTGTAGCAAGGCATTGCATACATGAGGTTATTTTGGCCAATTGCACATAAAAATGCATTTTCACTAATCCTTTTGATTTTGGCTAAGCTTGATTAGCAAAGTGATTAAGCAGCACATATAAAATCATAATCAAAACAGAAAAACACATTAGCATTCATTCACACAGATCTAGATCTAAGAATTGCAATTTCTCTCCACTTTTTCTCTTCACTTTTTCTGCAAGTTTCTTCCAATCCCTTGCCATTTCCACGATTGAATCATCATCTACAATCATCACTGAGCTGGATTGAAGCAAGAGAGCAAAGATTTCAAGCTGTTTCAAGCACTGTTACATTGAACATCATCCATGGCAGCTGCTGATTTGAGCTATATCCAAGACCATTGAGCTTCGATTCTTCACTCATTCATCTCCTGGAGCATCAAAGAAGTGTTGTTTCTACACTACAAGGCCAAACAACCACGAATCCATTTCTGCTCTTCAAATCAGGTTGGAATTCGAACCTTGTTAATGGTGAAATGTTGATATGCTTATCATAGATATTGCCATGCTGATTGTACTGCACTTTGAATCGTGAAATTTCATTGAGTTTTGAGAGAGTTATGTTGATTTGAATTTTGATGAGTGAAACTTATTTTGATCGATCCGAGTTTGTTAGCATGAATTAAGCTTAATTGTTGTTATATTGTTCATGTGCATGAGAAAAGGAATCCATGGATATATAGTTTGTAGATTTTCATGAATGTTTGTTCTTGCTGGAAAATTGGATGAGGAACGCATGAGTTTGATGAAGAACCCTAGCCAGAAGCGCGTTTGATCTGTTCTCTCCATGTTTTGCATGTAATTTGTGTTTTTGTCCCCATGAGCCAATCACATTGTGCCACGCCTTTTAATTAAACGCACAGTTTCATCACGAGCGCGCCCTGTTTGAATGGAGCCACTTCGATTCCGCCTGCTAGCATTTTCAATTTTGGACTTTGGCATTTATTTCATTCATATTTCACATGTTCATCATGCCTTGTTCACTCTTTTTTTAATTTTTCACCACACTAAATAAATCATAACTCATTCAATATTGATGCATTTAATTTGAGATTTTTTCCACCATGATCCTTGGGATGTCTACATTGTTTTGATGATTTTTAATAAAATTGTGCACGTGTGGATTTCTGTTTTGGCTAGGGTTTATGTGAACATGTCACTTGCTGCACCTTGTTTACCATTTTGATCATGAAATGATGATGCTTAATTAGAAATTCCTGAAATTTTGTGTGCTTTTTCTAGACATCTTAAGGAGCATTTTGATATGTGGTTTGTGATTTTTGAGTTCCTGGATTATGAGATATGCTATGATCTTTAGAGGTGTGACAATTTGTGTCACACCATTTCATGTCCAGCTTCTTGATTTTATTTAACATGCCTATTGAACTCAGATTGATCTGGACTTTTGCATGTTAATACTTAGGAGTGTTGAGAATGCTTGTGATTTTTCCTGGAATTTTTGAATGCATTTCCAATTTGATTGAGATTTTCTCCCCTATTTGACCAATTGTTTACTTCTTGTGAGACATGATTTTATTTGATTTGTGAAATTCTTGTGGTTTATTGGATGGATTTGAAATTTGGCATGTGTATTCTAGACACATTGAGGTTTGTCATGGCTTTGATTTCATTCATTTATCATGCTTGGTCTCTGTTTTATGATTGCTTGAAGTTGATACATGATTGGATGCCTTGTATGAGCTTGTTTGAACTTGTGTTTACTTCATGAATTTAATTGACTTGCTTCCCTTAGTCCAAATGAATTGAAATTTGGTGTGTATACCATGTTATGAGTGCTGTTTGATCATGATTTTTTTGGTGATTTATTGAAATGTTTGTGAGGTGATTTGAATTGGATCTTTCTGTTTGGTCCTATGAGGTTCTAACTTGCATGTTTGACCATGATTGATGTATGAAATGATATTGGTTGATGATATGAATGTGAGACCACTTGGGTTTGATTATTAATTGATTGATCTTGATTTTGGATAAGTTTCATGTCCTGTTTTGGTTTTTTTGCTCTCATTTTGACCCTAGTCTTGTACTAGTGGTTTGTGCTCTCACATTTGAGCTTTGTTTCAGGTCAAAGGGCACAATTGCCATGCTTAATGATGCTTACTCAATTGGAGTTGACCTATTGATTGTTGATGACTAACTTTGGTTTATTTTGTAGGGTTTGAGACTTGTACCTTGTGCCTTATGGCTTGCACCTTTGTGCATTGACTGTTGTTTGCTTGTGTACAGTTGTACAGTTAACTGTTGACCTTTGCTGTTTGATTTCTGTTTGAGTTGAGTACTGATTATCTTGGATTGTTTTCAGGTACTTTAGTTGCTATAGTTCCCTTGTGAACTAGCTCTTGCTTTGCTTGATAGCTTGAGCATTGAGGTATAACATCCTAACTCCATGTAGTATGGAAGACCCGGCCTGTTACTTGGCCAGACACCTGTCTGAAGTCCTCCTTAAGAGGCAATGTTTGTGCTTGTTTATATTTGTCCTTATACATATCCAAAGACCTCCTAAGTGAATAGGCATTGGCAGATACCAGGGATGTGCAATCCATCCCCTGCTATTCTGTGTGTCATCTGCTCTGCTCACACTACTGTGTTGATGCATTGCAGATACTAACCCAAGATCATTGTACATTGTGTCAGTCATATGTGTAGAAGGGTTCCCACCTTCTGAACCCACACATTCTTGTCTTAAGCTCTCCCAGACCAGGGATAAGAGCTGTGAAGTCTCATCTTCACTTCCCATTCATCTGCTTCACCCTAACTCTCAATGTTAGGGTTAAGAGCTAACATTACCCTGTTACAGTGGTTTGTTTGTCGAGGTTGATATGACCCCTCGACTAAAACCTAACCTTGATTGAGCCAACTGATTGCATATAGTGTGTGCTATTTGCGCTTGTGTGTTTGTGCTTTTTTTAGTTTAGCTTGCTTCCTGTGCAAGTTAGGGTTAGTTTGGCTTGCTCCCTGTGCAAGTCATGTTTAGGTTAGCTTGCTTCCTGTGCAAGTTAGATAGCAACCTTGACTTAGGGATGATTTGCATGATAACATCTAGGCTCGAGTCGTAGTCTCCCTAGTTGTGTCTCCCTCTGTTATCTGGTTAGGCTAGTCCTTTGTCCCTGCGTAGGGGAACTACGTCGCCCTAATCCTCATACCAGATGAGGTACGTAGGCAGAAAATGAGCTGATCTCTCCGGGCGCCCTTTTTGTTTTGTCTTTGTGTGTGTCAGGAGATGGATGTAAGCCCAGCGATTGGCATTCCGTATCCTCTTGTTGTGTGCTTGGAGTCCGGTATAAGTCCATCAAGTGGCATCTGGTTTCCAGTGTGGGTGTGTTTTGGTTCGGAATCTGATGTAAGTCCAGCGATTGGCATTCGGATTCCACGTTTGCCTGTGTCTGTTTTGTTTGGTGTGCGTGAGCCGAGCTACGAATGCTCTGATTCTTCTTAGTCCAAGAAGATACGTATGCATAGGATGCGTCATCCTAGCGAGCATGTGTTTTCCCCGGTCCGAACTACTTCGACTCTGATGTCTATACTTGATAGACTAAGTAGGCCCAGGATGCGATATCCTGTCGAGTCAGTCTCGTTTGTTTTCTTGTGTATCTTTCAGCCAATGTTTGATGTTCTGAGCAGTGTTTTAGCAACCATATTCCTTCCTTTTGTGCGTGGATCCCGTCGAGTACGACGGATGCGTAGGGGTGCTAATACCTTCCCTTCGCATAACCGACTCCCGATCCCATTCTCTTTGGTCACGAGACCATGTCTTTTCCAGGTTTACTCTGAGCGTTTCCTTTCCCTCTTTTGGGATAAATAACGCACGGTGGCGGCTCTGTTGTTCTCGTTTTCCCGCCGGTTTTTCGCGTAATGCGACAGCTGGCGACTCTGCTGGGGACTAGGGAAGTTGACCTCTTGTTGGTCCATCTTTCCTAAGCGAGTCTCTCCTAGCGCTCTCTAGGTTAGGGTTTTGGTTGTTGTGTGCTGCTTTATTTATTGCATTCATTATTCATTGTTTGCATTTATTGTTTGCATCTATGTTTGCATTCATGCATATTCATCTGTTCATCTGGCTGTGTTTCTCTGTTTGGGGTAGGAGTTACTCGAGGTAAAAGGCCCAATACCCAGGCTATGAGTGAAATCTAGGAAACCTAGGAATAGAGTGATTCATGGGAAGCGGGTGGTATGCGCCACTTAGCGAAACATTGATATCACGAGCAGTTCAGACCCTGGTGGGATATTATCGGTGCATACATCAGGTGTGCATAGGATGATATTCTGCGAAAGGTTATTTATGTTGCGTTTCTCTCGACCTTACCCTGGCCTAGATGACACCCGTGAGTGGGAAGGGAATGATCATTTTACAGGTACTGTTGCTGACTTGTTGTGGACTTGTTGGTGACTCTGGGTACTGATGGTGACGTTGGTTCAGATGAGCTTGTGAGTACTTACTTCTGTCACACCGGAGTTCTGTCCGTGGTTTGTCAGCGGGTTCCGTTTATTTCGGATCCCCGGGTTGAATTGAGAGTACTCGTTCAGAGGATCTGATTGTCGTCCGTTCAGTGGATGTTCCTGTGATGATAGTGATATAATCTCCAGTTCCGTTTATTTCGGAACTCCCCAAGTCGGATTTATGGTGACTTAGTCCCTCAAATGACTGTGACTGGTCCAGAGATTTGATGGGTCTTCAAATGACTTGCATCATTCCCATTTCACATTCATCTGCATTTCACTCATGTCTATCCGTACTCAGGGTCCAATTTTTTATTAAGACTCTGGTGGAGAGACATCCAGATGTCAAAATGTTGTTGATGAAATATTATCCGTCTCAATGAAGCCAGAATCAAAGGACAGAATATTCCTAGTACGGATAAACATTGCATGCGTAAGTCATACTAACATTTTTTGCTGTTTTGTAGGTGTCAGTGACTAATTGGTGCGCATAGCTCTTCCGTTCAAATAGCTCAGACTAATGGATCCTCCCAACGCCGATATCTTCGAGTTGAAAGAGATGATAGGGGATTTGTTCAAAGCCGTGCAGGGGCTCGCCTTGGGGCAGAAGGCGATTGCTGAGAGGTTGGATAGGATTGAAAGCTGGATGACAAAGGAGAAAGTTCAGGGGGATGCTCCATCATCTGTGGTACAGAAATCCTCTGGCGATAGTTAGCTTAAGAAGGTCGAATCAGGTGGTGTGCCTGTCCGAAAGGAGCACAGTAAAGATCGGTATCACCCGTATGCTGCTGTTGCAACCACTCATGTTGGTAGTTCATCGGCGCCACGGCAACAACCACTACCTCAACAGAAAGTATTGAAAGTTAAGAGTCAAGTCAAGAAGGGGAAGTCGGATCGTCAGTTTGATGAGCCACCTGTGACTTATACTCTTCTGTTCAAAAGGTTGAGGGATCTGGGGTTAGTCCGGCCGAGAGTATTGATTCCTCTAGAACCGCATCGGAGGCCTGCAAGTTATGATGAGAATGCCAGGTGTGAGTTCCATTCTGAGGCGCCCAGACATAACATTGAGGGTTGTAGAGCTTTCAAGCACGTCATCCAAGACATGGTGGATTCTAAGGCCATCAGTTTGGCGCCAACACTGAATGTTAACCCTAACCCCGTGCCAGGTTCCGTGGGGGTGAAAGTGGTGTCAAAGGACAAGAGAGGAACAAAGGTGACTGAGGGGGATCAGTTAAAAACCTCAGTGTCTGTGGTCTCAAAACATCTGATGAAGGATGGAGCTTTCCCTAGTATTGATAATTGTTGTGCGGTTGTCGCCACAAGTGAGTGTGCAATAATGAGGGAGACGACTCAGAAGATGTCGGAAGTAGAAATGGACGGTGGAAAATTTGAAACACCAAGTCAGGCAGTGGAAACAGTCCAGGTGGAAAACGCCTTTGTTGTTGAGAAAGAGAAGAAGTTGTCCATTTCTTCTTATAAACAAGCCCTGGAAGTGGTAAAGAACAGAGAGGCCCAAGGTTGGGGAAGGATCATCGACATTGTGGTAAAAGCAGACATGTTTGGGGTCGGCTATCAGCCAGATCAGGAGTCGTCTAGACAAAACAGAGGATGCCGTCCACCGTACACTTTCGTCAGTGCAGGAATGCTGGATCCTGGTCACGCCTGTACAGTAGGTGAAAGGATTGACTGTGACCGCGAGCTTGAGTCGTGGATAAAATCGTGCGTACCAGGAAACTGGAAGGCCTCAAAGATCATCAATGTCACTCATCCTGAAGTGTAGTATTTCTGTTTTTCAATTTTGCTTGCATGAAAGCCATACGTTTGCCCGAAACGTAATGGTCCATTGTAAGGGCTATCTCATGTGTTTCATTGTGCAACATTTTGCATCAGTAATAAATGGATGTTTTTGTGATTAAAAGTGGTTCCCTGTCTTTCAATTATTTTTGCAGTTTGTTTTTTAAAAAAAAAAAAATTTAAAAAAAATAATAAATGGCAATGTTTATTTTCATTTTTCTTTCCTTTTGATCTGTCTTGTTCCGACCTCAAAAGTGATTGTCCTCCTGATCTCATTGATAACAATTCGGTTACACCTCTGTATGACTTCGACAATCCGATCTATCATGCCGAAGAATAAGGCGAAGAAGATTGTGATCTGCTGGAATTAGCCAGGTTGTTGAGACAAGAGGAGAAGGTGATTCAACCGCACGAGGAGCGATTCAAGATTGTTATTCCAGATATCGTCGATGTTAGGAAGTGAAAATTGGGGCCGCTTCAGAGGCGAGTCGAGAGCAGAATGGTAGCACTGTTGAAAGAGCATGTGGATACCTTCGCCTGGTCATGTCAGGGTATGCCAGGGTCGGATACTGTTGTCGTTGTGCACAAGCTACCATGGAGAGAAGACTGCCCTCTAGTGAAGCAGAACGCTAGTGCCACGTACCAGAGTGACTTTTTTTCATGGTATGATTCATCGTAGAATCGAATGCTATGTTGATGACATGATAGCAAAGTCCCAAGCCGAAGAGGGGCATCCGGTGGATCTGGGGCAAGTTGTTTGACCAGATCGAAACAACTCAGACTGAAGTTGAGTCCGAATCAGTGCACTTGTGGAGTGTTGTCCGGTAAACTGCTGAGGTTTATTGTGAACGAAAGAGGAATCGAGGTCGATCCTGCTAAAAAAAAAAAAAAAAAAAAAAAAGAAAAAGAAAAATAATGCAAGAAATGCCTGAACCGAAAACAAAAAGAGATCAAACGGTCAGGTAGGATAATGATTGCCAAGGGGCATTGGAAAAAGAATAAGTTGCAGGAACCTCTGATTCTGTTAATCTGGTACTTGACAGCCCTCGAGGGGTCTATGAGGTGCGTACTGAGTCAGCATGACGAGTCTGGTCGAAAAGAGCAATCAATTTACCTTAGCAAAGAGTTTACCGACTGTGAAACAATACATTCACTGCTCGGTAAAACTCGTTGTACTTTGGCATAGGCTGCTCGCCGACTGAGACAGTATATGCTGGTTCACACCACTTCGTGAATTTCCAAGATGGATCTGATCAAGTATATGTTTGAGAAGTCAGCATGACCGGACAGGTTGCGAGAGGGAAAATGATGTTGATTGGATACAATATTCAGTACACCGCTCAGAAAGCAATCGAGGGGAGTGTATTGTTCGTTTACATCGCCCCGCAACCCATTGAGGATTATCAATCAAGGAAGTTTGAGTTCCCTGATGAGGACATCTCGAGGTGCTCCAATCGAAAGATTGTGAAGAACCGATCCCGGAGGAGGGGCCTGACCCTGAATCCGAACGGATTCTGATGTCTGATGGGGTTAACGTGGATGAGTTAGTGTCGCCAAAAAGATCCCACATTCTTTTGTTGACCGGATAACATTTGAATGCGCCAAAGACATGGTGGCTGAGCACGAAGCTTGTATCCTGGGTATCCATCTTCGGTGCGTATGTCTATTGGGGCAGCGCCGCGCTCGCTCGTGTATGGGATAGAAGTGGTACAACCTACTGAAGTCTAGATCCCATTATGGAGAGTCCTGGTGGACGTAAAATTGGAAAAGGCTGAGTGGATAAGGACTCGGTATGACACGTTGAGTCTGACTAAGGAAAAGAGGCTGGCAGTTACTTGTCATGGGGCAGTTGTACCCAGTAAATGAAGCGTGTGGTTGACCGAAAAGTGCGACCTCGTGCGTATCACGTGGGAGATGTGGTGTTGAAAAGGATCCTTCCTCCTCAAGACGATCGTAGGGGCAAGTGGATATACAATCATGAATCCCCAGCATGGTCAAGAAGGCGTTCTCTGACAGAGCCTTGTTGCTGACGACCATGAGTGGCGAAGATTTTCCATCCCCTGTGAATGCGGATGCAGTTAAAAGATACTTCGTAAGAAAGACCCGCTGGACAAAAAAAAAGAAAAAGTCCAGGAAAAAAGGGGCATCCCGGCGAACCGAAAAAAAAAAGAGAAAAGGTTCGGGCAAAAGTTAGGGATAATAAAAGAAAAGAACTGTACACCCGGCAAGTCGAAAACCCCACAAGGGCGGCTTGGGCAAAAAAGGGTATCCCGGTGGACTGAAACCCGAAAGGGCGGTCTAGGCAAAAGAGGGATGGAAACGAACAACTGCGTCCAGCATGATCGTTTGTGCTTGAGATATGACTTGGATAATCTCCGACAGAGATCGATCAGAAGCGTCTTGTTCAGAAGGCCGAAAGTGCGGAAAGTCTCGAGGACATATGGGGCGTAACCGAGTTGGAACCCGATGAGATCATGGTTTCACATTGCCATTAGGGTATATTTTTTCACTTTTATGCGCAATCACCTCTTTTCAGGGTTTGCCTCGTGTGTGTTGCTCGGTTCTGAGCCACCTTTTTGTTTCAGTCAATAAATGCATGTTCAGTCAGATAATTTTGTTTTTATCTTCATTACCGCTTTGATTGCAAAAACATCTGTTTGTTTTGATAAGAATATTTGCATTTTGTAACATGGAGATCCCTTCCGATGCATGCTTATAAGATTGGAATCTGGAAATCGTATTCGGAAGTTTGAGTGACGTAGGTGTTGAAATGTTGGCACGCCTGGGGCACGCTTTTATCTAACGATCTCTTTTGCAGGTGATGTTTGCTATGTTCACTCACTTGCAGGTTGTGAGGTGGAATACTTTGACAGGAGATCCCCACAGAGTCCAATCAGGGGCAAGGGATAGAAGAATGGTGAAAGGACGACGAAAGAAGGACGACGATCCTAGAGGGTAATCAAGAAGACTCTTCAAAGTCTGAGGACTGGAAAGTTTGTATGAATCTCAGGAGTTCGATCCCCATGGGCGGGAATACGAGATGATGAATCAGAAAAGTCCAAATGAGCCTGGGAGTTCTCAAAAGTGGAAAGTCAACACTGTGGTAGGATGGTGAACACCAGTGTTCGACGAATCGAAGGACGGCCCGTGTCCGATAGGCCGTATTTCCCCAATGGGTTTGAGAGTGTCATCTCCCTAGCAGATTCGAGATCGGTGCCTCCTCAGCAAGCCTGAAGGTCACCATATCCCCAGCGGAGTTGTGATTGTTTTCCAAGTCTGAAGTTGTCTTCCCAGCAGAGGTTGTGTTGATGGTTTTCCCCCAGCAAGGTCCCCAAGAGGATCGGGTTTGGCGGGGCTATCCCCAGTAGAGGTAAGGATTGGTTTCCTCCTCTAGCAGAGTAATCACCAAGCAGTTCGGGTTCGATGGAGGTCGTCTCCAGCAAGGACTGTCTCTCCCCCAGCAGGGTGGAAGTGGACGTGGTATTGAAATCCTTAGCATAGTTCCTGGAGCTCCCCGGTGTTATCTCTGGAGGGGTTATGTTTTATGCATCCATCATGTAGATAAGCATAGCATATTGCATCATTGGTGCATAGCATTTACATAATCATGGGGCATTGCGCTAAAAAAAAAAAAAAACTCATGCATCAGCATTGCAAACGCATCCATTAGCCCGAGGCCGTGGTGATCATCCGAGAATGGGTCGTTGGAAAGAGTTTAGCATCGCTTGTATCGATTTCAGAATTGGGTTCCCCAGCAGGGTAGAGGGTTGTTTTCCCAACAAGTGACTCCTTAGTTGAGTGGGTATCCCCAGCATTGTTACTCCCCGATTGGTAGCATCTTGCCAGCTTGGATCTGTTTCCCCAGCAGATGTGGGTGTGTCTGATCTCTCCATATAGAGTCAACCCCTTAGGCATAAAGTGTCTATCATTTCCTTCTATGCTCCCCACCGAGTTATATCCTCGTGGATGACGGTTGTTTCCGTTCCCTCCCCTTGGGATGGGTTTTCCCTAGTGAGTTCTTTCCTCATTAGGATGTCTTGATTCAGTTTTCCCTTTTGGATCGATCCTAAATTGGCTTCCTTGTGGCTGTCTCTTGTGCTTCCCTATGGTATAAATGAATAGTGGCTCACTAATCGGCACTCATTCATCTTATCCTCAGCGGAATTTGTTGGCTTCTACCTACGAACCGGTAGTTATAAGTCCTATCTTTGTGGTATTCTACCTACTAACCGGTAGATGTGAATCCTCTGCTCTCCCCGTTGTGGAGTCAACCCTTGTGCTCATCCTAGTGATGACGGTTACTTTTCCGTGGTTTTCTACCTACTAACCGGTAGATGTAATCCCCTCTTTGTGGTTATCATTATCCAGTTTTCGATATTGATATGCCGTTCACCTTTCGGATATTTGCTTTGATTAAGCAACTTTATCCCCAGCGGGTTTTCCCCTTCCTTTTGAGTGGTCATCTTTGCATACCTAGTCTCGGTATCCCGATGCCTTTCTTGTGTCGGTCGGTTTATCCATTTAACAACCAATCCGGTTATGGATAATCTTCCCTGCGAGTATATTATCTACGTTTTGACGGCTATAGATAATGTATCTCATGCGCTCTTGGGTCGAAGTTTTGTCCTTCCCAGCTGAGTAAGATTCGTATTCCTTGTGGAATCGAATGTCCATCCTTTAACAAGTTTGCCTTTGCTCTCTTCAGGGTGATGTCGGTCGATCTATCCATCTAACAACCTCCAACCCGGTTATGGATAATCTTCCATGCGAGTGTATTGTCTACGTTTTGACGGCTATAGATGATATATCTCATGCACTCTTTGGTCAATCTTTTGATTGTTTTCTCCAGCAGAGTAAGATTCGTATTCCCTGTGGAATCGGATGTCCATCCTTTAACAAGATCGCTTTTCTAGCCCTCTTCAGGATGATGAGTGTTTTGGAACACAAACCAATTCACGCCTTGGCCGGTCACCGGTTTTCATGCCTACATCCCGGTATTCTTGGTGTTCCTCCCTGTCTGCTCTCTGTCGTGACCGTGATCCCCAGTGAGTCTCCTCTCTGTTGGTGTCGATAAACGTCGAGTTTTTGCCTATTCGTCCGTTGACGTATAGTTGTGCATCTTTCCCAGCAGTAGTTCTCCTCTCCGTTGGTGTCGATAAACGTCGAGTTTTTCCCATTCATCAGTAAATGTCTGGTCGATCTTTTATTGGTGTCAGTAAACATCATCTTTCGATGTCGGTAAACGTCGAGTTCTTCCCATTCATCAGTAAATGTCTGGTCGATCTTTTTTTGGTGTCAGTAAACATCATCTTTCGATGTCGGTAAACGTCGAGTTCTTCCCATTCATCCGTAAATGTCTGGTCGATCTTTTTTTGGTGTCAGTAAACATCATCTTTCGATGTCGGTAAACGTCAAGCTTCTCCCGTTCGTCCGTTGACGTCTGGTCGAGTCTTCCAGTCATTCATTGATGTCTGGTTACCTCTCCGTTGGTTTCGGTAAACGATGAGTTTTTCCCATGTCGTCCGATGACGTATGGTTGTATTGCTTTCTTCCCATTCATTCATTAATGTCTGGTTACCTCTCCGTTGGTCTCGGTAAACGTTGAGTTTTTCCCATCTCGTCCGTTGACGTGTGGTTGTATCTCTTCCAGTCATCCGTTGATGTCTGGTTACCTCTCCGTTGGTCTTGGTAAACGTCGAGTTTTTCCTAGTTATCCGTTGGCATCTAGTTGTGATTCCCATTCCCATTCATCGTGTTGTGATGTCTGGATGTGGCTGTACCCTTGAGAGAAAATCAAAATCCCCAATAAATATCAGATCCCAGTGGATGTTTCCGTTGGTGGATCCCCGTATTGTGCAAATTTCTACGGTTCTTCGGTATTCAATCCCTGTTTACCCTAAAAGTCTGACAGTCGTTTGCTCTCATCCGTTCGGGTTCCTAGTTGATTGAATAGGGGCAACTGTCGCACCTCAAATTTATCAATCTATAAGGGATTTTAGGTCAATCCACACAAGGGATGACAACCGTATAATTTGATAAAACACAGATGCTAGATCCAGACTCACTGGGGAGCTAGAAGACTAAGACCAAACTTCAGACTCTCTGGGGACTTTGGTGGTGTATTACCTTTCTGCGCTCACTGAGGAGACTACCTGAAAGATGATGAAGAGGATACAAATATGCTAGGAATATGAACAAATGCCTTACCCTTTTGGAAATCGTACTATCCTTGGGAGAGCACTGAAGACATTCCATTTATCCTTTCAGTCATTGCGAATGTTCACTTTGTTTAAAACAGTTTATAAAACTTTATCTGTTTAAAACAATGATATTTATCAATTAAAACATGCAAACATTTGTTGAACAAAAACAAATAAGAGTGCAAGGGATTGAATAAAGGCTCAAATTTATTTGATGGAATGGTAGTCTGCAAATGGCAAGACTCCATGGATCTTTACAAATTTGAAATTGGTGATATATATTGGAAAAAGGCTACATTGAACATAATGACCATTTCTCCACAAACTCTGAATTCAACGTATTTGAAGCTTCAGTTGACGATGACTGAGCGAGAATCTTTGACAGAAGACGGTTGACAAATAAAGTCTTGTCAGGATGCAGTTACTTGCCAAATCCCTAATTTTTGCCTAGATTGCCCTAGGGTGAGGTACTCAATCTAGCGGGATATATATTCATTTTTTTATGTCTCTAACTTTTGCCTGGATCGCCCTTTCGGGTTTTCAATCCACCGAGACGCTCATTTTTGCCTAAGTCGCCCTTTCGGGTTTTCAACTTAGCGAGTTATTCTGTTTTTTTAGGCGAAGTATTTCTTGACTGCATCTGAATTCACATGACGAGTGAAATCCTCCCCATCCATAGTTGTAAGTATCAAAGCACCACCTGACAAGGCTCTCTTAACAACATATGGACCTTCATAGTTTGGAGTCCACTTGCCCCTGGAATCGGGCGCGAAAGACAAAACTTTCTTGAGCACAAGGTCACCTTCTCGAAACACACGAGGCTTGACCTTCTTATCAAAAGCTTTCTTCATCCTCTGTTGATATAACTGACCATGACACATGGCAGTCAATCTCTTCTCTTCTATTAAGTTCAACTGGTCATAACGACTCTGAACCCATTCAGCATCAGTCAACTTGGCTTCCATCAAGACTCTCATCGATGGGATCTCAATCTCCCCGGGGAGCACAACCTCCATGCCATATACAAGGGAGAAAGGGGTTTCCCCTGTTGAAGTGCAGACAGATGTACGATAACCATGCAAAGCAAATGGCAGCATCTCATGCCAATCTTTATACGTAACAACCATCTTCTGGATAATCTTCTTGATGTTCTTATTAGCAGCTTCAACAGCCCCATTCATCTTGGGTCTATAAGGAGAAGAATTATGATGTGCAATCTTGAACTCGCTACACAACTCTTTCATCATCTTGTTGTTCAAGTTAGATCCATTATCAGTAATGATCTTATTTGGCACACCATAACGGCATATGAGTTGATTCTTGATAAACTTTACAACCACCTGCCTGGTCACGTTCACATATGATGTCGCTTCAACCCACTTGGTGAAGTAATCAATTGCTACGAGAATAAATTTGTGACTGTTGGACGCTCTTGGCTCTATCATGCCAATCATGTCAATTCCCCACATGGAGAAAGGCTATGGTGATGAAATAACATTCAGAAGTGTCGGGGGAATATGAATCTTATCCACATAAATTTGACACTTGTGGCATTTCTTCACATATTTGCAACAGTTAGACTCCATTGTCAGCCAATAGTAGCCTACTCTCAACATCTTCTTTGTCATGGCATGTCCATTGGAATGAGGACCAAATGAACCCTCATGGACTTCAGTCATCAACAGGTCTGCTTCATGTCTATCCACGCATCTGAGCAGAACCATGTCAAAATTCCTCTTATAAAGCACATCACCGTTGAGGTAGAAACTGCCAGATAATCTCCTCAAAGTTTTCTTATCTTTAACAGATGCCCCAGGCGGATAAATCTGACTCTGAAGAAAACACTTGATGTCATAATACCATGGCTTATCATCTTTTACTTCTTCTACTGCAAATACATGAGCTGGTCTATCCAAGCGCAACACAGTAATATTGGGGACTTCATTCCAGAACTTCACCATAATCATAGAAGCAAGCGTCACGAGTGCATCTGCCATTCGATTCTCATCTCGAGAAATATGATGGAAGTCAACCTCAGTAAAGAATGTTGAAATCCTCCTCGCATAATCTCTATATGGGATGAGGCCAGGTTGATTCGTCTCCCATTCACCCTTAATCTGGTTAACAACAAGGGCCGGATCACCATAGACCTCAAGATGTTTGATCCTAAGATCAATACACTCTTCCAAACCTATAATACAGGCCTCATACTCCGCCATGATATTCGTTCATTTGAAAGTTAGCCTTGCCGTAAAAGGAAAATATGTTCCCTGAGGAGTAATAATCATTGCCCCAATACCATTTCCACATTGATTTACAGCGCCATCAAACACCATGCCCCATCGGGAACCAGGCTCTGGCCCTTCATCGAGCGTAGGCTCATCACAATCTTTCATCTTCAAATACATAATCTCCTCATCAGGGAAGTTATACTGAACAGACTGATAATCCTCAATTGGTTGATGTGTCAAGTGGTCAGCCAAGATAATACCTTTAATAGCTTTCTGAGCTCGATACTCAATATCATACTCAGACAACAGCATCTGCCAACGGGCAATCCTCCCAATTAAAGTAGGCTTCTCAAATATATACTTAATTGGATCCATTTTGGATATCAACCAAGTCGTATGATTCAACATATACTGGCATAAGCGCTTAGCAGCCCAAGCCAAAGCACAACATGTTTTCTCAAGCATCGAGTATTGAGACTCACAATCAGTGATATTTTACCCAGGTAATATATAGCATATTCTTTCTTCCCTTATTCATCTTGCTGACCCAATACACAACCCATAGAGTCTTCAAGAACTGTCAAGTACATAATCAAAGGTCTCTCTTCCATAGGCGGAGACAAAATCGGAGGCTCTGACAGATACTCTTTAATACTGTCAAAGGCCTTCTGGCAATCCTCGGCCCAATCATGACGCTGATCTTTTCGAAGGAGCTTGAATATTGGCGCACATGTGGCAGTCATGTGAGATATGAATCTGGAAATATAATTCAAGCGGCCAAGAAAACGTCGGACTTGCTTCTCAGTTTTGGGCGCAGGCATATCTTGTATTGCTTTAACCTTGGCAGGATCAACCTCAATACCTCTTTCACTGACAATAAAGCCCAATAACTTGCCGGATCGGACTCCAAATGTACACTTGTTAGGATTCAGACGGAGTTTGTACCTCCTCAAACGCTGAAAAAGCTTCAACAGGTGTTCTACATGTTCAACTTCCGTTCTCGACTTTACAATCATATCATCAATGTAGCACCTCAAATTTGCACCTACCATTTTGTACATACATTTTCATATTAGGTCATGACATTACATAGTCCACTGCATAGCATTGCATTGTCCTTTGCCCAAGTGCAAGTCATCAGACAAGATTAGGTCAAGACTGGTTAAGAGGGTCAGTCAAACAAGCAAGCAAGTGCAAATCTTATTGAAACAAAGCCCTAGAGTTGATTCAACAAGTTAATATGATTCAAGGATCATTTTGAAGTGATTTGACCAAAGATTGGATGATCAAAGCTCAACAGTCAAGCTGAATTTCATCTGAAACCCTAGAAAGTCAATTGTGGTCAACTGTGCATGAATTCATGGATTTGAAGGTGGGAGATGGTTTGAAAGGTCTCATTCATGTCCATACAAGTCTCATTTAACATTTCAAAAGATCATCATTGAAGAATTTGAGGTCAGAGGAAAAGTTTCCAAAAATAGTAAGTGACTTGTAATTTCAAACTGCCAAAAATGGAAAGGTCTTCTCCTCAAATTTACATCATCATACGAGCTTCAAATGAAATTTTGTCCAACATGAAAGTTGAAGATCTTTCTCTCACCTTTCCAAAAAGTCCAATAACATACATTTCTCATGTGTGGTTGGCAAGTTATGATCAAATCATTGTCAGGAATTTTTGAACTTCAAAGTGGCATAACTCTTGAACCATTTGGCCAAATTGAGTAATTCTTTTTTGAGCAAACTCCATTTGACATGCACTATCATAATCCATCATCACATTTCATCAAAAGTCATCACATCAAAATGGCATTTTTTAAGTGACTTGAATTTAAAAAGGGAGAGTTAAAAAAGTGATTTTCAAAATATGCATTTGCTACACTTTTAAGCTTCACATTTGGTCTTAAATCAACATTTGGAGTGTGTTTGGCAAGGATTTCGTGCACTGTAGCAAGGCATTGCATACATGAGGTTATTTTGGCCAATTGCACATAAAAATGCATTTTCACTAATCCTTTTGATTTTGGCTAAGCTTGATTAGCAAAGTGATTAAGCAGCACATATAAAATCATAATCAAAACAGAAAAACACATTAGCATTCATTCACACAGATCTAGATCTAAGAATTGCAATTTCTCTCCACTTTTTCTCTTCACTTTTTCTGCAAGTTTCTTCCAATCCCTTGCCATTTCCACGATTGAATCATCATCTACAATCATCACTGAGCTGGATTGAAGCAAGAGAGCAAAGATTTCAAGCTGTTTCAAGCACTGTTACATTGAACATCATCCATGGCAGCTGCTGATTTGAGCTATATCCAAGACCATTGAGCTTCGATTCTTCACTCATTCATCTCCTGGAGCATCAAAGAAGTGTTGTTTCTACACTACAAGGCCAAACAACCACGAATCCATTTCTGCTCTTCAAATCAGGTTGGAATTCAAACCTTGCTAATGGTGAAATGTTGATATGCTTATCATAGATCTTGCCATGCTGATTGTATTGCACTTTGAATCGTGAAATTTCATTGAGTTTTGAGAGAGTTATGTTGATTTGAATTTTGATGAGTGAAACTTGTTTTGATCGATCCGAGTTTGTTAGCATGAATTAAGCTTAATTGTTGTTATATTGTTCATGTGCATGAGAAGAGGAATCCATGGGTATATAGTTTGTAGATTTTCATGAATGTTTGTTCTTGCTGGAAAATTGGATGAAGAACGCATGAGTTTGATGAAGAACCCTAGCCAGAAGCGCGTTTGATCTATTCTCTCCATGTTTTGCATGTAATTTGTGTTTTTGTCCCCATGAGCCAATCACATTGTGCCACGCCTTTTAATTAAACGCACAGTTTCATCACGAGCGCGACCTGTTTGAATGGAGCCACTTCGATTCCGCCTGCTAGCATTTTCAATTTTGGACTTTGGCATTTATTTCATTCATATTTCACATGTTCATCATGCCTTGTTCACTCTTTTTATAATTTTTCACCATACTAAATAAATCATAACTCATTCAATATTGATCCATTTAATTTGAGATTTTTTCCACCATGATCCTTAGGATGTCTACATTGTTTTGATGATTTTTAATAAAATTGTGCACGTGTGGATTTCTGTTTTGGCTAGGGTTTATGTGAACATGTCATTTGCTGCACCTTGTTTACCATTTTGATCATGAAATGATGATGCTTAATTAGAAATTCCTGAAATTTTGTGTGCTTATTCTAGACATCTTAAGGAGCATTTTGATATGTGGTTTGTGATTTTTGAGTTCCTGGATTATGAGATATGTTATGATCTTTAGAGGTGTCACAATTTGTGTCACACCATTTCATGTCCAACTTCTTGATTTTATTAGACATGCCTATTGAACTCAAATTGATCTGGATTTTTGCATGTTGATACTTAGGAATGTTGAGAATGCTTGTGATTTTTCCTGGAATTTTTGAATGCATTTCCAATTTGATTGAGATTTTTCCCCTGTTTGACCATATGTTGACTTCTTGTGAGACATGATTTTATTTGATTTGTGAAATTCTTGTGGTTTATTGGATGGATTTGAAATTTGGCATGTGTATTCTAGACACATTGAGGTTTGTCATGGCTTTGATTTCATTCATTTATCATGCTTGGTATCTGTTTTATGATTGCTTGAAGTTGATACATGATTGGATGCCTTGTATGAGCTTGTTTGAACTTGTGTTGACTTCATGAATTTAAATGACTTGCTTCCCTTGGTCCAAATGAGTTGAAATTTGGTGTGTATACCATGTTATGAGTGTTGTTTGATCATGAATTGTTTGGTGATTTATTGAAATGTTTGTGAGGTGATTTGAATTGGATCTTTCTGTTTGGTCCTATGAGGTTCTAACTTGCATGTTTGACCATGATTGATGTATGAAATGATATTGGTTGATGATATGAATGTGAGACCACTTGGGTTTGATTCTTAATTGATTGATCTTGATTTTGGATAAGTTTCATGTCCTGTTTTGGTTTTTTTGCTCTCATTTTGACCCTAGTCTTGTACTAGTGGTTTGTGCTCTCACATTTGAGCTTTGTTTCAGGTCAAAGGGCACAATTGCCATGCTTAATGATGCTTACTCAATTGGAGTTGACCTATTGATTGTTGATGACTAACTTTGGTTTATTTTGTAGGGTTTGAGACTTGTACCTTGTGCCTTATGGCTTGCACCTTTGTGCATTGACTGTTGTTTGCTTGTGTACAGTTGTACAGTTAACTGTTGACCTTTGCTGTTTGATTTCTGTTTGAGTTGAGTACTGATTATCTTGGATTGTTTTCAGGTACTTTAGTTGTTATAGTTCCCTTGTGAACTAGCTCTTGCTTTGCTTGATAGCTTGAGCATTGAGGTATAACATCCTAACTCCATGTAGTATGGAAGACCTGGCCTGTTACTTGGCCAGGCACCTGTCTGAAGTCCTCCTTAAGAGGCAATGTTTGTGCTTGTTTATATTTGTCCTTGTACATATCCAAAGACCTCCTAAGTGAAGAGGCATTGGCAGATACCAGGGATGTGCAATCCATCCCCTGCTATTCTGTGTGTCATCTGCTCTGCTCACACTAATGTGTTGATGCATTGCAGATACTAACCCAAGATCATTGTACATTGTGTCAGTCATATGTGTAGAAGGGTTCCCACCTTCTGAACCCACACATTCTTGTCTTAAGCTCTCCCAGGCCAGGGATAAGAGCTGTGAAGTCTCATCTTCACTTCCCATTCATCTGCTTCACCCTAACTCTCAATGTTAGGGTTAAGAGCTAACATTACCCTGTTACAGTGGTTTGTTTGTCGAGGTTGATATGACCCCTCGACTAAAACCTAACCTTGATTGAGCCAACTGATTGCATATAGTGTGTGCTATTTGCGCTTGTGTGTTTGTGCTTTTTTTAGTTTAGCTTGCTTCCTGTGCAAGTTAGGGTTAGTTTGGCTTGCTCCCTGTGCAAGTCATGTTTAGGTTAGCTTGCTTCCTGTGCAAGTTAGATAGCAACCTTGACTTAGGGATGATTTGCATGATAACATCTAGGCTCGAGTCGTAGTCTCCCTAGTTGTGTCTCCCTCTGTTATCTGGTTAGGCTAGTCCTTTGTCCCTGCGTAGGGGAACTACGTCGCCCTGATCCTCATACCAGATGAGGTACGTAGGCAGGAAATGAGCTGATCTCTCCGGGCGCCCTTTTTGTTTTGTCTTTGTGTGTGTCAGGAGATGGATGTAAGCCCAGCGATTGGCATTCCGTATCCTCTTGTTGTGTGCTTGGAGTCCGGTATAAGTCCATCAAGTGGCATCTGGTTTCCAGTGTGGGTGTGTTTTGGTTCGGAATCTGATGTAAGTCCAGCGATTGGCATTCGGATTCCACGTTTGCCTGTGTCTGTTTTGTTTGGTGTGCGTGAGCCGAGCTACGAATGCTCTGATTCTTCTTAGTCCAAGAAGATACGTATGCATAGGATGCGTCATCCTAGCGAGCATGTGTTTTCCCTGGTCCGAACTACTTCGACTCTGATGTCTATGCTTGATAGACTAAGTAGGCCCAGGATGCGATATCCTGTCGAGTCAGTCTCGTTTGTTTTCTTGTGTCTCTTTCAGCCAATGTTTGATGTTCTGAGCAGTGTTTTAGCAACCATATTCCTTCCTTTTGTGCGTGGATCCCGTCGAGTACGACGGATGCGTAGGGGTGCTAATACCTTCCCTTCGCATAACCGACTCCCGATCCCATTCTCTTTGGTCGCGAGACCATGTCTTTTCCAGGTTTACTCTGAGCGTTTCCTTTCCCTCTTTTGGGATAAATAACGCATGGTGGCGGCTCTGTTGTTCTCGTTTTCCCGCCGGTTTTTCGCGTAATGCGACAATCAACATATACCTCGATCTCCTTGTGCATCATATCGTAAAACAAGGTAGTCATAGCACGTTGATACGTGGTTCCGGCATTCTTCAAACCGAAGGGCATCACTCGATAACAGAATGTTCCCCAAGGTGTGATGAATGTTGTCTTCTCCATATCCTCGGGTGCCATTTTGATCTGATTATATCCGTAAAATTCATCCATAAATGAGAAGACATTGAATTTAGTTGTATTATCCATTAACATATCAATATGTGGCAGAGGAAAATCATCTTTCGGACTAGCTTTATTCAAGTCTCGATAGTCCACACACATTCGGACTTTTCCATCTTTCTTAGGCACATGCACAATATTGGCCACCCATTGAGGATATGTAGAAGTCACCAGAAACCCCGCATCAATTTGCTTCTGAACTTCTTCCTTAATCTTCACTGCCATATTAGGATGAGTTCTTTTGAGCTTCTGCTTCACAGGCACACACTCAGGCTTCAAAGGCAGGAAATGTTGCACGATATCACTATCCAGACCAAGCATGTCTTCATATGACCAGGCAAAGACGTCGACATATTCTCGTAGCAACTCAATCAACCCCTTCTTAACAGACTCTTCCAGGAGTGCCCCAATCTTCACTTCTCAAACACAATCTTCAGATCCCAAGTTGATTGTTTCCAGATTCTCGAGATGTGGCTGAATGATCTTCTCTTCATGCTCAAGCAGACGGGTAATATCATCAGGAATCTCTTCAACATCATCTTCTTCGGCCTCAAATACAGGGAACTCAAAGTTGGGGGATGGTGTTGGGTCATTATGTTCAATGGGTTTGATCAACCTGCATAATGATTTTGGATATAAAAGAGATTTTAGAATTCAAACATGGCAAATCATTATGCAGATGAAAAGATTGATTTTATTCTCTTTTTAGGGTTTTTTTGTGATCGCCAATTTCATGCAAAAAGCAAAAAGTGAAAATAATTTGGAAAAACAAACATTTAACATGTAATTATTGAATGAATATCATTGTATTAATGCGCCAACAATGTCATCACTTCTCCTTTTGGCATGGGAGAAGGGTTTTTAAACAAAAATGAACATTACGTGGACTTATGGACAACTGTTGGAACATCAACAGTGACCCAATTATTGCAGACTCCTCCAGGGATGAGAAAGTTGCCAGAATCTTCCTCTACATCGTCCTCCACTATAGCAGCGGCCTCTTGGTCTTCGACCGTGTGGATGAAACCACCACTCTGAAACAGCCCATGCTTGTTGAAAGTGCCTGAACAGTACCCTATGCCAGCCCGGGATTTATTGTCTTCCAGCTTAATCATCTATCCTAAACCGGTAGTTGCGTCATGCTCAATCGCCAACTTTGCATCATTGTAGGACGCAAATGAATAAGCTCCTTTCTTAGAAGGCTCAGCAATAGACAAAGCTTGGAACGGCGTCCCAACCTCGTCCTCAGCATCAATGTAAAAAAAGGAAGACAAATGGCTTACCAAGAGAGCCATCTCTCCCCCTACCACCACCAACTTCTTGTTCTTCACGAACTTTAACTTTTGGTGTAGGGTGGATGTCACGGCGCCTGCCTCGTGAATCCATGGTCTGCCTAACAAACAGCTATATGATGGGTGGATATCCATGACTTGGAAAGTGATCTGGAAATCACTAGGTCCTATCTTGATTGGGAGCTCAACCTCGCCAATCACGGCCTTTCTGGATCCATCGAAAGGTTTCACAACCACTCCACTCTGCCTCATGGGAGGCCCCTGGTAAGAAAGTTTCGCCAAAGTGGATTTTGGCAACACATTTAGCGATGATCCTGTGTCTACTAGCACGTTAGACAAGGCATCATCCTTGCAGTTCATTGAAATGTGAAGTGCCAAATTATGGTTTTTTCCCTCCTCGGGAAGATCAGCATCGCAAAAGCTCAGGTTGTTACAAGCAGTAATGTTTGCAATAATGCTATCAAACTGTTCAATTGTGACATCGTGATCCACGTATGCCACGTCCAACACCCTCTGTAAAGCTTCACGGTGTGGCTCGAAGTTCATCAACAAAGACAGCACTGATATCTTTGAGGGAGTTTGTAGCAGTTAATCGACAACATTATACTCGCTCCTCTTGATGAGCCTCTACATCTCATCACAATCCTTTTTCAACATGTCGTTCTGGCCAACAGGGACAGGAGCTCTAACAGCAACGGCAGGTTTGTCAACAACAAGTGTCGGATTCGAAGAAGTAGAAGAATTCCCTACAGGACGAGCAGCATTATCAACAACATCAATTCTTCTAGTGTCAACCTGGGGTTTCGACGGCGCCGAAAAAACACGACCACTGCGGGTCAATCCACTGACATCAGAAATACTTGTCACAGAAGTGGAGGGCAAAGGCACCTCCTTCCCATCTTCTAATGCAACTGCATTATATCGATAGGGAACAGCCTTATCTGAAGAGTATGGAACAGGGCCAATTGGCTTAATAATGAGAGTAAGAGAGGCCTTTTTCTTGCTGCCATCATATCTGACAACAACAGGCTCAGGTATTCTGAAGACAAAGGATATAACATTAACTTCGTCCTCATCACGATTCTGAAGTATCTCGATCACACCCTGATCCACCATTTCTTGGATGTCTTTCCTAACTTGGCGACATCCTCTCTCATTGACAGTGCATACACGGCAGCTGTCATGGTCATGCTCATAGTGACTGTATCCACATAACAGTCTATGCATATCGACCAATGATTGTCTAATATGGCTAACATATCTGACCTTGTACTTGCCAGGACAACCTTGAACCATATTAACAGCAGATTTCCCATGCTCGGGTAATGGTTTCTTCTTCACATTAGGACCTACGTCCTCGAAAAACAAAATACCGCTTCTAACAAGGTATTGAACCTTGGTCTTGAGAGGGTAACAGTTCTCCACATCATGTCCGGGAGCACCGGAATGATAAACATAGTGAAGCTCGGGCTTGTACCACCATTGAGGGTTAGTCGGTACAGCAGGTGGGTCATGTGGAGTAATCAGCTTCCTTTCAATCAGTGAAGGATATAGCTCTGCATAAGTCATCGGAATAGGATCAAAAGTGACCCTCTTCCTATCATAGCTAGTGCTGGTTTGATTGTTGTTTCGAGGCTGGTAAGCCTGTTGTTGCGGACGATGTTGTTGATGTTGATGTTGTTGTTGCTGGTTCTGATGCTGATAATGTTGATTTTCCCTGAAGGCGGGTGCTATATAAGCCACCTGGTGCTGGGTACTGGCCGGGCGCACAGTCTTCCTCTTCACAAAGGGTCTTCTTTGTTTGACATGGGAGGACACGGCATGTGCCTATCCATCTTTCTTCTTGGAAAACGCCCCATAACATTTGGCAGAAGAGCCTTCTTCTCTGGTCAGGCGTCCTTCCCTGACTCCCTCCTCTAGTCGCATCCCCATGTTCACCATCTCGGTGAAATCAGAGGGAGCGCTAGCAATCATCCGCTCGTAGTAGAAAGAGCTTAAATTCTTGAGAAAGATCTTCATCATTTCTTTCTCTTCGAGCGGGGGCACAATCTGTGCAGCCAATTCACGCCACCTCTGGGCGTACTCCTTGAATGTTTCTTTCTCCTTCTGGGACATAGCCCTCAGTTGGTCCCTATGGGGAGCCATATCAACATTGTACTTGTACTGCTTGACGAAAGTTTTGCCAAGGTCGTTGAAGGAGCGAATATTCACTATCCAAGCCCATATACCATCTCAATGCGGCACCGGACAGGCTGTCCTAGAAGTAGTGGATCAGGAGTTGATCGTTGTCAGTCTGAGTTGACATCTTGCGTGCGTACATCACAAGATGGCTGAGCAGGCAAGTGTTTCCTTTGTACTTTTCAAAGTAAGGCACTTTGAATTTGATAGGAATCTTGACATTTGGCACGAGGCACAGCTCAGCAGCAGATTTGCCTAAGAGGTCCTTTCCTCTTAGAGTTTTAAGTTCCTTGCGCAGCTCAAGGAATTGATCATTCATAGCGTCCATTTTCCCGTACACATCTGGGCCCTCAGTTGGCTCAGAGTGATAAATGGTGTCATCTACTCTCGGCAAAGTATGCACAACTGGAGGTGGTACAGTAAGGACCGGGATAGATGCCGGCAGAGAAGCAAATGTAGGGGCGAGACCCTCTGGAACAAAATTAGCTGGCATCCCCCAGGGAAACCCGGATGGCATAGAAGACGGAGCAAAGTGAGCAATGGCAGCAGGCACGGTAGATGAAGCAACCTCTGAAATAACCGTCCTCTGGGGAGGAGTTGAAGGCGTTGGAGAAGACTGGCTTTGGGCGGCCAAGAATGACTCCATCAGGGCAGTCAATCTTTCCACTTCCTCCTTGAGTTCTCTGTTCTCTTGCTCGAGGTGATCCATTAGCTTTGAAGAGTTGGCTCTGGTGTAGTACCGGTGCGTCAGCTTGTCTTCAAAATAAATGAAGAACACAGAGTTAGACCACTAATCAAGAAGCCTTGAACAAAACCTGCTTATGCATATGATGCATGCAATGCTCGTGCATATGATTTTTTTTTATTATTATCAGAGGAACTTCAAAGTTCTATTTGCAAATATTTTGGAAATATTAATCATTTTAGACATATAATGGAATAATCATATCAATAATATTTGGAAAAAATTTACACCAAAGAAGTACAGTCTTGGTAACCAAATACAATACAAGAGAGAAGGAAAATAACATCCTATGGAACCCTAGAAGCAATTGTCCAAAGCTCTCGAGACCGGAAGATAAGTTGCACGAAGCCTCTTCACCTCTCTCTCATAGGCTGCCTCCATATCTGCCTTCTCCTTGGCGAGCCGATAATACTTCCTCTTCCAAAACTAGGAAGACTGAGGAAGAAGAGAAGTGTCCATATCATCAGGCTCGTCGATAACCTGATGCTCCAGAAATTCTATCAAAGCATCTTTATCTCTGAGTTGCTGAAGTAGCTCATCTCGCTCACGGACCCAAACACGTGAACGGTCTTCATCTCTCAACTCCTCTACTCCTTGGTTAGGGAGGGTTGAAGGCCCAACCATAACCATAGGTGTAGGTCTTGGATAATCATAAGGCATACGGTACTCGAGAGCTCTCCTCCTCACCCAAGAGGTGTAGGGTCCCAAAGCTATACAATTCTTCGGCCCAAGGTCTTTCTTTCCCTTCCTGTGAATCTTGCGCCAAGCGCGGACCATCCTGCCCTTCAAGTTTTGGGGATCTTTACCCTCTTGAAAGAACACACCTTCTAACAAAATTTTATTAGGTTTATCCTTTAAGGGGAACCCAAGCTGACGACGAGCCAAAATAGGGTTGTAGTTAATTCCACCACATGTACCAAGAAGAGACACATTGGAGAGTTCACCACAATAGTCAATAATCTGCGCATCATCATATACACGGTTGTACCAAAATATATCATCATTAATGAGAGACATAAGTCTCGTGGACCACCGTAGACATCCTTTATTCTCCTTGAAGGCGAGCGTCTGTGGCAAGTGCGAAATAAACCACTTGTACAACAGAGGCAAACAGTACACAATGGTACCACCACCCTTTGCATTCCTCATATGCAAAGAGAAATAAGTGTCACCCAACAGAGTAGGAACGGGATTAAGAGTAGAGAAAATCCTAATAGCGTTCATATCCATAAAGTTATCGATGTTGGGGAATAACACTCACCCATAGATGAGAAGCACAAATATGGCCTCAAAGGCGTCCTCACTCATGGCCTTCCCAAATGTAGTAGCTTGAGCAATGAGGAAATTAGATGGGATACCCTGAATTCCACCTTTGGTAGTCATATGAGCACCAACAATAGATTCATCTATATGCAACAGATCAGCAATCTCTTGGGAAGAAGGGACTCTCTCCAAGTCACTGAACGGCAACTGATCTAGGATAGGTATACCCACAAGATAGGCATACTCCTCAAGCGTAGGCAAAAGCTGGAAATCCGGCAAAGTGAAGCAACGGTACAAGGGATCATAGAACTGCACCAACACACTCATCAGTCCTTTATCCACCTGAGTAGCAAGAATAGACAGAAGCTTCCTATGGCGAGCCTTGAACTCCAAGGGGTCTAATACATAGGATGTCAAACTCCTTAACTCTTTCAAGTCGGGTTGTCTGAAACTGTACTTCTTCGTATTCCTTCTTTGCTTATCCATGTCTGAAAATTTGCAAATAGACCTCTTAAGTTCCTTGAAAATTTTCTCATTGTTGATGATATGGATGTGTATGAATGCATGAATGCATGGATGCAACAATCACACTCAAGGATCAAGAAAATCACACCACACAAAGGTTACGGGATGGATCAAGTCATCCTTAATATCAATCATCCATTTTGGTGGATTATGGTTTACACCTTATCAACACCCAAGTTCCATTGATATTAAGGATATACGAGAACGGATCAACCGCGAATCAACGGTTTGTTGCAACTCACGAGCATGGAGTCTCGGTTAAGAACCACCCAAAGGGAGTGTACTATGGTTAAACCTAACAATCATGTTCTACAAGAGGTTCCCATAGTCATCATCTCATCTTTTGGATATTATCGGGTAAACGACTACTCGTATCCCAAAAATATTCTCAAGAGAGACTCTTATGAGTGTAGTATTGCGTAACAATCGTATCAAATCTTACACTTGAACGACCTTCGCACTACGTCCTAAAAAATAGGCCAAGATGGGCTAGGTAATCTAAGGTCCTTGGCTTCTAAGGCATATATTGGTAAGAGTAATGCCTAACCACGACTACTCGTGTGATATTATTGATCCCAACATAACCTCCACCAAGTGAATGGGCTTGCAAGTCAACTTGCTAAGGAATAACTCCACACAAGTCAACAAGACTATGCCATTCTCCTATCATAAGTGCACTCGAGTTCGGGTATAGAACTCATCTCACAAGAGACCACCAAGCACACAAGCAATTCATACATTACAAACAATACAGTCATCCCAAATTTGCATAAAAATATGTCACAAATAATATAATCAAACAATACAACAAAGGCAAAAAGTAGGCTAAACCCACTAGGAAGAGGTTGATCCCCAGTAGAGTCGCCACTTTTCTGTAGCGGGGTATTCGTTACCTTTAGATTTATTGACTAAATCAAAAGTAAATCATACAATTCGAGTCGCCACCGCACTTCTATTTATCCAAAGGAAAGGTTAGAAAGCGAACAAAAACTGAGAAGTTTTATCAAATCAAAAACTAATAAAAATGTCAGAGATCTGGGTAAGGGGGTTGGTTATGCAATGAGAAGGTTTTAAGCACCCAAGACATCCTTAGTACTCTAAGGGAGCCCTTTTTACAAATGTTGTATGGTAGGTTGGTATTTGTGAAAATATTTGTGCAAACATGATTGGGGAGGTGGGAAAATAATATACAAGTTATTTATAGTTTTGTGTTTGAATGGATAAACCCATTGCCTACGTACCATCTTAAAAAGGTAGGATCAAAACCTCATAGTTCGGGGTAAAAATCTCAAAATAAATTGGTAAATTGATTGGTCAAAAGCCTTAAGGTCTTTTATTATCAAAGGGAGAAAACTCAACCTAAACCACAAATCCACCATGTGAGGAGAGCTTCAACATACTAGTGAGGGATCCACCCTATAATAAGTATGGAAGACTTATAGTCCAATCACTAAGGATACAGGTGAGATTTACATCAACCTCTATGATAACTCAAACCTAATAGCCAATGTTTAGGAAAAATCTTTGGCAAAAGTGGCCATTGGAACCACAAAAACAATTTGAGTGAGTTATATTTACAGATTAGAAGTATTCACAAAAGGAAGTTAAAGTTGACTTAAGGTTCAATTCAAAATAAGTGTTATGAAAAGAGTTTGAAAAAATCAAAGGTATGATGCCTAGGTTTTCTAATTTTTAAAGCAATGTTAATGTTTGCACAAAAAGTTTGGCTTGGGGTTAGAGTGGAGAGAAGAAGAGAAGGGCTGGGTCCTAAACATGCAAAGATGAGGGAAGAGAAATAAAACCACTTGGAGTTCCCTTCTTGAGATCATAAAGATGATCCAAGTAGCTCCTTTCCTTTGGACTTAACAAGCAATAAGCAACTAACTCAAGCAATCAAGCTAATATTCAATCAAGTTCCTAGGATCCTCCAATTTGGATTTGTCTCTCTTATTTTGCATGATCATAACAATGGTCCTTCTAAGTGGCTCAAGTTTGGGATCCCTATCACAAGAACACACAAATCAAAAAGTTCCACAAAGCAAAAAAAAAGAATGGACAAGAGTGAGTTTAGAATAGGGGTCCTTTCAATGACATCTTCAAGATTAAGCACTCTAAAGGCATGAGGCCTAGTTGCTCTTTAACATATTTAGCATTCTAAAGGCATGAGGCCTAGTTGCTCTTGAAACTCCATTTAGCATAGGTAAGGTCCTAATTCTAAGTCCTTTCTCCATTTGCATTGGGTTCACACAAACAAAAACAAAACAATCACAAGGCAATAGTATATACACAATAATATGCTCAAGTGAGCAAAAGGCAAATGGCATAAACATAAACATGAGCTCAAGTGAGCAAAGGGCAAAGACAAATGAATTAATGAGAAAGAAATTAAATTGCATTAAAGTAAATTGCAAGAATTAAATGCTTGAATTAAAAGTTAGTAATTAGTAGTTAGTGTTAGTGTGCCATAAGGCAATTTAGCGTTATGTTAAGCAATCGTAAGTGGATTAATGTAGTAGTCACACCTATCTGAGGCCGGTCAATAAAACTATAGGCAAATAAACACAAGTTAGAGATCATGACTAGTAAGCCAAGCTCCTACAACTTGCCATGCCAAAAGAAAAGAATAATGACCTTGTATGGATTTAGGTTTTTTGCTTTACCAAGAGGTAACCTATCTTTAATGCAAAGCAATTCACTTGATCTTTGATCAAGATGAATTTGATTTGGATCAAAGAAGGTTAAGCCTCTCATATATCAAGGCCAACCACCAATCATTAACTCATTGGTCAAAAGAAAAGAAGAAGAAGAATATGGAAATGGAATGTACATAATTGAAATTCAGATGACATAAGAAAAACACATTGATAAAACATGAATGGGATCAACATCAATCAATGGTAAACAGAAGTGAGACGAAGCTTAAAAGTCATTTTTGGTATTTTTTTTGGAATTAAAATAATACTTGAAATAAAATGAACAAATAAAGGTCAAACTTCAAATCCAATTCAAATCAACTTGGAAAAGTCCAATTGGATCATCATAAGTCTAACATGGTCAAACAAGGTTTGACAAAATTTTCCATCATTTTTTGAAAACAGAAACTAATTTTAAACAATTAAAAATGAAGAAAAATAACATAATTGAACTAAAATCTCAAATCAATTAAGAAATTGATGAGAATATTTTTCATAGATTCATCATTATCCAAAGATGTTAAGAAAATATTATTGGCATTTTTGAATATTGAAAAGTATTTTAAATGAGTTAAAAATAACCAGAAAAGAAATAATTTACAAAAAATATTAAATGGAATCACAAAAATAATTAAAAATCATTTTTAGAAACTAGAATTTAAGAGAAAATTTTTGGAATTGGTCCCATACTTTGGTGATTCCAAATAAAGAGTTATGAATTTTTGAAATAAAATGGAATAAAAGAAAATAAAACAGAAATTAATAAAAGAGAAAAAATTTGGGGCACTGGATGACTTCATTAATTGATGTGGCAACATCCAATGGATTAGAAGCGCGTGCATACCATAGTCACTAGTCAATGCGTCACATGCTGAATTAAAAAAAGTCATAACACGCAATGGTCAAGATTAGACCTGGGAAGCTTGATCCAAAGGCCAAGATTCAAACGCGTGGGGACGGTGGTGGAAACCACCGTCTTCTCCGGTGAGAAGGCCAATTCCGGCCACCTGTTGCAGGTTTTCAAACCTCAACTAAAACGCGTGATCCACATACCATTCGAAAGCTGGGGTGATGTACATCACCCCTGTAACCTTAATTTCCACTCAAGATCCCTATAGAGAAAGAAATCTGAGATAGAAAAATGAGGTGTTCAATCTGAACTTGTTCAATTCACAAAATTAAGATCACAAATCAGTTGCCTCTCACATGAGGACTTCAGAGATGCCAACCAATACAAAAAATGTTCAATATCCAAAGAGATTCGAAGGAAAACAGTTTGAGTGAAAACCTTTGAAGTGCAGTTTGTGTGAGCTTGATCCAATCCAAATCTTCAGTACAGCTTGATCTTGAAGTAACAAGGAAGCAAGGCTAAGGAATTTGGAAGTCAAAGATCAACCAATGAAGTTGAAATTTGAGCTTGGAAAATGGAGAAAAAAATTCAGAATTCCTATAATGGAGAGTTAGGGAATCAATTGTGCAGAGCTTCAGGCGCCTTTAGGTTAGTTTTTGAAGTGAGTAAAGCATCCTATTTATAGCCAAGGCTGATGCAATGCAATGAAATATTCGTGTGTGCATGAGCTTGGGTCCTCCATGCATGGGCCTGTACAGGCGCATGTGAGGCCCAAACTCAATTGCATTTGAGTGCTTATGATCAAACAAATGGATTTGGACGTGCATATGGCAATGCATTGGCTTGTGCATGGAATTTTAACATGTTATGCATAATTGAACCTAAAACTTCACCTCTTCGAAAATTCCATTTGCAAAATTGAAACATAGGCATGTGAGTAATGGTTGGAAAGGTCTTGACATAAGGAACAAATGTTATGTTGATCAAATGTTCATTTGGAGTGTGGAAAATATTGAAAACTGGCCACGAAGTTCAATGTACAAAACATGTATATGGAAATTTTGCCAAAATGGACCAACTTCAAGCCCTTCTGTTTCAATGATACAAGCTTCAAATGACAAAACCTCCAACATAAAATTTGTATATGTTTTCAAGAAATTAAATTTGGACTTAAATCTTGCATCATTTGGATTTTTGATGAGAAAGTTATGGGAATTTGAAGTTGGAGTTTTTCATATTTCAATGACTTTGGTCCAAAGTGACCTATAATGTTTTGTATTATCACATGTGTTTATTTTAGGATTATGAAATTTTATCCAAAATAACATTTGAAGTATACATCTTAAAATTTCCAATGCACTTAGTCTCATCTAAAAATCATAAAAAATGAAGGAGTTAGGTCATTGGGAAGTTGACCCAAAATTAGGGTTTCAGTCAAAATGACCTATAATGTTTTGAAATGAATGATGACCTTCCAAGTTTCCAATGGATTTTTGATAAACATTAATTTTGTTCATATGGTTCTTAAGAACATTGTTTCTCTTGGGGTCATCTTCATTTGACAAACACATCAAAAGTTAAGTCTCAATGAATTTCAAAATAGTCAGATGAATTGACTAATCAACTTCTCAAAGCCAAACTTCAAATCTTGATGAATGAATGAATGAGGACACCCACATAGGCTCATATATTCATAGGTTTAGGTTGCTTCATGAGCAAGGCACAGTCAATGCACAGTTGAATTAGGGTATCCTTGGGAAACAATCCTCAAGCCCTTTGGTTTATCTTGAAAAAATTTACAAATTGAGATACTTGGGGGGCATATATGATGATCGAGAGCTTTGGGAACCATTGCCATGCTTGCTTTCACTTCTCATCTAGCCACTTCAATGGGCATGGGGGCCTCCTAGAAGCCTTAGATCACATGACTGCTTAAGCTTCAAAACAAACAAAGTTAGTGACATATTTTTGTGCTTTTGGTTAGTAAACAAAATATGAAATCAATAATATATAATTCAAGCATGCTTGGTGGTCTCAAACCAACTCACACAAGTCCCAACCCAAGGGTAAGGAGCCAAGATGCTATGATCCTTGAGGCAAATGCAATGAGCAATGATATGATGCCATGAGGGATCTTAGGGTCAAAATTAGAGTCTTACAGTAGGGTTGTCTCCCATTTTTATGGTGTTGACCTGAAATTCCCACAGATTTGGATGTTCTATCCTCAGCAGATCTCCTCTTTTCCCAGCTAGGGTTGAGCCCTTGGGATGTTGATCTCTCTGTTCTCCGGCTTTTGTCTCCATATATTTTGTGGATTGATCGAGGATTGTACCGGTGGTTTAATTTCTTTGTGACACCTCTTGTATCCTTTTTGATCATTTTGTCAGCATAATCATCATATATACATATACATATACATTCATATAATTTCATAATTTGCATATCCTGCATCATCCTATTTGATTTGTTTGAGGTTCTCAGTCTCTGTTATGGCGGTACTTTATCCCCATACCAAATCTGGTGTTTGTCCTCCTTCAATTGTAGAGCGTCATCCCCTTAAGCATAAAGACCTTAACATTTCTCTGTTTCCCCACTGAGTTTGTTTCCTCGTGGATGGTTGTTATTTTAGTTCCTCTCCAGTAGATTTTCTGGATGGAATTACCTCCCCTTGAGTTATGTCCTCATCGGGTTGAGTCTTGATTGACCGTTTTATTTCTAACTCTTACCTAGATAGATGTTTTGGTCCCCTAAGAGTCTATTACCCAGTAACTGGTAATATTCTTCTTAGTTTGCAGTTTGTTACTTCTTGCCCAATACCCGGAAAAAGTACCCTTTTTCTCCCCGGTGGAGTCCGCTGAAAGTATATCCTTGATATGTTCATCTTAACCAGGTGACAGATATCTTTCCTTCCCCCGCAGAAGTCTATCCTTGACATGATCATCTTAACCGGTGACGGATATTCTCTTCCTTGGTATTCTACCCAGTAAAAAGGTAGTTGTAATCCCTATTTTGTTCCTCAGAGAGTTAATCCTTGATATGTTCATCTTAATCGATGACAGGTTTTCTTCTCCTTGCGGTCTTCTACCCAGTAACCGATAGTTGTAAATCCTATTTTGTTCCCCTGAGCGGAGTCTATCCTTGATATGTTCATCCTAACCGGTGACGGATTTTCTCTTCTTTGGTATTCTATCCAGTAACTGATAGACGTAATCCCTATTTTTGCTCCCCTTTTTAGAGACTATCCTTGATATGTTCATCCTAACCGGTGACGGATTTTCTCTTCTTTGGTCTTCTACCCAGTAACTGGTAGTTGTAAATTCTATTTTTCCGCATTTGTCCCTAGCAAGGCTATTCTTACCCAGTAACTGGTAATGAATACTCCCTCCTGGCGGTTCCCAGCGAGTCATCCTTGATATGCTCATCCTAACCGATGACGGATGTTCTCTCTGTCAGACTTTTATTATCTCTTTACCCAGTAACCGGTAGTAGATAATAGATTTCTGCTCCTCCTGTGTTAAAGTTTATTTCTCCCCAATTGAGTTAAGTGCGCATTTCCTTAGTGAAATCGTTTTTCCCCTGCACGAGGCGAGTATCTTCAGTTTTATCCTGAATTATTTGTATCCACTGCAGATGTTGTTGTTTCCCCGGCTGAGTCTTTCCGTTTTGTATGGAATCCCTCGAGTTCCCCCCCCCCCAGTAGTTTTAAGTCGTAGTCTGGCCTACGCATAACTCCTTTTCCCCCAGAGTCTATGTCTCCCCAACGAGTTTTTCCTTACGGAATGCATTATGCTCCTGTGGATTTTCGGTCTCTCTGATTTCTTTTTCCTTTGTGGCAATATCTCCCCACAGAGCATTAACTTTTGCATTCACTCATATGCATCATGAGGTCTCTTAGGGACCAAAATTTGTTTCTATATGTTGTTATTTAAGCCCATTCTACTGAGTCGAGCCGAAGATTTTAACCTTCACCTCCTCCGTTAGAATGTCCTTAAATAAGGGCAGCTGTAAGACCCCAATCTTGACCCTAAGATCCCTCATGCAATTCCATCATAAGCACTAACATTGGGATCGTATCTTGGCATCCCCCTTACCCCTCTTTCATTGGGTTTGTTTTGGGAGAGATCACCAAGCACTTTTTGATTATTGTTAGATACCCAAAAGTGCTTATTTGAGCTATCAAATATGGGCATCTTTCACTCCATTTCCTTACTAAAGTGTTCGAAACCACCTTTGTTTAGATGAATTGCAATACAATGATAAACGATCTTGGTACCTTTGATTTGTGTGTTATTGTACAGGAATTAGGCATGAAATAATAGAAAATGAAGGCACAAGAAAGTTGGCAAAGGGACCAAAAAAAGGATGCATTCATCAGCTTGCTCGCTAGGCGAGGGCTGTGGCGAAGAGCTCGCTAGGCGAGCACCCAGCGAACAGCTCCAGTATTTTACAGTAGCAAACATCAACAAACTCGCTAGGCGAGCAGCCAGCGAAGGTGGTAGCGAATACGTCCAGACTTAGTCAAAAGCGCAGCCAGCACTCACTCGCTAGGCGAGCCATTAGCGAGCTCCCAGCAAGCAATTCCAGTAGCAAAACCTCCTAAGATCGCTTGAGCAAAGGTTGAAGCGTGGGCTTCACCTAGCGAAGGTTTTGTTCGCCTAGCGAACATGCAAATCTGGCAAAGGATATTTCTTTGGGCGCAGGTGCCTCGGGTGCCTCATTTTGGGGCTCGCTAGGCGAGCCATTCTACTCGCCTAGCGAGCATGACAGCTCAGTAGCAGCACTATAAGTAGCAGGGGCTACTTTTTGGAGCCATACCTTACACTTCCATACTTTTGTACTTTTGAGATATTTTTCCAGCATTGCTCTAGAGATACTTTGTGACCTAGAAATCATTTCGCTTCATCTCTTAACAATCTTTCACAAAAAGAAGGTGGATTCCCATCCAATCTCGATTATTCGACTCGGATGTTGATCAACCTTCTTCCGAAACTTGTTGACCAAGCTACCATGAAAATGAGTAGCTAAGTTCTTCATTTTGTCAAGGTTAGATGTAGATGGTCATAAGCTTTGTGTGTATATGAGATGATCTTCATTTGTAAACTCTTTAATGATGAATATATGGTGAAAACTTTATTTTATTGAAAACTCTTTGTGTGTTGTTTATGATCGAGAGATGTTTACCAACTCTTTACCTAGGTTTTCATCCAATCTTGTTTGTTAGCTAGAGATAGTAATGAATGATTTTGTTCACCATAAGGTTGAACCAAAAAGTTGTCATTTTGATAGATTGTGTTAGAGATAAACAATGGATCAAAATGGGAAAACTCACAATGTGTGTTAGAGATAAACACATTGGGAGGACTTTGTGAAATAGTTTATCATCTAAAGGAGTTTATAAGTTTGTTGATCGAACATATACATGCAAAGTGATCGTCGAACCCTAACTTTGGCAATATTTCTCAAATATTAAAACCAAATCTTTTACCGCATTTTCTCACACTTTTATGCAAGATACCGTGACTAAAACCAAAACCCCCTTGTTACTACGAGTTAAGAATTGAAACAATTGTCGAACGGCGGCGATATCTCACAATCCCTGTGGAGACGATAACAAAAACCCGACACTTAAAAAGACAACCAACAAAATGAAATGGCAAGTTTTACCAAACACCAATTGAAAAGGAGTGAGCCCAATTGGAGCTTTAAAGGCGGTACGGTATGCCCATAACGCTTCATCCAATTTTTGTGACCACTCTTTTTTCGAATTTGACACTGTTTTTTCGAGAATTCTCTTAATCTCACGATTAGAGACCTCGGCTTGACCATTAGCCTGTGGGTGATACGGAGTTGCCACTCTGTGTGATACACCGTAATGTTTTAAAATGCTTTCCAACGGTGCATTACAAAAGTGTGACCCTCCGTCACTTATCAACACTCGGGGGGTTCCGAAACGGGAAAATATGTTTTTCTTCAAAAAAATTATTACCGTTTTCGCATCCGCCCGAGGTGAGGCAATCGCCTCAACCCACTTAGAAACGTAATCAACTGCGACAAGCATATACTCGTTACCATAAGAGGGTGGGAATGGTCCTACAAAATCGATGCCCCAACAATCAAATACTTCGACCTCTTGGATGTTTTGGAGAGGCATCTCGTCTCTCTTACCAATCCCACCGCTTCTCTGGCAACTATCACAACTTTGCGCATGGGTATGTGCGTCTTTGAAAATAGTGGGCCAATAAAATCCTGATTGAAGGATTTTAGTGGCCGTTCTCACCCCATTATAGTGTCCGCTGTAAGGCGAGTTGTGACAATGCCAAAGGATGCTCTGCGCTTCATCGCCAGTAACGCATCTCCTTAAAAGGTTATCATTACCCAACTTAAACAAGTATGGGTCATCCCATACGTAATACTTGGCATCCGAAAGAAACTTCCTTTTTTGGTTCAAAGTTAGGTCGGGAGGCACATAACCACTAGCCTTGTGGTTCGCAAAGTCTGTAAACCACGGCCTAACTTGAATTTTGAAAAGTTTTTCATTAGGAAACTCTTCCCGGATTTCCTTCTCTGAAGCGGTAACCTCCACATTAACTAAGCGAGATAAATGATCCGCCACCAAATTTTCCGATCATTTCTTGTCTTTGATTTCAACATCAAATTCTTACAACAAGAGGATCCAACGGATGAGCCTTTGCTTCGAATCCGGTTTGGTGAGCAAATATTTAATCACCGAGTGGTCGGTATACACTACGACTTTAGACCCTATAAGATAAGACCTAAACTTTTCAAGCGCATACGCTATCGCAAGTAATTCTTTTTCAGTGGTGGCATAGTTAATTTGAGCCTCATTAAGAACTTTACTTGCGTAAAGTACCGCATGAAAATTTTTCTCTTTTCTTTGGCCTAATACCGCTCCGATTGCATAGTCGCTCGCATCACACATTAGCTCAAAATTTAAATTCCAATTTGGAGCGACTATAATTGGAGCGGTAACCAATTTTTCTTTCAAAGTCTCAAAAGCTTGCAAACATTCATCGGTTAAGAGAAATACCTGGTCCTTAGCTAGAAAATTACTCAAAGGCTTAGCTACCTTTGAGAAGTCTTTGATAAAGCGCCGATAGAACCCGGTGTGCCCCAAAAAGCTTCGGATTCCCTTCACATTCACCGGAGGAGGTAACTTTTCAATCACTTCAACCTTAGCACGATCAACTTCAAGCCCTCTTGAAGAGACTTTATGGCCAAGCACTATCCCCTCGGTCACCATGAAGTGGCACTTCTCCCAATTGAGCACAAGATTGGTCTTCACACATCTCTCAAGCACCGTTTTCAAGTTTGCCAAGCATAAACTAAAGGAACCACCAAATACCGAGAAGTCATCCATGAAGACTTCCATTGTTTTCTCAATAAGGTCGGCAAAAATGGCTTGCACACATCTTTGGAAAGTCGTCGGTGCATTGCACAACCCAAAGGGCATTTTTCGGTATGCGAAAACTCCAAACGGACATGTGAAAGTCGTCTTTTCATGATCGGCCGGGTCAACCGCAATTTGGTTATACCCGGAATAGCCATCCAAGAAACAATAGTATTGTTGCCCCGAGAGTCTTTTGAGCATTTGATCCATGAACGGGAGTGGAAAATGATATTTTCGAGTTGCGGTATTCAACCGCCTATAATCAATACACATTCGCCACCCCGTTGCAACTTTAGTAGGGATCAACTCATCCTTGTCATTTCGGATCACGGTAATTCCACCTTTCTTCGGAACCACATGCACAGGACTAACCCATGGACTATCCGAAATCGGGTAAATCATTCTCGCATCCAACAACTTGACAACTTCCTTTTTAACAACCTCCTTCATAGTAGGATTTAAGCGGCGTTGTGGTTGAGCTACCGGCTTAAAATCCTCTTCCATTAAGATCTTGTGCATGCAATAGGAAGGACTAATTCCTTTGAGATCGGAAAGAGTCCAACCCATGGCTTCTTGATTTTTTTTCAGCATATTGATCAAACGGACTTCTTCATCATTTGACAAAAGGTTGCTTATGATGACCGGCTTTGCTTCGGTCTCATCTAGGAATACATACTTCAAAGTAGAAGGTAACATTTTCAATTCAATAGGCGCTTTTTCGTCATTAACCTCCTTCTTCAAGTCTTCCTCCTCAACTTCCCACGGTTGTAGTTCGTTTACACTATCAAGTTCCCTTAAGCATTCATCAAGACCTTGCTCTTCTTCAACTGTGAAAACTTCAAATGAGTCATCAAGAGCTAACTCCATAGGAGATATCTCATGAATATGCTTAGAAACCTCCAAAATTGCCTCTTCGATCACATCGATGCGAAAGCTATCACTTCTATCTTTTGAATGCTTCATTACTTCGAATAGATTGAAAGTAACTTCTTCATTTTGGACTCTCACCTTCATCAAACCGTCGTCAACGTCTATCATCATGCGCGCGGTTTTCATGAAAGGTCGGCCCAGAATGAGCGGAGCATCATCATCCTCTTCCATATCAATAACAATAAAATCGACCGGGAAAAAGAATTTGTCGACTTTAACCAAAACATCTTGGGCTACGCCATGAGGATGGGTAGTCGACTTATCGGCCAATTGCAAAGTCATCCGGATGGACTTAATTTCAATGTTGCCAAGCCTCTTTACAATAGACAATGGTATAAGATTAATGCTTGACCCCAAATCAATTAGTCCTTTTCCGACATAGATATCACCAATTTTAACCGGCAAAGTAACTCTTCCCGGATCAACCTCTTTTTTCGGAAGCGTCCTTTGAATGATTGCACTACAGCTCGCATCTAGGACAATGGTCTCCGGTTCCGTATACCTCCGTTTTTTTGTAAGTATGTCTTTCATGAATTTGGCATACTTGGGCATTTGCTCCAATGCTTCGGCAAACGGAATGTTGATTTGCAGTTGTTTGAAAATATCCATGAACCGGGCGTATGCCGTTCATTCTCCCTTTTAGATGGAGCATGTGGATAAGGAAGGTTTTGGATTGGAGTAGCGCTCACTACCTCCTTTCCTTTAGCAACTCTAGAACTTCTCTCTCTTTTCTTTGTCACTTTCTCCACCATTACTTCATCACTCTTATTTTTCTCAATTTCCACACTTTCTTTCTTTTCAACTTCATCATTCTTTTTGTTCTTTTCAACTTCTTCCTCACTCCACTCCCCCACTTCACCATCAATATTATCCTCCAATATTTCCTCCTCATTTTTTTTCTTTTCCTCTCTTTGTTCACTCTCATCTCTTTTTTTATTCTCACTAATCAACTCCCTTCCACTTCTCGTCGTGATCGCTTTACAATGCTCTTTAGGATTTGTTTGCGTGTTCGCCGAAAAAGATGGACCGGGTTGTTGTTCCGCTAGTTGCTTAGCAAGTTGTCCAACTTGAGTCTCGAGATTTTTGATTGCCGCATCGTTGCTCTTTTGATTAGCCATTGACATTTGCATAAATTGTGTCAATGTCTCTTCTAACTTTGAAGTTACGACCGGCGGTTGTTGAGGTTGATAAGGATTTTGGGGAGGGTTTTGACGGCTAGAAGAACCACCCCTATAACCTTGGTTATGGTAATAGTTACTCCTAGGTTGGAACCCTTGACTCCCTTGGAAGTGTTGTTGTTGATTTTGAGGATGTGGTTGATAAGGTTGTTGTTGTTGTTGTCTCGGTTGGTAGTCTTGTTGGTTCGCCATGTAGTTTACTTCTTCGAACCCGGGAGGTGGACAAAATCCGGTGTCATGCTCACCTTTGCAAAGCTCACAACAAGCTATTTGTTTAGCTTTTGAAGGTTCTCTCAACTCTTTTATTTGCTGCGTTAAGAGTTCCACTTATTGTGAAATGAGTTTGTTTTGGGCAAGAATGGCATCGTTCGTCCCAAGTTCAAGCACTCCCGGCTTCTTCAAAGAGTTGCCTCTACTTTGACTTTGGAGATCATTTAGAGCCATTCGATTTATGATGTCTGTAGCTTCTTCGGCGTTTTTAGACAATAAAGAACCACCCGAGGTAGCATCCAACAAAGTCTTGCAATTTGGTTGAAGTCCATTTTTGAAAATATGGATTTGAGTCAATTCATCAAAACCATGCCCTTTACATTTCCGAAGCATGGATTTGAATCTTTCCCACGCCTCATTTAATGATTCATTGGTTCCTTGTGAAAACACTGAGATGGCCGTCTTGGATTCCATGAACCGGTTGTGGGAGAAAAATCTTTCGATGAACTTCTCTTCCAACACGTTCCAATCTGTCATGACGGCAGGTGTTTGATCTAAGTACCAATCTTTTGCTTTGTCGAGCAAAGCGTGGGGAAATAATCTTTTGAACAATGGTAGCTCTTGAGCTTGATCAACTCCGGCCGCCAATGCTATCTCGTAAAATTTGGTGAGAAAAGCAAAGGGATCTTCATGGTCCATTCCGGTGAATGGACTTCCATATAGTAAATTAAGAGTTCCCGTCTTCATCTCGGCTTGCCATCCTGTGTGGTTGGCAAACTGAGCAGTATTCCTTGGACTGTTTACACATGGAGTGGAAATAGGCGGTGGTTGTGGTGGTTCCATGATAGGTATGAACGGTGGTGGATGTGTGGTAGAAGAACTTTCTCCTTGTTCTTGTCGTTGTCTAGCTTATTGCCTCCTTCGTCTCGTTCTGCTATTCAGCCTCCTTGCGGTTCTTTCGATCTCGGGATCAAAAAGAAGTTCGTCCACAGGGATCTGCCCTCGTATAAAACGAAAGCTGCACACTAAACCAAACAAATTACAAGCACAAGTCAAAAATTCGAAAGCTAAAAATTAAGCAACTATTGCGATGCTCGCAATATCAATTCACAATCCCCGGCAACGGCGCCATTTTGTTGGTTGAATTGGAGCACAAAGCCTTGTCGGCTCTGAAATTTTTAAATTTTGAAAAGGATTTGGCCGGTGAGAAAAGGAAGGTGCAACTGCTCGAGTTGGAAGAGATGCGCAATGCCGCATATCACTCAAGTTGGTTGTACAAAGAGAAGGTAAAAAAATATCATGACAAAAAGCTTCGAAAGAAAGAATTTGTGCCCGGACAGTTGGTCCTATTGTTCAATTCCAGGTTGAAGTTATTCCCCGGAAAGTTGAAGTCAAAATGGTCCAGGCCATTTCGAGTCAAAGAAATTAAGGAGTACGGAGCTATTGTCATTGAGGACATGGAAAAGAAGGAGAGTTGGACCGTTAATGGCCAACGTTTGAAGGTTTATCTCGGCGGTCATGTGGATCGCGAGAGCTGTGCTATTTCTTTGGATGCTCCTCTGTGAGCATCGAACCGTCGAGCTTATCCAACGTTAAACAAGCGCTTGTTGGGAGGCACCCCAACATTGTAAGTATTTACAGTTTTTCTGTGGTGTCGCATTGGGATTCCAATTGTTAAACCTTGTTGAATGTACCAGGAATGCTATTTTGAAAAAAGCAAATGCTCTCATGCTCGCTAGATGCTCGCTAGGCGAAGCAGTAGCGAGAGGATTCGCTAGATGCTCGCTAGGCGAAGCAGTAGCGAGCGGATTCGCTAGCTGCTCGCTAGGCGAAGCAGCAGCGAGCGCTGCGTGGCAGAATCATTTAATTCTCAGCAGGCCACTCTTTTGGGCCCAAGTACCATTTTTCTTTTTATAACTCTGAACTCCAGAACTCACACACACTCTCTCACTTTGCATCTCACTCACAACCCCACCTATTACATTGCAACCATCATTGTGCATTCTAACTTCTACAAATCTCAAACCAGGTTTGCCCCTTCTCATTACTTTATGCTTTCACATTGTAAATTTCTGAAGTATATGTCATTTAGGGTGAATTTAGGGGAATGAGTGCATTAGGTTTTGCATGTGGGTGTAGATTTGCATGTACCTTAGAATGATGCCTTTCATGATAAATCATTTTGTTCTGAAATAGATACCATGAGACCTTGGGTTTTTCTGAATTTTCAGTGTAAACATTGCAGAACCCAAAAACCCGTAAGATTCGCTAGCAACTCGCTAGGCGAATCAGTGGCGAGCATTCGCTGCCACTTCGCTAGGCGAACCTGTAGCGAAGCTTCGCTAGGTTCTCGCTAGGTGAAGCAGCAGCGACCATGACAGTAGTTGGAATTCTGTTTTGCTTTCTAATCTGTTTTGTGTTTGTGTTGTTTCCTCTCTATGTCTTTGCAGATGGAATCCAGGTTCGGCGCTTCGAAAAAGAGAAAGGGCGGGAACACTTCCCGTCCCGTGCCCATACAATTCGACACCGACAAAGTTGTCGGGCCAAAGCAAGCAGCTAGATATGTTGCTTTGGAAAAGCGAAAGATTTTGCCGGAAAAGAGATTTATAATCAACCCTGAAGGCACGTACCGTACATTCGCCGGGTTGATTAACAGCAAAAAGTGGTACCGGTTGATATCTCCCTTGGAGCATTATGACATCGCAACAGTGCGTGAGTTCTACGCGAACGCACTGCCGAACGACGACGAGCCATTCACATGGACGTCTAGAGTGTTCGGCCGTCCTGTTGCGTTCGATCGGGATGCAATTAACCGTGTCCTGGGTGAACCGCTCCATCTGGGAGCCAATGATAGAGACACTTACCATAGAGATTTAAGGCTTCACCAGGATACCGATTCAATTTCTGCTGCCCTGCTTTTGGAAGGGAAATCAGTTGAGCTGAACCCATCTGGGGTTCCGATGAGATACCATATGGAGGACATGATTCCCTTGGCTCAACTGATCCTTTTGTTGGTTCTTACAAACATTAAACCCAAGTCTCACACTTCTAGCGTGCTGATCCCAGTGGCACACTTGGTTCACTGCATCCTCACGAATATCCAGATTGATGTGGCGAGGATTATTGCTTTGGAGTTGAAGTCCGTGATTGAAAGCGGGCTAAAGTCGGGGGCACGAGTGAATTTTCCCCTTGCTTTCCCGTGTCTAATCATGGCTTTGTGCCAACAAACGAGGGTGAGGCTACCCTCCAAGGGTCAAGTAAGGATCCCGCCGGCCATTGATGACAGATACGTGGCCAAGTACTACAAACCGAAGAAGTTAAGAAGTAGTTCAGCTGCTGAGGTTACCGAGGCTTCTGATGGTCCTGGTACTTTTACTCTAGAATCCGATCCTTTCCAGCAGGTTGTCTGCAACTACAACTGGGATTGGGTGGCGGCAACTCAGCGCGCCATGCTCGATATGCACGATTCTATGCAGCTGTTACAGTTGCAGATGCGCGACCCCTCCGGTGAGCATTCTATGATGACACATGAGCAGTTTCTGCAGCACGCTAGCTGGCCTGTGGACAGGCCTGTGTTTGGAGAGGGGGCGGGTGTTGGTGCTTCTTCTGGTGCTGCTGATGATGATGATGCTACCGGTTCTGAAGCCGGTAGTGATGAGGGTTATGAGTCCTTGGAGGGCTAAGTTTATTTTATTTTTCACATTATGTTTTATTTCTATTGTATTTTCAGATTTGTGTATTTTGATTTTGGTTATGTACTTTTGGGGTGTTTTGTCCCCCATGCACAATTTTAAATTTTGAAGTAATGTTATTATTTATGTTTTAAATTTCTTTTGTTTTAATAAATTTTTGGTTGGTTGAGTGTAAAACCTTCTAGATTGGTTGCTCCTCAAAGAAGTATCCAATGAAGGTGCATCCGAGCTTGGATGGCAATGATAAAAATAAACAAGTGAATAATGCTAAGGTACATGGTTTCCTCCGGCTAGAATTTTAGAATGCATTAAGAACTTTACTCTTTTTTGTAATTGAATATTGTCTTTTTGCAACATAATTGAATGAATGTTTCATCTAGGACTTAAAACCACAAATTGTGAGGAAACCTCCATTGTACACTTAAATGCTGGATTCTAATAAGCTTTGTTGATTCATTTGATTCATGCTTTGTCTTTTATTATTGTGAATATGTGGAAGCAATTAGAAATGATCAAGGGACTTGTTTTCTATCGAGCACAACCAGTTCCAAATACAACTTACCTATGAGCAGAGAGAGTATTCGTTAATCCCTTTGAGCTTAAACAGTTGAATCTCAGCTTGAAATAAAGCGAGATTTCAAAAATCTTTTTTTTTTCTTGAAACCCGGAAAATTTTGATAATTGTTCTTTTGCCGTAAAAAGTCAAGAGCATTCACTTAGGGTGAGTAAGAAATAAGTTGGGGAGAACGAAAATGAGAATCGGTAAGTGCCACAACTCTTGAAAAACCGAGCAAGCATAAATATATATATATATATATATATATATATATATATATATATATATATATATATATATATATATATATATATATATATATATATATATATATATATATATATATATATATATATATATATATATATATATATATAATATAGAAAAGAGAAACATTTGTTTTGTAAATATGATGTGAAAGAAAAGAAAAAATAGAGAAAATGAAAATGAATGCTTGCTTGGAAGAAAAATAGTGAAAAACAAAAATTGAGTTGTGAAATAAGAGTTGTGAAGGTTTCAAATGAGAAACAAATGGAACGAAGTTGAGATGTGTGAATAATGTACAGTGAATGTCTCTTTTGCATCGGCAATTTCGTTTTCAATGGCCTTAGAAATGACCCTTGTTTGTTAACCTAACCAAGCTTCAACCGAAAAGTCCTTAGTGATCTTCGTGCTTCCACATTACCATTTATAATTGTTAGACATTGTATGAATTGAATTGATTTCTTCATTGTTTGTTGGAGAGTGAGATTATTCCCGCGATTGCAAACGCGTAATTTCTTCAATCCTTATTCGAAGAGGAGAGATAGGGTGATTCATTCAAGATAATATTGTTGTGGATAGATACATATTTTGCATTTCTATTAAGTTTAGTTCTTGTGTATTATGCTATTCTAACCGTTGGAAATTTGTATCTGCTGATTCGCTTGTCTTTGAGCCGTTTTATCCGACTTCGGAGAAACCTTTTTCTTAAAGCAAATCCTCTTGTCCTTCAAGAGGCATACTTTGCTTGAGGACAAGCAAGAATCTAGTTGGGGAGAGTTGTTAGATACCCAAAAGTGCTTATTTGAGCTATCAAATATGGGCATCTTTCACTCCATTTCCTTGCTAAAGTGTTCGAAACCACATTTGTTTTAGATGAATTGCAATACAATGATAAACGATCTTGGTACCTTTGATTTGTGTGTTATTGTGTAGGAATTAGGCATGAAATAATAGAAAATGAAGGCACAAGAAAGTTGGCAAAGGGACCAAAAAAAGGATGCATTCATCAGCTTGCTCGCTAGGCGAGGGTTGTGGCGAAGAGCTCGCTAGGCGAGCACCCAGCGAACAGCTCCAGTATTTTACAGTAGCAAACATCAACAAACTCGCTAGGCGAGCAGCCAGCGAAGGTGGTAGCGAATACGTCCAGACTTGGTCAAAAGCGCAGCCAGCACTCACTCGCTAGGCGAGCCATTAGCGAGCTCCCAGCAAGCAATTCCAGTAGCAAAACCTCCTAATCTCGCTGGAGCGAAGGTTGAAGCGTGGGCTTCGCCTAGCGAAGGTTTTGTTCGCCTAGCGAACATGCAAATCTGGAAAAGGATATTTCTTTGGGCGCAGGTGCCTCATGTGCCTCATTTTGGGGCTCGCTAGGCGAGCCATTCTGCTCGCCTAGCGAGCATGACAGCTCAGTAGCAGCACTATAAGTAGCAGGGGCTACTTTTTGGAGCCATACCTTACACTTCCATACTTTTGTACTTTTGAGATATTTTTCCAGCATTGCTCTAGAGATACTTTGTGACCTAGAAATCATTTCTCTTCATCTCTTAAAAATCTTTCACAAAAAGAAGGTGGATTCCCATCCAATCTCGATTATTCGACTCGGATGTTGATCAACCTTCTTCCGAAACTTGTTGACCAAGCTACCATGAAAATGAGTAGCTAAGTTCTTCATTTTGTCAAGGTTAGATGTAGATGGTCATAAGCTTTGTGTGTATATGAGATGATCTTCATTTGTAAACTCTTTAATGATGAATATATGGTGAAAATTTTGTTTTATTGAAAACTCTTTGTGTTGGTTTATGATCGAGAGATGTTTACCAACTCTTTACCTAGGTTTTCATCCAATCTTGTTTATTAGCTAGAGATAGTAATGAATGATTTTGTTCACCATAAGGTTGAACCAAAAAGTTGTCATTTTGATAGATTGTGTTAGAGATAAACAATGGATCAAAATGGGAAAACTCACAATGTGTGTTAGAGATAAACACATTGGGAGGACTTTGTGAAATAGTTTATCATCTAAAGGAGTTTATAAGTTTTGTTGATCGAACATATACATGCAAAGTGATCGTCGAACCCTAACTTTGGAAATATTTCTCAAATATTAAAACCAAATCTTTTACCGCATTTTCTCACACTTTTATGCAAGATACCGTGACTAAAACCAAAATCCCCTTGTTACTACGAGTTAAGAATTGAAACAACTGTCGAACGACGGCGATATCTCACAATCCCTGTGGAGACGATAACAAAAACCCGACACTTAAAAAGACAACCAACAATTATATCATACTTGTATTTTATCATTTCAATAACCAAAATACCAAAAATATGTCTTTGTATTTGTCTAACTCTTTTGTAGGAAGGGCATGATCTCATTGATTCATCAAGTTCACATCTAGGGTTTGAGACCCTCATGAACAAAGAGAACAACCAAGAATTGATTCAATAATGGTAATGAACATCATATATAAGTCCTAGTGATCTCTACATTTTATATTGATCAAGTTTCTTCAAGAGTTGGAGGGTGATTTGCCTTGGAAACCCTAGTTTGACTGGGTATCTTGAGTAAATTCTCCAACAAGATATCTCACCAATTGATCAAATTTATCAAGGTACACTTAAACATTCATCATCTTATGCATATATGATCTACCATGAGCCAAGAAAGTCAAGAGAATTGGACATTAGCAAGTTGGTTGATGGTGGTTGGCCAGATGAATTCATCTAATCAAAACTGGGCCTCCCTAGACCCTATCTCCTACAATTTTCACCATATGAAAATTATTCCAAGAGAAAACGTACTCTAAATTACATTATAAACACCTTTCATGTTGAGACCTAGAGCTAGTTTTGCTTGGAAAATCATTTTCTATGTTGACACATTATAGGTCATTTTGTCTAAACCCTAATTTGAAAGTCAACTTCCCAAGGCCATAACTTGCTCAATTTTTATGAGATGAAATATTTCCAAGTTGAACAATAAAATTCAATGTGTATAATTCAAATTTTATGTTTGGAGTAGGAGCTAATTAAACGTTTTTGAGCATGTGATATGAGGCTACATTATAGGCCACTTTTGACCTATACCATTGATCAAGTGATTTTTCCAAACTTCAAAAATGCATAACTCTATCATTTAAAATCTAAATGACATGAAATTGGTGACCATTTTTAAGGTCTTTTATAGGGCTACAACTTTGATAAAGACACTTTTCTCATTTGAAGCTCCTATGAAAAGTTAAGCAAGGTGGAATATTGACACATATGGCTTGACACTTAGAAAAAATTTGATATGTCAAAAATTTCCAAACTTCCACCTCAAATTTCTCCAAGTTCCAAGCTCCGAATGAAAAATTGTTGAACATGAAAGTTGTTCCTCTTGATCTCACCTTTCCAAAGAGCTCAAATTCATTCATTTTGGATGAGAAATGCATAGGATGCGCATGGCTTAAACAGAGTGACATCACTTGGCATAGATCAAACTTCAAGCATCAATGTGCATTTGCCTTGCAATCCAAGCTTACTTCAGTGCATATGATCTTCAATTATGGACCTCTAGCAACCATTTCATGGGCCCATGGGCGCCCATGCACACTTACATCACCATTTGCCAAAATTGGAAAGTGAAAGAGAGTGTACAATTATCAACCAATTCAGCTATAAATAGAGCTTCAATTGCTCAGAAATGAATACACAATCGCGCTAGCTTTAATCCCCCATTGCAAACCCTCAATCCTCAAAGGATAAGCCTGATATATTCTCTTGAATTTGAGCTTGAATCTCCACTGTTTTGGAACTCAATTCTCTAGGAATCCATTGCTTCTTAACCTTTTCATTCTCTTCCTGCAAGCAAGTGGAGTGAGTCCAAGCACAAGCAAGATCAAGATTCATCGAATTCAGACCTCCATTGAAGGTATTTTTCAGAAATTTTAAACTCTTCGATTCTCTCAAATTCTTGCTCAATTATATTGATTCTTTGGTTGTCTGAAGTCCTACCAATGTAGGCAAGAAGATTGAGTTGCTTTGAGGTCAAATCGAAGCAACTCAGTTCATGTGCCTCAAATTTAAACTCCACATATCTCTCAATATATTTGGAGTTGGAGTGAATGGAGGTCAGATTCGAGCTCAGTGCCATTTTTTCTTTAAGATCATGTCCTTGTTTTTCATTATGGTGATGGTTCATGGTGGACCAGTCCGGTGAGGTCCACCGGAGAAGATGACCGGAGCTCTGGCTCCGGCGATGACTTGACCAGCCTCTGAACCACATGATCCTTCTCTCACATTTTAATCCTGAGCGTTGGTGTTGATTACCACATTTGTCACGCGCTGACTAAGGTCCATGGTAGATAGCGCGCTTTGGACCATCTGATCTGCCACCTCAATTAATGAGGGAGATCTGATGGTCCACGTAATTTAGACTTTTCTGAATTTTATTTTAATTGTATTTTCTTCAATAATTCATATTAAATCAAATATTGATCCAAAAAATATGAAACTTTCACCCAAAAAATTCAAATATTTTTCTCTTTCATATTTTGAATTAAAATTATTTTTTGGATCATTATTAATATTTTTTTAGGAATTAATTGATTTTGCATTTGTTTTTAATTGTTTAAAAATATTTTTAAATGTCCAAAAATTATGAAATTTTTTCTCCAAGGTCCTTTGACCTTGTTTGACCTATGATAAATCTCATGGCCATTTCTTTGGTGTTTTGATGAGATTTTAGGAATTGGACAAAACAAATTTTAATTTAAATGCACTATTTTATTTTATTTTTAATTGAATAAATGCCAATTAAATTTTGTTGACCATTTGTATTGACTTAATTGAGTTTGCTTGTTTGTTGTTGGGCCTTGGTCAAGGTTGATTTGACTTTGTCAAGTTAATATCATTGGATTTAGGGGATTGATGAAATGTACATTCCATCTCCCAAAATAAATGAATGATATTAATTTAATAAAAGTCCTCCTTTGACCAATTTGTGGTCTCATTCATCCCCTTCCCACTTCATCTTATTCCTCTTCTTAATTCATTCATTTCATTTGGCCTATGACATCTCAAAGTCTTAATGCTAGTTGATTGAAAAATTGACATGAGTATGGATGAGATTAGGCCACACCTTTTGCATATTCTTTTTTGTGTGTGGTATGTTTCATGAGCATAGTCCATTATATTATGTCTCTAACATACATTAACACCAAAATTCTATTGCCCGACCTCAAACAGTTGTGACTTCTACATAAGTCCAATTACGATTGCTTAACATAGCGCTAAATTTGTGATACAAAAGGCATAAGTATTCTAGTTAGTGAGATTGTAAGTCTCCCATCTTTCATGGTATTGTGTGGAAACTTGGCCTTCTTTCCTTCCTTTGGAAGATGTTTTGGTTCAAGGATTCATGCTTGTGATAAGTGGGTTGAGTGTTCTCCAAAGAATGTCTTGAAAAGCAAAAGCAAAACAAAACTAACCTCTAACCTACTAACTATTGACTTTTAATTTCAAGCTTTTACTTTGATGCAATTTACTTTTTGCACTTTACTTCATTTGCCATTATACATATCATTCTAATTGTTTATATTAATGCAATTTTCACTTTGTCCATTTGGACCATATTGTGTGATATATTTTGTTGGTATATACTTTGTTTTGTTTGTGTGGTCTTTGACCATTAATGTACATAATAATCATAAAAACCCTAAAAAAACTTTTGAGTGGACTGTTGGCTTGATCTTGGATAAATGGACTTAGAATCTAGACAACTTCTCTAAGCTAGAGGACTTGGCCAATGCCAATTTGTTGAAGAACCAAGTGCTTGCAATTTGAAATTCATCTGATACATCTTTGAAGATCTCTCTAAGATTCATCTACAACATGATCATTGTGAAGTTGTTATTTTGAACCTGTGACTTGTGGAATTCATTTGTTACATGGGCAACTTATGAATAAGATCATGGAATGGATAAGCTTGGATGAGGTCATATTTATTTGATGCCTTGCTCTTCAAGATAATATAATTATGCATTTGTGTGTTGCTTAATTCAAAAATTCCAAGGGAATTCTGGGTTTCTATTGACATACTTATCTATTGGATTGCTACCCATTTGGTCAGATCTTTTCAACTCTAATCTTTTAAAGTTTTGTACATAGGGTAGTCTCTTCATCTTCTCCCCATTTCTTTAATTTCAAAATCTCTCCCTCCATTTTCAAAATCTTCTTTGTGTGAACTATTTTTTGTTCTAAACTTTGACCACTTTTGCAAAAAGATAGAGACTTTGGCCTTATGCCATGGCATTTTCAAACTTCTTTTCTTAAATCAAATTTGTAAATAAACTTAATCATACTTGACCTAAACTTTCAAAAAAAAGAAAAAAGAACTAACTCATTCAAATCATTTTAGGCCTTTGTGCCTTCCAAACTTAAATTTTGCTAAAAGCAATGCATCCATTTTGAAATTTGTATCACGAACTACGAGGTTTTGATCCCTCATTTTTATGTTGGTACGTAGGCACAAGACCGAAGGTCTTGTCAAACACAAAAATATAATTAATGAATTCTTTTCTCATCCCCCCATTCTATTTGTTTGTAAACATCACTTTGTACAAAATACATATGCACACAAAAAGGGCTCCCTAGGAGTACCTAGGACACTTTGGGTGCTAACACCTTCCCTCTATGTAACCAACCCCCTTACCTGTGATCTCTGACTTTTATTAGTTTTTATTTGAAAACTTCTTACTATTTGGGTTTTGTTCGTACTTTTTTCCTTTTCCCTTGGAAACAATAAAAGTGCGGTGGCGACTCTTGTTAATTGATCTCTAGCTTACCAATACCTTGATGATCATGAATTTCCCGCTGCACAATGTGCCCAAGAAACCCCATTCATTAAAGGTTGCAAGAATTGGATTCATCTGATACAAAGTCAACTAAGGCAAAGTCAATGTTTGAATTTTGACATTTTTGGTCAACCATGGACTTCTCAACACAAGGATCGTGAAAATATGTTTGGTGGATGCATTTGATCAATAGAAAACAAGAAATTGGAGGTTACATGCAAAAAGGGCAAGATTTGGTCTTGTAAATTTTTCTTTATCAAAAAAATACATGTTTAAGGAGCCAACTTTCCAAGTTCATAACTTCCAATCCAAGTAACCATTTTCTTTTCTCCAAATCTCAAATGAAATATCTCTTTCCATACTACAACTTAGTCCTTGATGATTGATTCCCAAAAAATGCAAGGATTTCAAGTTATGAAGCCATGAAGTTGGTACCGTAAAGTTGAAACACTTAGAAAAAATTTCAACCAAATTTGCCTTCAAAAAGTGACTTACTTGATCATCATTTTTCACCATGATACACATTGATTCAAGGAAAACTCCCAACATGAAAGTTGCAGAGGATGGTCTTAGATTTCCAAAAAGATCCAATAGTATGAAATTATCATATTTGAGCTAGGAGTTTCAAAGAGATGAAGTTAGCTCTCTAAATCTGAATTTTGGGTCATTTTCATTGCAAGTTCATCATGCAACCTTGAGCCAAAGCTACATAATCTTACTTTGCAGGCTATCTTGCTTCTAAATTTCACCTTAATCAGAAGATTACACAACCCCTTGGTGAATTACACAAGGGATTAAGCCATTAACCAAGTCTTGATGCCATATTTGGAAGGTTTTGCAAAAAGCTTCATATCCATTTTGATAAAGGCCAACTTTTCCAACCACTCTTGCATTGAGCTTCTAACTTGTTTATTCTGGTCGCACTTAACCTCTAAACTAAAAAGTAGTATCCTAAATCTCAATAAAAGTACATTTAAACTCCTCCTTTCACTCCACATTTTCATCATGATCCATTATGCATTTTTGTGCAAAATGAAACCAAGTCACCAAACTAGCATTCCAATTGAACCAAGATTGATTTATGCAAGTTACATGAACCATATGGAGCCTCTATAAATAGAGAGCCAAGCCTCATAACTCAACACACCAGAATTGGCACAAAAACTCCATTATAGCAAATTCTCCAAACCTCAAACTTCCAAATTTCATGGTGCTTGTGTTTTCTCCAAACCAACACTTCAAACAACTTCTAAATATTCATTAAAAGTTGTCCAAACACTTGAAAAACTTATGTAACATCCCTACCATCATCTTCCAAATCACATTTTCATAGCTTGCAACTTGATATGGAAAGGAAGAACCAAGCACTCTCAGCTCAAGCCAGGCATTCAAACACCTTCCTTGAGGTGTAAGGAAGTTATTCAAATCATAGAATCACATCTGGAACACCCCTATTTCAAAACACGACTTTCATTTTTTAGGTATGTATTCATTTCTGTAATTTATGATTTAAGGCACCATTTTGCATCATTTTTGTTACCATTTCACTTGCCAAGATGTGAGGAACAAATCTGCTATGATCATTAGTCTTAATTGGTGATGTTTGGAATTTTAAATTCAATTTTTAGGTTTCATATGCATTTTGTTTTATTTCTGGAGATTTATGAAAAATAAATGAAATTGGTTAATACCATTAGATTCCTTTCGAAATTCTAAGCAATTTTGGTCTTAACAACTTTTGATTTTGTTAAGAATTGAGAGAGTTAGAGTTTTGAGAAGTTGTGAAAATGGTGGAAATGGTGGACTACGGGATGAATGAAGAAGATGAAGTTTGGAGCCACTTTTAAATTTGAAAAGCGACTTTAATATATATTTTAATTGATGTAACTTGATACTTGAATTGGCATTATGCCCTAGTGGTAATACGTTGGTTTGTTAAGTCTTTTGCATGCGCAAGGTCTGGGGTTTGATTCCCCCTTGCCCTAGAATTTTGTTTCTTTTATTTTTTTACATATTTTGCATCCAACCTTAATATAGTATGTATCACACGCATCATTCTAGCATTACCTAGTGCGTGGCCTAGTTGCTAGTGTTTTAGCCTGCAACCATCAGGTCGAGGGTTCAAACTCCTTTGGCCACACTTTCTTTATTTTTTACCATTATTTTGTATGGTTTTCTTCACATCTTCATGCATTTATTTCTATATGTAAAATTAATTATTTTTTGAATGATTTTTTTATACGCTTGTTATTTATCCCCTCTATTTTATGAATTCACAAAAAAAAATCCCAAAAAAAATATTTATTTTGACCATTTTAATTAGGTAGAAAACTAGTGCAATTTATGTTGTTTTTAGGTATTTTAATGGATTTTCTTTTATTGTTTCCTTCTTCTAAGTGATCATAGATGTTTGTGTGACCAATGTATATTTGTTTAGGTCTTGTTTGATATTGGTAGTATTTTGTTTGCTTAAACATGATCATATTTTGGGCATTATACCATGATTAAATGGCTTTGTTTTAAAATATTAGTGATTCATTATTTAGATGAAACTTCGGGTTTTGTTTAGATGAATCTTTTGAAGCATCTTGATGCATGATTAGGGTTTCCACTTAAGCTTGTTCTTGTCATGAACTTTGATTCAAGTTTAATGTTTATTTTGTGAAGACTTATAATGTGATGCATGTTTGACCTAAATTAATTCATGTTGTGTTTACCATGTACCAATGAATGCCTTTGCCATGTCAAATATGATTTTGCCTTCACCATCAATATGTTGTGTCTTGTGATGTTATGTGAAACTTTGTCATGTATTGTTTATGTTTATCTCAATGTCTAAAGACCGTGATCAATATTGTCATCCATACCTCACTCACCTTGTGATTGCCATTGTATTTAGCCATAGTTTGTGCCTTGATGTTAATGCATTTTCAACCTTGTTATTGTTTATATCTAAGGGAAATGAATCATGACATTCTTGTCATTTTACATGTGTGTGTTCATATGCATCCTATACAACTTTGCTTCCCCTTAATCTAAAACTTCTAGATACAATCTTAGATTCCCCTCAATGTAAACCTTAGGATTATATGTATCTCTCTCTCCTTCTTATAACCACTTTGATAATAAACTTTGACTTAGATCATTGTTTTACCTTTTATTTCTTAATCAAATGCTTCAAAATACTTAAGCATATTTAAAGATATTTTCATAAGACCTAAAAAAAACACAAACTTAATTCAAACCCTTTTACCGCTTTGGCTTTTCCATGTTTAAAATATTTTCATAAAAGGATTAGACATGAGTCATCCCTGGTTGAGATTTAAATCTCTCACCCCATAACATTGTTGAGATTGATATTGATTTTTTTCCATTTGGAAGAGGTATGTGGCATACTTATTGATTCTATATCCAAGTGAGATCCCTTCTTTCAATTTAATGCAAAGATCTATCTTCCACATGTTTATGGCGGTTTAAAAGTGAGTTTTCTCCTTAAGATGACAATTTGTCTCTTTCTCATAAAATCAACCCCAACAAATCCCTTGTTACTTTTGAACCTGAACTACGAGGTTTTGATCATTCACGGGTACGTAGGCATAAGACTTAATGTCTTTCCAAATCATCAAACAATAAAAAGATGTTCTTTTTCTCATTTCCCCAATCAAATAGCAAACAATTTTAAACCAAACACATATATTTAAAAGGTTCTTGTAGAGTAATACAGATGATTAGGATGCTAATACCTTCCTTTTTCATAACACACACCCGCACCTTAAAATCCCCCTCCCCCTTTTTGCTTAGCTTAAGTTTAATCTTCTAGATTTTCATATACATATTGGGTTATTTTTTAATCTTTTCCCCTTCCCTTGGATAAATTAAAGTTCGGTGGTGATATTTTGATTTATGAGTCAAATCTAATCAATGGTTTGGTCTCTGATTCTTCACCACCATAGATGGACCTATTTCAATCAAGCTCATATTGATTCATCTGACACATGGTCATTGATGAATCAACTAGCATTTGAATATTTGAGAAGTCATTGGCCAATGAGGGATTGGGGAAGAAGGAGATGAAGATGAAGATATGGAGTGAAAAGGAGATCCCAAATTGATCAAGGGATGAACTTCATTTAATCAATATCATCCATTCATTTTAAGAGATGAAGTTCAAACTTCATCAACCCCCTAAATCCAATGGTATTGATCAAATAAATGTCCAATTCAACCAAGATTAAGGCCAAACAGAAGATGAGTCAACACAAAGTCAAAACAAAAGCTCAACAAAATATTAAATCAATTAAACAATTTAAATTCAAATTTTAAATGAATAAAAATACATTTTAAAAGGGGAAAACCCTCAAATCCCTTCAAATCACCAAATAAATGGTCAAGGGATTTATCATAGATCAAACAAGGTCAAAGGACCTTAGACTAATTTTTTTGGCATTTTTGAAAAGTCAGAAGTATTTAAAATCAATTAAAAACGCCAAAAATCATTAAATTCACTAAAAATATCAAATTCAATCCAAAAATTATTTTAATTCAGAAAATGGAAGAGGAAATTATTTATGAAATTTTGGTGAAAGTCCCATATTTTTTGGATTAATATTGAAATTATAATGAATTAAATGAGAAAAGGATAATTAAAAAATAAAATTGGAAAATCAATCAATCAGAAAAAATGAGGGCCATCAGATCTCCCTCATTAATTAAGGTGGCAGATTTGATGGCCACGCGCATCATGTCCACCAAACACCAAAGTTAGCGCGCATGCACAAGTGGTATTCAAGATCAATGCTTGAGATTATAACATGGCAACCAGATCATATGGCCTGGATTGAACCATCACATCACCGGAGCCCTAGCTCCAGTCATCTTCTCCAGCCATGTCACCGGATTGGTCAGGACCAAAGCATTACCAAAATTAATGGATCATATACATTTTTGAAGAGAAAATCATGAGGATCTCGAATCTGACCTCCAATTTCTCCAACTCTCGCTCTATAAGAAGATATGTCGAGTTAAAAAATGAGGTTCCATAACTGAGTTGCTTCGATTCAACCTCAAATCAACTCAATCTTATTGCCTATATTGGTAGGACTTTAGCCAAGCAAAAATCAAGCAAAAAGGTTGAGAAATGAGTGAGAATCGAAGAAGGAAAGTTTGAGAAATTTCACCTTCCGATGCTGAATTCTGAGCTAGATCTCGATGCAATTACACTTGGCATTGCTTCTTCTTACTTGCAGGAGATGATTGGAATGAAAAGGATGTGAACCCTTGGAGTTCTAGTTTACAAATAGAATTTGAACTCGAAGCTCGATTTCAAAGAAATCTCCAAGGTGTTCTTTTAATGGAGGCTATAGGATTGTTGATCAAAGCTTGCGCAAGGGTTCCCTTCAATTCTGAGGCAATGGAGCTTATTATATAGGCAATGTGATTTCCACACCTTCAAAATTTGAATCCAAAAATAGCAAGTGATGTGCATGGGTGCATGGGCATGCATTTAGACACAAATGATGATTGCAATAAGTCCAAATTCGTGCACAATTGATGTTGAGATCATAACATGGAGCCATGCAAAGGTGTGTGATAATTGAGTTCAAAAGTTGCCAAAATAAGTCATCCAAAGAAGCCATGCGTAAGTCCTTCAATATTTGTCCAAATGGAATGATCTTGAGCTCTTTGGAAAGCTAGCATGATGAGGAACAACTTTGATGTTGACACTTTTTCTATTTGAAGCTTGGAACTTGATGAATTATGACCTTGAAGTTGGAGGAATCAAACATACTTGAAAATTTTCTAAGTTAAAAGTCAAATGACCCATTTTTCCACCTTGAATAAATTTTCCTATAAGCTTAAAATGACTTTGGTTCCTTCTTCAAAGTTGCAGATATTTCAAATTTATTCAATTTGGTCACAAATTTGACACCATTTGGAGCTTTCATGATAGAGTTATGGATTTTAAAAGTTGAGGAAAAATATTTGTTCAATGATAAAGACCCAAATGGACCTATAATGTTTCCTCATGGCATATGCCCTTACAAGTGGAACTTGACCTTTCTCAAAGAAGGAAAGTTGAAGAATACATATTTAAATTGATCATGAAACTTGGATCATATTAATATCATAAAGATTGAGAAAGTTATGGTTCTTGGAAGTTGACTTTCTATCTAGGGCATAGACAAAATGACCTATAATCCTTCACCTTAAAAAATGACTTTCCAAGCGAAATTAGCTCTTGATGCCAACATGAAAGTTGTTTGGAATGTCATAAAGAGTAACTTTTCTCTTAGAATCATTTTCATATGACAAAAATTGTAGGAGATAGGGTCCAGGGAACCCTAGATTTGACCATTTGACTTTTCTGGTCAACCTCCTTGAACCAACTTGCAAATTTGAATTTTTATTGCTCTTTGAGGCTCATGGAGGATCATATATTCTTAAGATGAAGATAAATGGATTATACCATGATATTTTTGACCAAATGATGAAGAAACTTGCTGAGGAAGGCACACAAGATACCCAGATGAATTAGGGATTCCTTGACAAACAAGCTTCAAACTTGTTAGATGCCCAAAAGTGCTTATTTGAGCTATCATATGTGGGCATCTTTCACTCTTTTTCCTTGCTAAAATTGTCAAAACCACATTTGTTTTACATGGAATGCATTACATTGATAAACAAGCTTGGTGCCTTTGATTTGTGTGTTATTGTGCAGGAAAAAGGCATGAACTAATTGAAAATGAAGACACAAGAAAATTGGCAAAGGAACCAAAGAATACAAGCATTTCATCAGCCTGCTCGCTAGGCGAGGCTGTGGCGAAGCACTGCTTCGCTAGGCGAGCTCCAGGCGAAAAGCTCCAGTAAATTGTCAAATTAATTCGCCAGGCGAGCTGAAGGCGAAGGTGGTAGCGAGTTCATTCTATTTTGGTGAAAAGCGCAGCCAGCACTCACTCGCTAAGCGAAGCTCTAGCGAGTCCCCAGCGAGCATTCCAGTAGCAAAACCTCTCAACCTCGCTGGGGCGAAGGTTGAAGCGTGTCCTTCGCTAGGCGAAGGTATGTTCGCTAGGCGAACATGACAGTTCAAGCAGACCCTGTTTCTCTGGGTGCGGGTGCCTTATGTGCCCATATTAGACCCTCGCTAGGCGAGCCATTCTGCTCGCCTAGCGAACATGACAGCCCAGCAGAGGTCTATAAGTAGCAGGTGCCACTTTTGAGCACCATACCTTAGTTTTACCTCATTTTTCCACTTTTGTACTTTTGTTAGATATTTTTACAGCATTGTTCTTGGGAGCTTTTATGCCCTAATTTTCATTTCTCTTCATCTTAGAACCATCTTCTACAAAAAGAAGGTGGATTCCCATCCAACTTCGATTATCCGACTTGGATGTTGATCAACCTTCTTTCCTTACTTGCCGACCAAGCTACCATGAAAATGAGTAGCTAAGTCATCCATTTGTCAAGGTTAGATGTAGGTGATTACTAGCTTTGTGTGTAAATGTAAGGATCCTCATATGTAAACTCTTTAATGGTAAATATATGATGAAAACTTTGTTTCTATTTAAAACTCTTTGTGTTGGTTTATGATCGAGAGATGTTTACCGACTCTTGACCTAGGTTTTCATCCAAACTTGTTTGTTAGCTAGAGATAGTAATGAATGATTTTGTTCACCATAAGGTTGAACCAAAAAGTTGTCATTTTGATAGATTGTGTTCGAGAGAAACAATGGATCAAAATGGAAAAACTCACAATGTGTGTTCGAGAGAAACATATTGAGAGGACTTTGTGAAATTATTTATCATCTAAAGGAGTTTATAAGATTGTTGACCGAGCAAATACATGCAAAGTGATCATTGAAACCTAACTTTGACAATATTTCTCATTTAATCAAACCATAACTTTTACCGCAATTTATTACTTTCTATGCAAGATAACTTGATTAAAACCAAAACCCTATTGTTACATTGAGCTAAGATTAATACAACCATCGAACGGCGGTGATATCTTACAATCCCTGTGGATACGATAACAAAAACCCGACACGAAACATACTTTCAACAAAATGGCGCCGTTGTCGGGGATTGTAAATTGATATTGCGAGCATCGCAATGGTTGTTTAAGTTTTAGCTTGTGAATTTTTGACTTGTGCTTGTAATTTGTTTGGTTTAGTGTGCAGCTTACGTTTTATGCGAGGGCAAATCCCTGTGGACGAACTTCTTTTTGATCCTGAGATCGAGAGAACCGCAAGGAGGCTCAATAGCAAAACGAGACGTAGGAGGCAACAGGCTAGACAACGCCAAGAGCAAGGAGAAAGTTCTTCAACCACAAATCCACCACCATTCATACCAAACATGGAGCCACAACCACCACCACCTATTTCTACTCCATGCATCAACAGTCCAAGGAACACCGCTCAGTTTGCCAACCACACCGGAAGGCAAGCTGAGATGAAAACGGGAACTCTGAATTTATTATATGGGAGTCCATTCACCGGAATGGACCATGAAGACCCATTTGCTTTTCTCACAAAATTTTATGAGATAGCATTGGCTGCCGGAGTGGATCAGGCTCAGGAGCTTCCGTTGTTCAGACGATTATTTCCCCACGCTTTGCTCGGTAAAGCAAAGGATTGGTATCTCGATCAAACACCAGCCGTAATGACAGACTGGAACGTGTTAGAAGAGAAATTCATTGAAAGATTTTTCTCCCATAACCGATTCATGGAATCAAAGATGGCCATCTCGGTGTTTTCTCAAGGAACCAGTGAATCTTTAAATGAAGCGTGGGAAAGATTCAAGTCCATGCTTCGGAAATGTAAAGGGCATGGATTTGATGAAATGACTCAAATCCATATCTTCAGAAATGGACTTCAACCAAACTGCAAAACGTTGTTGGATGCTACCTCGGGTGGCTCTTTATTGTCAAAAAGTGCCGAAGAAGCCACGAACATTATAAATCGAATGGCTTTGAATGATCTTCAGAGTCAAAGTCGAGGAAATTCTTTGAAGAAGGCGGGAGTGCTTGAGCTAGGGACGAACGATGCCATCCTTGCCCAAAACAAGCTCATCTCACAACAAGTGGAACTCTTAACGCAACAAATCAAAGAGTTAAGAGAACCGTCAAAAGCTAAACAAATAGCTTGTTGTGAACTTTGTAAAGGTGAACATGACACCGGATTTTGTCCACCTCCCGGTTTTGACGAAGTAAACTACATGGCCAATCAACGGGACTATCAACCGAGACAACAACAACAACAACAACAACCTTATCAACCGCACCCTCAAAATCAACAACAACAATTCCAAGGGAACCAAGGGTTCCAACCTAGAAGCAACTATTATCATAACCAAGGTTATGGAGGTGGTTCTTCTAGCCGTCAAAACCCTCCCCAAAATCCTTATCAACCTCAACCTCAACAACCGCCGGTCGTAACTTCTAAATTGGAAGAGACATTGACGCAATTCATGCAAATGTCAATGGCTAACCAAAAGAGCAATGACGCGGCCATAAAAAATCTCGAGACTCAAGTTGGGCAACTTGCTAAGCAACTCGCGGAACAACAAACCGGTCCTTCCTTTTCGGCAAACACGCAAACAAATCCTAATGCACATTGTAAGGCGATCATGACGAGAAGTGGGAGGGAGTTGGGTAGTGAGAATGAAAAAAGAGTTGAGAGTGAACAAAGAGAGAAAGAGAAAGAAATTGAGGAGGAAATAGTGGAGGAAAATGTCGATGGTGAAGTAGGAGTGTGGAGTGATGGTGAAGAAGTTGAAAAGAATCAAAATAATGGTGAAGTTGAAAAAGAAACAGGTGTGGAGATGGGGAAAAACACAAGTGATGAGGTAATGAGGGAGGTAGTGAAAAAGCCTAGATGGAAGAGTGCTAGAATTGCAAAGGGAAAGGAGGTAGTGAGCGCTACTCCTATCCAAAACCTTCCTTATCCTCATGCTCCTTCCAAAAGGGAGAATGAACGGCATTACGCCCGGTTCATGGATATTTTTAAACAGTTGCAAATCAACATTCCGTTTGCTGAAGCCTTGGAACAAATGCCAAAGTATGCCAAATTCATGAAGGACATACTAACCAAAAAACGGAGGTATACGGAACCGGAGACCATCGTCCTTGATGCGAGCTGTAGTGCCATTATTCAAAGGACGCTTCCTAAGAAAGAGGTTGATCCGGGAAGAGTTACATTGCCGGTTAAAATTGGTGACGTTTATGTCGGGAAAGGACTTATTGACTTGGGGTCGAGCATTAATCTTATACCTTTGTCAATTATCAAGAGGCTTGGCAACATTGAGATTAAGTCCATCCGAATGACGTTGCAATTGGCGGATAAATCGACAACCCATCCTCATGGCGTAGCCCAAGATGTTTTGGTGAAGGTCGACAAATTCTTTTTCCCGGTCGATTTTATTGTTATTGATATGGAGGAAGATGATGATGCTCCGCTCATCTTGGGCCGACCATTCATGAAGACCGCGAGAATGATGATAGATGTTGATGACGGGTTAATGAAGGTGCGAGTTCAAAATGAGGAAGTCACATTTGATTTATTCGAGGCGATGAAGCATTCAAAAGATAGAAATGATAGCTTTCGCATCGATGTGATTGAAGACGCTATTATGGAGGTTTCAAAGCATATTCATGAGATATCTCCTATGGAGTTAGCTCTTGACGACTCATTGGAGGTTTTCACTGTTGAAGAAGAGCTAGCTCTTGAGGAATGCTTAAAGGAACTTGATAGTTTAGACGACCTACAACCATGGGAAGTAGAGGAAGAAAACTTGAAGAAGGAGGTCATTGACGAAAAAGCGCCAATTGAATTAAAAGTGTTACCTTCGACTTTGAAGTATGTGTTTCTAGATGAGACCGAGGCAAAGCCGGTCATCATAAGCAACCTTTTGACAAAAGAAGAAGAAGCCCGTCTAATCATTGTGCTAAAAACCAATCAAGAAGCTATGGGTTGGACTCTTTCCGATCTAAAAGGAATTAGTCCATCCTATTGTATGCACAAGATTTTGATGGAGGAGGATTTCAAGCCGGTAGCTCAACCACAACGCCGCTTAAATCCTACCATGAAAGAGGTTGTTCGAAAGGAAGTTGTGAAGCTATTGGATGCGGGAATGATTTACCCGATCTCGGATAGTCCATGGGTTAGTCCCGTGCACGTGGTTCCGAAGAAGGGTGGAATGACCGTAATCCGAAATGACAAGGACGAATTGATCCCCACTAAAGTTGCAACGGGGTGGAGAATGTGTATAGATTATAGACGGTTGAATACCGCGACTCGAAAGGACCATTTTCCACTCCCATTTATGGATCAAATGCTCGAAAGACTATCGGGCCAACAATACTATTGTTTTTTGGACGGCTACTCCGGGTACAACCAAATTGCGGTTGACCCGGTTGATCATGAGAAGACAGCTTTCACGTGTCCGTTTGGAGTGTTCGCATACAGAAAAATGCCCTTTGGGCTGTGCAATGCACCGGCGACCTTCCAACGATGTGTCCAAGCCATTTTTGCCGATCTGATAGAGAAAACAATGGAAGTCTTCATGGATGACTTCTCGGTATTTGGTGGGACGTTTAGTCTATGCTTGGCAAATTTGAAGACGGTGTTGGAAAGATGTGTGAAGACCAATTTGGTGCTTAATTGGGAGAAATGTCACTTCATGGTGACCGAGGGGATCGTGCTAGGCCACAAAGTCTCTAGAAGGTGGCTTGAAGTGGATAGAGCTAAGGTTGAAGTAATTGAAAAATTACCCCCTCCGGTGAATGTGAAGGGCATCCGTAGCTTTTTGGGGTACGCGGGGTTCTACCGGCGCTTTATCAAGGACTTCTCAAAGGTGGCTAAGCCTTTGAGCAATTTGCTCGCCAAGGACCAGGTATTTCTCTTCACCAAAGATTGTTTGCAAGCTTTTGAGGTTTTAAAAGAAAAATTGGTTACCGCTCCAATAATAGTCGCTCCCGATTGGAATAAAAATTTTGAACTAATGTGTGACGCGAGTGACTATGCTGTTGGAGCGGTACTTGGCCAAAGAAAAGACAAAACTTTTCATGCGATACATTATGCGAGTAAGGTTCTTAACGAGGCTCAAATAAATTATGCCATAACAGAAAAAGAACTACTTGCAATAGTGTATGCGCTAGAAAAGTTTAGGTCTTATCTTATAGGGTCTAAAGTCGTTGTGTACACCGACCACGCGGCGATTAAATATCTGCTAACCAAGCCGGATTCGAAGCAAAGGCTCATCCGTTGGATCCTCTTGTTACAAGAATTCGATGTGGAAATCAAAGACAAGAAGGGGTCGGAAAACTTGGTAGCGGATCATTTATCCCGATTAGTGAACGTGGAGGTTACCGCGTCGGAAAAAGAAATCCGGGAAGAATTTCCTGATGAAAAATTGTTTAAGGTTCAAGTTAGGCCGTGGTTTGCAGACTTTGCAAACCACAAGGCTAGTGGTTTTGTGCCTGCCGACCTAACTTCGAACCAAAAAAGGAAGTTCCTTTCGGATGCGAAGTATTATGTTTGGGATGACCCATACTTGTTTAAGTTGGGTAGCGATAACCTGTTAAGGAGATGCGTAACTGGTGATGAAGCCCAGAGCATCCTTTGGCATTGTCACAACTCGCCTTATGGCGGACATTATAATGGGGTTAGAACGGCCACTAAAATTCTTCAATCGGGATTTTATTGGCCAACTATTTTCAAAGACGCACATACCCATGCGCAAAGTTGTGACAGTTGCCAAAGAAGTGGTGGGATAGGTAAGAGAGATGAGATGCCTCTCCAAAATATCCAAGAAGTGGAAGTATTTGATTGTTGGGGCATAGATTTTGTAGGACCTTTCCCACCCTCTTATGGGAATGAGTACATGCTTGTCGCTGTCGATTATGTCTCTAAGTGGGTTGAGGCGATTGCCTCACCTCGGGCGGATGCGAAAACGGTGATAAAATTTTTGAAGAAAAACATATTCTCCCGTTTCGGAACCCCCCGAGTGTTGATAAGTGACGGAGGGTCACACTTTTGTAATGCACCTTTGGAAACTATTTTAAAACATTACGGTGTATCGCATAGGGTGACAACTCCGTATCACCCTCAGGCTAACGGGCAAGCTGAGGTCTCTAATCGAGAGATTAAGAGAATCCTCGAAAAAACCGTGTCTAATTCAAAAAAGGAGTGGTCCCAAAAATTGGACGAAGCATTATGGGCCTACCGTACGGCCTTTAAAGCTCCAATTGGCCTAACTCCCTTTCAATTGGTATTTGGTAAAACTTGCCATTTGCCAGTTGAATTGGAGCACAAGGCCTTGTGGGCCCTAAAGTTTTTAAATTTTGAACATGAGTTGGCCGGTAACAAAAGGAAAGTGCAACTACTTGAGTTGGAGGAGATGCGCAATGCCGCATACCACTCAAGTTGGTTGTACAAGGAAAAGGCAAAAAAGTATCACGACAAGAAGCTCCGTAACAAAGAATTTGTGCCCGGGCAATTGGTCCTATTGTTCAACTCCCGGTTGAAGTTGTTTCTCGGGAAGTTGAAATCAAAATGGTCGGGGCCATTTCGGGTGAAAGAGGTAAAAGAATATGGGGCTATTGTCATTGAAGACATAGACCAGAAAGATAGTTGGACAGTGAATGGCCAACGATTGAAAATTTATCTCGGCGGTCATGTGGATCGCGAGAGCTGTGCTCTACCGCTTGATGCTCCTCTGTGAGCATCACACCGTCGAGCTTAGCCGACTTTAAACAAGCGCTAGTTGGGAGGCACCCCAACATTGTAAGTATTTACTGTTTTATGTGTTGTGTTGTATTGAGTTACACTATGCTAAACCCGTGCATGATGACCTTGCAAGTGCTGCATTTGCCAATGCACTTGCTGTCATGCTCGCTTGCAGCTCGCTAGGCGAGGCAGTAGCGAGCAGGCTCGCTAGCTGCTCGCTAGGCGAGGCAGCAGCGAGCGCTGCAGGACAGTTTTTTTTATTTAAATCTCAGCAGGGTCATTTTGCCCCAAACTTACAAAACTTTTCTGAACGGCTCTGCTGAGAAATTTGTGCTAAGCTTCTCAAACTCTCTCATTTGCATCTCTATCACCAACACTTGCTCTTTTCGGTCGATTGCAAACTCTTCTCACTTCACATTTCCGAATCCGTGTAACTAAGGTTTGCCCTACTACATTTTTCTTTTTGTTTGAACTCTAAATTTCCAATTTGAATGGCAAATAGTATGAGTGTGGTATGGGAAACATTGAGGTTGCATGTGGTATTTTGGAGTTTGCAATTTTTGGGATTTTAGGTTTTGAATTGGGGAATTTTTAGGTTTTGCATGCGAATAGGTCATCCCCAATTCCATAGAACGGTTATTTGCTTGATAAATCTTTATGGTTCTGTTGTTAGAACTCTTTGAGTATGGGTTTTGGGGGAGAATCTCTGAACATGCTGAAAAACCCCAAAACCCGTAAGGTTCGCTAGCACTCGCTAGGCGAACCTAGGGCGAGCGTTCGCTGCCACTTCGCTAGGCGAAGCAGCAGCGAGCAAGGCAGTCTTTTAAATTATGCTTTGATGGCTAATCTGTTTGTTTGGTGTGTGTTGTTTCTTTGTATATTTTGCAGATGGAGTCAAGGTCTGGAGCGGGTAAGAAAAGAAAGGGAGCGACTACTTCTCGGACAGTGCCTATCCAGTTTGACCAAGACAAGTTTGTCGGCCCGAAGCAGGCCGCCAGATACATCGCTCTGGAGAAGCGGAAGATACTTCCAGAGAAGCGATTTCTGATCAACCCACAGGGCACTTACAGAAATTTCGCCGGGTTGATTGACGCGAAGAAATGGGATAGGTTGATTAGTCCCTTAGAGCATTACGACATAGCGACAGTGCGTGAATTTTATGCTAACGCACTGCCCGACGATGACGAGCCCTTTACTTGGGTATCTAAAGTGGTCGGGCGTCCAATTCCATTTGACCGGGATGCTATCAACCGAATCCTTGGGGAACCGCTCCAGCTGGGAGCTGACCAGAGAGACCAGTACCACACCGACCTAAGGCTTCACCGAGATGTTCCTGCCATTACTGCCGCCCTGCTTTTACCTGGGAAATCTGTTGAGCCGAACCCATCTGGGGTTCCAGTGAGGTATCACCGGGAGGACATGACTCCCATGGCTCAACTGATACTGCTCTTGGTTTTAACCAACATCCAGCCTAAATCACACACCTCTACTGTGCCGATCCCAGTGGCACATTTGGTCCATTCCATCCTCACCAATGTCGAGATAGATGTGGCGAAGATCATCGCAAATGAGTTGAAGTCCGTGGTCGAGAGCGGGCTTAAGTCGGGGGCTCGTGTTAATTGTCCCCTAGCTTTCCCGTGTTTGATCATGAGTTTATGCGTTCAGGCAAGGGTGAGACTTCCGTCTCGTGGGCAGGTAAGGATCCCATCACCTATCGATGATCGGTATGTGGCCAAATATTGTAGACCGAAGACTACCAGTGGCAGTGCAGCTGCAGGAAGTACCCGGACTTCTGATGGTCCTGGTACTTCTACTCCTGGACTTGATCCCTACCTCAGAGTTGTGTGCGACTACAGTTTTGAGTGGATGGCGGCATCCCAGAGATCCATGACAGATATGCACAACTGTATGCAGAGGTTAGAACTGCGAGGGAATGACCCCACCGGTGCTCAGGCATTGTTGGCGCGTGAGCAGTTTCTGCTTAACGCCAACTGGCCTGTGGACAGGCCTGTCTATGGTGAGGGGGTGGGCGCTGATGCTGATGCTGATGATGATGATGTTGATGATGAGGCTACCGGTTCTGAGGCCGGTAGCGAGGAGGAGTCCTGAGCCCTTAGTGGGTTAAGTTTTTGTATTTTTTTCAGTTTTTATGTCATTTCTATTTGTATTTTCGGATTTTGTATCTTGATTTTGGGTTGTACTATTGGGGTGTTTTGTCCCCCATGAACAAATTTATATTTTCAGTTAATGTTATTGAGTTATGTTTTTAATTTTGTGTGTTTAATAAATTTTTGGTTGATTGAGTGGCAAACCCTTCTAGATTGGTTGCTCCTCAAGAAGTACCCAATGAAGGTGCATCCGAGCTTGGATGGCAATGATAAGAATAAACAAGTGAATGAGGCTAAGGTACATGGTTACCTTCGGCTAGAATTTTAGAATGCATTAGGAACTTTACTCTTTTTGGTAAATTGAATATTGTCTTTTTGCAACATAATTGAATGAATGTTTCATCTAGAACTTAAAACCACAAATTGTGAGGAAACCTCCATTGTACACTTAAATGCTGGATTCTAATAAGTTTTGTTGATTCATGAGATTCATGCTTTGTCTTTTATTATTGTGAAATTGTGGAAGCAATTAGAAATGATCAAGGCACTTGTTTTCTTTTGAGCACAACTACATCCAAAATCAACTTACCTGTGAGCAGAGAGAGTATTTGTTAACCCCTTTGAGCTTAAACAGTTGAATCTCGACTTGAAATAAAGCGAGATCTCAAAAATCTTTTTTTTACAACCCGGAAAATCTTGATTATTGTTCTTTTGCCGTAAAAAGTTAAGAGCATTCACTTAGGGTGTGGAAGAAATAAGTTGGGGAGAACGAAAAAGAATTGGTAAGTACCACAACTCTTGTAAAAGAAAAGAAAAACCGAGCAAGCATAAAAAAAAATGTATGTATAGAAAATATAGAAAAGAAACATCTGTTTTGTATATTTGATGTGAAAGAAAAGAACAAAAATAGAAAGAATGAAAATGAATGCTTGCTTGGAAGAAAAATATTGAAAAATAAAAATTGAGTTGTGGAATATGTGTTGTGAAGGTTACAAATAAGAAACAAATGAAACAAAGTCGAGTAGTGTGAATATTATTGTGAATGTCTCTTTTGCATCGGCACTTTCGTTTCAATGGCCTTAGAAATGTCCCTTGTTTGTTAACCTAGCCAAGCTGCACCCTAAAAGCCCTTAGTGATCTTTATGCTTCCACAGTACCATTTATAATTGTTAGACATTGTATGAATCTATTTGATTTCTTCATTGTTTGTTAGAGAGTGAGATTATTCCCGCGGTTGCAAACGCGTAAAATCTTCATTCCTTATTCGAAGAGGAGAGATAGGATGATTCATTCAGAATAGTATTGTTGTAGATAGATAAATATTTTGCATTGCTATTTAAGTTTTAGTTCTTATGTATTATGTTATTCGAACCGTTGGAAACTTGTATTTGCTGATTTCGCTTGTGTTTGAGCCGTTTATCCAACTTCGGAGAAACCAGTTTCTTAAAGCAAATCCTCTTGTCCTTCAAGAGGCATACTTTGCTTGAGGACAAGCAAGAATCAAGTTGGGGAGAGTTGTTAGATGCCCAAAAGTGCTTATTTGAGCTATCATATGTGGGCATCTTTCACTCTTTTTCCTTGCTAAAATTGTCAAAACCACATTTGTTTTACATGGAATGCATTACATTGATAAACAAGCTTGGTGCCTTTGATTTGTGTGTTATTGTGCAGGAAAAAGGCATGAACTAATTGAAAATGAAGACACAAGAAAATTGGCAAAGGAACCAAAGAATACAAGCATTTCATCAGCCTGCTCGCTAGGCGAGGCTGTGGCGAAGCACTGCTTCGCTAGGCGAGCTCCAGGCGAAAAGCTCCAGTAAATTGTCAAATTAATTCGCCAGGCGAGCTGAAGGCGAAGGTGGTAGCGAGTTCATTCTGTTTTGGTGAAAAGCGCAGCCAGCACTCACTCGCTAGGCGAAGCTCTAGCGAGTCCCCAGCGAGCATTCCAGTAGCAAAACCTCTCAACCTCGCTGGGGCGAAGGTTGAAGCGTGTCCTTCGCTAGGCGAAGGTATGTTCGCTAGGAGAACATGACAGTTCAAGCAGACCCTGTTTCTCTGGGTGCGGGTGCCTTATGTGCCCATATTAGACCCTCGCTAGGCGAGCCATTCTGCTCGCCTAGCGAACATGACAGCCCAGCAGAGGTCTATAAGTAGCAGGTGCCACTTTTGAGCACCATACCTTAGTTTTACCTCATTTTTCCACTTTTGTACTTTTGTTAGATATTTTTACAGCATTGTTCTTGGGAGCTTTTATGCCCTAATTTTCATTTCTCTTCATCTTAGAACCATCTTCTACAAAAAGAAGGTGGATTCCCATCCAACTTCGATTATCCGACTTGGATGTTGATCAACCTTCTTTCCTTACTTGCCGACCAAGCTACCATGAAAATGAGTAGCTAAGTCATCCATTTGTCAAGGTTAGATGTAGGTGATTACTAGCTTTGTGTGTAAATGTAAGGATCCTCATATGTAAACTCTTTAATGGTAAATATATGATGAAAACTTTGTTTCTATTTAAAACTCTTTGTGTTGGTTTATGATCGAGAGATGTTTACCGACTCTTGACCTAGGTTTTCATCCAAACTTGTTTGTTAGCTAGAGATAGTAATGAATGATTTTGTTCACCATAAGGTTGAACCAAAAAGTTGTCATTTTGATAGATTGTGTTCGAGAGAAACAATGGATCAAAATGGAAAAACTCACAATGTGTGTTCGAGAGAAACATATTGAGAGGACTTTGTGAAATTATTTATCATCTAAAGGAGTTTATAAGATTGTTGACCGAGCAAATACATGCAAAGTGATCATTGAAACCTAACTTTGACAATATTTCTCATTTAATCAAACCATAACTTTTACCGCAATTTATTACTTTCTATGCAAGATAACTTGATTAAAACCAAAACCCTATTGTTACATTGAGCTAAGATTAATACAACCATCGAACGGCGGTGATATCTTACAATCCCTGTGGATACGATAACAAAAACCCGACACGAAACATACTTTCAACAAAACTCTTGATGAATTCTTGATCAAAATGAAAAATAAAGAACATGCGGATCCATATATGATGATTAGAACCAATATGGACCATTGCTTGCTTGATTCCTTGCACTGAGGGTCCCAAACCCTAGTTGTGAGCTTGATGAGGCACAGGTGGATGCACACGCTACCTACAAAAGAAATAAAGTTACACTAGACATATTTTTGGATTTTGGTTAGTAAACAAAGAAAATAAAGTATGATACAATCAAATATGCTTGGTGATCTCTCCCAATGCAAACCCAACGAATGATAGGTGAGGAAGATACAAAGATGTGATACCAATGTCAATGCAAATATGATGAGATGGCATGACGGATCTTAGGGTCAAAATTGGGGTCTTACAACTATCATGGGGTTAATCTGGAGACTGGAATTCGAAAATGTGTTTTACCCATTGTAAGGAAATATAGAAAATATGCATGCAAGGTTAATCCTGAGATTGGAATCTAAACCATTTTTTGACAAAAATGGGGTGTCACTCTGATGAAGTGAGGTGCGTCTGGATTTTAAAATCCAGATTATATGAATTCCACTTTATGATTTCTATAGGATGTGTGATCACTATATGGGATGTAGTGGACAACACCCAATATTTATCCTTTCTATTTGGGTGCATATTCTCATTTTGGGGATTGCCCTTTCCACCCTTAGGGGTTCTCCCACACACTGTGAAAAGATTGAAATTCGGAGATGCGTCTGGATGGTTCGGGATGTTGCAACATTCTTATAATATCTCTGGTTGATCTTTGAATCATCACATTCACTTCAATCAGACACTTTGTTGAGTAACAGCAAAAGATACTCCACATCACATTCACATCATCATATGTCTTCAGTTCATGCATAGTGAACTGTATGTTCCCTTCATTTTCTATAGAGTGTGAATGGTACTCGAGCTTGACAACTCTATAATTCTCTAGATATCGTAGGAGAGTATTCAGTTTGGTTTTCAAATAAACAAGAAGTATGCACTCGCGGATCCGAAATTGAAGTGGGGGTTTTGTGCCAATGAAATACACAATTGCAAGATGGGGATATGTAATCATTCTGGTTTGTGTAAAGTAAATGGAGACCCCTATTTTGTTTTTTAAATTAATTAGAATATGTGTCCGAGATGCATCTCCAGATCCACCCAAAGGTTATGCAAAACAGAACCATGCTAATTATGCAAAGCATAATTTGAAAAATAAAAAAACTACAGCTGCTATCACTTTCAACATTTATAATCCGCTCGATGTAGTTGTGCATAAAAAGTGGCATCTCTCTAATGAATTTGATTTTTGGTAACATCGATGAAAGAGATGGTTTGCTAATGCGAGCATCCTTGAAAACACTTTTTTGGGATTTTGGAGTCAGAGAATTCAGAAAATGTGAGTCAGCATGTTCAAAATATGAAGGAGAATGTCTCGTGGAGTTGTCGCTTTGAGTTGGTTTTACCTTTTTATGGGCACCTTTTATTTTAACCGGCTATGACGGTGGTTTCAAATTCGCTATTTTTGGATATAAAATCTTCTTAAGTGCTTGACTTTGACCTGGTCCAAGATAGATCCCCTCAAAATATTTTAGGAAATCTGGATATCTAGCACACACCCTCCTGAAATGTATTGCATATTCGACATATAATTCTTCAGTGGAAGAATTTATTATATCATTCCATGCATCCATTATCTTTTCCACCACTACACCAAGTTTGGCCATTTTTCCGTCCTCACATTTGATGTATTTAGCGCCAACTGTGGGTTCTAGTTGACTTCTCACATTTTTGGTTATGTGGTCATTACAAAGTAATGCTGACGATGTAGGAAACACTGTCGCAACCGAATTCATCAGTGTGGTGTCATAATCAATGATTATGACTTATGGCATATTTTCTTGGTCCTTCAACATAGTCTTGCAGATTTCTAAAGCCTGTGTAATGTTGTCCTCTTTTTCGGATTCCAAAAATGAAAAACCAACTAAATAAGTCATCTCCGTAGAAGTAACACCAACAATTTCTAGGAGTGGAAGTCAATACTTGTTTGTTTTGTATGTCGAGTCAAATATGAGCACGGTAGGAAAGGTGTTGAACAACTTGACAGAATCGGGATGACTCTAAAATATGTCTCGAATAGTGACTTTATCCTCACAATCTCTAAACCTCAAAAAATAGTTGTCATCTTCCAAAAGCTTCAAGAGTTGTTGCATCTCAGATCTTGGTCCTCCTACCACCTTGTTGTCTCGAGCACGCACATTGTATTTTCCGTTTCAAAGACGCAAGTATGTTTTTTGGAGCCACCATGATTAATGTCATGTTTGAAACAAGTTCTCTCTCCTCCGGCACAAGGCCACATACAATGGGATGGTTGGCTAGCTTTTCATGTAAGGCATGATTATGTATACCGGAAATCACATAAATTTCCATGTTTCATCCACCATATGGTATTCGTGCAATTTAAACGGGCACTCGCATCTCCTTGATCCTGCTTCATCTCGTTTCAACTTCCTAATCTTTGGTTGGTATGTGTCACTTCTTTCGCATACCATTGTTACATATGTTTGTCTTCTATCTGAATCATTGTCGGACCTTCCAATTACAACGTCAAACCCCAATTTTTCGGCCTCCCTACGAATCCATTTTAGCATATGTTCAGGAATAAAAACACTTCTTTATTTATAAATTGTGCATGAACATCTACCTCTACAACGGACAATCGAGCGCGATTTAACATCATTATTCACTTCCTCTGGTTGAATATCATCATTCACTTCATCCGATTTAACAGTATGTTTCACTTCGATCGATTTAACATCCAAACTCACAATAACTTTGGGAAATATATCTGGGTGCATCATATATATTACCACCAATAACACAAATGAAGTGTTATATTTTAAACTATCGGTACAATCCGAAGATGCACATCTGAAACTCACTTAACTTCATTCGGAAATGCCTCCGGACTCAACGTTCATTTTTCAGCAGAAACTAAGATTAATGTCAGGAATGAGGGATGAAATGAATGGTATTTACCTACAATTCCAGCTTGTTTTACTCCCTTTTAAGTGATGAAATACAAGAATGATATTTTAGTGTTGAAAATTTGATTGAGAATAGGATAAAAAATTTAAGGGTTTTGCAATGGTTTTTAGTTTTAACATAGGGTAGTGTTTTATCAACCTTCCCGCTAGGCATTTCCGGAGATGTATCTCCGAAAATATTATTGAGTTGTTATTTAAATCATGTGTGTGAATAACAAACACATAAATGTGTTCAAGGGATATTTCGGAGATCCATCTCCTAATACACCCAAATCAAAAAGGTTCTAAATTATTTTTAAAAAAATTGGGGTGAAACTAAGAAAAAAGAAAATTGATGTAATTTTGGATGAAACTTTAGGGCATTTTTAAAGGTGTTAGAGACACCATCAAAGATAGAAAGAGTATCCCCTCATTTTTTTATTGAACTTTTTCGGAAAGGCCGTGTAACAATTTATATGGGATTGATGACTTCTTGCCGAAAGCAAACACACACACACCTTTTGGGTTATAAAGTTGCAAATGATGGAGAAAACTGGTGATTGTAAGAAGGGGTATACCATCAGCATCAATCAACAATTAAGATAAACTCTGTTTTTTTAAGACAGTCAAGACGAATTATATGTGGATCAAACCATTCGATAAAACGACCAAACATGTAATTAAAAAATTATTCAAATAAAAATTTTAAGAAAACAAATTAAGACCATTAAATATGGCTCTTTGATTAAAAAAATATGGTTCTTTGTTGTTTGCTTTATTGATTTTTTTTATGTATTATTAATTTATTATTGTGGTTCAATTTAAGGCGTATTTGTTTTGGGTTTTAAAATATATATATATATATATATATATATATATATATATATATATATATATATATATATATATATATATATATATATATATATATATATATATATATATATATATATTAAAAATATTATTTAAAGAAATCTTTAAATAAAAAATCAGTTTAAAGAATTTTTAATAAAATTTTATTTTAAATATTTCTTGTTTTTGCTATGACTTTTAATAGACATCAAAATTTTAAATATTCACTTAAATTTAAAATTATTTTGAATCATTTTTATATAAATTATTTTTAAAATATTATTTTGCAAAATCATGTAATTTTGATTGTAGTTTAATCTCTATTTTTTTAAGAAGACGAAAAAAAATATTAACATAATTAAACACAAGAAGTATTTAAAAAAATTTACAATAAAGTTTGAGTTTAAATTGGGATGTTCAAAATTGAATCGGTCCAATAGGAAATCGCTAACCAAACTGAACTAAAGAGAACATCGCAAAAACTGCATTTGGTTCAGATATGTTTGTGTCATTTTTAAACAAAGTTACGTGGTTCGGTTTGGTTCGCGATTTTTATTTTGTAAATCGGATTAAATTGCATTATGTTACAGTTTAAACTTCACTTTGGAATTTCTTAATGCATCCAATATATTAGTAAAATTACAAAAATGCCCCCAAATTTCGAAGATGCGTCTTCAGACGCGTCCTAAGTCAATAGAAGTCTGACTTTGTGTGAAAAAACTACAGAGATACATCTTCATAAACATTACAGAGATGCGTTTTCGTAAACATTACGGAGATCCATCTATAGTCACTATTTGTTCTAAAACACACCATAACCCCTTCTCCCTTCCTCACTTCTAAAAAAATAACTCTAAAACTTTCTCAAAATCTCTTAACTCACATTCTCTCAAAATCAATCAACCAAGTTCAAAACTTCTTCCATCAACATAAAGTACATCAAAGAGATCATTCAACATTGAAGTAAACTCTCAATTTGTAAGTTTTCTATTTTTGTAAACTTTTTTTATTTTTTGTATAAATTTGTATAAATTGATGTAGGTTATGAAATAGATAGATTTTGCATGATTGGTAGTTTGTACATAATGAGAAACGTGTTTGATGGTTAAAAGTAACGATCAATGCATTATTTTGGGGGGTTTATGGGTCTACATTACCGCCATTGACGTAGCTGAAAGTTGCAGGAAATTTTGGAGATGCATCTCCATAATTTTTCAATGTTTGTATTCCCATGAACTGAAGATGCATCTTACTAATTTATTTGTCTGCTTTTTTCTTTTCTTGCTTGTATGGCTGCTTGTAGTTGTTGTATGACACTTTTCTGGTTTATTGAAAGACATTATGTTTGATAGAGACGACCGACTGAGGCACGAGAGAATTGCACACCATGCATCTGTCTAGAGGGAAAAGATCCAGGTTTCTGAGGCTCATGTTCCCTCTAGTTTGGTTCATGTGGAGGCGTTAACTTCTGGGGCTCATATATATTCACCTTCTTCTTCCCGTTGAAGATGGGTGTCACCTAGTGACGCATCACTGCCTTCATTTTCCTGTAGGCAACATGTTTCACCTATTTATGCATCAGAGGTATCCGAGTCATCAGAGGTACCTGAGGAATCAGTGTCACCTCAGGCACCGAAGGGACCTCGTGCTGATGAGCTAGTGTCACATCATGTTGATGAGGCTGATGAGACAGACTCATCTCTGGCTGATGAGCCAATTCCACCTCAGGTATTTGGAGGAGGCCCGATAGAGTTATCATTGTTGCCTCTTTACTTGAACCATACTGCAAGACATATTTGGGATAGAGAGGTAAAATTAGTTTGATGCATTCTTTTTAAATTATGTTTATTATTATATTACAAGTTTTTATATTGATTTATTTTTCTACCATGGGCAGAAGATTACTGGCTTGCATCAGCCTAATGACGAGTGGTTTCAGGTTGTTTTATCCCTATCTGGGATGAAGGACTTATACAAGACCAGTTATGTTACAGTCAACCATAGAATGCTTAATGCATTTGTGGAAAGATGACACACTGAGACCTCATCATTTCATCTACCACTTTGTGAGATGTCTATCACACTCGACGACGTGACGTGTCTATTGCATCTTCCGATTAGGGGAAACTCTTAGATCATGAGAAGATTAGCAAAGATGAGGCACTCCAGTTGATGGTAGACTATCTGGGAGTTGACCTAGAGGCTGCCTTGAGGGAGTTGGAAAAAACTATAGGGGCTCATGCTAGGTTTGAATTCCTGAAAAAGGTATATACAAATGAGTTGCTTAGAGAGAGCAAGCTAGAGGTGATAACGAGAAGGTAGGGTTGCATAAAGTGTATGTTATGCGAGCATACCTGTAATTTTTGGTTGATACCACCACTTTTATGGACAAGAGTTCAACTTATGTGGATGTTGTCTACCTACGATACTTCGAGTTCTTTGAGGGAATTCATGAGTACAACTTGGGGGCCGCTATACTTATACTCTAAGTTATCTGAGATATGTAGGTGACAGACAGCATCAGACTTTTGACGGTAATAGTTATTGGCCTTTTAGTGTTTATGTGTCATTTTCATTACATTTTTGCAACGCCTTTACTAATGATTCGTGTGTTCCAACACTTTTCAGGCTTGGATCCTCCATCACTTCCCATGCATATCTAGTTAGTCATGTGTATCGACCTATACTGAGGACATGTCACGTGCTTCTGCATTTTCCCCGCCTAGAGGAACTAGGCGATAAATTTGTTTCGAATGTATCTAGACCGCTTGGTATCTGAGGATATGGACTTTAACAACTATGTCAATCACCGTGAAGCGTAGCCATTTGATGACATAATGTTATACTCAGGATGGTTGGCTTATGGTTCACGACTGACATTTCCTCATATGTCTGACTGCATCATACGGTAGTTCGGCTACATCCAGATTATTCTCAGAAAGCATGTTATCTCTACTCCTCCTACTATAACACATAAAGATATAGATGTCATGTTTGATGATTATCTTAGTCATCTGATATAGGAGGAGTCACATCCATATATGGTATAAGCTGCTCCAGAAGATTTACCAAGATCAGCTCATTGGGAGATACTAGAGAAAGAGCAAGCATGGTTAAATCATGCTCATGATGTGTTGCCAAGATGTCATTGCATTATGGAGATTACGCAAGCAGGCATGGGCAGAGGTATCTTTTCTGATGGTTCTGAGGTGAGGGAGGTCTTAGATACAATTATGACGGTGGCACGAGAGGCATTGATGTACCAGAGACAGCGTCGGAGGATGGGGAAAGAGTAGGTCGAGAAGCATGAGGAGCTCTAGTCTAGCCTACGCAGTAGTATATAGTATTTGTACTTTGAAATTATTACTGATTGTATTTTATTTTGACTTATTTCTACTATATTATCTATTTTGAATTCATTGTGTATCAATGATGACTTATTTTGACAATCTGGATTTATATATATCATTTTTTGCATATCGATTGAATGGTTTAACGCTCATCACATAACAGGGGCCTTAACATTTATAAATCGTCATTTTCATCTGAGTAACCATAAAACTAACTTAACTTGCACTATTTTGACTAGTTACGGAGATGCATCTCCGTAAATCATAAACAGGGATACATCTTCAGATAATAAATGTTTAAAATAGGCCTTCTGGAGAGGGATGCATGGGGTGTTTTGAAATATTTCGGAGATATATCTCTGGATCAATTAACATTTTGGCTTAAGACAATGTGCGTCCGGAGATGCATCTCCGAATCAATAAATTATTAAAATAGACCTTCTAGAGAGGGATGCATGGGGTGTTTTAAAATATTTTGGAGATGTATCTCCGGATCAGTTAACGTTTTGACTTTAAGACAAGGTGCGTCCGAAGATGCATCTCCGAAATCTTAGGGGCATTTTAGGTTTTCCATATGGTATTTTTTCATCCCATATGGTGGGATAAGAAATCCCCACTTCACTTTGCCCACATCCAACCCAAACTCAACCCTATTCTTTCTTAGCCTTATTATTTCTCTCCCTCACACTTTGGGTTTCATTTTTAGCCTTCTCAAATCTCTCCAAACAATATTGCGCCTTCTACTCACCTTCTTCGCTAGGTACACTCACCTTTTCTTCTTTAATATTTCCTCTCTTAAATTCTTTCATTTTCATCTTCTTGTTTTTATGTTATTGTTCTCTCTTCCAATTTCATTTTTAGCGTGTCTCTTCTTCTCTAATTTCTCCTCTCGTTTTTCATCTTCGTTAATCTCTCATCTCTTATGTTTCTTGTTCTGTTTCATTATAATATTTTTTATATTTTTTTATGCTACTATTTTATGTTTTTTATTGCATTTGTCTAATCTAAATTTTGTATATTAAATACAAAGTTTTTATCAAAATATGATGAGTTTTGTTATTATTTGATAATATATCAAAGACTAAATATAAAGTTATTTTGTCTCTATATGTATATGTATGGCTCAATAAAAATTTTGTAAAAACTAAATCAATCAAACTAACCTAAACCGTATTGATTTGATTTGATTTAGTTCGATTTTATTTTTATAAATCAACTAAGCAAAACCAAATCGCACGTTTTTTCCTTACGATTCAGATGACTTTTAACATCAAAACTACTTCAACCACACGGCAGAACACACGGCAGAACCCTTAAATTAAAATAAACAAAGAGATTCATAAAACAAAATAAAATCACCACAATTATAACCTATACAAGAGGTTGAATTAGCCCACAAAAAATAACAAATATTTATGATAAGGAGTATTGAAGTTAACTTTTTACTTTATAAAAAATTAAAATAAATTCAACAAATTCTTTTTTTAAATAACATAAGACTCTTAGTATTTTATCCAATCTTAAATATATTTGTTTGACTACGTGATACTTTTATATTTAGAACCGGGACCTATTATTAATTGGAATAGCTAAGAACATAAAATCACGTTACCAAGATATTTTTAGCATGGCTGTAACTAACCGTTGTAAAATTGATGTGGAACGAATGGGAAATGAGAAGTGAACAAGGTGTATAGGTGTTGGAGGAAGAAAAGGAAAATTTTGGAGAGAGAGAAAGAGAGTGGGGATAAAAAGAAATAGATAAAATTTTAGTTTTATTAAAAAATATATTTATATATATAATGATAATTAATATTTACAATTAATATATTTTTAATATTTAAAAAGTTAATAGGAATAGATTGGATTTGAATAATTTATCCGATCCTCTTTTAATGTAACTTTTAAATTCTTTATATTAAGAAATTTTATATCATAAATAAAAATAAGTTGAAAATGATTTTGGTTTGATATCTACTCAACACTCAATCATTTTTATACCAATTCATATCTTTATATCTTTATAATTATATAGCTATTAATAGATTAATTTATATTTTGAATCAATTTAACTTAAAAGACATCAATATCAAACAAAGATCAAGAGTAGCTAATAATTTATCTAAAAATAAATTTCTCATAGCCATCTCTTTTTAAAATCACATTTTGTTTCGTGTTATATCAGAACATCCGACTATAGAAGTAGGTTTAAATATGTAACTTTCTATTTATTTATTTTTAAGAGGTGAAACTCAGTTCATTAAACTACCTGACAAAAAAAAAGAATATTATTCTTTTAACTTCATTTTTTTTTCAAAATTTTCTCATGCCCTTTCTTACTAAACTCCTCAACAAAAAAAAAACTTAAGATATGTCAAATTTGGTGGTAAGTGTTAGAGGGTGGGGGTATATAGGCTTCACATGCATCTGGAACCGAATTTCTATCACTTGCTGGTGGATTGAAACCACTTAATGGTATCAATGATGTTTTAAATTTTGGAAATTACCAATTCTACTCTAAGTGGTTAAAAAACACCTTATAAAAATCCAATGCTTCTTTAATTTTGAAAAAAAAATGCATCTAGAGACGCACCCACACACAACTTATTAGTTTTTGAACAAGCCCCAATTTTATGGTGTCTCTAAAAATACATTTCTCTAACCTACTGCTAACCAACATAACTTTATGATGTTCAAATCTCTTAATTAATAGATTCAGAAGGCAGGATTTGGCATTCACTAAATAATTTCAATGTTGAGCCACCAAAGCTCATCTTATGTTTGTGACACAGCTAATCATTTTTTACACAGCTTAACACTACAGAAACAAAGTTCACAAGTCACAGCCAATATAAGGCTACAGTTTCATGGCAGGAAGCAAAAAATCTGCTATATGGCACCACACCATATTTCACAAATTAGCCATGGCAATTGTCAAAAAATCCACCACTGCAATCCACCATGGCGGTATATGATTACCACCAGTTAACAATTGGCTCAGCAATCTAACAGCTACTTTTCTAAATCTCTATCCATTTCCTTTGTTTTGTTTCCTAGCTATTTGATGGATTTTCTTGTCATTTTTTTTAACTGTACTGTTTGGCGGAGGCATGTGCGCAGTGACTTAGACCATGTTGGTTAGTAGTGGGATCCGAAAATGCATTTCCAAAGACAATTCGAAAATGCATTTCAGAAATAAATTTAGTCATAAATTGGAGTGAAACTCAAAAACAAATGAACTGTGTGTGTTTAGGGTGCGTCTGAAGATATATCTCCAGATTTTAAAAATATTTTGGGTTTTTTCATAAGGGTGTGTTAGTAATATATAGGATCCTTAAATAATCCCCTAAATTTTATTGAAGACGGCAGATGCTTTAAAGTCATCAAAGTTTATGTGCAACCAACAACTTTCTGATAGACATAGTTAATTTTAGATGAGGGAAGTAATAACGACAGCAAAGCAAATGAGGAAGAAGTTGTTGATGACAGAAGGAGAATTATGTTGCAATAATAGTGAATTTGATGAGAGTTGAATTGGTATTGGACCAGTGTGCTGACACCTAAACAATTTCCGAAGAGAAAAGGAAAAGAGGAGTGCATGACATTGACACTAGTGGTGGTACCAATCTAAGGGCTGCAGAAACTGACTCATTGTTTGTTTGGTTTATTTATCTACAAGCTAGCACACAAAAGAGGAAAATACAAAAGGCATGAAAGAAAATTTACTGAATTCAAATGTTATTAGCTACATTGTGAAAGTGTGCCTTTATAACAAGTTTGCAATTTGCAGTAAAACACGTCTAAATAAATGTGTGTCTGATGTCTAATATGTGACAGTATCTAGTATCTGACACTTACGTTCAATTTTATTTTATTTTTAAATTAATATTTGTGTCGACACATCAGTGTTTCATAAGTATAAACTCAAGGTTAGCTGAGAGCCAGAGACAAGAGGGTACGAATATAAGGAAGTGTAAACTCAAGAAATTCAAGCAAGCTAGATGTTCTTTTATATCTGCTAATCCCAGGGCAGTGAAACTCAAGCAAAACTAGATGGCCAACATCATATGCAGATTTTAACTATACACTTCTCTTATTGTTCTCACCTTCTGCTAAACATGCCTTGTCGCGCAGTAGCTGCATGTCCCATTTGGCAAATTTAGGTATGGTAGTAGTCTTGGAGAAGATCAAAATATTGGTAAAATCAAGCTAGTGTCTTTTCCCTTGTAATATATGCTGAAGGTAATTAAAAATATATGTTTTTCTCCCACGAGCTACCTAGTGAGGATGAATAAATTGTTAGAGAAGAGATTTTAAAACCAATGTTCTCAAAATCCAGATTCAATTTAAGATTAGGTAAAGGTTAAAAGATAATGAGTTGCAGAATCGTAACGGAAGATATAATCAAAAATGAAAAATTATTCACATACACATTCAAAGCCTCCACCTTCCAGAAACTAAGGCTCTCTTTGGGAGTTTATGCCAACATCATAAATTCAGGTTGCTTGTAGTCAGTAATCTCCACATTCTCACCATCAACATATTGGTGGCCGATGGGATCGAGACGAGACCAGAAGATCCAGATTTCAAGCTTGATAATTTGATTTATTCTTTTTTTTTAAAAATCAAATTTGCATTGAAATTTAAACCATCTAATTTCAATTCAACAGCCACCGAAACCGACTACGTGAATCCTGAGATTGCCTATGTCAGGCAACCTGATTTCGTTTTGCTAATGATATTGCCTTTCAATAAAAAAAAAGAAACTACCAAATACTCAGTATACTTTTCAGCATATGAAACCATACCCTACTAGTGTTTACACCTAAAGTTAGCTAAGAGTGTGTTTGGTTCTTCGACGAGAACTGATTCAGAGTGAATTGACATTGTAGAATTGATTATGGTTAAAAGTAAGTTGAATGTCAAGTAATTTATGTTCGGATACATTTATGTAAAAGTGAATTAAACAATAAATTCAATGCAAAAATCACGTTTAAACTCAAAAAATATAAATTCTATCCTCAATAAGAATCAATTTTGAAAGCAAAATCAATTCTACTTTTGAAAAAGGCAATCATCTCAAAATCAATTTTATGTCTCTAAAATTGCTTTTGACTCTTCTAAAATAGAAATCAATCATACTCTAAAACAAATCCCAGAGACAAAATAGAACAATCCTTCACTGAAGAGTTAGCCAAATTCATATCTATGAGTACACAAACCTCTATTCTCTTCAGTTAGGTTCTCAAAACACCACTTCAATTATTCACAAATCATCACAATCCACTTCAATCTACTGCACTTTTGACCTGCATTAATTAAACAAAATCCATCAAAACTCACTCCTTCTATGAAACAACGTCTGCGAGGTTTTAAAAAACAAACTGTGGTTAGTTCACAACGTGACAACCACAATAAGTATAGTTTCACTTCACCCCTTAACAAACGCAATCAGTGTCGTAACACTTGTCCCGATTGAAATCAAAGTGACGGTGTAGAACTAAAATTAACACAAATTACAAAAAATTGCATCACTCTACAAGTTGCTACAATATTTCACTCATTATTTCACATTATTTCACTTGAAATTTGAGTGGCTCCATAAAATACCTACGAAATCACAAACAGCATGTGTGCATTCTCTCTACAAAAATCATCTAAATTTTTCCCTCCAAATTTAATCATATTTTTTTATAAATAAAATAAAAACTGAAAGAAATGTGAGAGGAAACCTAACCGATGCATCAATCACCGAGGCGCTTCCTGAGATATTTCCTCATCGCTTCACTGCGTTCTTTCACGCGAGCCTGCTGAGGAGCAACGTTAACGTACGAAAGATAAGCTCCGGCACCGAACAACGAAGCACCGACGACAAACATGACGCCAGTTACTGCCATTTGCCTTGCCGTCGGCGGGTATGACCACATTAATTTACGATTATCGCCGTCACAAAACACAGGCGCGTCGCACGGTCTCTCCACTTATTTTATTTATAAGGTTTTAAAATATCAATTCACTATTTATTATTATTTTTTTATTATTTTATTTATTAAGTTTCATTATACAACTATCCTATTAATTATAATTATTAAGAATATTCTATTAAATAATATCAGTTTTATCATAAAATCAATATATTAAATTATTTTTTTAAGAATCACACATTATTTAAATATGATATTTTTATGAGACGAGAGAGTATCTTTTTTTGTCAATTTTTAATTTTAATCTCATAGATATTTTAGAAAATTTTAACTTTTTATTGATTTTTTTAAAAGAATCATTTTTTTTAAGAAAATTACTCAAATATCGGTTTCCATAGTATTCTCCAAAATACTCATATTTCAAATAAAAAAAATAGCAACACAAAGCACAAGTCAATTGAATTGACTTCTACAATAGACAAAATAGAAGCCAAGCCAATTGAATTTGCGCCAACAATAGACCAAGTAAATCCAATTGACGCATATGTATTGGTGTTTAGAGAACGTGTTGATTCATCTAGCATTTATGTGTTGCATTTTTTTTAATCTCCTATATCGTTATACGATACAATTATACTTCCTCTTACGGGAAAGCATGGAATGCGATGACAAAGGTTGTTCAACAGGTATATGAAAATTGGGAGGCTTCGTACAAAGAACTTCTACGATATTTAGTGACATTTAAGACATATGCTAGGAACTATTGCAGTTATGGTGTCATTGCTAGCATATAAGCATTGATAAAACTTGTGTTAATGGAAATATAATAGTCCATCGACTCTTCTGGAAGTTTCAACCATGCATCAAAGATTTTGAGTTCTGCAAACCTATTATTCAAATTGGTGGAACATGATTGTATGAGAAATACAAATGCATTACTTATGACAGTGGCACAAGACGACAACGGTAATATATTTCTCATTGTCTTCGCTCTGGTTAAAGGTGAGACTTGTGACTGTTAGAGTTTCTTTCTCAAGAATCTCGGAACACGCGTTGCTCCACAACCCAACATTTGTTTAATTTCATACAGACATGTATCTATTGAGACTGCATATAATAATCCTGATAATGATTGGAAAAATCCTCCTTCTACCATTGTTTATTACATTAGACATATTGCAGAAAACTTCATGTGGGAAATCAAAGACAAGATTCTTTGAAAAAAAGTTGTGAACGCGTGGCATGCTTTAAATCAACCATCATTAAGACATTATCGCGAGGAAATTAGATTTCCAAATGTTGATGCATTAAGGTGAGTCGATAATATTTTAGGACAGAAGTGGACTATGGCATTTAACGAGGGTCCACAATGAGGCCACATGACAATAAACCTTGTGAAATCAATGAATTTTGTCTTCAAAAGCATTAGAAACCTACCCATAACCGCATTGGTGAGAACAATCTATTTTAGGTTGGGATCACTACCCGTAATCAGAGGCGAAAATGGAGTTTGATTTTACAATCGGACAATTGTTCAATGAAAGTTGCATGAAAATTATGAAGGAGGAAACTATCAAAGGTAACACACATGTGGTTACAGTATTTGATCGTCATAGATATAATTTCAATCTAGAGGGTATAATTGACCATAATGAGGGGATACTAAATGGATACTATCAGGTTAAACTGCATAGAGGTTAGTGTGATTGCGGAAAATTTCAAGTCTTCTATATGCCTTGCTTCGATGTCATTGTGGCATGTTCAAGTGTTGGTCTGGACGATTTATTACATCTACCTGACGTATTCGTAGTGTTAGAAAAAGATGAGTATTGACCTACATATCAAGGAATGTAATTTGGCACAAAAAAAGTATATGAAGGAAGGAAAATGGCCGTCCCAACAACACGCGTATTAGAATCGAAATGGATACGGCTGACAAATTAGAAAAAAGTGTGGTATATGTCGTTAGTCCATACACACACGAAAATGTTATCCCAATGTTGGAACAACCTTTGGATGATAATTTATTATGTTGTTAAATTTTTTGTAACCTTGAAATTAATATAGATAACAACTTTTTGCTACAACAAAACAAATATAAGCTCACTTAAAACAACAACACAAACAACAAATAAAAAGACATAACACCATAACATATCTAATAGCATGTAACAATTAAAACAATATCATCTGGTGCATAATCATATCCCTAACATCATTATCATCTTTAATTGGAATTCACATGTGTTGGATATCATCATTGTCATCCGTAATAGAGATGTACGAAACAATTCTCTCAATACTTTTCACCATCATTAATCTCCCTGTATAACCAATAAATTAAGTTTCTCTCAAGTTGTTCAAAACTAAAATGTATCTTCATCGAAGGCTTGGTTCTTAAAAAAAAATATGTTCATGTCTTTTACTACTCATGTTAGAATAAGTGAAGAAAATGTTAAGAAGAAAATGAGAAGGGGTGTGAAACAAGTGGTAGAAGACACTGAAGCTAGCGGAAATATACCTGAATGTATCGCACGCTCGAACATACAACGGAGTCGCCATTGAACTTTATTTATTCCCAAAGGAAATGGAAAATATCGATAAAACTCGAGGGAAAGAGATATGATGTGTAAGGAAGTCGGTTATGCAAAGGGAAGGTATTAGCGTCTCTTACATCCATGGTACTCCATGGGAACCATTTTGATTGTTCTAGTTTGAATGGGTGTGATATCTAAGGTTACTCGCAAAATAATGGAAAAATAAAAAGAAATAGATAAAGTGCTCAGTGAGGATTGGGGCCCTCATGCCTACGTATCCTCATAGTGCAATGAGGAATTCAGAGCTCTGTAGTTCAAAGAACTAGTGGTGGGAGATGAAACGAATTGTGATAAAGGTGTGGTCTGAACCAAAGGATAATGTGATTTGAACTCCAACAAAGGGTGAAATATGAACTCAAGAGTAAAACTGGCGTTGACCAATATATGGACTAGTCGGGTTGCCACTATATGGTATAGTCGAAAACAATGAGAATTAAGTATTTGGGTACGAGCCAAACAGCTCTTGGTTCACAAGGTGACATAAGATGGAGTATAAATAGATAGTGTATTTTCCTCAAAGGTATCTGGTATATCACATAAAGTGAATGAAGGTAGTATATGAATGCATCATGGAGATGGATGGAGGAACGCCCTAAGGCAGGAGTAATAAATAAGTATGCCTACGGAGGATTCGAACCCTCATGCCTACGTATTCTCATTGTGCAATGAGAAAATAAGAGCAATCGCAATTCATCCCACTAAGGCTGAAAGCAAAGAAAGATATTTGATAGGATTTCCCATAGGCAAAGCAAATTTCTTAACAAAGCAAGGACATGGCACTAACCAATGATGTAACACCCCTTTTTCTACCCCAAATTATTTAGCATATAATCAGAGTAAATAAGCACGCATATAAAGAAAAGGGCGTCACATCGACGTTTTCGAAACTTAAAACTTTCAAAAACCAACAATACATCTGGTCATTCAAAATAACACATTTCACTCATCATGAATATTCAAGCAATATGCGTTCGCAGCGGAAAATAAAGAATACTCATGTATTTCATAATATGATCCATGTCCCATACCATGATCATCTCTCAATAATCACTTCAAATAAAATAAAACAATTAATGACATAAAGCATATCAAAATAAGATATGAGTTCAATACCACTAATCTACCCAGTGTTACATGACCAGAGCATTGACTCATTACCTAATTTCAAACTAAATATGGAAACTCTCCAGCTATTCGTGAGCGAGCTACCGTCCACCTACTCCAGCAATACTACTCTGTAGTATCTGCACGATACCCATGTAAAGGTAACATTCAAACAGAAAGGGTGAGAATTCCAAATCATTATGAAATAGCATAATAAGGCACAATGAATTAAAACACAATTTAAGAATTCATCACACTTGGTATAATCACGTCAATAGTATTACCAACAATCATCTCACATATTTCAAACGTACATCGCATCCCCATTAACACACGCATTCAATGATCACATAACTATAGACGACTCAATGCAAGACAATGTGACTCTATACATATGGTACCTCAATGTGAACTCAAAGTTTCACCGCTTTCCGATTCAATATCTAGAATCCAAGCCACGCTTCCGATCCGGACAAGACCAAAGCCCTACGTCTGTTTCCAATGAAGGATCACCGCTTAATACTACGCCTAATCCCAATTAAGGATTAACGTCTGCTACGTCTGTTTCCAATAAAGGATCACCGCTTAAATACTACGTCTAATCCCAATTAAGGATTAACGTCTGCTACGTCTGTTTCCAATAAAGGATCACCGCTTAAATACTACGCCTAATCCCAATTAAGGATTAACGTCTGCTACGTCTGTTTCCAATAAAGGATCACCGCTTAAATATTACGCCTAATCCCAATTAAGGATTAACGTCTGCTACGTCTGTTTCCAATAAAGGATCACCGCTTAAATACTACCCCTAATCCCAATTAAGGATTAACGTCTACTGCGTCTGTTTCCAATAAAGGATCACCGCTTAAATACTACGCTTAATCCCAATTAAGGATTAACGTCTGCTACGTCTGTTTCCAATAAAGGATCACCGCTTAAATATTACGCCTAATCCCAATTAAGGATTAACGTCTGCTACATCTGTTTCCAATAAAGGATCACCGCTTAAATACTACGCCTAATCCCAATTAAGGATTAACGTCTGCTACGTCTGTTTCCAATGAAGGATCACCGCTTAAATACTACGCCTAATCCCAATTAAGGATTAACGCCTGCTACGTCTGTTTCCAATAAAGGATCACCGCTTAAATATTACGCCTAATCCCAATTAAGGATTAACGTCTACTACGTCTGTTTCCAATAAAGGATCACCGTTTAAATACTACGCCTAATCCCAATTAAGGATTAACGTCTGCTACGTCTGTTTCCAATGAAGGATCACCGCTTAACCACTTCCACAATGAAGTCAACCATGCTATGAATGAATGCACACATACCAACACATATGCAATTAAGACCATCTATATACCGTCTTAACATCCCACATATCACCATGACTCACAATTGGTACATATACACATTCATCACTACACATCAATTACGGTTACATATACACATCCATAACCATAAATCATTCACAATTCAATAAGGGTATACATACACATTCATACAATATATTATTCACCAATATAGGTCAATCATCAAATATGTACACATAGATCTCATTCCAAAATGCACACAACATTTAAATATCAATTTTTCACTTTTCAAACAGTGTTAATCGGTTAACGCCCTGGGTTAATCGGTTAACGCAAAACAGAATGCGCTTCTTGGCAATTTTTAATAGTGTTAACCGGTTAACGCCCTGGGTTAACCGGTTAACGCAAGACATAATGTAATTTTTCAATATCGTAACAGTGTTAACCGGTTAACGCCCTGGGTTAACCGGTTAACGCAAAACAGAATGTTGTTCCTGCGCTAACACGAAACAGAATGCAGATTTCCCCGCATTTTTCATCGTTGAAGGACTTCCGGACCTCCGATTTTGATTCCGTAAAAAGCTACACGTTCATAAAATTATGACTCATCCAAATATATATTCATTCACAGTTTAGCATAATTTAATCATCACAATTCAAGAGTATTTATCAAGACCTAATAATTCCAAACCATGCCAATTAAGGATTTCAACCTAAAACATGTTCCTACCCATTGACCCAATCATACTAACCCATAATGATAAGGATTTCCCCCCTTACCTTGTCAATTTGATGGAAACCTTAACTCCTCTCACTTTTCCTCTCGCTTTTCCTCTTTTCTTTTCCTATTGCCTTCAGTGCTCAAGTGAATTCTAATTCTCACTTCCTTCACTCATACTATTTATAATAGTATTCTAGTTGGGCTTAAATCATCTAATTTAATCACTAGGCCCAATAATACCTAATATTTAAATACCTCTATTTAAATTCATATAATTAACCACTCACTATGCACACTAGGTTAATTAATATAATTATTTAACTATATCTCATATCAACTAATTAATTAATTAACATACTAATTCAATTAATATAATCAATTATTATACTACCTCACAATCACTTAATTACTTAACACTCCAAATAATTAAATATAATATAATAATAACATAATAATAATTAATTCCTAAAAATTGGGCTGTTACAACTCTCCCCCACTTAAAAGATTTTCGTCCTCGAAAATTCCTCAAACGAACCACTCCGGATACGATTCCCTCATCTTATCCTCGAGTTCCCAACCTGCCAATGGAAAATAAAACAAGCACCGACAGTGTTCTCACACACATGTCGCATACTAGGGAACAAACCTAATTAATCAACCTGGCCGGACGGACCGACCTGCTACTAATGTAACACATTAGTGACTATTGACCAACTGGTCGACCATGCTCTGATACCACTAATGTAACACCCCTTTTTCTACCCCAAATTATTTAGCATATAATCAGAGTAAATAAGCACGCATATAAAGAAAAGGGCGTCACATCGACGTTTTCGAAACTTAAAACTTTCAAAAACCAACAATACATCTGGTCATTCAAAATAACACATTTCACTCATCATGAATATTCAAGCAATATGCGTTCGCAGCGGAAAATAAAGAATACTCATGTATTTCATAATATGATCCATGTCCCATACCATGATCATCTCTCAATAATCACTTCAAATAAAATAAAACAATTAATGACATAAAGCATATCAAAATAAGATATGAGTTCAATACCACTAATCTACCCAGTGTTACATGACCAGAGCATTGACTCATTACCTAATTTCAAACTAAATACGGAAACTCTCCAGCTATTCGTGAGCGAGCTACCGTTCACCTACTCCAGCAATACTACTCTGTAGTATCTGCGCGATACCCATGTAAAGGTAACATTCAAACTGAAAGGGTGAGAATTCCAAATCATTATGAAATAGCATAATAAGGCACAATGAATTAAAACACAATTTAAGAATTCATCACACTTGGTATAATCACGTCAATAGTATTACCAACAATCATCTAACATATTTCAAACGTACATCGCATCCCCATTAACACACGCATTCAATGATCACATAACTATAGACGACTCAATGCAAGACAATGTGACTCTATACATATGGTACCTCAATGTGAACTCAAAGTTTCACCGCTTTCCGATTCAATATCTAGAATCCAAGCCACGCTTCCGATCCGGACAAGACCAAAGCCCTACGTCTGTTTCCAATGAAGGATCACCGCTTAATACTACGCCTAATCCCAATTAAGGATTAACGTCTGCTACGTCTGTTTCCAATAAAGGATCACCGCTTAAATACTACGTCTAATCCCAATTAAGGATTAACGTCTGCTACGTCTGTTTCCAATAAAGGATCACCGCTTAAATACTACGCCTAATCCCAATTAAGGATTAACGTCTGCTACGTCTGTTTCCAATAAAGGATCACCGCTTAAATATTACGCCTAATCCCAATTAAGGATTAACGTCTGCTACGTCTGTTTCCAATAAAGGATCACCGCTTAAATACTACGCCTAATCCCAATTAAGGATTAACGTCTACTGCGTCTGTTTCCAATAAAGGATCACCGCTTAAATACTACGCCTAATCCCAATTAAGGATTAACTTCTGCTACGTCTGTTTCCAATAAAGGATCACCGCTTAAATATTACGCCTAATCCCAATTAAGGATTAACGTCTGCTACGTCTGTTTCCAATAAAGGATCACCGCTTAAATACTACGCCTAATCCCAATTAAGGATTAACGTCTGCTACGTCTGTTTCCAATGAAGGATCACCGCTTAACCACTTCCACAATGAAGTCAACCATGCTATGAATGAATGCACACATACCAACACATATGCAATTAAGACCATCTATATACCGTCTTAACATCCCACATATCACCATGACTCACAATTGGTACATATACACATTCATCACTACACATCAATTACAGTTACATATACACATCCATAACCATAAATCATTCACAATTCAATAAGGGTATACATACACATTCATACAATATATTATTCACCAATATAGGTCAATCATCAAATATGTACACATAGATCTCATTCCAAAACGCACACAACATTTAAATATCAATTTTTCACTTTTCAAACAGTGTTAATCGGTTAACGCCCTGGGTTAATCGGTTAACGCAAAACAGAATGCACTTCTTGGCAATTTTTAACAGTGTTAACCGGTTAACGCCCTGGGTTAACCGGTTAACGCAAGACATAATGTAATTTTTCAATATTGTAACAGTGTTAACCGGTTAACGCCCTGGGTTAACCGGTTAACGCAAAACAGAATGCTGTTCCTGCGCTAACACGAAACAGAATGCAGATTTCCCCGCATTTTTCATCGTTGGAGGACTTCCGGACCTCCGATTTTGATTCCGTAAAAAGCTACACGTTCAGAAAATTATGACTCATCCAAATATATATTCATTCACAGTTTTAGCATAATTTAATCATCACAATTCAAGAGTATTTATCAAGACCTAATAATTCCAAACCATGCCAATTAAGGATTTCAACCTAAAACATGTTCCTACCCATTGACCCAATCATACTAACCCATAATGATAAGGATTTCCCCCCTTACCTTGTCAATTTGATGGAAACCTTAACTCCTCTCACTTTTCCTCTCGCTTTTCCTCTTTTCTTTTCCTATTGCCTTCAGTGCTCAAGTGAATTCTAATTCTCACTTCCTTCACTCTTACTATTTATAATAGTATTCTAGTTGGGCTTAAATCATCTAATTTAATCACTAGGCCCAATAATACCTAATATTTAAATACCTCTATTTAAATTCAAATAATTAACCACTCACTATGCACACTAGGTTAATTAATATAATTATTTAACTATATCTCATATCAACTAATTAATTAATTAACATACTAATTCAATTAATATAATCAATTATTATACTACCTCACAATCACTTAATTACTTAACACTCCAAATAATTAAATATAATATAATAATAATATAATATAATAATAATTAATTCCTAAAAATTGGGTTGTTACACTAACCAATGATGGTAATCATCCACAAGGTATCAATGAAGGCATGGTCTGAACCAAAGATGCTACCAGAGTCTGAGACTCCCTGGGGTAGGAAAAGATATTGCCGGGGTCTGCACCCATAATGCAGAATGAGATATAGCCAGAGTCTGAACTCTACAGGGCGGGATAGTTGAATGCCAAAGTCTGAACTTTAAAGGCAAGGAAAAGATTCCATGAGTTTAAACTCAATTAGGGCATGATGCCAAAGTTTGAACTTCAAGACATTGTCAAAGGTTGCCAGAGTCTGAACTCCATGGGCAAGATGTATAAGCATGACATAGTCTGAACTATATAAGGCAAAGAGACTGATCTAAAAGCCAGAGTTTGAACTTCAAAAGGGCGAAAGAGTATTATGCCAAAGTCTGAACTGTAAGGCATTGAAAGAGGTAGCTAGAGTTTGAACTCACTGGGCTGGATGAATGAATGCCACAGTCTAAACTATAAGGCAGAATAATATGTCAAAGTTTGTATGTATAGACAAAATCAAGGTGGCCAGAGTCTGAACTCAGTGGTGCAAGGATGTCAAGATCTATATCTTATAGGCAAGGACTAAAGCCAGAGTCTATACTTTATACGCTGAAAGAGGTTGCCAAGGTATGAACCTTGTGGGTAAGAAACAAATCCATAGTCTGTACTTTATGGGTTGAATGCTAAGGTTTGTACTATGTGGGCAAGATGCCAAGGTTTGTACCTCATAGACAAAGAATAAAGCCAGAGTCTGTACTCCATGGGTTGAGTGAAGTTTCCAAGGTATGCACCTTAAGGGAAAGAAACAAAGTATGTCATAGTCTGAACTGATAGGCGATTGAAGAAATTGATTAAGAAATGGGTATGCGACCCCAAGATAATGATCCCAAGAAATGTATGAACATCTAGGAGGAGAGTCTGATACTGAAGGAGGATTGATGTGCAATGATGTTTCACTATTGAGTGATTGATGCTTGCTTGAAGAAGACTTGTCAATTGCATGCTTCAAATTGCACTAAAGTCTATGAATGAGGGTGGGTGCTTTGAATATATAGGGCTTACGCCTCGTACGCAAAGTCACTCTAGATAAGGGTAGGAGAAACTCATTCTCATCATTCCTCATTGCCTAAGGCTCATAGCGCGTAACCCTTATCATGATCGACAAAGATAGGCCTTGAGGACCAATGCCACCGATTGAACACATGAGTCTAGCTTCAGCGCCAATACATTCAACTAAGATTACATTTTAAACATCACCGAACCTGTTTTGTCTCCTCCACGCCGGCATCGCCTCCGGCAGCGGAGGAGATCAAAACATCTCCTTGGATACATCCATGGAACCTGTTTTTCACCCTCAACCTAAATACACCCCTGATTTTTTCGATTCTTAAACGAAACCACAAATAGAAGTTAAATCCTCCATGAACCCTAAATCAAAAATCTGAAATTAAATGCAAGATAGATGAAATTGGATCTAACACGCTTAGCGCTTCAACTCCAGAGGCAAAGAATTGTGTCCTGGCAATAAATTTGAAGATGAAATGAAGAAAAAACTAACTAAAGCTTACCAGTCGGAGCAGTTCCGACGACTCTTTCAGGTAAACTCCTCGAATCTTATCCACTCTTCTTCTTTCCTGCTCCTTGATTCTTTCTTCTTCTTCTACGTGTCTAGTCTGTAGGAACTTCTTGATGTGAACTGCATGTAGCTTGCGTAAGCGTGGGAGGTGGTTCTCAGCTCAAGCACAATTTAGAGCTTCAATGTGAAGCTCCAATAGCTTCATAATTGAGCTTTGTGTGAGGGTGAGATGAATGAATCTCAAAGAGTAAGAACAAGGGAGATGAAAAAATCGATCCTTTTTCCAAGATGAATGGTGATTGAGATATAAATAGAGGATCGAATTTCACAGTGTCTGCAAACTGTTAAGAAATGAGGTTCAAATCAGTTGGAAGTTCCATCTTCCGTCAATCAACCGTTAGCATTTAGTTAGATCAGTTTGTTAATCAGTTACTAGGATCTGTTAAATTACTTGGATCTCAGTTAGCAGTTTAGTCATGGTTACTTTTGGAGGTTGTTAGGAATTTTCTCATGGCCTGTTAGTATTATGCAGGTTTACTAGTTCTAAATCAGTCTGTTATGACAATTGAAACGAATAAAACCCCTTAGCTGCAATCATGATATTTGATCGTTTTCTGTCAAAAACTGTTTGCAGAAAAACTGTTAGCTCGGTTAGCATGTGCGATGTTAGTTGCCCTATTGAAATAAAACTAGTTAGCAGTAATTAGTGAAGGTTTAGTGGATGGTTGTACTGCTGTTAGTTTGTAATGTATCGAATTTATACCATGGTTGTTGTTGTGATGCATTGATGTTATGGAATGTGTTTGGATTGATGTTTTGTTAATTGTGGAATGCATTTTATGTTGGTATGATTCTATGATGAATGCTTTGTTGTTAATATGAATTAAGTTAGTCAATTTATTAGTGCAATGAATGAGTTGTTTGAAATGCTAGTTACTTGGTTTGAAATGAATGAGTTGTTTTAAATGACCATGATATGCTATGCTTTGTTTCATTGTCAGGTTATTCATGAGAATGTGCCACTGATTTAATTAATGTGTGTTATGATACCTGCTTATTATTGATGATAAAATGGTGACAAAACTTGGATGTAGTACTTATGCATTGGTAACTTGTATACATGTTTCCATATTGAAGTTTGTTTGTGCCCTTCATGAAAAAAAACCTTGATTTGATGACGTTTTAACATTGAATGCAGATTATTGTAATGATGATCTTGCTTAGCCTTTTGTCATGAATTCAAGGCATTAAAGTGGTGCTATCAAGACATTCAAGGGTGATGGTTTGCTAGCACTTGAAGGAAGTTATGGCACATAGAGAGGTTATGGTACACATGGCATGAAAAGATGCTCAAGGCATGGTTGAATATGAAAGCAAAAGAGATTCATTAGGGTTTTAGGATTATGTAGTTGCATGTGGCCAACTGTTGACCAAAAAGTCAATAGTTGACTAAAAAGTCAACTCTACCAAAAACCTTCATTTTTTGTAATTGCATTGATAATGTTCATTTGAATGTAGTGTAATAGATAATTTTTAGATGAAAATGGTTTCTTAAATCCATGCTTTATTTTCAAAAGAATGAGAATTTTTCCAACAAAAAAACCTATTTAAATTCAAGATATTCATTATGAACAAATTAAATATGAGTGTACTGATGAAATAAGAATCAATGGGCTATGAGTTTGAATGAAAATATGAATTAAAATATGAAAGCAATCAGGCCTTGGACCAAATAAACACCAAGCATGATTGACAAAACATGACCCACAAATGAACATGAATGGCATGATCAGATGTCTTAACATGTGAACTAGGGTTACAATATAACCACATGGTCATCAAATGTCATGCATCCATACTTAGGGTTTCAAACCAAATCCAAATATCAAGATGTAAATCACAAAGGTTAAACCTCCCCAATTAGGGTTTCATGCTCAATCCAAGATCACTAAGCAACTCATATGACCAAAGGTCACATATCAAGCAATAAGGCTTTGCAAGTATATCCAAACCAAATGCCCCATGAAATTAAGATTTCTATGATCAAACTGAAAGATGAGGTGAATAAGGGCCAAGGCTCAAGGAACCAACTCAAATCACATGCCACTAACATTAGGGTTTTGAGCCTAAATCAAGGTCACTAAATGAATCACCCATGATGAACTCTTACAATTAGGATTTTATGGATCAAAAGATCCGTCTAGGACAAGAGCCAAGCACATTAGGGTTTAGGAATGAAATATCAAGACGTAATCCCCCAATATCAAGCAAGACCACATTATGTTATTCACGGGCTTTGAGTCTATGAAGTTTGTGAGAATGAATGTGAGATGCACATGAATGCAGATGAATGCTTAGTTCCTAAAACATGTTTGAAAGAAATTCAAAGAATACAAAGAGGTATCTGATAATGAGACATTGGGGAGATTAATCACATTCGCACTATAAATTGGGATGTTATTGCCAAGGGTTTGGGTATGCAAAATCTAGTGGACATGAACAAAGCATGTCTTCTCAACCTTGGCTGGAAATACAAAAATGGTGAAAATTATGTATTATGTCAAGTTATAAAGGTTAAATATGCAAGGAATAATAATCAAAACACGATGGAAACTAAAATCATTGATTCAAGTTTATGGGAAAATATTGTGAATATATGGCCAGGTCTTCAAGAAATCACTATGTGGTCGATTGTTAATGGTGAAGTTGTGGGCGCTTGACACACCTGCTGGATTACTCTGGCAGTTAAACTCATCAACATTATTGGTAATATACCTGAAGCTTGGTATCAACATAAAGTTGTTGATTTTTTATGGACACAACTGGTGAATGGAAGTTGAAATGGTTGCATAGGTCCCTTCCTTAATACATTCTAAATATATTGATGGCAATTCCCCTACTTAGTGTAGAAAATGAAGCTTGTTGCATTCTGGAACCATAAATGAAGGGAGGGACGACGATGATGGAAAATTATGGCTTTCAATGTGATGGAATTGGGGGCTTGCAATGCTAGCACTTCAATGCTCAAGTCATTATGTTAGGAAGAGTGACGTGAAGTTGAATTTGAAACTTGTTACCTTGATTTTGCGCTTTCTCTATTTATATATATAGAGTGAAATAAAGAACTAATTATTTGTTTATCATGATTTATAGAGGGTCATTGGATGCAATTTCAATTGAGATCTCTTATGACTAGAATGATAATATGCATGTGTTGGAAAGATTCTTGAGGTAGTGGAACCCTCCCTTGGTGGTCGGTCGAGGCCAATGTGATCGACCCATAACAGTTTCCCCTGAACCCCTTACTGAAATAAGAGAGCGATTAAGACTTCAACCTAGGGTGTCGACCATTCTCTAGTCACTTTAAGATAGGCGAAAGAGAAACATTATAGTTTATTTTTATGGAATTATGCATTTAATGCACCATACCTCAAACATATTTTTGGAGATGCATCATTACAACTCTTGGGAACCGAAACTCTTAAGTGTTGCGTGTGAGTGGCTAGACGTGTTTGGCAAAGCCTCTTTGTATTCTAGAATATAATCTTCTTTTATAAGGGTAAATGTTCTCTTTTCTTTTTGAGTCTCTCTTTTCAAGTCTAGTACGTGTTTTCTTCTTTAGCATTTCATGTCGATTTGGGCTAGGCTTTATATCGAGTTGGGTGAGGCTTTATGTCAAGTCAGGCGAGGCTTTATGTCGAGTTCCCTATGAGAGACTTTTAATTGAGTAGTTTCTGTAGGAGATATCCCATGGAAATTTAGAATTTATGTTTTCTCCAGGGGGGGTATCTTTTAGAGAAATTCAACATTTATATTGTCCTTTTAAGGTGGTATGGATCTTTCAGTGGAAGTCAAGCCTTTATATCATCCTCTTAGGGCGACAAGGATCTTTATGTGGAAGTGGAGCATTTATGTTTACCGTTGAACGAAATAACATGTTGTAAATAAAATTAATATTTTCCTTCAAATTTGTATATTGTCTTTTTAGGACGACAAGGATCTTTCTGTAGAAGTGTAACATTTATGTTGATTGTTGAACGGAATAACCTGTTGTAAATAAAAATAATGTTTTCCTTCAAAGAGATTCATACACTGCAGGCAAACCACCTTTTTAAACTACATAATCGAAAAATAATTAATTATAGTAAATATCTCATTTAAACTAAATTTCAAGTTCTGGGAATTAATTGTCCATCTAGATCCTCGAGTTTGTAGGCTTTGTGAGGTAATTTATGATATATGTAATATGCTCCTTCCTAGTTAGGTTTTAGTTTCCCCTTTTGGGCGGGCACAACAACATGTCTTAACACTAGGCCGCCTTTTGTTTTTTACTTCGATCCACCTTCAAAATGTACCTTATGACCGTCCTTTGCTTGCTTGAGAATTATCAGATGTAGGCAATATCTCTCGTTTAGTCAATTAGGTCAGTAGCGCATCTTAGCCCTGACTTATTTTGTTTTGCATTGAACTGAAAACGTCGCCAAGTAGCATGAAATCCAATCTATATACCATGGTGAGGTCTTTGGTGGTCAAATTAGAGGTAGTGTGATATGACCACAACACATCGCGAAGTTGTTCATCCTAGAGTCTATTAACATCATCCAACTTCTTCTTGATTCCCTTTAATACCACCTTGTTTGCTGATTTAACTTGCCCGTTTGCCTTTGGATGGGTCAACTTTTATTAAAAATTTAAAATTTTAAAAATATTAAAAAAAGATAAAATTAGTTAAAATTAAAAAAAAAGGTAAATATTTCATTTTATACAAATAGGCCTTTAAGAGACTCTAAATATATATATTTTAAAATAAATAGATTTAGTTTTAAATGAAAATTAAAATTTTGCGAATTCAAGTTTTTAAAAAATAGTTTAAATTTAAAAGGGTAGATATTATGAATATATTTTGAACAAAAAAAAAAGAAATCCTCGTTCATTAAAGAAAAAGAAGCTTTATAAGGAGAGGGGATCCCAAAAGTGGCCCATTAAAAGGATAAAAATCTATATAAAAATAGACATTCCTATAGTATTTTTTTACAAAATCTTTCCTAATGCCTATAAGAATAGATTAAAAATGACGAGGGAATTACAAGTGAGATCCAGGTTGGCCATATGATTGGCACATGAGTTCCTTTTCTCTATAAATGTGAGATATAAAAATGTGAGTATGTGCAAAATAAGATATACTTTTAATCCACTTTTAATCCACATTTAACGAATTCGTTTCGATCCAAAACTTGGTCCAAACTTTATCTTTAGCAATTTGCATTGCCATGATGACAACTAAAAACTCAGAAACGAGGGAGAAGGAAATTGCCAATTTTATTGCGAAAAATACAGGCACAACCAGCTGGGAAGAGGTATTGGTTGTAAGCGCCGTCAAAGTTGCACTTTAGCCAATTGGGAGGAGGCAGATTCCAAATCACTTCCTTAGTTTGTCGTACCCAAATTTTGGCCATCCTTTTTGTCTTTTGTATTTTACTTAGGATATAGATCACTAACATAGGAGTCCCATACAGGTCATCTAGTCAACTCCAATGACTTAAAAAGGTCAAAGGAGGACTGTTTTGACTTTTAGTCCCTCACAAGGATTTAATTTTGATTTAGGGGTATAATATGAAATATCATCATACTAGAGGTATATAGGTTAATATTAAGATGAAACGGTTTATGACATTATTATTAGTTAAACAGGGTTAATATTATTATTTGCTAGGTTATATTTTTACTAATTGGAAAGATATTAATATTGGGATAAATTAGGGATAAATCAATTTTTTGTCAAATTATTATATTGAGAGAAATATTAATAGGATAATTGGGTTTATTGGAGTATTAATGTTCTTACTAATGGTGAATTATTATTATTATTAACTTATTAGTATTAATAGTATTATTATTTATTAATATAATTATTATTTATTAGGAATATTATTGATATTATGTCGAAAAGATATTATTATTATTATTATTATTATTATTATATTATTGTTATTATTTATTGGATTATTATTATTATTGGATTATTACTATTACTATTGGATTACTATTATTATTATGGAATTAATATTATTATTAACATTAATCGGATTTTTTTATGTTATTGGCCTTGGGCCTTTTAAATCGAGAATCAGATAAGGCCCAATCCAAGGCCCGTTTCAGTTGGGTTACTTGGGTAACCCAACTCCACTTTCAATTGGGTCAGGTAGAACCCATATTCCCCAGATCGGGTCAAGCCCATGACCCGAACCCTGTTCATCTTCTCCCCCATTTTGAAAACCCTAAAAAATCTGCGCGCAATGAGGAACCAAAACGAATCAAAAGCATCAAAATCAAATTCAATCAATTTTTTCCATTATTGAATCCAGATACATTTTGAATCAGGGATTACATTCAAACTCAGAACAAATACATTACAAATATCAATTACAATTTGGAACCCTAAATCTATTTTTGAATAAAATCAAATCTAATAAAACTATAATCAAATCGAATTCTAATTTTCCTAAATGAATCAATCTAATTGAATAACCTAACCTAATTCTAACCTATAAATAACCTAATATTAAAATAGAATGAGGAGGAGAGAGAACCCTAAGAAACTAATTTTTGCCCCTACAATCCATCATCCTCCACTAGAGCTCCAAAAATCAGATACCTAGGGCTTTCACATTGAAACCCTAAGTATTGGAGTTAAGCCCCATCATATCTGCAAAAAAGAAGAAAAGGAGATTAGAGAAAGAGAGATCAGAGGAAGCAATAAAAAGGATCAGACAAAGTAAAATAAGCTTAATTCGAACACTGCAGGAGAGGTAGGTCTCAAATTCGGGATTTAGTATGCATCTATGGATGATTTTTATTTCTGTTAGGATAGGGCATTGATTCAGATATATGTGTTTGTTTTGATTTAGTGTCGGGGTTGTCGTGATCTATTGATCAATGTAGGTTCTGCATCGATCTGGGTAGTTTAAGGGTGTTTCTAGGTTAAGGTTAGGGTTAGGGTTCATGTGATGAACCTTAGGGTTCATTTGGGTAACATGAATGGGGTCGGGGTCTTGGGGTTTTGAGCTTAGGGTTCATATGAGAACCCATAAGTTGCTAGGGTTCAAAGGGTTTATGGGGAAGGGATGAGCTTTTAGCTTGATGTTCATCACCCAGATGAACATCGGTTGAAGGTTCCGGTTGAACTTCAACTGGAGACCAAGGGGGCAGGGTGGTTCAAGGAGGGGAACAGGGGTCTTTGGGTTGGGGTTTGTGTTTTTGGGTTGATGTTCATCATGTTCACGATGAACATGATGAATGTGGTGGTCCGGTGGGGGTTAGAGTGGTGGTGAAGGGTGGCTCAGAAGGGAGACTTTAGAGAGAAGAGAGAGGGCAGAGAGAGTTATTGAGAGACAGAGAGAAGTAGAGAGATAAAGAAGAGAGAAAATGAAGGTTTACGAAGGGGGTTGGTTTATATACCCCCATAATTGTTCCCTGGATCTATGTCAAGTGGCGCCCCAGAGGAACTCGGATCAGTTGACCACCCTGGTCAACTAAGGATCCCATGCGTGCCCGTGTATCATGGTCCCATGTTGACCATGAATCTGAACTACTTATCTTGCATACTTTGACTGGTCAACCTAATCAAAGGATGAGATCACATACTACAGGATCCTTTGGATCTTGATTAAACGATCCAGGGAGAGTTAATAGTTGACTCTCCCCTTCCCCAGACTGCCCTTAACGCGGGCCTCAGAAGGAAGATGGGCCTCCTTCCATTTCTAGTCACACACCCATTTTTTAAGCCCATTGTTGGTTCAGTTAAAAATGCACCCTCCTTCATTTTTTAATTATTAATTAATTAATTATTAATTATGATTTATCTATTTAATTTTTATTTTAATTATTAATTACGATTTATCCATTTAATATTAATTCAAATAAAAATAAGAATTAAATTTTTGTTATTTTATTTTAGTTGTGACATGGTTATCTAATTAATTAAGTATGATGATAATATTTTAATTAATTAGTTTTTTTAATCATTTATATTATGATTAATTAAATCAGGAATTAGGACACAGAATCAGAGATAATTATTAGGGTTTAAAGGATGTAAAAATGGGATAAAATCGGGAAAAAATATATATCTTATGACATCCTATTTAATTATTTGTATTATCTTTAATTTGATTTATTTTTGTAATATATTATATTTAATATATTATTATTAAATGATATTCTCAAATTAAAACGGGATAAGGACATGTGGTATAATTTGGGATAAAGGGGGTTATCAAAGATCAAATCAAGATTAAAATCGGGATAAGGGGTTATCACATAACTATGACTTTTATTTTATTTTCTTAAATAATTTAAAATAAGATTTTTGCAAGGGATAAAAGGATAAAATCAATTCAACTTCACTTCAAACCGTAAGACCTCTACCCTAATGTATTGAGGCATTTTCTAAAAACATTTATGCGCCCCCGGTGCATGAGAGTTTTCAAGGAATAAAAACAACTAAGCAACCAACATTTTCAAGAAGAACTACGGTACTCTGATCCCTCGCCTAATGCGGAGGTACGTAAGCATAAAGTTGTAAACTCTAGCGGGTACAATTATAAAAAACCTTTTTGGGTATCACGTCCATTTAAATGTAATACCTTCTATAGATAAATAAATAACTAATAATTAATAAATATTAAAGCAAACACCTTAGGAACATACACTAGCCCTAGAATTATAGGAGGATCTCATTGAGTACAATGGAGGTAAGAATTTCCTAACACCTTCCCCTTACTTAACTGACTCCCGAACCTAGTATCTCACTTCAATTGTTAGGTTTTATCATTATTTCCTTGTTCCTTAGAAACAAATAAAGGATGATGTCGACTCTGTCATTTTTCCAGACACGACAGTTGGCGACTCTACTGAGGAAGTTCTTACATTTTCCTTTAAGAGAGTCTGTCATAACCTACAATTTTAGGTTTTTGTGTGTTTTCTTGGTTTGCTTGCTTTTTATTTATTTATCTGTTTTTACTGCTTTTCATTTATTCATTTTATTTTACATTCTATTCTCCTTATTACTCTCTTATATTAAACTGTCATTGGTTGGGAATGATACTATGTGAGAAGCTAAAACCCAAGCTCGAGAAAAAAATATAAGCTTAAGTAAGGGGCCATCCTGTCTCGACCACCGGGGTTCTCATCCCGTATGATCTTTGATGACGATTCCTCCCAGAATAGGTTAATTCAAAATGTTTGTCATGAGAAGGCCAACACTTCTTCATGATAGAACTTTGAGTTCAGTTCATGACTCTAGGGACCTCTTCTAGAACCCTCTTAACTTAGGGTGACCTTATGTTATCAACCTGCAAAGGTCATTACTAAGGTCCCACCTAGACGAGACTTACCCTGAAGGATTACCGTAGGAAGGCGTGCTCCTTCTCATGGTAAAATAAGGGTATAATCCATGACCCTAGGACTATTATCTTACCCAAAGCTTTATATCCTACAAGTGAGGGGATTGGGTAGTCTAACCTTAGATCCAACCTAATCTTAAGCAGCCTACCCAATATAAGACATACTTACATGACCATCCCAATAAAAATCTTTAAAGTTAAGAGACGTTCATATCATCATGCCATTAACATCAAAATAAATCTCTTACATATATTTATCATCCTTTGGGGAATTTCAAAATCTGTTGTAGGTACCCAATGGAAATGAATAAAAGGACAACTCTCTGCATTAAGACAACCATGCTAGATCTCCAAAGTTTAAAGATTCTTTAGGGGATAATGCCCAACTTCATTCAGCGGAAGTTTACATAAAAATATGGGGGGATTCTTGATCTCTTGAGAGTCCTTGTGAAGGTACAGGCAATCACTGCCTTAGCTCAATTCTACGATCCATCCTTGCAGTGTTTCCTCTTTCAAGACTTTCTCCTAGCCCCCATGCTAGAAGAGTCTGGGTTATATGTAAACATCTCTAAAAACATAAAGGGACCCTACATGAGAATGTGGCAGAAGATAAATCCTAAAGACTTGGTTGTGACTTTAGGGATATCCCATGAGGACCTTCTGTCACATTATAAAGAAGATAGGGATGCCCAAGGTCTTAGGAGGAGTTACTTGGAGGGGGTAGCCCGAAGAATGGGTGGGGCAGAAAGGTGGGGGTCTTATATTAACGTCATGGCTTTAATAATGTTTGGGATAGTCCTCTTCCCCAATGTGAGTTACTTCATGGATGTCGATGCCATCAGTATCTTTTAGGCTGTGAAAAATCTAGAAATAGATCAAGTGCCCGCTTTACTAGCTGATGTCTACTATACCACGAGCATCTTCCATAGTAGGGAGAAGGGATCACCACGTTGTTGCATTCCATTGTTGTACCAATGATTTACCTCACATCTTTATAGGGACATACATCTAATAGAGACCAAGGGAATTCACGATTGGGCTCAAAAACTAGCGTCCCTTAAGGAAGGATCGATCCTCTGGTACCCGAAGAAAGACACCAGGACCATAATTATCAATTGTGAGAGTTTTCCTAATGTACCCCTCATTGGTTCCAAGGGGTGCATTAATTATAATTCATGGATGTCGATGCCATCAGTATCTTTTAGGCTGTGAAAAATCTAGAAATAGATCAAGTGCCCGCTTTACTAGCTGATGTCTACTATACCACGAGCATCTTCCATAGTAGGGAGAAGGGATCACCACGTTGTTGCATTCCATTGTTGTACCAATGATTTACCTCACATCTTTATAGGGACATACATCTAATAGAGACCAAGGGAATTCACGATTGGGCTCAAAAACTAGTGTCCCTTAAGGAAGGATCGATCCTCTGGTACCCAAAGAAAGACACCAGGACCATAATTATCAATTGTGGGAGTTTTCCTAATGTACCCCTCATTGGTTTCAAGGGGTGCATTAATTATAATCATGTACTGGCTCTAAGACAGTTGGGTCACCCCATATGGGAGAGGCCTAAAGAAGACGAGATAGAGGAGTTTATATTGCATAGGGGAGAGGCTTCATATATAGAACTGCTTGGGAAGGTTACTCGGGCATGGGAAAAAGTGCATGTCAAGGACAACAAGCCAAAAAGGAAATACACTTTGTTTGAAGAGTCCTACACCCCTTGGATTAAGGAAAGGGCCCGTCTAGTTAAGCTGCCTTTCGTAACTGACCCAACTTATGTCTCAGACATGCCTAATCCTATTACAGTGTCCACTGAAGAGGTCGACCGACTTAAAGTCACTATTGCTAGGATAGAACAAGATAAGGAAATCCTATAACATAATCTTCATGATGGGACCTATGAGAAGAACCAGATAAGCTACGACCTGGAAAAAAAGGACAGACAACTCCTTGAGAATATGGAGGAACTCCGGACCGAAAGAAGTAAAAGACAAAAGATTTTGGGGGTTTATTCAGCGTTGGAGTTAACTTTGAAAATATCAATGGTAAGTTAAAAGAGGTCTAAGATGAAGGTCAGAGGTGGAAGAGGGCATGAGAGTTAGCCGTATGGGAACAATAGGAAAGAGAAAGCATTGTAATGACTCAAATCCATAGATTCGATGAGGCACTTGTGAAATCCCAAGCTATTGTTGCTAGGCAACAACAACTAAGAATAGAAGTTAAGCAGACGCTGCCACTTAATTGGAGAAGGATATACCAAGAGATCCTAAACCTAAGAGAATATGTGCATCTTAAAAATCAAGACCACGAAGTCCTGAAATCTGTCGCACAGTTAGAGGGAGAAATCCAGCACCTAAGGGACCTCTCCGCCGCTGCTCAACTCATTGTTCAAGAACAAGATGACCGAGCTGAAGCATGGAGGATTGAACATTCCAATCTGGTTGAGTTTGCCAACAACTTAGTGGGAGACATTCCTAGGATGTTCAGAATAGCTGATGGCATGGCAAAACTCCACAACACTCCCCAAGAAGTACTCGAGTTTATCAGGCTATGCGACATCATGTTGAAAGAATTTAAAGCCCGCTTGAAGAGGGCCTTGGAGGCATCACTCTAGTTTTTATTTTCTTTTGGGAATTTGTATTTCTGTTTTTTTATTACTGCTTGATGTATTGTGTTATAAGTGGGGCATCACCCCCGTACGAACCTTTACTTTGGATTTATGATTAAATTTATTTCTATGATATTTACAATCGTGTTCATATTCCTAAAAATGTGCGACAATGGATTTTGAATGTTCCCTAAAGAAATAAAAACAAAATATTTTTGCATACATTAACATGCATTCATGCACACTTCATTTCATATGCATTGAAAAGAAAACAAAATCATGTTTCCTCATACTTTCCCAGTATCTTCGAACGTGACAACCTGACTCTCCAAACTCGAGCTCAACGTAAGAAGGCCATGGAGCAACTTGAACAGAACTAAGCAACACTTAGGGTGGACATAGACTCGTTCAAAGGAAATATGGAGGAAATGAAGGACAAGATGGATCAACTCACTAGAGCCATCACCAACATGTTGGCAAGGGAAGATGAGACTGACAAAAGGAAGGCTACCTCCACACCCATGCCCCTACCTGGGAATGGTAACCCTCTACAAGGGTTTACTTCTGACACCCAAGGGGGTGAAGCTAAGGATGGTGCCTTTCATCCTGAAGGGTCTATCCCAACTCATGCTCACAATAGGGCATCTCATCTCGTAGAAATACCAATTTCGCAAGACAACTATGTGGACCTAAGCCAACAGTATGAGGAGGAAGATCATAGGGGCATGGTCCAAGAAAGCAAACCAGATACTCACTCTGCTGCTACTATTGGGGAAACAAGAACTAAAGAAAAATATAAAATCCTAGAAGAAAGATTGAAAGTGATTGAAGGCTTCAATATCTTTGGAGTTGATGCTATGGGGATGTGCTTGGTGCCAGACGTCACTATACCTCAAAAGTTCAAAACTCCTGACTTCGAGAAGTACAAGGGAGTCAGTTGCCCAAGGAACCATCTCAGGATGTTCGTTAGAAAGATGGCTGCCTATGGAGAAAATGAGAAACTAATGATGAATAACTTCTAGGACAGTCTAAGTGGGGCATCCCTAGACTGGTACATGTAGTTGGAAAGAACCCATGCCAAGACTTGGGAGGACCTAGCTAATGCCTTCTTAAGACAATACAAATATAATCTGGATATGGCTCTGAATCGCATGCAACTTCAGAATCTTTACCAAAAGGGAAGTGAATCCTTCAAGGAGTATGCCCAAAGATGGAGAGAATTGGCTTCCCGCGTACAACCTCCACTTTTAGAGAATGAGTTAGTTGACATGTTCATGGGCACCCTGTAAGGCCCTTACTACAAAAAGATGATTGGTTCAATATCCACCATATTTATTAATTTGGTAATAATTGGGGAAAGATTTGAGAATGGCTTGAAAAATGGTAAGATTGGAAAACCATCCTCAAATCAACATAATAGCAAAAGGTACTCCAACTGTAACAATTCGAAGAAAGGTGAGACCAACACTGTCACAGTTGAAGGGAGTTCTCATGTGACTTATAATTCTTATGTAGCTGCAGTAGGTCCTAATCAGTATCCACAATAGACATACTCTAGGCCTCAAGCACAGCAGGCCAAAGCACCGCCTCAACAAAATCAACAAATGTGAAGGTACAAGACTTATTCGATCGCAAGATTATCTCTTTCACTCCAGAGGGTCCAAATGTGAAGGGAAATTCAAAGCCAGGACACGATGGTCCAACTATCAATACGGTAGAAGGACTAGACAACACCGTTCTAACCCAAATGGTAGATCAGGTGAAAACTCCTGTATCAAAGATACATGAAAAATTGAATGGTTACAAGGCATTCAAAGAGTTACATGCTAACTGTAGAATTTGCCTCGTCAATCCAGACTTATGTGAAAGGATGAAGAAGTGTCTTCAACAAATGATGGATAAGGGTTTGGTTCAAATTGGATATACCATAAAGTTAGAAGATGTCTCCTTCATATAATCTCAGGGACACACGCCTTTTGAGATCCCCTACCAGCAAGTGAAAACTCCAACACCATTTCAAATACCATTTCAAATGTCTTCCCAGACATCAGTACAAATATCAGTTCCAATTATGTCTTACATGTCCCTGCATCATTCCCATTCAAAAACACTAAGCATGTACCTTGGAATTACAACTCTACGACATATGTAGGAGACAAACCTATAGTGTTAGAAACAACAATCACTAATATTGATGGAATTGGGGGCATGAATCAGAGCGGGAGAGTGTTTTCTCCTGAGCCACAATTAAAAGAAAAGACACCTGAAAGTTCAAAAGAGAAGGAAGTCGAATCTTCCTGGAAGACCATATCTCAAGGAGAAGCCGAGGAATTCTTAAGGTTGATCAAAAAGAGCGACTACAAGGTGGTATACCAATTAAGCCAAACACCATCCAAAATATCCATACTATCTCTATTGTTGAGCTCTGAAGCCCATAGAGAGTCCTTATTTAAAATATTAAACGAAGCCCATGTTACTCAAGACATAACGGTAAATCAATTCAATGATGTGGTAGCTAATATCACCGCTAGCAGTTGTTTGGGGTTTAGTAACAATGAATTGCCACAGGACATGCTCATAACAAAGCCTTACACATATTCGTCAAATGCCAAGATAGTCTCCTATCAAGGGTACTGGTGGACACAATATCATCTCTAAATGTCATGCCTATAAATACTTTGGGAAAGCTGAACAATATGAGAACTTCCATGAAAGCCAATACTTTGGTGGTCAAGGATTTTGGTGGTTCGAAGAGGATGGTAATTGGAGAAGTTGATTTACCAATAATTGTGGGACCTCATACCTTTATGGTCACTTTTCAAGTGATAGACATCAATCCATCCTATAGTTGTCTCATAAGACGACCTTGGATCCATGTTGTAGGAGCTATAACTTCAACCTTACACCAGAGGTTGAAATTCATAATCGACGATAAGCTAATAATCGTCGAAGGGGAAAAGCACGTGCTCGTTAGCCACCTTTCATCCTTCAGATACATAGAAGCGGATGGAGAAACATTGTAAATACCTTTTCAATCCTTGGAGATTGCAGTAGTCAGTCGAAGAAAAGAAAAATCAATATCCCCATGGGAGAAGTTGTCCAAATTGATTGAAGGTAGAGATACCCAGGGCTAAGGTAAGTTGCTGGAGATACTAGAGAAAAGGATCGGCTTGGGTTGGGTTACAAAACAACTAATGAAAGAATTCAGAAGACAGACCATAAGAAGCTTTATACACTTCAAGAGACCTTCTACAGTGCGGGATATAGGGATGAAGATCAAGTGACTATGATTGATGAAGAAGAAAAAGGGATGCCCAACTTGGTATGTCATTGTTCATTAAATATACCTCTCAGCAATTGGAGGGCCATCGAGATCCCGTAGATGATTTCTAGTTCAAAGTAATTTACTGTTTTCAAAAAATAATAATAAGTCATTTGATATGCCCAAGGCAAATGGACAAGGTTTGTAGGGCCCCCTTCGTTTCAATTACTTATTTATGAATAAAATTCCATTTTTGTTTTTCAATCAAGATCCTTTCCTTTCCTTTTAAATATTCTTTGCAAAAACAAAAATACCCTTTCATTTCTATCAAATCATCCAAAAGATAATAATATATAAAAATCTTCCTCATGCAGATTAATGAATGAACCTACTAAAAATCACACTACTATAATCCCTTATAACTTCGAATTCCCAATTAACCAAGCAGAAGAAGGTGATGAGGACGATTATGAACTGTCAAAAGAGTTAGCAAGACTGCTAAAGCAAGAGGACAAAGAAATTCAATCTCATCAAGAACCAGTGGATGTGATCAATCTGGGGACTGAAGAGAACAAGAAAGAAGTCAAGGTCGACGCTTCCTTGAAAGATGAAGTCAAGAAAAGGTTGGTCGAGCTCATACATGAATACTCATATGTGTTTGCTTGGTCATACCAGGATATGCCAGGGTTAGACACAAACATAGTTGTACACAAATTACCACTCAAACCAGAATGTCCTCCAGTTAAGAAAAAATTAAGAAGAACCAGGCCAGACATGTCTCTCAAAATCAAGGAAGAAGTCAGAAAATAACTCCATGTCGGGTTCTTAGCTGTTACAAAATATCCAGAATGGATGGCTAACATTGTTCCCGTTCCAAAGAAAAACGGCAAGGTCAGAATGTGTGTAGATTATCGGGATTTGAATAGGGCAACTCCTAAGGACGACTTTCCCCTACCGCACATCGATGTACTTGTAGATAACACCACTCAATTCTCACTCTTATCCTTCATGGATGGATTCTCAGGTTATAACCAGATAAAAATGGATCCTGCAAACTTGGAGAAAACCATGTTTATCACTCCTTAGGGAACCTTCTGTTATAAGGTAATGTCGTTCAGATTGAAAAATGTTGGGGCAACATATCAAAGGGCCATGTTGACCCTATTCCATGATATGATCCATAAAGAAATATAAGTCTACGTTGACAATATGATTTCCAAATCACAGACTGAAGATGATCACATAGTCAACCTACAAAAACTATTTGACCGACTAAGGAAGTTCAAGTTACGTCTGAATCTAGCAAAATGTACTTTTGGGGTCAGATCAGGAAAGTTATTAGGGTTCATAGTCATACAGAGGGGAATTGAAGTCGATCCCGATAAAGTGAAAGCTATCCAAGAGATGCAAACTCCAAGGACAAAAAAGGAGGTTCAAGGATTTCTGGGGAGACTGAATTACATTGCTAGGTTCATCTCACATCTTATAGCTACGTATGAACCAATCTTCAAGTTACTCAGAAAAATCAAGCCATTGAGTGGAATAAAGGTTGTCAAAATGCCTTCGACAAAATCAAGGAATACCTGCAAGAGTCACATATCTTGGTACCACCAGTCCATGGGAGACCACTTATAATGTACCTAACAGTACTTGATAACTCTATGGGATGTGTACTGGGACAACAAGATGAGATCGTAAAAAAGGAGCATGCAATCTACTACCTAAGCAAGAAGTTTACCAATTGTGAATCCTGATATTCACTCTTGGAGAAGACTTATTGTGCCTTAGTTTGGGTTGCTCGGCGGCTCAGACAATATATGGTGTGTCATATCACTCTATTGATATCTCGAATGGATCCTATCGAGTATATCTTCGAGAAGCCTGCAATAACTGGGAGAATAGCCTGATGACAAATGTTGCTAACAGAATACGACATCTAGTATCTCACACAAAAAGCCATAAAAGGGAGTGTGTTAGCGGATTATCTCGCACATCAACCAACAGAAAATATCACCCTATATAGTTTGACTTTCCTGACGAAGATATTATGGTAATAAAGGATTGTGAGACCTTAGGTCCCAATAAAGGACCAGAACTAGGATCACGATGGAAATTGGTATTTGATGGTGCGTCAAACGCAACCGGACATGGAATTGGAGTCGTCATAACCTCTCCAACAGGATAGTATATTCCTTTCACGACTAGGTTATACTTTACTTATACAAACAACATGGTAGAATATGGGGTGTGTATCCTAGGGATTGTCGAAGTCTTCGACTTAAGAATCAATATCCTAGAAGTATATGGAGACTCAGTTCTCGTCATCAATCAAATCAAGGGAGAGTGGGGGACCCATAATGCTAAGCTAATCCGGTACCGAGACCACGTCCAAAAAATAATCACTTACTTTGACGAAATTACCTTCCATTATATTCCTCGGGAGGAGAATCAACTAGCGGACGCCTTGGCTACATTATCGTCCATGTTCAAGGTCAAGTGATACAACGAAGCACCAGCTATAAGAATTCACTGGTTGGATGAGCCTGCCTATTGAGTAGCCATAGAGGTAGAAGGGGATAATAAACCATGGTTTCATGACATCAAACAATTTCTTTAGAAACAAGAATATCTTGCAAATGCCTCAAGTGGGGATAAGAAGACAATCAGAAGATTGTCGTCTTAATTCTTCCTTAATAGGTAGATACTTTACAAGAGGAATCATGACACGGTCTTACTCAGATGCTTGAACGGGTACGAGAAAGACATGCTTATCAAAGAAATTCATGAAGGATCCTTTGGCACTCATGCCAATGGGTATTCCATGGTAAAGAAGATTCTTCGGGCAGGGTACTACTGGTTGACTATGGAAACCGAATGTTTCAAATATGTTTAAAAGTGTCACAAGTGTCAAATCTATGCAGATAAGATACATGTGCCACCTACTCCCTTAATCGTTTTAACCACTCCATGGCCGTTCTCCATGTGGGGTATAGACATAATCAGGATGATTGACCCCAAAGCTGCGAATGAACACCGATTCATTCTGGTTACTATCGATTACTTCACCAAATGGGTGGAAGTTGCTTCTTACACAATGTGACAAGACAAGTGATTGCACGATTCATCAAGAAGAAGATCAATTGTCGATACATGGTTCTTAACAAGATTATCACGGATAATGGGTTGAATCTAAATAACAAAGTGATGGATGAGTTATGCAAGAGTTTTAAAATTCAACACCATAATTCGTCACCCTATCGACCAAAGATGAACGTCTCAGTAGAAACGGCCAACAAAGATATCAAAAAGATAATCCAGAAGATGGTGAAGACCTATAAAGACTGGCATGAGATGCTCCCTTTTGCACTACACGGCTACAGAACTTCCGTCCGCACCTCAACAGGAGCAACTTCATTTTCTCTAGTATATGGTATCGAAGTTATACTCCCTGTCGAAGTCGAAATCCCTTCATTGAGAATCCTGATGGAGACCAAATTAGACGAAGCGGAATGGGTGCCGTCGTACCCCAAAATTTGCCCTACTTTTTTTATTCAATTTGTCTGACTTATGATTTTGCTCATTTGCATACTTTTTTCTATTTGATCATGCATTCATCGGCATTTGCATGTGGTAACAAATCTATGTCAAATGTTTGGTGATAATGGATTTAATCGGTTTAAGTGGATTTTTGAGGTGGATATTATTTGGTAATTATTCAGGTTTATTTCCCGTATTACTTATGGTGAAAATCATCTCTTTATTTGAGATTCATGGTTATCGGGGGGAATTGAAATGATCATCACTTAATTCGGATGTTTGCTTGGATTCAAAGGAAAGGGCAAAGTTGGAATAAAATGAAGATTTCATTCATTTATTAGAAAATATCACTTCTCAAAAGTACTAAAAATCATGGGTTAAGCCACTCAAAATTCAAGTCAAAAGTGGTAGAAAAATTAAGACAAATGCATGAAAATTCAAGTTAATTACTAATGACTCTTTGCCTTACATCCTAACTTGGTACTTTTGCTAAACTCCAACATTATTGGTCTCTAACTATCTTTAACTACCTATTTCTCCACAAGTTATCCATTTACCTTGTAACACCCTTCTAAAATACCCCAAATATTTAATTAAAATAACAACATATATCAATCAGAGTAGATATGCAATTAAGGGTGTCACACAATTACTTCACACCATTCACCATGATAACTGTCATGCTCTTTTATTAATTCAAAACATAAAGCATTTGCACAATACGCAGCGGATAGAGATTAAATCAATCATGCAAAACATGTAGCATATTACATGTAAACTGGTTCACAACCAACAATAAACATTTAAAACATCCCATCCCGATGTTACATCTACCAGAGCATGACCCACTAAGGAACTACACTAGACTCCAAGCACTAGCTCCTACTCAATCACTGCTCGTTACCTGAAAAATAGTTGTAAGGGTGAGTTCCTCAATCGATATAATAAGCATTATAAAATATCATGCAATGTTAAGTAATTTAACACATTTCATCACCCTAATCATAACACACATTCAGTAACGACACATCAACTCAAACATCATACTCAACACCAACATAAAGCACACGTATAATCTCAATTCATACTCAACACCAACACAAAACACACGTATAATATTGGAATACATCCATTCATATTATACGCCATACATACATTATGCAATGAGACTCCATGCATGCGGTACCGACTATTCGTGAACATATAGTTCAACTTCATCGACCAAATCCAGGTACGGCTACCAAGCTCACTAGTCCCACTCATTTGAGACCTAGTGACTCACATCACTAATTCCTCACCATGGGAATTAGCTACCACCCCAAGGGCCATGCTATGCACGCTAATCACCTAGCATGCAAACATCAACAACAGTCCAAAATGACTAACATCACTAATTCTTCACCATGGGAATTAGCTACCACCCTAAAGGCCACATTATGCTATGCCAAATCACCTAGCATGCAACATCAACAACAATCCACAATGGACATATGCTCACACTCTAAGCCATAAAACAGTCCATCCACAATTACATACATAATATATACATTCACAACATTATGCATATTTCCACACATCATCAGCATATTTATCACATAATCATATTATGTCATGCCAAATAATTCAATCACAGTATTAGCACACTCTACCAATACCTATCCTACTCAAAACAACGGGAAATAATCCCTACTATATCACACACCGATATAGGCTAATCACCAATTATGTTCACAACATTAAAATATCAATTTTTCCAATTTCCAACAGTGTTAACCGGTTAACGCCCTGGGTTAACCGGTTAACACAACACAGAACACGCTTTCTGGCAAAACTCAACAGTGTTAACCGGTTAACGCCCTGGGTTAACCGGTTAACGCAGACAGAACAACAATTTCTCAGAAATCACAACAGTGTTAACCGGTTAACGCCCTGGGTTAACCGGTTAACGCAAGCAAAACAGCAATACTTCACAATCCCTTACAGTGTTAACCGGTTAACACCCTGGGTTAACCGGTTAACGCAAGACAGAAAGCTGTTCCTGCGCTAACACGAAGCAGAATGCAGAATTCTCCGCATTTTCCGCCGTTGGAGGACTTCCGGACCTCCGATTTCAATTCCGTAAAAAGCTACACTTTCGGGAAATCAAGACTCATCCAATTACAGATTCAATTTCAGTTTTAACACAACTTATCCAACACAATTTTTCAGCATTCAACATCCCAATTAGGGTCAAATCAACGGTTCCTCACTACCCATTACATGTTAACCCATAATACCCATTAAACGACGATAAACCCCCCTTACCTGAGTTAATCCGGCGAATCTTTAAGCTTCAAGCTTTTCTCTTCTCCAACCTTCTTCCTCTTGCTCTGTCTCTTTGCCCTTTTCCTCTTTTCAGCCGCTTCTCTGCTTTTCACGTGAAACCCTTTCTTTACCAAATGGGGCTCTTTTTCTTATTTCCAACTTATATATATTTTCCAATAATTATTATTCCAATAATAATAATAATAATAATCCAATAATTCCAATTATTTAATTAAATTAATAAATATAATATTAACTTAAATTAAATAATTATCTTATTTTTATCGGGGTGTTACAACTCTCCCCCACTAAAAGAGTTTTCGTCCTCAAAAACATACCTCAAGCGAATAACTCCGGATAAGACTCCTTCATCTGACTCTCAAGTTCCCAAGTCACATTGCCACCTGCTGGTCCTCCCCAAGCTACCTTTACCAAAGCAATCTCTTTACCCCGCAACTGCTTCAACTCTCGATCCTCGATCCTCATAGGTGATGTTTCAACAGTCAGGTTATCTCTCACCTGTACATCATCTATTTGGACTACATGCTACGCATCAGGAATGTACCTCCTCAACTGAGACACATGAAAAACCTCATGCAAATTCGCAAGTGACGGCGGTAAAGCGATACGATAGGCTACCTCCCCTATCCTCTCCAAAATCTAATAAGGACCAATAAATCGAGGTGTCAACTTCTTCGACTTGAAAGCTCGACCAACCCCAGTTATCGGAGTAACGCGAAGAAACACATGATCTCCCTCTTGGAACTCAAGTGACTTCCTCCTCTTATCGTGATAACTCTTCTGACGACTCTGAGCAATTCTCATCTTCTCCTGAATCATCTTAATCTTTTCCGTAGTTTGTTGAACAATCTCCGGCCCAACCACAGCACTCTCACCGGACTCATACCAACATAAAGGTGTCCGACATCTCCTACCATACAAAGCTTCAAACGGTGCCATACCAATGCTCGAATGAAAACTATTGTTGTAGGTAAACTCAATCAAAGGTAAATAACAATCCCAAGTACCTCCCTTTTCCAAAACACAAGCCCTCAAAAGATCCTCCAGTGTCTGAATCGTCCTCTCAGTCTGACCATCAGTCTGCGGATGATATGCAGAACTCAATCTCAGCTTAGTTCCCAAAGCCTTCTGCAAACCTTCCCAGAACTTCGATGTAAATCTAGGATCTCTGTCCGAAACAATACTCGACGGAATACCATGCAAACTTACAATTTTTTCAATATACAACTCAGCTAATCTCTCTAACGGATAATCCATTCTGATCGGAATGAAATGAGCCGATTTTGTCAATCTATCAACAATCACCCAGATAGCTTCAAAATTCTTAATCGTTCTCGGTAAACCAGAAACAAAATCCATACTGACACTATCCCACTTCCACTCTGGAATAGCCAACGGTTGCATTAGCCCAGACGGCTTCTGATGCTCAATCTTTGACTTCTGACAAGTCAAACAAGAATAAACAAAACTCGCAATTTCTCTTTTCATTCCCGGCCACCAAAATAACTTTTTCAAATCATGATACATCTTCGTAGCTCCAGGATGAATACTCAGGCCACTACGATGTCCTTCCTCCAGAATACTCCTCTTAAGTTCGGTAACATCCAGAATACACACCCGATTACCAAATCTCAAAACACCATTCTCATCAACTCTGAATTCACCACCTCGACCTTGATTCACTAGAGTCAACTTATCAACCAAAAGCACATTGGATTTCTGACCCTCTCTGATCTCATCCAGAATACTACTCGTTAACTTCAACATTCCCAATTTAACACTATTGTGAGTACTCTCACAAACCAAACTCAAGTCTCTAAACTGCTCAATTAAATCCAATTCCTTAACCATTAACATAGACATATGCAATGATTTCCGACTCAATGCATCAGCCACTACGTTTGCTTTACCCGAATGGTAATTCAAACCAAAGTCATAATCCTTCAGAAACTCTAACCATCTCCTCTGTCTCATATTCAGCTCTTTCTGATCAAACAAATACTTCAAACTTTTATGGTCACTGAAAACTTCAAATCTTGACCCGTACAAGTAATGCCTCCATAACTTCAGAACAAATACCACAGCTGCCAACTCTAAATCGTGTGTCGGATAGTTCCTCTCATGAACCTTCAGTTGTCTCGAAGCATAAGCTACAACCTGCTTATTCTGCATCAACACACCACCCAAACCCAACAATGAAGCATCACAGTAAACCTCAAATGGTTCTGACGGACTTGGTAATATCAGAACAGGAGCAATAGTTAACCTTCTCTTTAACTCTTGGAAACCTTCTTCACATTTTGAGTCCCAAACAAACGCTTGCCCCTTTCTAGTCAACATCGTTAACGGTAACGCCAACTTAGAAAATCCCTCAATGAACTTCCTATAATAACCAGCCAAACCGAGGAAACTTCGAATCTCAGCAACAGACTTCGGAGCTTCCCACTGAGATACCGCTTCTATCTTAGAAGGATCAACAGCAACACCACCTCTTGAAATCACATGACCAAGAAAACTAACTTCTTCTAACCAACAACACCGGTGCACCCCACGGTGACACACTCGGACGAATAAATTTCTTATCCAACAGATCTTCCAACTGACTCTTCAATTCAGTTAACTCAACAGCAGACATATGGTACGGAGCCATCGACACCGGCCTAGTACCAGGTACCAAATCAATCGAGAACTCAACTTCACGCTCTGGCGGTAATTCGTTCACTTCTTCAGGAAACACATCAGGAAAATCACACACCACGGCTAGATCGCAATTCACCAGTTTATCTTTAGCCTCCAAAGTCGCTAACAGCATAAACAACTCTGCCCCATCTGCTACTGCCTCATTCACCTGCCTTGCTGACAGAAACAAACTCTTTCCTTCCTCAATCTCAGGAAAGATCACAGTTTTATCAAAACAATTGATATAGACTCGGTTAAACACCAACCAGTTCATACCCAGAATAACATCAATCTGCACAAGTGGAAGACACACTAGGTCCATCCCAAAGTCTCTACCAAAAATACTCAAAGGACAATTTAAACAAACTGAAGTAGTAGTCACTGAACCCTTCGTAGGAGTATCAATCACCATACTTCCATGCATCTCAGATATCTCTAATTTAAGTTTCACAGCACAATCCAAAGATATAAAGGAATGAGTCGCACCTGTGTCAATAATAGCTACAAGAGGAAAGCCATTAATATAACACGTACCTCGGATCAAACGATCATCTGCATAAGTCTCAGAACCCGGTAAAGCAAAGACCTTGCCTCCCGACTGATTCTCTTTCTTCGGCTTAGGACACTGTGGACTGATATGACCCACCTCTCCACAGTTGAAACAAGTCACAGTCTTCAACCGGCACTCTGCAGCCAAGTGACCACCTTTGCCACATTTGAAACACTTCCTCGCAGCACTGGTACACTCATGGACATGATGTCCAGCCTGACCACATCTGTAACACTTAGCAGGGGCACTAGAGTCTCCCCCACTAGGCCTCTTCATCCCACTCTGTCTCTGAAAACCTTTTCCAACTGCATACGGTTTTCCATGGTCATTCTGATTCTTGCCTTTCCTATCAATCCTCTGCTGATAGCTTTCCGCTCTGGCCTTGGTATCCTGTTCAAACATTCTGCAACAGTCGACCAAATTAGAAAACACTCTAATCCGCTGATACCCAATAGCCTGCTTGATCTCGGGACGTAACCCGTTCTCAAACCTCACGCATTTTGAAAATTCTCCAGTAGCCTCATCATAGGGAGTGTAATACTTCGACAGCTCTGTGAACTTAGCAGCATACTCAGTAACAGACCGGTTGCCTTGCTTCAATTCTAAGAACTCTATCTCTCTCCTTCCTCTGACATCCTCTGGAAGGTACTTCCTCAGAAATCTCTCTCTGAACACCGCCCAAGTGACCTCAGCACTCCCGGCAGCTTCCAACTCAGTGCGGGTAGCAACCCACCAATCATCTGCTTCCTCTGACAGCATATGCGTACCGAACCTGACCTTCTGGTTATCGGCACACTCAGTCACTCGGAAGATCCTCTCGATCTCCTTCAACCACTTCTGAGCACCATCTGGATCGTATGCTCCCTTGAACATTGGAGGATTGTTCTTCTGGAACTCACTCAGTTGACGAGCAGCTCCCATTCCCACAACATTCGGATTTCCCCCAAGTACTCCAGCTAGCATACCCAGAGCCTCAGCAATCGCAACATCGTCTCTACTTCTTCCAGCCATCTCTATTCTGAGAACCCAACAAGATAAAACAATAAGTACTGATAGGGTTATACAACACCTATCCCGTACAGGGGAAACAGAATAATTACGACTCGACTCGACCGACTATGCTCTGATACCACTAATGTAACACCCTTCTAAAATACCCCAAATATTTAATTAAAATAACAACATATATCAATCAGAGTAGATATGCAATTAAGGGTGTCACACAATTACTTCACACCATTCACCATGATAACTGTCATGCTCTTTTATTAATTCAAAACATAAAGCATTTGCACAATACGCAGCGGATAGAGATTAAATCAATCATGCAAAACATGTAGCATATTACATGTAAACTGGTTCACAACCAACAATAAACATTTAAAACATCCCATCCCGATGTTACATCTACCAGAGCATGACCCACTAAGGAACTACACTAGACTCCAAGCACTAGCTCCTACTCAATCACTGCTCGTTACCTGAAAAATAGTTGTAAGGGTGAGTTCCTCAATCGATATAATAAGCATTATAAAATATCATGCAATGTTAAGTAATTTAACACATTTCATCACCCTAATCATAACACACATTCAGTAACGACACATCAACTCAAACATCATACTCAACACCAACATAAAGCACACGTATAATCTCAATTCATACTCAACACCAACACAAAACACACGTATAATATTGGAATACATCCATTCATATTATACGCCATACATACATTATGCAATGAGACTCCATGCATGCGGTACCGACTATTCGTGAACATATAGTTCAACTTCACCGACCAAATCCAGGTACGGCTACCAAGCTCACTAGTCCCACTCATTTGAGACCTAGTGACTCACATCACTAATTCCTCACCATGGGAATTAGCTACCACCCCAAGGGCCATGCTATGCACGCTAATCACCTAGCATGCAAACATCAACAACAGTCCAAAATGACTAACATCACTAATTCCTCACCATGGGAATTAGCTACCACCCTAAAGGCCACATTATGCTATGCCAAATCACCTAGCATGCAACATCAACAACAATCCACAATGGACATATGCTCACACTCTAAGCCATAAAACAGTCCATCCACAATTACATACATAATATATACATTCACAACATTATGCATATTTCCACACATCATCAGCATATTTATCACATAATCATATTATGTCATGCCAAATAATTCAATCACAGTATTAGCACACTCTACCAATACCTATCCTACTCAAAACAACGGGAAATAATCCCTACTATATCACACACCGATATAGGCTAATCACCAATTATGTTCACAACATTAAAATATCAATTTTTCCAATTTCCAACAGTGTTAACCGGTTAACGCCCTGGGTTAACCGGTTAACGCAACACAGAACACGCTTTCTGGCAAAACTCAACAGTGTTAACCGGTTAACGCCCTGGGTTAACCGGTTAACGCAGACAGAACAGCAATTTCTCAGAAATCACAACAGTGTTAACCGGTTAACGCCCTGGGTTAACCGGTTAACGCAAGCAAAACAACAATACTTCACAATCCCTAACAGTGTTAACCGGTTAACACCCTGGGTTAACCGGCTAACGCAAGACAGAAAGCTGTTCCTGCGCTAACACGAAGCAGAATGCAGAATTCTCCGCATTTTCCGCCGTTGGAGGACTTCCGGACCTCCGATTTCAATTCCGTAAAAAGCTACACTTTCGGGAAATCAAGACTCATCCAATTACAGATTCAATTTCAGTTTTAACACAACTTATCCAACACAATTTTTCAGCATTCAACATCCCAATTAGGGTCAAATCAACGGTTCCTCACTACCCATTACATGTTAACCCATAATACCCATTAAACGACGATAAACCCCCCTTACCTGAGTTAATCCGGCGAATCTTTAAGCTTCAAGCTTTTCTCTTCTCCAACCTTCTTCCTCTTGCTCTGTCTCTTTGCCCTTTTCCTCTTTTCAGCCGCTTCTCTGCTTTTCACGTGAAACCCTTTCTTTACCAAATGGGGCTCTTTTTCTTATTTCCAACTTATATATATTTTCCAATAATTATTATTCCAATAATAATAATAATAATAATAATAATCCAATAATTTCAATTATTTAATTAAATTAATAAATATAATATTAACTTAAATTAAATAATTATCTTATTTTTATCGGGGTGTTACTAATTACTAATGACTCTTTGCCTTACATCCTAACTTGGTACTTTTGCTAAACTCCAACATTATTGGTCTCTAACTATCTTTAACTACCTATTTCTCCACAAGTTATCCATTTACCTAATTACCCTTAACTACCATAATTTCCAAACTAACACAAATCTTAACTTCCATTTTTTTCACTCAATCCTAGTCACTCTTAATTATTAATCCCATGGTTGAAATTAGTGATCCGCAACTTGAGCTTAAATTAATTTCTAACCATTGATAAAACTAATTCCTTGGATCACAGTCCAAGGGTGATCATTCACCTATCAAGTCTATATAAACATGTTATTTCTCATAATTTTGGCCGTAGCTAATATCACTAACCTAACTTAGAAAGTTGACAATTAACCATTATTTTTCCATAATTTTTCTTTTATTCTCTCTCAATTTCTCTCTCAATATTCATCTTCTCCCTCACACTCACTAAAGTTCATTTTCATCACCATTTAGAATTTCACATTGAAGTTCTAAATGGTGGAACTTAGTCATAAATAATTTCTATATTATCATCAACAATTCAAGCATTATCATAAAAAATCACCATCAACAATTTTTACAACAATCATCATTTAAAGTTTATCAAGATTTATCAACAATCATCATCCAAGATTCATCAACTCAAGCTTATTCATCAATATTCTACATTCATGATTCATCTTCTACATTCATTCATCATCAAGAATAATTATTAAATTTGGAAGTTAATTGAATTAATGGAGCTTATTCTTGAAGTTTTCCAGGTTTCTTTTCGGTGCTCCGATTTTCAACACTAACCAGAGTAAATCTCCGCTCCGTCGGTAATCCTTTATCTCTTCCACACCTTTGCCATTAATTATTTGATTTTGCTTGTTGATCAATTTTAGCTACTATTTTGGAATTGCTTATTGGATAATCACTTATTTTAAAATGAATCACATAAACTTGAAAATAGTGATTATTTAATTCTTAACTATTACTAACATGTGAATATATCATTTGAGTCGATTTTTCGCATTGATCATGAATAAATAATTAATTTTTCGTTCTGATGTATAGTTTAGCCGAACCAACACATTCTTTAATCGAGTTTTTGCATATTTTTGCCGCTTTTTCGGTATATAATTTGTAGCTTATTTTGCAATTTGGAATATGTATTTGATTTCTTTACAAAATTCTGATTCCAACGATATATTAACTCGTCGAATTCGTTTTCATTAACCGTTACCGGAAACTTGTCCAAAGTTGATATTTTTTTTCTACCGCTAATATATCTAGCCTTTTTATTTATTTATTTACTTTTATTTTTCTTCCATTTTTGGTTTGAGATATGTTGTATGAGTAAGTTGACATGATGTAGGATATTTAAAATCATTGTTGGCATTTTGGTTGATGATAGCACAATGTATAAACATTTATATGCTCTTGAAACTCTTACGTACGATTTACATATCACACTGCTATCACACATGCGACATACATAATATAATAATTGTTCATGATGTAGCTGAGCATTTTTTATATTATATATCTTGTTTATTACATTAGTTTTTAGTACTTATATTATTTTCTAGTATATGTACATTGATGTATTAGTTTAGAACACACGTTACATACTGATTTATATTCTTTATTAGTATATACACATGCTATGTAGCCTCTTTTAACTATTAAGTACATACAATAGTTTAATACATAATTCCTACATTTCTAATATATACTGGTACATTAGTTTTAGTTGAATTATATACTATTTATCTTAGCTTAGAAAAATATCAACTAGTTACTTAGTTTAGTTAAATAATTCAGTAGTCACATAGTTAGAAAAAATACATTCTTTTAATCTTAGTTTATAATTGATTCCACTTAGTTAGAAAATATAAAGATTAGTCTTAGTTAAAAGAAAAAACATTAGGTACTTAGAATTAATTAATACATGAGTTCTAGTTAGAGTTAATTAATGCATTAGTTTTCTTAGCTTAGAAAATAAACATTAGTCTTTCTTAGTTAGAAAAGTAAGCATTAGTATTAATTTAGTGAAAATGTTAGAATTAATTTCTCTTTTGATTAATTATAGTGATTGTTCAAAATGTTAGAAGTAAAATTAATATGTTAGTTAATTATTTTTTGATTAATTGATAAATCTTCTTTTGGTTCATGTAATTAATTGATTAAACCTTTAATTAATTCTTTTGTTAATTCATGGCTTGATTTTCTTTGATTGATTTAATTATTTGGTCAAATATACTTTGATAGAGTAATTAGATTAATAACTTTAGGCCCTTTTAATATGATATTCTCATGAATATACATGACCCTTTAGTTTAGGGCTCAATCAGAATTGTCTGATTTTATTTAGATGATTAATTCAATATGATTTATTATTGTACATAGTTCAACTATTATTTTAATCCCATTGATTAGTGTTGACCAAAGGACAATTTGGTCAACCAAATCCTTTGTAATTGTACCATAAGCCCCAAGCCTAATTCAAGTGATCAAAAGATCTTTGATCACTTGATATGGCAAGTTCATTACGCCCAAGTTATTATGGATACACTAAATCTCTAAAGCTCAAGACCTCAAGGTTCAAATGCAAGATCAAGACTTCAAGTCAACATCAATCAAGCATAGCTAGCAAAGTGGACTACTTCTCAAGCATTGCAAAGGTATCAACACTTGTTAATCGTAATTCAAAGTGCGTGGCACGAGTCTTAAGCAATAGAGAAGGAATGAGACTGGAGTATTCCTACCCTCATTCTGAATATCCTTGGGTATGAGACTTATGACCCAACGTTCATCGTATTCACCTCTATTCGTAGACTTTAGCACAATTCTAATCATACGATCGACAAGTCTCTCTCCCTTCACGAAGCATCATGCAACAAGCAAGGACTACATCGACAACTTATCAATCATGAACCAAGTCATACGACACGAGCCTTAAGCAATAGAGAAGGAGTGAGACTGGAGTATTCCTACCCCCATTTTGAGTATCTTTGGGTATAGGACGTATGACTCATCGCTCATCGTATTCACCTCTATTCATAGACTTTAGTGTGATTTGAATCGAACGATTGATAAGGTCTTCATAAATACAAGAAACAACAAAGATTCTCCTCTCTCTCCACTTGAAATTTAAGACGAGAATTACATGCCATGATCCTTAAGTGGTAAAGAAGGAATAAGATTGGAGCTTTTCTACACCCATTATGGATATCTTTGGGTGCAAGAAGTTTGGCTCGTTGCTTATCGTATCCACCTTTACTCATAGACTTTAGTGTGATTCTTATCAAGTAACTATCAAGTCTATTCCACTCTTCCATTCAATCATTCAATCACATTCTTTTGCCTCCTTAATCATTCTTACTTTCAGTCGTAGTAGGCTGAACTACAAAGCTCTGATTTCCTTATTGTACTATAAGGATACGTAGGCAGGAGAATCCAGTTTCTTCGCGAGCTACCTTATTTATCAATCTACTCTATCTATCGATCAATCTTTCAGCATCCCAATAGTGGATCATCCTTTGCTATTAGAAACTCGTGGTTATACACCCTCTTCCAATCAATTCTTTGCCTTGTAAGGTGTTAAACCTTGGCACATAATTAGCCTTGTAAGGTGTTAAACCTTGGTACATTCTTTGCCTTGTGAGGTGTTAAACCTTGGCTCTTCGATTTCGATCTTAGCCTTGAGAGTCGTAGACTCTGGCATCTAACTTTCTTTGCCTTGTGAGGTGTTAAACCTGTTAGACTATGGCACGGATCTAGAAGGGGGGTTGAATAGATCCCAGTTAAAAATTGAGTCGGTGCTACCAATTAAAAGTTGGTTTTGAAAATTTGTTTTAAATGCGGAAGCGGCCTAGGAAAATATTGTCTAAAACGAACGGTTATTGGAAAACCGGATATGCGTCTAGCCTATGGATTAGTGATAATGTAGAATAAGAATCACTACACTAGTCAGACTATCAATGATTTATTTCACTTGCTAGGATTCCTAGTTCCAATGATTCAAAGAGCAAACCAAACTAGATACACAACTAAGATAATTTTGGTTTAGGCAAATTATCAAACACTTGGTGTGCAAAAACACTCCAAGTGATATTTATGTTGAGTAAGTGATTCCAATTAGTCTAGTACAATATCTTATTGTACTTTGGATTCAAAAACAGAGTTTTAACTTCTTACTCAATTAATATCAAGGTTTGATAAAAGTGCTTATACAAAAATCACTTATTTTTAAGCCAAAAACAAATATGCTGAAAAATAGAGAAGACAAAGATTTGATGAGGCAGTTCCCCCGTCGTCCTCGCTTCGGGGTACGTCTGCCCTCAATTCTAAAACTAGAATTAAGATTGCTTTAATAGATATCACCTGTTGAGTATAACAGTTTATACAAGGATTGAAAAGCAATTATACAACAGAATTCTCAAGACGTTGAATGTTGCATCCACTCCTTATTCATTGATTCAAGGTGAATCAAGTCCTTCGGTTATTGTTGATAGACCTCCGATTCCAGCCCCTTTGTTGAATAAATCTCAGTTCTTCAAACCCTCGGCCCGACTGATCTCAACTACAACAAATCGAACCCGAAATCTTCCCTTCAATATCATTGAATCCGCTACTAGATTGATGAAGACTTCCTCTTCTCAATCACCTTCGCTCAACTGAAAATTGATGAAGAAATCATCCAAAAAACCCCAAAAATCAAACCAATCTTGGAGGACAAAACCTTAAAGGTTTTATTCAAGAAAAAACCTGTCGCAAGCTTCAACCCGAACCGGATTCCCAATCTAGGCTTCAAACGTTATCACCTTTAACCAATCACAAAACACTTCAAAAATGGTTATGTGTAATTGATGTGTTGTGAGATGTTGAAGATGAAGATGAAGAATCTTGGACACCTATTTCACTTTTTCTTGTTCTTTGTACACTTGAATCAATTTTGTCAAATGTTATCAGATACAAGTAACTGAACTTCTATTTATAGTAACAAACAACCAACCCACTTAATAGTTTTTCAAACAAAGTGGGAATTGCTTAAAAACGGTATTTGCGCGCGAACGGTCAACCATAGCAGGTCTATGCGTCGACGCATAGCCTGCAGTTTTGGACAATCTGAAAAAAACACATCAGTATGCATCGATCATAGGTCGGCGTACGCTGACCCGTGGTTCATGCGCCGACCCTGCGGCCGACTCAAGCCTTCATGCGCTGACCCGTGAGGAACTGCACTATGTTATGCGCCGACCCTGCGGTCGACTCAAACCCTGCAAATCTACAAAAATTCAGATTTTTGTGGTTTTCATGCATTTTGTCATGACCATATTTTATCCACATATGCTGTATGAAATATAACAGTTTAGATGAGCATAGAAAAGGATATGATAGGTGATATGTTGCATTTGTTTGTAGAGGTGGAATCGACAATGCCGATTCATCCATGGTGATAATTTGTCATCATCGAAACCTATGATCGTATGTTGTATGACAGTTTGCCCTTACATACTCCCCCTTTTTGATGATGACAACCTGTGTGAAACCAAAGAAACACAACATGCAATATTTACACACACTCCCCATTTCTTTTGTAATCTAAGGCTGGCTGCAAACTGTTAATTGTAGTGAATATCTTGGCTTGGCTTTGGTACATGCCTTCTCCCCTTTTGACAACATCAAAAAGAGAAAGAGAACTATTATTCAACATAACATGATATTCAACAGGAGATAGCGAATCATATAACAATACCACACCAAATATTATTACTGAACAAATTGAAAAAAAAGGAGATAACATTAAACTAGATTAACAAACAAGCATAACAGATAATAAGTTCAGTCAAACAACAAAGGTACAGATGCACATGCAGTTTTATGCCCTAATGGCCTCGTCCTCGATGGTAACAAATATCCGGGTTTCTGTAAGGATCTACCAGAGAAGATATTTGGTCAGCAACACTACTTAGATACTTGAGGCCCACATCGACGGACCGCTCCTGTCGTTCAAATGTTTCGGTGAATGCTGCATACCGTTCATTCATGCTGGTTGAGAGGCTATCGAGCCTCTCATTTTGTGCTTGAAGCTGGCTGCTTAAATGAGCATAACACTCATCCTGAGTTTGTATGAATGATTGTTGAGCCAGCTGCATATCTCGCATCATATCTAAAAGTTTAGAAGAATTTTCTTGCTGCGGAGGAGACGGTGGAGATTCTTCAGCACCATATTGATACGGCTGATAGAATTGGCGTTGTGTTGACCAGCCCATATGTTGCCATTCACCCCAACCACCACGGTTGGGGGCATCTTCTTCAGTCGAATAGGTATTCTGAACCCAAGCGGTGTTTGTGTAGTCTGCTTGTGGAGGACTATCATGCTGCTCAAATGCTTGTCATGCTCCTTCTTCTTCGTTTTCCTCTTGGTCTTCTTCTCCACTTTCATCACTTTCATCATATTCTTCAACAATCCTAGGAATATTCCCCCTGCGAACAAATTTGTATGTTTTCCGCTCATCACACCAAAAGTATCCCATCATAGAGAAAGTTTTTGGGCTGAATTCTTTATCTGAGGAAATGGAGGTATAAGGAAAGGACGGATAATCAACGTCGGCTGCAGTAAGAACCTCTTGAATAAAAGATCCATAGGCAAGAGCAGTGCCTCGTCCTGAGTCTCGTAAACTGTACATCCTACTAGCAATATAGTAGGGCCAGTTTATTTTGCGCTGATTTTTCAGGATATATATGAGATGAACCTTGTAAGACCCCAATTTTGGCCCTAAGATCCCTCATGGCCCATATCATCTCATATCATAGCCTCAAGGATCATTGCATGCCTTTGCTTCCCTCCTAGTGGGTAGGTTGCCTTGTGTGTGTGGTTCTTGATCACCAAGCATGTTTTGCATTTGTATATTATTGCTTTTCATATGTTTATCATCCAAAAAGTACAAAAATATTGTCAGTCTAACCTTGTTGCTTGCAGTTGAAGCAATTATCAACAACTAGGTCAAAGACAGTCAACAGTCAGTCAAAGCAATGGATGATGGCCATTCTTGCAGAATTTGGGCACCATGACCAATAATCAAGAGTTCACACAACTTGGGACATCATTGGAAATCAAGGTCTCAAGGAATTAGGGTTTGGAATTCATCAGAAGTGGTTCAATCATGCAAAACCCTAGAAAAGTCAACAGAAAGTCAAACTTGGTCAACTGGCCATTTAATCAGTGATTTGATGGATGGAATTGATTTGAAGGAGTTCATTAATGTCTATACAAGCCTCATATGTCATGTCCAACCTCATCATGGAAGAATTTGAAGTCAAACAGAAAATTTCCAGAAATGGAAACTGGACCTGTAACTGAAACCTGCCATAAATGGAAAGTCTTGATCCTCAAACTTACATCATGATACAAGCTTCAAATTAATTTTTGCCCAACATGAAAGTTGAAGATCTTGTTCTCCCATTTCCAAAAAGTCCAAGAACTCTCAATTCCCATGTGTGGTTGGCAAGTTATGATCGAATCGATTTCAGAAAATCTTGAACTTCAAAGGGCCATATCTCCCAAACCGTTTGGCCAATTTTGGTGGGGTTTTTTCCTACAAGTCACATTTGATCCCCCCTTTCCAAAAATATAAATTTCATGAGCCAAAACTTCACCAATCAAAATGGCATATTTTGACTTTTCTCATTTAAATGCAAGTTTGACCAAGAGTTGACTTTTTGAAGTAAACCTTTTTCTAACATTTGGCCAATTGGAACAGCTCAAGAATATCATTTTAAGTGTGTTTGCAAGCTCAAATTATGCAGGACATGAGGCCATTGCTTGGTTGCTTGAATTGTAAGAAAAGTACAATTTCACCATAATTGTCCATGCCATCCACCATACCATGATTTGTACTCTCAAAACAGAAAATTAGAAGGCCATTTTGCTGTCAATTGAACATGTTGCAGCCTAAAAAACCAGCAAAAACAAAGGCATTGCCAAGTTGCCAAAGAATGGGCAAAAAGTACATGTTTTCACCATGCTTCCACAACCATACTTGTACCATGACCATCACAACATACCTCCTCATCATATTTTCTGCAGATGGAGGACAGTAGCAGCACAGCAGGAACCCTTTTTCACTCATCTTGATTCATTTTGCTTTTGGACTTTGAAAAAGAAGCTGTCAAACAAACACCAAAAGTTGCAACCATGCTTTGGACTGTCCAACAGCAGAGATTATGCAGCATTCTTCTATCAGTTTGAAATTAAGTTGCAGCCATCACAACCAACTCACTGATACACAAATGCTCACTCTCTCATTTGGCATGGACCTCCACCAAAAACTGCAAGATCTTGCTTAAAATAGAAGCAACAGAAAACAGCATAGGGGAGCATGATTTCCTGCTACTAGCAGCCACAAAACAGACCTTGCTTTGCCAATCAACAGCAACCCTGCCATTTTGCATTTTTGAAACCTTCAGCCCAAAACAAAAAGCTACCAAGCCTTGCATTTTGTTTTTCCAACATCCTCCATCATTTTTCCTTGTCATGAAACCACACTGTCAAGAACAAGCAAAAGGGGGAATGCAGCAGAAAATCATTGATTAACCTTGCCCTCACTTTGCTATTTTTCTGTCAAAAACACAACAAACCAAGCCTGGCAGAAAAAAAGGAACCAACAGAAGCAGCCATTTGACAGCAGAAAAAAGCCATGGCTCACTCACCCTAAAAACTGCATTCACCTTGTTTTAGCATTTTCTGCTCAAAATCTCCAAAGGCCTCGATCAACTCTTGCTTCTCTCATGCTTTAGCCATCTTTGTGAGCTCATTTGAACTATCAAACCCTTGCTGTAACTGTATCTTCCTGCCCTGTTTTCTTCAAGTCACAACAATGGTGAAATCGAGATTTGGGAGTTTCAAGCAAGTGTGAGCTGGTTTTCTTCAAGCATTCAACATTGCCAAGCATAAGAGCCACCTGTTTCGAGCTTTGAAGGCCAAGGAAGCACTGCATCATCACTGAACTTCATTTGTGGTAAAATTTCGATTCACACATTTTTCCAAATGATGCCATGCTTTAGGTAGTTTACATCTTGCTGATTCCAACAAACTATAAATTGCTTGAAATGGTTGTGTCATGGCCAAGAAATCTGGATTTTCATTTGTGTGTATGAATATGTTTTCAATCGATTTGGTTTGTGTAGGTTGATTTATTGAAAATGGATAGCACATTCATGTTGTATGTTGCATATTGATTCTATTAATGTGCTTGTTTGGTCATGCTGGGCATTTTGAAAATTCGAGTTGCATGATGATGATGAATATATGCTGCTGCTTTTCAAACCCTACCCTGCCCAGAAAATCCGTATGAACTGTGTTGTATGTTGTTGTCTAGTTGCTGTATGAACATCACCAAATGCTATGCTGTTGCGTAATGATGTTCGAATTTGTTTTGATGTTGATGAACCTGCTTGAAATGCCATGAATGCTGTGCTAAAACCCTAGGGTTTTTCTTAAACCCAGAAAATTTGAATGGTTGGCCGAGTTACTGTTCTATTGGTGAGGACCAATCAGAACATTTCATTTCCTTCCCCAAAACTGTGCGTTTTGCTAAATGAAATACATATTTACATCTTTGCCATGCGCTGACTTTGTTTGACTCCATACCATGCTATGTGTTTCATGTTTTATCCAATTATTCATCAAACTTCAACAATTCATTTCTCCTTCATTTTTCATCCAAAAATCATGCCATTTTTTGCATCATGTTCATGAAGAGGTCTAGTATTTAATCATGAATTTTAATTATTTTTTGGTTAATTGGATTTTAATTGGTGTGAGATTTCTTGACAAGTATGCATATTTGACACCTTTTGCCATTTCTTTTGTGAAATAATGATGATGCATCCTTTGAGCTTGAAATTTTTTGTGATGAAACTAGACTCACTCATCTTCATTTTGGTATAAAGATTGTGCATTTATCATTTGTGGTTTGCTAGTTATGATTTTTTGAACTAGGGTGTGACAATTTGTGTCACACCAATGATATGCATTTTCCCAATTTTTGTTCACATGCTTCCTCACATCCAAATGACCCAATTTTTTTCATGAATCATCTATCACATGTCTAGTTTATGTATGAATTTTCTTGGAATTAATTGTGCTGGTTTTCCATTTGATTGTGAATTTTCTTCCCTGCCTAGTCTATGGTTGACTTTTTGTGCTACACATTGCCATTTCATTTGGGAAATTCTCATACCACATTGTATAATCATGAAATTTCATATGTGATAACTAGACACCTTGAGCTTTGCATTGGTGTCAATCTCATTCATTTCTCTTCTGTTTTCAATTTGATATGATTTTTTGAAGTTGACCCATGCTTGTTGACTTTCATTATGCTTACTTGAATTTGATTTGAATTCATGATTTTCATTGACTGCCTTCCTCTCATCCAAATGCCATGAAATTTTACATGTTTACCATGTTAGATGTTAGGATTGAATGTGATTTATTTGATAATTTTTGAGATTGTTTGGGTTGACTTTTGAATGAAGTCTTGCTGTTGACCTTTTTGTATGCCTCTCTTGCCATGCTTTGCATTCCTTGGTGTATGAAATGACAATGGTGCATGATTTGATTATGAATCCAATTGAGATTGCTTCTTAAATGTTTGAACATGAATTGGGTTGACTTTCCTTTGCTGTTTGACTTTTTTCTTTCATCTTTGACCCTAGGCTAGCCCTAGTGGTCTTTTGAGCTTACAATTGAGCTATTGTTTCAGGTTAAGCACCAATGCCTCAAAGATCATTCAAATTTGATTGAGTTGGATTGTATATATCATGTGCTAACCCTTGTTTTGTAGGTGTGACTCATATACTTGAGTCTTGTGCTATGCACATTGGTCCCTCTGTGGTTGACTGTTGTTTCATTTTCCTTTGATTTGAACTGTTAACTTGTCTACTAATAAGTTTGACTTTTTCAGGTACTTTAGTTGCTTAAGTTCCTTGAACTTGCTTTGCTTTGCTATTTAGCAATTGCTTTTGAGGTATAAACCTTTCTTCTTCATGTAGTCTGGAGACCCGGTCTGTTATTTGACCGGGCAAACTGTCTGAAGTCCTCCTTAAGAGGCAATGCCTGTGTGTGTTTAAAATTGTCCCAAGCAGGAAAAGTCCTTCAAGTAAGGCAATTGGTGGAAGGTAGGGATAAGCAATCTATTCCCCACTATTCAGTGTGTCCTCTCTTTGCTCCCATTATATGGTTGAAGCATTGAGATAAAAAACCCAAGATCTAATCGAGTCAATAAAGGGGAAAGAGTTCCACCTTTCTGAACTCCCCCACTTTCTATTATTTGATGCTCTCTCAGACCTGAGATAGAAGCAATGAGGCACACCCCTCATCTCCTTTTCATCTGCTTCACCTTAGCCTCTCAATGGCAAGGTTAAGAGCGACCTTTACCTATCACAGTGGACTTTCATAGTCAAACCCTCTTGTGTGAGCCCCCCCCCCCTTGTTTGGCTATAGAGTGTGCTGTTTGATATTGATTGATTGATTGATTGCCTCATATACACATGTTTGCTTTCATGCTTTGTGCACTCATCATCATTAATTGCTCATCAATGCATAATCATCTCATTTGTCTTTGTGACATTATCATTGCTGTTTACCCATTCAGGACAATTGTAAGACCATCCATTGGCCATTGCTCCTATGATATGGAAGTGAGTATAAGACCATCACCTTGGCCACTCATCTTATCTTTGCCTGATGCATTTACTTGATTGTATGTGAGGAAGCAACTGTAAGTCCCTGCAAGTTGGCATTTGCTCTCCTATGATCACATGTTGTTTTGTTTGTTTGTATGTGAGGATACAACTGTAAGTCCCTGCAAGTTGGCATTTGTATTCCTAGGACCATACTGTGGAGGTTAGAGTAAGCCCAGACAGATTGGCATCTGACATCCATGTTTTGTTTTTCTTTGTTTATGTGAGGTTGCAACTGTAAGTCCCTGCTAGTTGGCATTTGATTTCCTATGATCATATGTTGGATATTGGTGTAAGCCCAGACAGATTGGCATCCGGTATCCAAGTTTCATTTTGTTTAGGAGATTAGTGTAAGACCATTGAGTGGCCTCTGATATCCATTTCTGTTTTAGGAGACTGGTGTAAATCCATCTATTGGTATCCGGTATCCACCTTTTATTTCTTTGTTTGAGGAGATTAGTGTAAGACCATTGAGTGGCATCTGATATCCAGTTTTATTTTAGGAGATTGGTATAAGACCAATGATTGGCATCTGATATCCGCTTTTGTTGACTTTCTTGTTTGTTTGTTATTATCCATTGCTATTCCAAAGGACACACTTGAATCATCTGCTATATGATTTCAAGAAGTGAACCTTCTAAGAAGTTTTACAATCCCATCCTCATCCATTCATCATCCATTATGTCCTAAACCTTTTCACACAATATCTTTCAAACTTGACATAAGTGTTGTGCAAATATCTTCATGTTTTCTAACTAAAAACCTGGACCCCAAGTCCTTGACTTTTTTCAAACTCATTTCATAATACTTCTTTTGAATCAATCTTAATCATACTTTGACTTCACTTTCATAATCACAATCAATTAACTTCACTCATTCACTTGTTTTGGCTCTGTCCATTGTTAATCTTTTCATGCATTAGCCATAGGTTTCAATTATCTTTGTGGTTGATGTAAATCTTGCCTATCCTTAGTGAGTCGACAGTAAGACTTCCGTACTGAAAACAGGGCTAACCCCTCTAGTACGTCGAAGCTATCCTCGCATGGTGGATGTTGGTTTTGGTCGAGTGTTCTCCCATTGATAATGAAAAGCCTCAGTGCTTGTGTTTAAAACTGAATCCACCAACCTTTTGGAAATCTTTTAGCCGAACTACGGCGTTTTGATCCTTACCTTTGATGGAAGGTACGTAGGCAGCGGGTTCATCCGTTCAAACCCAATAAAAGTTGTATATTCTTTTCTCATCATCCCAATCATGTTTGCACAATATTTTATGTCATAACAAATAACAATTTTTTACAACAAGTGTGAAAAGGGCTCCCTAGGAGTACCTAGGACGTAGTGGGTGCCTAACACCTTCCCATTGCGTAATTTACCCCTTACCCAGACTCTCTGATCTTTTTATTAGTTTTCTACGTGTAAAACTTCTTAGGCTTTTGTTCGCTTTTTAGCCAGTCCTTTGGATAAATAAAAGTGCGGTGGCGACTCGAAAATCATTGTATGCTTTGCTTATGGTTTAATCGATAAATCATATAGCGACGAATACACCGCTACAGAAAAGTGGCGACTCTGCTGGGGATATATCGATCCTTGGTGGTATTGCCTACTTTTCACCCTTGTTGTGCTATATTGTTATCTGTTATTTGACATATTTTTTGTACAATTTGGGATGACTGTATTGATTGTAATGTGTGAATTGCTTGATGTACATATGCTGTTTGCTTTGGTGATCTGTGAGATGAGTTCTATACCCGAACTCGAGTGCACTCTAGGATAGGAGAATGGCATAGTCCTGTTGACTGGTGTGGAGTATTCCTTAGCCAGTTGACTTGCGAGCCCATTCACTTGGTGGAGGTCATGTTGGATTAATAATGTCACACAAGTCATTTGTGGTTAGGCATTATTCTTTCAATCATGTGCCGCAGAAGCCAAGGACCGTAGTTTACCAAACCCATCTTGGCCTATTTTTAGGACCGTAGTGCGGAGGTCGTTCAGATGTCAGTTCTGATACGATTGTCACGCGATACTACACTCATGAGAGTTTCTCTTGAGAATATTCTTGGAATACGAGTATTCGTTCCTCCGATAATATTCGAAAGATGGAACGATGATTATGGGAACCTCTGGTAGAACATGTCTGGCAGGTTTAAACCCTAGTACACTCCCTTTGGGTGTTTCTTAACCGAGACTCCATGCTCGTGACTCTCAACAAACCCGTGATTCGTGGTTGAGTCGTTCAAACATTGTTAATATCAATGGATCCCGGATCAGGTGTAAAACCTAAAATCCACCAAAGCGGCTGGTTGATATTAAGGATGTTCGAGCCGGTTCATGTACCGTTAATATCAATGGAACTTGGGTGTCGATAAGGTGAAAACCTAAATCCACCAAAATGGATGATTGATATTAGGGATACATAGAGCTTTCCCACGACCTTTGTTTGGTGTGCTTTGCTTGATCCTTGAGTGTGTTTGTTGCATTCATGCATTCATGCATTCATCCGCATTCATGTCATCACAAAAAGAAAATTTTCAAGGAACTTAAAAAGGGTTTATTTGCAAAATTTTCAGACATGGAAAGACCAAAAAGGCATACGAAGAAGTACAGCTTTAAGCAGCCCGATGTAAAAGAGTTAAGGAATCTGACATCGTATGTATTAGATCCCTTGGGTTTCAAAGCTCGCTATGGGAAGCTCCTACCTCTGCTCACTACTCAAGTTGACGAAGGGTTGATGAGTACTCTGGCTCAGTTCTACGATCCGTTGCATCATTGCTTCTTATTTCCGGATTTCCAGTTGTTGCCGACTTTGGAAGAATACTCTCACCTCATTGGGATTCCAATTCTGGATCAAGTGCCGTTCAGTGGCTTAGAGAGTATTCCATCTGCTCGAGAGATTGCAAGTCTGTTGCACATAGATGAAGATCTGATTGGAGCTAATCTGACTACCAAAGGCGGAATTCAAGGTTTTCCTTCTGAGTTCCTCATTGCCCAAGCTACCTTTTATGGGAAGGCCATGAGTGAGGATGCCTTTGAGGCTCTATTTGTGCTGCTCATCTATGGATTGGTGCTGTTTCCCAACTTCGACAAGTTCGTGGACATGAACGCCATTAGGATCTTCTCGGTTCTTAATCCAGTTCCGACTTTGTTGGGTGATACATATGTCTCCTTGCACCTGAGGAATATGAAGAATGGAGGAGTCATTGTCTGCTGTTTACCCCTGCTGTACAAGTGGTTTATTTCGCACTTGCCGCAGACAGTTGCTTTCAAGGAGAACAAGGGATGTCTACGGTGGTCTCAGAGACTCATGTCTCTCACCAATGATGATATCACTTGGTATGATCGCGTGTACGATACCGTCCAGATCATCGACTATTGTGGTGAATTCCCTAATGTGCCCCTTCTTGGTACATGTGGTGGGATCAGCTACAATCCTATACTTGCACGTCGCCAGCTTGGGTTCCCCCTAAAGGATAAACCTAATAGCATTCTGTTAGAAGGTGTGTTCTTTCAGGAGGGTAAAGATCCCCAAGGCCTGAAAGCCAGATTTGTCCGTGCATGGCGCAGTGTTCACAAGAAGAGTAGGAATGAGTTGGGCCCAAAGAACTGCATTGCTTTGGAGCCATACACCTCTTGGGTCAGACAGAGGGCTGCTACCTACTTGATGCCGTATGATTATCCAAGACCTACACCGTTGGATGTGGCTGGGCCTTCAACCCTCCCTACCCAACGTGTAGAGGAGTTGAGAGAAGAAGACCTTTCGCGTGCTTGGATCCGTGAGAGGGAGGAATTGCTGCAGCAGCTCAAGGAGAAGGACGCTATGATTGAATTCCTCGAGCACCGAGTGATCGATGATCCGAACGACGCTTGGACTTCTCTGCTTCCTCAGTCTTCCAAATTCTGGAAGAGGAGGTATGATCGACTTGCAAAGGAGAAAGCTGACATGGAAGCGGCCTATGAGAGAGAGATCAAGAAGTTGTGCACTTCTCGTCTTCCAGCATCCCGAGCTTTTAGGGATCCATAGGATGTCATTTACCTTTTCTCTTTGTAATTTAAAATGCTGTACTTTTTGTCTTGATGTATTGAATGAAATATTTTCCATGAGCAATTAAATGTTTAAATATTCAAAATATTGCAAATAATACCCTAAGGGTTCCTTGAAAACAAAGCATTTGCACAAGCATTTCATGCATCATTCTTGCATAAACAGGTACCCTTTGTTTCTGGTCTTCTGTCCTAATCTTTGCTCTTCATTTATTTTGAAGACAAGCTGACTCACCGGTATTATACACGAGTCAACTCTGCAAGAATCATGGAGCAGTTGGAACAAGAGAACAGAGAATTGAAGGAAGAGGTCGCCAGACTTGGCGCTTTGATGGAGCAACTCCTTGCCGCTCAGAATCAACCTGCTCCGACGCCTGCAACTCCTGCTCAGAGGACAGTCATTTCAGAGGTAGCTACTTCTACAGTGCCAGTCAGCACCCACGCGCCCAATGCCATGCCGCCCGGGTTTCCTTGGGGCATGCCCCCAGGTTTTATGCCAGATATTCCTGCGCCAACCTTCGCTCAAATGCCGGCGTCTAGCTCGGTCCCTATCGCCGCTCCTCCTGTCGTGCATACCATGCCAAGGGTAGACGACATCATCTATCACTCCGAGCCATCTGAGGGCGCAGACGTTCATGAAAAGATGGATGCCATGAACGATCAATTCCTTGAGCTGAGAAAGGAATTGAGGACTCTCCGAGGCAAAGACCTATTCGGCAAGTCTGCAGCCGAACTCTGCCTAGTTCCCGGTGTCAAGATACCGATCAAATTCAAGGTCCCGGACTTTGAAAAATACAAAGGGAACACCTGTCCGCTTGCTCACCTGGTCATGTACGCCAGGAAGATGTCAACACAGACTGATAATGATCAACTCCTGATTCATTATTTCCAAGACAGTCTATCTGGTGCCGCGCTCAGATGGTACATGAGCTTGGACAGCGCCAACATCAGATCTTTCAATGACCTTGGCGAAGCTTTCGTCAAGCAATATAAGTACAACGTCGATATGGCGCCTGACCGAGATCAACTCAGGTCCATGTCCCAGAAGGACAAGGAATCGTTCAAGGAGTACGCCCAGAGATGGCGAGAGCTGGCAGCTCAAATCACTCCACCGCTGGAAGAGAAGGAAATGACCAAGATCTTTCTGAAGACTCTTGGCTCATTTATTATGAGCGGATGGTAGCAAGCGCTCCCTCTGATTTCACCGAGATGGTGAACATGGGGATGCGTCTCGAAGAAGGTGTCCGTGAAGGACGGTTGGCTAAGGATGATAGCTCTTCCTCTAAACGATATGGGGCGTTTAAGAGGAAAGAAGGTGAAGCACATGCCGTTCAATCTCAGCCCAAACACAGAAGACCCTCTGTTCAGAGGAATCCTGCACGACATGTCAGTCATCAGCACCAGGTGGCTCACGTAGCACCTGTTTTCAAGGACAATACTCCTCAACATCAGCAATATCAACATCAACAGTATCAGCATCAGCAACAATACCAACAACCGCAGTACCAACAACAACAATCTCGTCCACAGCAACAGGCTTATCAGCCTCGTGGGAGTACGAGTAATCAGGCAAACATGGGTTACGAAAGGAAGAAGATCAGTTTTGATCCGATTCCTATGTCGTATGCGGAGTTATATCCCTCTCTAATAGAGCGGAAGTTGGTTTCTCCGAGAGATCCTCCGGCTATACCGGTCAACCCTCAGTGGTGGTATAAGCCTGACCTACACTGTGTCTATCATTCTGGTGCTCCGGGCCATGATATTGAGAATTGCTTCCAGCTGAAGACTAAGGTGCAAGACCTTATGAGAAGTGGAATCCTGAGTTTTGAGGACTCAAGCCCGAACGTCACCAAGAACCCATTGCCTGCGCATGGGAAATCTGTCAACATGATTCAAGAATGCCTTGGGAGGTACAAGGTCAAGTATGTCAGCCACATCAGGCAGTCGTTGGTTGATTTACATAAGATGCTGTGTCAGTACAGTTATTTGGAGCATAACCACGACAAGTGCCGCGTTTGTTCGGTTAATCGTCTGGGTTGCGATCAAGTACGCAGAGAACTTCAGAAGTTGTTGAATGAAGGTACCATTGAGATTCTGCAGAATCGCAATGTTGATGAAGTCGAACCTGAAGTGAACGTCATTTCACCAGTGTTCAAGCTGCCTGAATCAGTTGTTATTTGCTATAATAGCAACAAGCCAAGGTTTCCCCTTCCTTGGTCATTAAACCAGCTGGCCCTGTGCCCTATTCATCTGACAAAGCTGTACCCTTCAGATACAATCCTGTTGCTGTCCAGGATGGGGTCGAAATGCCTTTACCTTCCACTTCCGTCACCAACATTGCTGACGTCAGTAGGTTGACCCGAAGTGGTCGTGTATTTTCTGCGCCTCCAAAGGCTACTGCTTCTGATACTGTTGAGCGTCCGGTTGGGACCGCTGTGAGCATTCAGAATCCGGCACCTGATGTTGCCAAACCCTCCTCATCCGTACGAAAGACTCCTGTTTCTTCAGTTGGCCCAAGTGGCATTGTTGATGAAGAATCTGATGAGATGCTGAGGCTCATCAGAAAAAGCGAGTACAACATTGTAGACCAGCTTCTACACACGCCCTCCAAGATTTCTATTCTTTCTCTACTGCTGAATTCAGAACCCCATAGGGAATCTCTGCAGAAGGTCTTGGACCTGGCATATGTTGATCACGACGTCACCCTGGAACAATTTGATAGCATTGTTGCAAACATTACCGCTTGCAACACTTTGAGCTTTTGTGACGCTGATCTCCCGAGGAGGGAAGAGACCACAACATGGCTTTGCACATCTCTATGAATTGCAAATCTGATGCAATGTCCAATGTGTTGGTGGACACTGGATCTTCTCTTAATGTATTGCCAAAATCCACACTCTCTCGACTATCATATCAAGGTCCTCCTATGAGGCAGAGTGGGATTGTTGTGAAGGCGTTTGATGGGTCGCGCAAGACCGTGATTGGGGAAGTTGATCTCCCTATCAAGATAGGACCAAGTGATTTCCAAGTCACTTTCCAAGTAATGGATATCCACCCATCTTACAGCTGTCTCTTAGGCAGACCATGGATTCACGAGGCTGGCGCCGTGACATCCACCCTACACCAGAAGCTGAAATTTGTGAAGAACAAGAAATTGGTTGTAGTAGGGGGAGAAAAGGCTCTCCTGGTTAGCCATCTGTCTTCTTTCTCGTACATTGACGCAGAGGATGAAGTTGGAACTCAGTTCCAAGCTTTATCTATTGATGAACCAATCGAGAAGAAGTCTCCTTCATTCACTTCCTACCGTGATGCTAAGCTGGCCATTGAATGTGGTGCAGTTGCTGGTTTGGGGAAGGTGATTGAACTTGAAGACAACAAATCCCGGGCTGGCATTGGCTATGGTTCTGGGGCATGCAATGAGCAAGGTCTGTTCAAGAGTGGAGGGTTCATTCACGCCGATCAACCTGAAGAAGAAGAAGCTGCTGCCATCATTGAAGAGGAAACAGAAGATTTGAACAATTTTGTTATTCCTGGTGGTGTCTGCCACAATTGGGTCGCTGTAGATGTTCCTACAGTCATCCATAGATCAGAGTAAATTGTTCATTTTGTTTAAAACCTTCTCCCATGCCAAAAGGAGAAGTGATGACATTGTTGGCAGCATTTAATACAATGATGTTTTCATTCAATTAATGCATTGTTTAACATTTGTTTTTCCTTTGTTTTCACTTTTTGCTTTTCTGCATGAAATCAGTGATCACAAAAAACCATAAAAACAAAAAAAAGAGCAAACATTTTTTCATCTGCATAATGGTTTGCTTGTTTAAATGCTGAAGTTTTTTCCTTAACCAAAATCATTATGCAGATTGATCCTAAAACCCATTGAACATAATGATCCAACGCTATCTCCCAATTTTGAATTCCCTGTATTTGAGGCAGAAGAAGATGACGTTGAGGGGGTTCCTGATGAGATTACCCGTCTCCTTGAGCACGAAGAGAAGATCATTCAGCCGCATCTCGAAGACTTGGAAACAGTCAACTTGGGGTCTGAGGATTGTGTTCGTCTGGTGAAGATCGGGGCACTTCTTGAAGAGTCTGTCAAGGAAGATTTGATCAGTTTGCTACGAGAATATTCAGATATCTTCGCTTGGTCCTATGAAGACATGCCGGGTTTAGATACAGATATTGTGCAACATTTCCTGCCTTTGAAGCCTGAGTGCGTGCCTGTGAAGCAGAAGCTCAGAAGAACTCATCCAGATATGGCAGTGAAGATCAAAGAGGAAGTTCAGAAGCAAATTGATGCGGGGTTTCTGGTGACTTCGACATATCCTCAATGGGTGGCCAATATTGTGCCTGTTCCTAAGAAGGATGGAAAAGTCCGTATGTGCGTTGATTACAGAGATTTGAATAAAGCTAGCCCAAAGGATGATTTTCCTCTACCACACATCGACATGTTGGTAGACAACACAGCCAAATTCAAAGTCTTTTCCTTTATGGACGGATTTTCCGGTTATAATCAAATTAAGATGGCACCAGAGGATATGGAGAAGACAACATTCATCACACCTTGGGGAACATTCTGTTATCGAGTGATGCCCTTCGGTTTGAAGAACGCCGGAGCCACGTATCAACGAGCTATGACTACCTTGTTTCATGACATGATGCACAAGGAGATCGAAGTCTATGTTGATGATATGATCGCTAAGTCCCGAACGGAAGTTGAGCATGTTGAGCATTTGTTGAAGCTTTTTCAGCGTTTGAGAAAGTTCAAACTTCGCCTGAATCCGAACAAATGTACATTTGGAGTCCGTTCCGGCAAGTTGTTGGGTTTTGTGGTAAGCGAAAGAGGTATTGAGGTTGATCCTGCAAAGGTCAAAGCAATACAAGAGATGCCTGCACCCAAAACTGAGAAGCAAGTCCGAGGTTTTCTTGGCCGCTTGAACTACATTTCCAGATTTATATCCCACATGACTGCCACATGTGCGCCGATATTCAAGCTCCTCCGGAAAGATCAGTCGCATGATTGGACCGAGGATTGCCAGAAAGCTTTCGACAGTATCAAAGATTATCTGTCTGAACCTCCGATTTTGTCTCCGCCTGTGGAAGGAAGACCTCTGATCATGTATTTAACAGTTCTTGAAGACTCGATGGGTTGTGTACTCGGTCAACAAGACGAATCAGGGAAGAAGGAGTTTGCTATATACTACCTCAGTAAGAAGTTTACTGATTGTGAGTCTCGATACTCTACACTTGAGAAGACGTGCTGTGCTTTAGCTTGGGCTGCTAAGCGTTTGCGCCAGTACATGATAAATCATACAACTTGGTTGATATCCAGAATGGATCCAATTAAGTATATCTTCGAGAAGCCTGCTTTAACTGGGAGGATTGCCCGTTGGCAGATGTTGTTGTCTGAGTATGATATTGAGTATCGAGCTCAGAAAGCTATCAAAGGTAGTATCTTGGCTGACCATCTAGCGCACCAGCCGATTGAAGATCATCAGTCTGTTCAGTATGACTTCCCTGACGAGGAAATTCTGTATTTGAAGATGAAAGATTGCGATGAGCCTACACTTGATGAAGGTCCAGAACCTGGTTCCAGATGGACGATGGTGTTTGATGGCGCTGTTAATCAATATGGAAATGGAATTGGGGCAGTGATTATCACTCCTCAAGGTTCACACATTCCGTTTACAGCAAGGCTAACTTTCAAATGCACGAACAACATGGCGGAGTATGAAGCCTGTATAATGGGACTTGAAGAATGCATTGATTTGAGAATCAAGTATCTTGATGTCTATGGTGATTCGGCCCTAGTTATCAATCAGATCAAGGGTGAATGGGAGACGAACCAGCCAAGTCTCATTCCGTACAGAGATTACGCAAGGAGAATTTCAACATTCTTTACAGAAGTTGAATTTTATCACATTCCTCGAGAGGATAATCGGATGGCGGATGCTCTTGCAACGCTTGCTTCCATGATAGTGGTCAGACGGTGGAATGATGTCCCCAATATTACTGTGATGCGCTTGGACAGACCAGCTCACATATTTGCAATCGAAGAAGTGAAAGATGACAAGCCTTGGTATTTTGATATCAAAAATTTCCTCCAGAACCAGGTCTACCCGCCTGGGGCATCTGTGAAAGATAGGAAAACTTTGAGAAGGTTGTCAGGCAGTTTCTACCTCAGTGGTGAAGTGCTGTATAAGAGGAATTTCGATATGGTTTTGCTCAGATGCGTGGATAGACACGAAGCAAACCTATTGATGACTGAGGTCCATGAGGGTTCATTTGGTACTCATTCCAATGGACATGCCATGGCTAAGAAAATGTTGAGAGCGGGCTATTATTGGCTGACAATGGAGTCTGACTGTTGCAAGTATGTGAAGAAATGTCACAAGTGTCAAATTTATGCGGATAAGATTCATATTCCTCCGACACTCCTGAATGTGATTTCATCACCATGGCCTTTCTCTATGTGGGGAATCGACATGATCGGCATGATTGAGCCGAAAGCATCCAACGGGCATCGGTTTATTCTCGTAGCGATTGATTACTTCACCAAATGGGTTGAAGCCGCTTCATACGCGAATGTAACCAGACAGGTGGTTGTGAAGTTTATCAAGAACCAGCTGATTTGCCGTTATGGTGTGCCAGAGAGGATCATTACTGATAATGGATCCAATCTGAACAATAAGATGATGGATGAGTTGTGCGCTGAATTCAAGATTGCACACCATAACTCCTCTCCTTACAGACCTAAGATGAATGGGGCTGTTGAAGCTGCTAACAAGAATATCAAGAGGATCATCCAGAAGATGACTGTCACGTACAAAGATTGGCATGAGATGCTGCCATTTGCTTTGCATGGATACCGTACGTCTGTACGCACTTCAACAGGGGCAACCCCTTTTTCTCTTGTTTATGGCATGGAAGCCGTTCTCCCAGTAGAGGTGGAGATCCCATCAATGCGAGTCTTGATGGAAGCCAAGTTGACTGATGCTGAATGGATTCAGAGTCGTTATGACCAGTTGAATTTGATCGAAGAGAAGCGATTAACTGCCATGTGTCATGGTCAGTTATATCAGCAGAAAATGAAGAAAGCATTCGATAAGAAGGTCAAGCCTCGTGTGTTCCGAGAAGGTGACCTCGTGCTTAAGAAAGTTTTGTCTTTCGCGCCCGATTCCAGGGGCAAGTGGACTCCAAACTACGAGGGTCCATATGTTGTTAAGAGAGCCTTTTCAGGCGGTGCTTTGATGCTTACAACAATGGATGGGGAGGATTTCACTCGTCCTGTGAATTCAGATGCAGTCAAGAGATACTTTGCCTAAAAAAAAGTATATGCAAATGAAAAAACAGAATAGCTCGCTAAGTTGAAAACCCGAAAGGGCGGCTTAGGCAAAAATAAGCGTCTCGGTGGAGAACCCGCAAGGGTAATCCAGGCAAAAATTAGAGACATGAAAAAAGAGAGAATATTTGCATCCCGCTAGATTGAGTACCTCACCCCGGGGCAATCTAGGCAAAAATTAGGGATTTGGCAAGTAACTGCATCCTGACAAGACTTTCTGGTTCATCAGTCGTCATTTCGTCAGAAGATTCTCGATTCGCCGTCAACCGAAGCTTCGAATACATCGAGATTCAAATTGGTAGAGAAAGGATCATTATGTTCAATGTAGCCCTCTTCCAATATATATCACTGATTTCAAATTTGTACAGATCTATGGAGTCTTGCCATTTGCAGACTACCATTCTATCAAATCAATTTGAGCTTTTATCCAATTATTTGCACTCCTATTTGTTTCAATTCAACAAATGTTTTGCATGTTTTAAATTGATAAAATATCATTGTTTTAAACAAATCAAAAATTTTCAAAAAAATTGTTTTAAACAAAGTGAACATTCACAAGATTGAAAGGATACTCAAGAATATCTCAGTGCTCTCCCGAGGGTGGCATGATTTCCAACAGGTAGGACATTGGTTCATATTCCTGGTTTGGTGGTATCTTCTTTCTTCAGATCTTTGTTGGGGTTGTTCCTCAAATAGAGTTGTTGTTGGGGTTGTTCCCCCAGTATAGTCGCAAGCAGAGTGTTGTTGAAGACTTCGTTTTCTCCAGCAGCAGTTTTCCCAGCATGGGTGTTTCCTTGTGAGTTTCGGCGGTTGATGGTTTGTCATCTTGGTGCCCCGTCACTTTCTCCAGTGGGTCGTATGCCCCAGACTTTATTTGTCTCCTCGGCAGTCATGAGTAGAGCTGTTATTGATATCCCCATCGGATTCGCGAGCAGAGTTGTTATCACTCTTCCCAATGCAGTTGCCAGCGGAGTTGTTTCCTCAGCACGATCGCTTTCTTTTGAAGACTCGGTAAGCCGGCGGTTTGATACCCGGTACTTTACCTTTTCCCGGCGAAGTCGTCTGCGGAATTGTTGCTATCTCTCCATCAGAGTTTGTTCTCTTCAGCAGAGTAGGATTTATTTTCCTATTCAGCGGTTGATTGGGTCGACATCCCAGTGTTTTCAACCATCTTTTTTCCTCAGCATAGTCTGCAGAGTATTTGTTATGGCAATTTCGCCTGTTGAGTACTCCTTCAATCCCCGGTATGGTCGGATGATGGCTCTACCATCCAGAGAACGGATTAATTTCCTGACTGTTTGTGATCCCCAGTAGAGTGGCTTATATTGCAGAATCTACTTGTTGTGATCAGTTTGCTATGCATATTCTTTCCCAAGTAGAGTGGTTCGTTGCAGAATATACTTGTTTGATCTGTCCTCCCTCAGTGGGTTGTTCCCCAAGAGAGTAGCCGACAGTTTTCCCCAGTAGAGTTACTTATGCAGTTAGATTCTATTTGGATGATATCACTCTCCCTCAGTGGGTTGTTCCCCAGCGGAGTTATGTGGAGTTGCTTCTACAACAGTTCGTGCTTGTGCAATGCATCCTTTTGTTTCTCAGTTAACACTGAGATCCCCTGCAGATACTTTGGGACTTCTCTTGTTCCCCTACAGATTCGTCTTGGTGGCTGCTTTGCCCATTGTGACTTTCTGTACCCTGATTGGGTTGTTTCCTGATATCTCTGATCCTCTGCTTCTTCAGCAGTACCCGCAGATCTTTGCTTTACAGCATGAAGATCTCCGCAGATTGGCTCTCCAGCTGGTTGTTCCCCTGGAAGTATAATACCGGACGTTTTGATTCCTGAACCTGTTTGTGTTGGAGTTGTCTGTTTTGTCAGCATTCATCAAACATAAATCACGCATATTCATGCATATTCATAAACATTCAGATATTCATGTTGCATTTTCTTGCCATGTATCTTTTGCTTGTCGTGTTCTCCTGCACGGGTGATATAGATCTCTTTATAGATCTCCCCAAGCAGATGTCGGGTGTTTAAAATCTCTCCATATAGAGTCAGCCCCATAAGCAGAAAATGTTGCCTTTCCTTCTGCAGTTCCCCACTGAGATATATCCTCGTGGATGACGGTTTCTTCTGTTTCCTCCCAACATATATATTGGGATGGATGTTCCTATTTGAGTTACATCCTCATTAGGACGTGTCTTGATTCAGTCTGTCTTTTCAGATTATTCCCGAATTGGCTATTTGTCAAATGTCTTGTGCTTCCCAGTGGGTTGTTCCCCAGCGAAGTAATTTTGGGCCGCTACCCTCATACCTGTGGTTATAAGTCCTACTTTTCCTGGCTTTCTTGACAGAATTTGTGGTTATACACCTTTTATTCTCCAGCCAGAGTTTTGGTTTTCTACCTAACAGTCGGTAGTTGTAAATCCTATTTTCCTGCTCTCCAGCAGTTTGTGGTTTGTTATAAACCCTATTTTGGTTTCCCGTGCGGATTTGTGATTCGTTCTATCCCCACGTGGGGTTGTTGGTCTTCTATCCCGTATTCGGTAGATGTAAACCCTAATTTTGTGGTCATCTCCACCCTTTTGGGCCCTCTGCCTACGAACCAGCAGTCGTAAGTCCTATCTTTGCGGTTTTTCTACTTACAAACCGGTAGTCATAAACCCTGTTTTCTCCACTTGCAGAGTTAACTTTGTTGTTCATCTCAACCGATGACAATTTCCCTTGTGGTTATCTTCATCTAGTTCTTGATGTTGATTTTCCTTTGCTTGGATAAGTTGCTCAGATCAGCACTTATATCCCTCGCAAGTCTTTTGTGGATAATTGCCGTATGCTAGCAATTTTATCCCCAGTGGGTCCTTTCACCTTGTGTCAGTGATTGTGTTCCCTGGATCATTGGTTTTCACCAGTGAATCCTCAGCAGATCGCCTTTCATTTACCCTTTTGTCGGTAATGTCTGTTGCCCTTTTGATTGGTCATCATTATATACCTATTCTGGTATCCTGATGCCTTTCTTTTCGGATTTTATCCTATAAACAATCTACGACCCGGTTCAGGATAATCTCCCTTGTGAGTATTCTATCCACATTCTGACGGTAATGATATTATATCTCGTTCACTCTCGAGTCAATCTTTTGATTGTTTTCTCCACAGAGTCAGATTCGTTTTCCCGTTGTGGATTCGAATGTCCATCCTATAAACAAGTCTGCTGTTCTAGCTTTCTTCAGGGTGATGAGTGTCTTGGAACACAAACCAATTCACGATTTCGGATTTTATCCTATAAACAACCTACAACCCGGTTCAGGATAATCTTCCTTAGTCAGATTCGTATTCCTTGTGGAATCGAATGTCCATCCTATAAACAAGTCTGCTGTTCTAGCTTTCTTCAGGATGATGAGTGTTTTGGAACACAAACCAATTCACGATTTCGGACTTTATCCTACAAACAACCTACAACCGGTTCAGGATAACTTTCCATGCGAGTACATTATCTACGTTTTGACGGCTATAGATAATATATCTCATGCACTCTCTTGTCGAACACTTTGTTTGTTTCCCCAACTGAGTAAGATTTGCATTCTTTACAGAATCAAATATCCATCCTATAAACAAGTTTGCTTTCGCTCTCTTCAGGATGATGAGTGTTTTGGAACACACACCAATTCACGTCTCTGGTCGGTCACCTGTTACATACCTACAACCCGGTATCCTTGGTGTTCCTTCCTGATTTTTTGTTACCCTCATACCGGTAACACCTCATTCTTTGGTGCTTCCTCAGTGAAGTTTTCCCGTTGCTTCTCCCCAGGAGTCAGCTTGTGTCTCTCCAATGGATTTATTTTCCTTTGGATTTCTTTTCCCAGTGTGAGTCCTTCACTCCCCAGTGAGGCCTACAGTCTGTTTTCTGTTATCTTCTAATCGGAGTCGTGTCTTGTTCACGCTGTGTCAGTGTTGTTTATCCCCAACTAAAGTCTTGTCAGAGTCTCTGTTCCGGGTGAGTGTATCACTCCGATAGGATCGTCTTCTCTTCTGTGTTAACCATATTCCCCACAGAATTTGTGTCTTTTGCATACATACATTTGTATCATGAGGTCTCTTAGGGACCAAAATTTGTCTCATTACTGTTATTTAAGCCCATTCTACCGCGTCGAGATGAAGATTTCTAAACTTCACTTCTCCGGCTAGCATGACCTTAAATAGGGGCATCTGTAAGACCCCAATTTTGGCCCTAAGATCCCTCATGGCCCATATCATCTCATATCATAGCCTCAAGGATCATTGCATGCCTTTGCTTCCCTCCTAGTGGGTAGGTTGCCTTGTGTGTGTGGTTCTTGATCACCAAGCATGTTTTGCATTTGTATATTATTGCTTTTCATATGTTTATCATCCAAAAAGTACAAAAATATTGTCAGTCTAACCTTGTTGCTTGCAGTTGAAGCAATTATCAACAACTAGGTCAAAGACAGTCAACAGTCAGTCAAAGCAATGGATGATGGCCATTCTTGCAGAATTTGGGCACCATGACCAATAATCAAGAGTTCACACAACTTGGGACATCATTGGAAATCAAGGTCTCAAGGAATTAGGGTTTGGAATTCATCAGAAGTGGTTCAATCATGCAAAACCCTAGAAAAGTCAACAGAAAGTCAAACTTGGTCAACTGGCCATTTAATCAGTGATTTGATGGATGGAATTGATTTGAAGGAGTTCATTCATGTCTATACAAGCCTCATATGTCATGTCCAACCTCATCATGGAAGAATTTGAAGTCAAACAGAAAATTTCCAGAAATGGAAACTGGACCTGTAACTGAAACCTGCCATAAATGGAAAGTCTTGATCCTCAAACTTACATCATGATACAAGCTTCAAATGAATTTTTGCCCAACATGAAAGTTGAAGATCTTGTTCTCCCATTTCCAAAAAGTCCAAGAACTCTCAATTCCCATGTGTGGTTGGCAAGTTATGATCGAATCGATTTCAGAAAATCTTGAACTTCAAAGGGCCATATCTCCCAAACCGTTTGGCCAATTTTGGTGGGGTTTTTTCCTACAAGTCACATTTGATCCCCCCTTTCCAAAATATAAATTTCATGAGCCAAAACTTCACCAATCAAAATGGCATATTTTGACTTTTCTCATTTAAATGCAAGTTTGACCAAGAGTTGACTTTTTGAAGTAAACCTTTTCTAACATTTGGCCAATTGGAACAACTCAAGAATATCATTTTAAGTGTGTTTGCAAGCTCAAATTATGCAGGACATGAGGCCATTGCTTGGTTGCTTGAATTGTAAGAAAAGTACAATTTCACCATAATTGTCCATGCCATCCACCATACCATGATTTGTACTCTCAAAACAGAAAATTAGAAGGCCATTTTGCTGTCAATTGAACATGTTGCAGCCTAAAAAACCAGCAAAAACAAAGGCATTGCCAAGTTGCCAAAGAATGGGCAAAAAGTACATGTTTTCACCATGCTTCCACAACCATACTTGTACCATGACCATCACAACATACCTCCTCATCATATTTTCTGCAGATGGAGGACAGTAGCAGCACAGCAGGAACCCTTTTTCACTCATCTTGATTCATTTTGCTTTTGGACTTTGAAAAAGAAGCTGTCAAACAAACACCAAAAGTTGCAACCATGCTTTGGACTGTCCAACAGCAGAGATTATGCAGCATTCTTCTATCAGTTTGAAATTAAGTTGCAGCCATCACAACCAACTCACTGATACACAAATGCTCACTCTCTCATTTGGCATGGACCTCCACCAAAAACTGCAAGATCTTGCTTAAAATAGAAGCAACAGAAAACAGCATAGGGGAGCATGATTTCCTGCTACTAGCAGCCACAAAACAGACCTTGCTTTGCCAATCAACAGCAACCCTGCCATTTTGCATTTTTGAAACCTTCAGCCCAAAACAAAAAGCTACCAAGCCTTGCATTTTGTTTTTCCAACATCCTCCATCATTTTTCCTTGTCATGAAACCACACTGTCAAGAACAAGCAAAAGGGGAATGCAGCAGAAAATCATTGATTAACCTTGCCCTCACTTTGCTATTTTTCTGTCAAAAACACAACAAACCAAGCCTGGCAGAAAAAAAGGAACCAACAGAAGCAGCCATTTGACAGCAGAAAAAAGCCATGGCTCACTCACCCTAAAAACTGCATTCACCTTGTTTTAGCATTTTCTGCTCAAAATCTCCAAAGGCCTCGATCAACTCTTGCTTCTCTCATGCTTTAGCCATCTTTGTGAGCTCATTTGAACTATCAAACCCTTGCTGTAACTGTATCTTCCTGCCCTGTTTTCTTCAAGTCACAACAATGGTGAAATCGAGATTTGGGAGTTTCAAGCAAGTGTGAGCTGGTTTTCTTCAAGCATTCAACATTGCCAAGCATAAGAGCCACCTGTTTCGAGCTTTGAAGGCCAAGGAAGCACTGCATCATCACTGAACTTCATTTGTGGTAAAATTTCGATTCACACATTTTTCCAAATGATGCCATGCTTTAGGTAGTTTACATCTTGCTGATTCCAACAAACTATAAATTGCTTGAAATGGTTGTGTCATGGCCAAGAAATCTGGATTTTCATTTGTGTGTATGAATATGTTTTCAATCGATTTGGTTTGTGTAGGTTGATTTATTGAAAATGGATAGCACATTCATGTTGTATGTTGCATATTGATTCTATTAATGTGCTTGTTTGGTCATGCTGGGCATTTTGAAAATTCGAGTTGCATGATGATGATGAATATATGCTGCTGCTTTTCAAACCCTACCCTGCCCAGAAAATCCGTATGAACTGTGTTGTATGTTGTTGTCTAGTTGCTGTATGAACATCACCAAATGCTATGCTGTTGCGTAATGATGTTCGAATTTGTTTTGATGTTGATGAACCTTCTTGAAATGCCATGAATGCTGTGCTAAAACCCTAGGGTTTTTCTTAAACCCAGAAAATTTGAATGATTGGCCGAGTTACTGTTCTATTGGTGAGGACCAATCAGAACATTTCATTTCCTTCCCCAAAACTGTGCGTTTTGCTAAATGAAATACATATTTACATCTTTGCCATGCGCTGACTTTGTTTGACTCCATACCATGCTATGTGTTTCATGTTTTATCCAATTATTCATCAAACTTCAACAATTCATTTCTCCTTCATTTTTCATCCAAAAATCATGCCATTTTTTGCATCATGTTCATGAAGAGGTCTAGTATTTAATCATGAATTTTAATTATTTTTGGTTAATTGGATTTTAATTGGTGTGAGATTTCTTGACAAGTATGCATATTTGACACCTTTTGCCATTTCTTTTGTGAAATAATGATGATGCATCCTTTGAGCTTGAAATTTTTTGTGATGAAACTAGACTCACTCATCTTCATTTTGGTATAAAGATTGTGCATTTATCATTTGTGGTTTGCTAGTTATGATTTTTTGAACTAGGGTGTGACAATTTGTGTCACACCAATGATATGCATTTTCCCAATTTTTGTTCACATGCTTCCTCACATCCAAATGACCCAATTTTTTGCATGAATCATCTATCACATGTCTAGTTTATGTATGAATTTTCTTGGAATTAATTGTGCTGGTTTTCCATTTGATTGTGAATTTTCTTCCCTGCCTAGTCTATGGTTGACTTTTTGTGCTACACATTGCCATTTCATTTGGGAAATTCTCATACCACATTGTATAATCATGAAATTTCATATGTGATAACTAGACACCTTGAGCTTTGCATTGGTGTCAATCTCATTCATTTCTCTTCTGTTTTCAATTTGATATGATTTTTTGAAGTTGACCCATGCTTGTTGACTTTCATTATGCTTACTTGAATTTGATTTGAATTCATGATTTTCATTGACTGCCTTCCTCTCATCCAAATGCCATGAAATTTTACATGTTTACCATGTTAGATGTTAGGATTGAATGTGATTTATTTGATAATTTTTGAGATTGTTTGGGTTGACTTTTGAATGAAGTCTTGCTGTTGACCTTTTTGTATGCCTCTCTTGCCATGCTTTGCATTCCTTGGTGTATGAAATGACAATGGTGCATGATTTGATTATGAATCCAATTGAGATTGCTTCTTAAATGTTTGAACATGAATTGGGTTGACTTTCCTTTGCTGTTTGACTTTTTTCTTTCATCTTTGACCCTAGGCTAGCCCTAGTGGTCTTTTGAGCTTACAATTGAGCTATTGTTTCAGGTTAAGCACCAATGCCTCAAAGATCATTCAAATTTGATTGAGTTGGATTGTATATATCATGTGCTAACCCTTGTTTTGTAGGTGTGACTCATATACTTGAGTCTTGTGCTATGCACATTGGTCCCTCTGTGGTTGACTGTTGTTTCATTTTCCTTTGATTTGAACTGTTAACTTGTCTACTAATAAGTTTGACTTTTTCAGGTACTTTAGTTGCTTAAGTTCCTTGAACTTGCTTTGCTATTTAGCAATTGCTTTTGAGGTATAAACCTTTCTTCTTCATGTAGTCTGGAGACCCGGTCTGTTATTTGACCGGGCAAACTGTCTGAAGTCCTCCTTAAGAGGCAATGCCTGTGTGTGTTTAAAATTGTCCCAAGCAGGAAAAGTCCTTCAAGTAAGGCAATTGGTGGAAGGTAGGGATAAGCAATCTATTCCCCACTATTCAGTGTGTCCTCTCTTTGCTCCCATTATATGGTTGAAGCATTGAGATAAAAACCCAAGATCTAATCGAGTCAATAAAGGGGAAAGAGTTCCACCTTTCTGAACTCCCCCACTTTCTATTATTTGATGCTCTCTCAGACCTGAGATAGAAGCAATGAGGCACACCCCTCATCTCCTTTTCATCTGCTTCACCTTAGCCTCTCAATGGCAAGGTTAAGAGCGACCTTTACCTATCACAGTGGACTTTCATAGTCAAACCCTCTTGTGTGAGCCCCCCCTTGTTTGGCTATAGAGTGTGCTGTTTGATATTGATTGATTGATTGATTGCCTCATATACACATGTTTGCTTTCATGCTTTGTGCACTCATCATCATTAATTGCTCATCAATGCATAATCATCTCATTTGTCTTTGTGACATTATCATTGCTGTTTACCCATTCAGGACAATTGTAAGACCATCCATTGGCCATTGCTCCTATGATATGGAAGTGAGTATAAGACCATCACCTTGGCCACTCATCTTATCTTTGCCTGATGCATTTACTTGATTGTATGTGAGGAAGCAACTGTAAGTCCCTGCAAGTTGGCATTTGCTCTCCTATGATCACATGTTGTTTTGTTTGTTTGTATGTGAGGATACAACTGTAAGTCCCTGCAAGTTGGCATTTGTATTCCTAGGACCATACTGTGGAGGTTAGAGTAAGCCCAGACAGATTGGCATCTGACATCCATGTTTTGTTTTTCTTTGTTTATGTGAGGTTGCAACTGTAAGTCCCTGCTAGTTGGCATTTGCTTTCCTATGATCATATGTTGGATATTGGTGTAAGCCCAGACAGATTGGCATCCGGTATCCAAGTTTCATTTTGTTTAGGAGATTAGTGTAAGACCATTGAGTGGCCTCTGATATCCATTTCTGTTTTAGGAGACTGGTGTAAATCCATCTATTGGTATCCGGTATCCACCTTTTATTTCTTTGTTTGAGGAGATTAGTGTAAGACCATTGAGTGGCATCTGATATCCAGTTTTATTTTAGGAGATTGGTATAAGACCAATGATTGGCATCTGATATCCGCTTTTGTTGACTTTCTTGTTTGTTTGTTATTATCCATTGCTATTCCAAAGGACACACTTGAATCATCTGCTATATGATTTCAAGAAGTGAACCTTCTAAGAAGTTTTACAATCCCATCCTCATCCATTCATCATCCATTATGTCCTAAACCTTTTCACACAATATCTTTCAAACTTGACATAAGTGTTGTGCAAATATCTTCATGTTTTCTAACTAAAAACCTGGACCCCAAGTCCTTGACTTTTTTCAAACTCATTTCATAATACTTCTTTTGAATCAATCTTAATCATACTTTGACTTCACTTTCATAATCACAATCAATTAACTTCACTCATTCACTTGTTTTGGCTCTGTCCATTGTTAATCTTTTCATGCATTAGCCATAGGTTTCAATTATCTTTGTGGTTGATGTAAATCTTGCCTATCCTTAGTGAGTCGACAATAAGACTTCCGTACTGAAAACAGGGCTAACCCCTCTAGTACGTCGAAGCTATCCTCGCATGGTGGATGTTGGTTTTGGTCGAGTGTTCTCCCATTGATAATGAAAAGCCTCAGTGCTTGTGTTTAAAACTGAATCCACCAACCTTTTGGAAATCTTTTAGCCGAACTACGGCGTTTTGATCCTTACCTTTGATGGAAGGTACGTAGGCAGCGGGTTCATCCGTTCAAACCCAATAAAAGTTGTATATTCTTTTCTCATCATCCCAATCATGTTTGCACAATATTTTATGTCATAACAAATAACAATTTTTTACAACAAGTGTGAAAAGGGCTCCCTAGGAGTACCTAGGACGTAGTGGGTGCCTAACACCTTCCCATTGCGTAATTTACCCCTTACCCAGACTCTCTGATCTTTTTATTAGTTTTCTACGTGTAAAACTTCTTAGGCTTTTGTTCGCTTTTTAGCCAGTCCTTTGGATAAATAAAAGTGCGGTGGCGACTCGAAAATCATTGTATGCTTTGCTTATGGTTTAATCGGTAAATCATATAGCGACGAATACACCGCTACAAACCTCAGCCTGTTCAACTCGGGAAAGGCCACCCTTCTTAGGCTGCAGGATGCGCGCCACAATCCACTGGAGAATGCGCTCACCTGTTTTCAGCTTACCGGCAGTGACAGTTTGTGGGAACGCATCACTGTTCACAATGTGGTCTGGGTAGGATCGTTTCAGCATAGCGTTCAAAGCGCTCTTAAACTCATATCCTTCTATTGTGTGAGAATCAGTTACCTCATGAGGAGGATTTTCATCAGCAGCCAAATTCAGATCAAAATATTTATTCCAAACATCAGACTTAAAAGATACCTTTCTTGTGTCGATCCTGGAGTGAAACTTTTGACCACGAAATTTGTCATGAAGGCAAGTGTAGAACACACGGACCAGGTCTTCGCTATATTTGGCATTGCATTCCAGGAATTTAACAATACCGTGATACTGTAGTAGACTCATGATGTCTCTGAGATGCATGCGTTCTGCTGTGAGTTTGTAGAAGGCATGTTGCCTCACAACTCCTCTTTGACCAATGTCTTTGTTGAAGGTGTCGACAAGAGCCGGTGGAACTAATGAGACAGCGGTAATGGGTAAGGAGGCAGAGGGTGATCCCCTTGATCTCTTACCGGTAGGTTTGCGGGATGAGGAAGCCATGGGTAATGATTCTGAATCTTTTTGTAAAGGTAGAGAGTGAAGCTTGGTGTAAGATTTTGAGAGTGATTTGCAAGAAGGAGGTTTGCCCTTTTTATAGATGAAGATTTAGGGTTTTGGGAAGAGGAGAGGCCAAGAGACAATAGGCACTAGGTAGGTGTAACTCACAATGTAGTGGGTTGAATGCACACTTAATGAGAATTTGAAATGAAGTGCATGGGAAGTTTGAACGTTTTATGCAGAAAAACTGATTTTTCGCGCGATGCGTCGACCATACCCTTTGCGTGCGTCGATGCATACTGTTTGAATTTTTTGAAAAAAGGCAAGTTTTTAAGGTGTGCGTCGACCATTGCCCTGTTATGGTCGACTCATACAGGCAAATTTTGCAGTTTTTCACTGTTATGCACATATGCTCACATGTTTGATGCATAAATAGAATGCCACACAACAATAAACATCCAAACAGATATGGTATAAGAAATAAGTCATATATATACAATATTATCATGTAATACAACTATTTAACCATGAAGGTTGGGAGAGAGAGAAGGGTAAAGGAACAATATCACCTCGATGCCGGAATAACTTGATGAACAATATACTTGTGCTTGCAACAACATTAACTTGTTAGAAGTACAAGACTATAGTTTTAAATGAAATAAGATAAAGCAAGCAATTTATGACGCCCGTTCCGAAATGTCGAGAATACCAAGTTCTCGGCGAATATGAAAGAAAGGCTCGGTAGCTAGCGGCTTTGTGAAAATGTCCGCTAGTTGATTTTTAGTGTTAACATGTTCAAATACAACATCACCTTTCTCTACATGATCCCGAAGAAAATGGTGTCAAATTTCGATATGTTTGGTGCGAGAATGCAACACAGAATTTTTGGTAAGATTAATGGCACTTGTATTGTCACAGAAAATGGGAATACGTTCGAGTTTGAGATTAAAATCCAATAATTGTTGCTTAACCCATAGGATTTGAGCACAACAACTACCGGCAGCAACGTATTCCGCTTCGGCGGTTGACAAAGCAATTGAGACTTGTTTCTTGCTATGCCAACTGACCAAGGAATTTGAAAATAAATTGCAAGTACCACTAGTGCTTTTCCTATCCGATTTGCAACCGGCAAAATCGGAATCGGAGAAACCTACCAATGAACAATCATTACCTTTGGAATACCATAGTTCATACTTCGGAGTACCGGATAGGTATCGAAGTATTCGTTTGACAGCTTTTAGATGGGATTCCTTGGGACATGATTGGTATCTTGTGCACATACACACGCTAAACATAATGTCGGGACGAGAAGCAGTAAGATAGAGAAGTGATCCAATCATACCTCTATACCTTTTTACCTCTACGTCCTTACCATTTTCATCTTTATTCAAGTTTGCACATGTTGGCATGGGGGTGTCAATGGCCTTGGCTTTTGCCATGTCAAATCTCTTGATAAGGTCCAAACAATACTTTGTTTGACTCACGAATGTTCCTTCTTTGAGTTGTTTAATTTGCAAACCGAGAAAGTATGTGAGCTCCCCCATCATACTCATCTCGAATTCACCCTGCATAAGATCAGAAAACTCTCTCACGAGATTCATGTTAGTAGACCTAAATATAATATCGTCAACATAAATTTGTACTAATATCAAGTACTTTCCTTGACGTTTAATAAAGAGAGTTGTGTCAACCTTTCCTCTTGAGTAACCTTGATCAAGTAAAAATTTACTTAGTCGCTCATACCAAGCTCTAGGAGCTTGTTTGAGACCATATAAAGCCCTTTTTAGTTTGTAAACATGATCGGGATACTCATGAGATTCAAAACCCGGAGGTTGTGCAACGTAGACCTCTTCATTTATGTAACCGTTAAGGAACGCACTCTTAACATCCATTTGGAATAGTTTAAAGTCTTTCGCACAAGCGAAGGCAAGGAGAAGGCGTATAGCCTCGAGTCGGGCAACCGGCGCATAAGTTTCCTCATAGTCGATGCCTTCCTCTTGGTTATACCCTTGCGCGACTAAACGCGCCTTGTTACGGGTTATTACCCCGTTTTCGTCCAACTTGTTCCTAAACACCCATCGGGTGCCGATTACTCGATGACCTCGCGGAGGAGGGACAAGGTCCCAAACCTCATTTCTAGTGAACTGATTAGTTCCTCCTGCATTGACAAAAACCAGTGTTCATCGAGTAGGGCTTCTTTAGGGTTTTTAGGTTCCATTTGTGAAACGAAAGCGAAGTGATAACAGAAATTATTTAGCTTCGATCGAGTTGTAACACCCTTTGAGATATCTTCGAGAATGTTGTCAACTGGATGGTCTTTGGGAGACTTCCAAGCTTGAGGGAGATCATCGTTTGAAGGCGGATGAGCTACCTCTGTTTCCTCATGGTGTACATCTTTATCCTCCTCAACTTTGACTTTGTCGGGTTGATCAATCCCCGGCTCGCCACCCTTGAGTATGTCTTCCGTAGATGTACCTGCACCATGAACAACACTACCCTTTCCGACGTTTCTCGGATAGGATTCGTCAAAAGTGACATGTACAGACTCTTCCACAGCAAGTAATCGTTTATTATATATTCTATATGCTTTACTCGATTGAGAGTATCCGAGGAAGATACCTTCGTCGGCCTTGGAATCGAATTTGCCCAAGTTTTCCTTTCCATTATTTAATACAAAACATTTGCAACCAAAAACATGTAAGTGAGAAACATTTGGCTTTTGCCCTTTTAAAAGCTCATACGGTGTTTTATTTAGAATGGGGCGAATGAGCACCCTATTCAAAACATAACACGTCGTACTAATGGCGTCGGCCCAAAAATATTTCGGTAAACCACTTTCGTTAATCATTGTTCTTCCCAATTCTTCCAAAATTCGATTTTTACGCTCCACAACCCCATTTTGTCGAGGAGTGCATTGAGCGGAGAAGTTATGATTGATACCATGGTTACCGCAATATTCTTCAAATAAATGGTTTTCGAACTCACCCCCATGGTCGCTTCTAATTGAAACAATGTTTGTATTTAATTTATTTTGGGAAAGCTTAGCAAACCTTTCAAAGGCGGCGAACGTATCGCTCTTGCTTACTAAAAAGATAGTCCAACAAAATCTAGAAAAGTCGTCCACTATTACGAAACCGTAATAATTTCCTCTTAGACTTTTAATCCTAGACGGCCCAAATAAGTCCATATGAAGAAGTTCGAGAGGTCTCATTGTTGAAACAATATTTTTGGATTTAAATGAGATCCTCGTTTGCTTCCCTTTTTGACAAGCATCACAAAGGTGATCCTTGGTGAACTTTATTTTGGGGAGACCTAAGACTAGATCTTTTGAGACTACTTTGTTTAGTAAGTCAAAGTTAACATGTGCTAAACGCCTATGCCATAACCATGAATCTTCACTCATTGTTACAAGGCATTTGTCACTTGTTAATGATACTTCGTTCAAGTCTAACATATAGACATTATTCACTCGCAGGCCATTAAACATACTCTTCTTATCATCATTATGTACAATTTTGCAACAATCTTTTGAAAAAGATACATTGTATCCTTTGTCACATAATTGACTAATGCTAAGTAGATTGTGTTTAAGACCTTCGACAAGCAATACATCAGAAATAGTAGTGGAAGAGGGGTTACCTACACTACCTTTACCTAGTATTGCTCCACGGTTGTTGTCACCATAGGTTACATATCCTTTCTTCTTAGTCACGAAGTCAATGAAGAGTGATATGTCTCCTGACATGTGCCTTGAGCATCCACTGTCGAGAACCCATCTTCTCTCGGTGGTCTCGAGGCATTGTACCTATGGAAATGCAATTAACACGAGAAGGTACCCAATGGCTTATTGGGTCCTAAATGGTGAGTAACGAAATGGTTGCATTTGGGCAGCCATTGATAAATGCCTTTAGGAACTAAGAATCTCCTAAACCTGCATTTAGCAATGGAGTGGCCTTTCTTGCAACAATAAAGACAAGAGAAATTTACATTTTGATTGCCTTTGCTATCTTCATCATTTATAACATATTTATATTTTTGATATGGATTAACCATACTTTTTCGAAAGTTTGATTTATCGATTGCAAAGGTAATCTTGGGCTCAAGAGCTTTGTCAAGTTTGGTCTTTAGGTTTCTTACTTCACCTTGCCAAATATAACAAGTATCACACCCATAGTTAATTTTCATATTTCTAAGGTCCTCACAACCTGCTTTTGTGCTTTCTACCATAGAAGCTTTGAGTGCCTCAAGTTTCCTTTCGGATTCTCGAATTTTTTGTTCCAAATGGATAAAAATTTGGTTATTTGAGGCAAGCCTTTTAAAGGCCTCTTTAGCTTCACAGTGTAAAGTATCAAATGCATCTTGTAATTCATGATGAGACATACTAGAGGATTTTTCATATTTAGCATGTCGTACCTGTTTCTTTTTGTTCTTTTGATGAGCAGAGAGGCATAGGTTTACAGCTTCATCTTCATCACTAGAACTTTCATCATCGGAGGAGTCGCTATCGCTTTCCCAAGCTATGTATGCTCTCCTTGGTTTTGATGATTTCTTGTGTGATTTGGATGATTCCTTTTCCTTTGTTTTCTTGTTCATCGGACAGTCCGGTTTGTAATGACCGGGCTTCCCATAAGTGTAGCACGACCCTCTAGTCTTTTTACCTTTTGAGTCATCATTTTTAGAGTACCTTGATTGTTTCCAAAAGTTTACCAAGTTCTTCTCGGAATGTTGGATGTCGTTCTTTCTCACGTAACGATTGTAACGTTTAACGAACAACCCCATATCTTCGCTCTTGTCCTCTTCTTCTTCGTCGCTCGAGGAATAATCACTTTGCTCTTTTGCTTGAGACTTCGAGGAGGAAGTCTTAAGAGCTATAGATTTCTTTTCACTCACCTTTGTTTTGTCCTTCTTTTCTTTCTTTTCGTGTTGTTCTAGGCTCAAGAGAACTTGTTCGTGCTCTTGTAGTTTGCCAAATAATGTTGTCAAGTCTAATACGGTAAGATCATTTGCTTCTTTGATGGCGGTCACTTTCGGCTGCCATTCCCTGTTAAGACATCTCAAGATCTTATTAGTAGCAACATCATTGGAAACCGGCCTACCTAATGAATGTAATCGATTGATGAGATGAGTAAATCTCTTTTGCATGTCAGCAATGGTTTCCCCTTGCTCCATGAAAAAGAGATCAAACTCTTGTGTTAGTGTGTTGATTCTTGCCAACTTAACATCGTTCATCCCCTCATGGGCGATTTGTAGTGAATCCCATATGGCCTTAGCAGTAGGACAATGGGATACACGATAGTATTCATCTACACCTAATGAGGAGATTAGGATATTTTTGGCTTTCCAATCATAATTGTATTTTCTTTCATCATCATCGGTCCATTGTGCTTCGGGCTTTGGCACTAATTCATTATTCTCATTGGTCGTGGTTATTTCAATTGGACCATTGAGAATAACGTTTCATATTTTTCTATCTATGGAATTTATGTGCACCCGCATACAGTCTTTCCAATAACTATAATTTTCACCATTGAAAACGGGAGCTCTATTATAAGCCCCTTTAGGTTCGTTAGCCATTTTCTATCAAAGTTATATTTTGAAGCATGGAGTGAACCAGTGCTCCTAATACCACTTGTTAGACTATGGCACGGATCTAGAAGGGGGGGGGGGGGTTGAATAGATCCCAGTTAAAAATTGAGTCGGCGCTACCAATTAAAAGTTGGTTTTGAAAATTTATTTTAAGTGCGGAAGCGGCCGAGGAAAATATTGTCTAAAACGAACGGTTATTGGAAAATCGGATATGCGTCTAGCCTATGGATTAGTGATAATGTAGAATAAGAATCACTACACTAGTCACACTATCAATGATTTATTTCACTTGCTAGGATTCCTAGTTCCAATGATTCAAAGAGCAAACCAAACTAGATACACAACTAAGATAATTTTGGTTTAGGCAAATTATCAAACACTTGGTGTGCAAAAACACTCCAAGTGATATTTATATTGAGTAAGTGATTCCAATTAGTCTAGTACAATATCTTATTGTACTTTGGATTCAAAAACAGAGTTTTAACTTCTTACTCAATTAATATCAAGGTTTGATAAAAGTGCTTATACAAAAATCACTTATTTTTAAGCCAAAAACAAATATGCTGAAAAATAGAGAAGACAAAGATTTGATGAGGCAGTTCCCCCATCGTCCTCGCTTCGGGGTATGTCTGCCCTCAATTCTAAAACTAGAATTGAGATTGCTTTAATAGATATCACTTGTTGAGTATAACACTTTATACAAGGATTGAAAATCAATTATACAACAGAATTCTCAAGACGTTGAATGTTGCATCCACTCCTTGTTCCTTGATTCAAGGTGAATCAAGTCCTTCGATTATTGTTGATAGACCTCCGATTCCAGCCCCTTTGTTGAATAACTCTCAGTTCTTCAAACCCTCGGCCCGGTTGATCTCAACTACAACAAATCAAACCCGAAATCTTCCCTTCAATATCACTAAATCCGCTACTAGATTGATGAAGACTTCCTCTTCTCAATCACCTTCGCTCAGCTGAAAATTGATGAAGAAATCGTCCAAAAACCCCCAAAAATCAAACCAATCTTGGAGGACAAAACCTTAAAGGTTTTATTCAAGAAAAAACCTGTCGCAAGCTTCAACCCGAACCGGACTCCCAATCTCGGCTTCGAACGTTATCACCTTTAACCAATCACAAAACACTTCAAAAATGGTTGTGTGTAATTGATGTGTTGTGAGATGTTGAAGATGAAGATGAAGAATCTTGGACACCTATTTCACTTTTTCCTGTTCTTTGTACACTTGAATCAATTTTGTCAAATGTTATCAGATACAAGTAACTGAACTTCTATTTATAGTAACAAACAACCAACCCACTTAACAGCTTTTCAAACAAAGTGGGAATTGCTTAAAAACGGTATTTGCGCGTGAACGGTCGACCATAGCAGGTCTGTGCGTCGACGTATAGCCTGCAGTTTTGGACAATCTGAAAAAAACACATTAGTATGCGTCGACCATAGGTCGGCGTGCGCTGACCCGTGGTTCATGCGCCGACGGTCAACTCAAGCCTTCGTGCGCTGACCCGTGAGGAAATGCACTATGTTATGCGCCGACCCTGCGGTCGACTCAAACCCTGCAAATCTGCAAAAATTCAGATTTTTGTGGTTTTCATGCATTTTGTCATGACCATATTTTATCCACATATGTTGTATGAAATATAACAGTTTAGATGAGCATAGAAAAGGATATGATAGGTGATATGTTGCATTTGTTTTGTAGAGGTGGAATCGACAATGCCGATTCATCCATGGTGGTAATTTGTCATCATCGAAACCTATGATCGTATGTTGTATGACAGTTTGCCCTTACAAAACCTTGGCCCTTCGATTTTGATCTTCGCCTTTAGAGTTGTAGACTTTGGCGTTTAACCTTTCTTCGCCTTGTGAGGTGGTAAACCTTGGCTATTCGATTTTGATCTTTGCCTTGAGAGTCATAGACTTTGGCATCTAACCTTTCTTCGCCTTGTGAGGTGTTAAACCTTGGCTATTTGATTTTGATCTTCGCCTTGAGAGTCGTAGACTTTGGCATTTAACCTTTCTTCGCCTTGTGAGGTGGTAAACCTTGGCTATTTGATTTTGATCTTCGCCTTGAAAGTCGTAGACTTTGGCATCTGACTTTCTCATTGCACGATGAGAATACGTAGGCACGAGGATGCGAATCCTTGGCTTGTATACTTCTAATTATTCCTCCTTCACCCTAGGACATCACTCATATCTTTCACTATCCACTACCTACCTTCGATCATAAATCGTTCACCCAGTGACATGCTGTCTCTTTGACATTGAAATGCACTTTCCTTGGAATTCCATATACACCCTTTTAGGACGCCTAACGAATAGTCCTCATTCCTACCTAGAGTTTTTTGGCCCTTAACCCAGACACTTAATTCCTTCTTTTTTAGCTAACACCCTGTAGTGGTTAAAGTTGTTTCCCTCTATGGTAGAAATCTCATTTCTCTTATGGATTCCAATACACGTTCACCTTTCGATTTCAAACAATACTTCTTCAGTCACTTCTCACCAAGTATTTATTTATGTGACTTCGGTCACTTTATTCCGTTCATCTTTGTGATTCCTTCATAATCTACCTTCATTCACTCCATGTGATATACCAGTTATCTTTGAGCCAAATACAATATACCTTTGTGCTCCATCTTGTACCTCCTCGTGAACAAGAGTTGTTTGGCCATTAAACCAAACACGTAATTCCTCTTTTCCGATTGTCCCAATACAGTGATACTGTGTTGTAGGCCCTCACTTGTTGGTTCATACCACTTTACTCTTGGGTTCATCTTTTCACCCCTTGTTGGAGTTTAAATCATACAATTCTTTGATTCATACCATACCTTTATCACAATTCTTTTCACCTCCCGCCTCTAGTTCCTTGAAATACGGAGCTCTGAATCCCTCATTGCACTATGAGGATACATAGGCATGAGGGCCCCAATCCTCACCGAGCACTTCATCTATTCTCTCCTTTCCCATCCTTTTGCGAGTAATCTTAGAGATAACACCTATTCGAGCGAGGACAACCAAAACGGTTCCCATGGAGTACCATGGATGTTTGGGGTGCTAATACCTTCCCCTTGCATAATCGACTTCCTACCCAGCATATCTCTTCCCCCCAGGTTTTATCGATGTTTTCCCTTCCCTTTAGGGATAAATAAAGTTCGATGGTGACTCTGTTGTATGTTCGAGCGTGCGATACGTTCGGGTATATTTCCACTAGCTTCAGGTGCAAACCAAGTTTGATCAATTAAACATCATAGAAAAGAAGCGCATGGCTGCAGTATGTCACAGGCAGTTGTATCAACGAAGGCTCAAGAAAGTATTCGACAAGAAAGTTCGTCCCCGACATTTCGAAGAAGGCGATCTAGTGCTCAGGAAAATCCTACCCATCCGTTAATATCCCCATGGCAAATGGACCTCAAACTACGGGGGACCATATGTCGTGAAGAAAGCCTTCTCTGTCGGAGCTCTGATTCTCACGACTATGGACGGAGCTGAGTTACCACGAGCCATAAACTCAGATGCAGTCAAGAAATACTATGCCTAGAAAAAAAAGGATAAAAGGTCCGCTAAGTCGAAAACCATAAAGGGCGACTTAGGCAAAAATTAGGGCGTCTCGGTGGATTGAAAACTTGAAAGAGAAATCCAGGAAAAAATTAGGGACTTGTATAAAAATAAAACCCGATAAGTCGAAAACCCAAAAGGGCAGCTTAGGCAAAACAAGGCATATCATCCCGATGGACTAAGACTCGAAAAGAGCAGTCCAGGCAAAAAATAGGGATATCCAAAAGGCATGTGATCGCATCATTTACTTCATCCTACAACAAGAATTCATATGGGAGTAACCAATTCAATCATCATCGTTGGAAGCAAAGTATTGTAACCTCGAAGACGTAGGGATAATAGTACGTGTTAAATTGTTGGTGTAAGCCCTAAAGGCCAATACTTTTGGTACTTGTATCGAATTATTTATTAATAATAAAAGGCTTTTTCTTTATTATGTTTGTTTAATAAAGTCCCTAAAATAGCTAGTCCGTTTAATGTATCAAGTGTAACTTAATCATGAGATCACATTAAACATAAGGCCATTATTCTTAAAGTACCCGTAGTCGAGCTTTATTGTGAAGTGGGATAACATTAAAGCATTAAGACTATTATTTATATAGACTTATGATCACATCTCATGGATGGATCATGGATAAGGAGTTATCAAGTCTTAAACATAGGTATGAATATTAAGAGTAATATTTATATTGGATTGACCCATTATGAGAATACTATATAGAATGTTATGCAAAGTGTCATAAGTCATTCTCATGGTGATAATGGTGTATACCACCCTTCGACCTGAAACTACTATGAACCCTAGATGTAGAGTCAAATGCATTATTGTTGATCAAACGTTGTCCGTAACTGGATGACCATAAAGATAGTTGATGGGTACTCCACGAAACATGTTGAGGGACATGAGTGACCTATATGGAATTTGCCCATCCTGCGTAATAAGATAAATGTCTATGGGCTTAATATTGAACTGGACAAGGATGACACGGTCTATGCCTTGTGTTCAATATAGACATAAGGGCAAAAGGGTAATTGTACACATAAATATTATCACAAAAGGATTTGTCAGATCACATGACATTTTTGTGTCTTGGGTAGCAGTGATGTGTTGCTATATACCGCTCACTATTTATTATGTTAAATACGTGATTTAATATAATTGTCAATGTCGCGAAAACCTACAGGGTCACACACAAAAGGACGAATTGATGAGAGATAGAGTAACTAAGGAACACCGTAAGGTACAGTGCACTTAAGTGAATTATAAAACATCGTAAAGGTATGGTGTACTTAAGTAGAATACGAAATATGGTAAGATACCACGCGCTTATGTGATTTTGGCATATTATAAGATATGGGCCACATACACTTAAGTGAGCTTTTTAGCTTGTAGCCTACACAAGTGGTTCTATAAATAGAACCCTTGTGCAGAAGCATTTGTGTAGTTGCAATTTCGTTTCACTCTCTCTCACTCAAAGCCTTCATTCGTAGCAGCTAGCACTGAGATTGAAGGAATCCGTTCGTGTGGAATGAGGAGAGGTGATCAGTCGCCAATTATCCTTGTTTTCTGACACTCATTCGGCACCTTTGTAAGAAATCGGTAACATATTAGTCACTTATTTTATTATTTTGTTGCGTTATTTATATGTTTGATATTGTAGTCTCTATTTATGGAGCACGTATTATATGCATCATCATACTCCATTTTATGGCCTTTTGTGGTAGTTCTTTCGATTTCAAGTATAAACAAGTGCACCGGAGGGATAGACAGGAAAAACAGGCATTCCGGACCCGATAGAAGAAGAAAAATGGACCTACAGTAGCCCTGACACGGGCCCCCGTGTTGGCCAACACGGGCCATGTCAGGAGAGAATGTGGAGAAATGGAAAACAGGGAGCTCACACGGCCCGTGCCAGTCTCCCTGAAGGGGCGTGTCACAGCATATTTGTGTCCAGAGGCCAACACAACCAGGCGTGTTGCCTGACACGGCCAGTGCTGGCTTGGGCACTTGAATTTCCAATCTTTTGTTATTTTTGGCACGGCTTATCCCGAAGGGCATTTTGGACTTTTACGCAAGGAAATTTGTCATCAGGAACTATTTACAGTGGATTTGAATTGGAAGAAATGGACTTTTTACACAATAAAGAATTGGAAATGATCAAGATTCAAGAGAGGACAAGAAGCGAAGAACGGGGATCCTTCAAGAGCGGAAGCGATTGAAGATCAACGGAATTCCAACCTTTTTGTAATGTCTCAATTTTACCTTGTATCTGATTTAAATAATATGATAAGCTAAACCCCCCAATGCCAGGGGGTGTCCCTGAATTGATCATGTAATGACTCCGATGTTTGTTTTCCCTTAATATAGCTTATTTGATTTCAATTTTACTGTATGATTTGTGTAATGCTTTCTTTTTGGCAAAAATTAAGATTGATGTATGGTTAACGATTAGCAGGACTGCAATGGTTAAGGTTTTCATACAGTGGAACCGTAGTAGAGATCACCTAGGACTAGGGATACCATATGGTTACCGGATTAATCTTATTAATTTAAAATGCTTGGTTTCATCATAATCTCCTAAGGACTTAGAGGTTAGATTGAATACCAAAGGTTTCCCTCCGAGGACTTAGGGGGAAATAATCTTAAGATCTGGTAATTGAAATAATATTTAGTATTAAGGAGATATACACTCAAGGGGTCATTACAGGAGATATTTGCACACCTACCTTGGCATATCATATTAACTTGTGAAAATATTTATTTGTTATATTTTTCCTTATAGTGAATTTTTCAAAACCATAACTATAACTCTTGTTCAATTGAGTGACTATTTACGTTTATATTGTTGCGCAATCCTTGAGATTGATCTTTGGGAAACTTCCCTATTATTACTACATCGGCGAAAATAGTTCACTTGCTATTTTTCCGATCAAGTTTTTGGCGTCGTTCCCGGGGATTGCCAAATATAAGTTTAAAATTATCTCAATTGAAATTTTGTTGCTCTGTAACTAAAATTTATTTACCTTATTTTGAATATTTTATTTCGATTATATCAGCTAATCTGTGTCTGATATTTGTATGCGAGGTAAGGCCTCAGTTGATTTTCCTTTTGACGTAGAAATTAAGAGAACCTTGAGGGCAAGACTCTGACAAGCTCGATTAGCCAGATTGGAATCAGACGAAGAACAACTTCCCATCCATTCAAGCTCATATTCAGGTTTCGATAGAGAGATCGAAATTATGGCTGATGTTCCACCACCAACCGAAAGACTGTTGGGAGACTACAGAGGGGCTAATGCTCAAACCGGCAGATTAACTATTGTCAACCAACCAGTGAATGTGGCTAATTTCCAGCTGCACCCGAGTACCATTAATCAGCTTGAAAGGAAGCATTTTACTGGAAAAGTGAATGAAGATGCCAACAAGCATTTGCAGAGGTTTCTGACCATGAGCAACACTCTAAAAATTGATGGTCACATTGAAGAAGCCAAGAAGTTGAGAATGTTCCCGTTTACCTTAGCGGAAGAAGCTGAAGAATGGTTTTATTCTTTACCTGCCAGAAGCATCACAACATGGGAAGAAATGGAAAAGGCATTCCTGAATGAGTATTTTCCAGCATCAGTATTTCTGCGGAAGAGGTATGAAAATCTAAATTTTAAGCAGAAGGACAGGGAAACTTTGGGAGATGCCTATAAGAGATTCAAGAGAGTCATGGTAGCCTTCCCTACTCATAATATGGATGATACCGAACAAATGAATGGTTTGAAAATAAAGACCAAATAGCTAATTGATACCGCAGCCGGTGGTTCCATAAATTTTTCAACAGCCACCGATATCAAGAAGATCATTAAAGCTATTACTGCTAATGAGCACATGGAGTTGTATGATAGGTGTCAAAGCAAACCAGAAGGGGTGATAGATTTAAAGTTGAAAACTAATAAAATCCGTATTGAAGACACTATAGCTGCTGAAGTTGATAAGAAACTGAAGGCAGTGAATATAGGCATACACCCGGTAACACAGACCCAACCGGTCCCTACTGTATGTTGTGAGATTTACAGTGGTTCTCACCAAACGTGTTATAGTCGCTACGACTCCATAACAGGTGGAAGAAATCAAATTCTTGAAGCAAAATAATCCTTACTCCAACACATACAACCCGTGATGGAAAAATCATCCCAATTTCTCGTGGAAAGATAAAAAAGGAACCGCCCCTCAACATGGTCAATATCAAACTCAATATCAACAACAACAATAGCAACAAGCCCCTAAGAAAGCTGATTGGGAAATTGCTATTGAGAGAATGGTTGCCCACAATGTCCAATTTCAAGAAGAAACCCGGAACAATCAAAAAATTACCACAACATCTATAAAGAATCTTGAAGTTCAAATGGGGCAAATCGCTCAACAACTAGGTTCAAGTTCTCAAGCACAAGGTGCTCTACCTAGTGCAACCGTGACAAATCCTAGAGAGCATAATAATGTGAGTGTTGTGACAACCCGAAGGGGTAAATCTGAGGAAGTTGTTGAGGAAGTTGATGAAGAGAGAGACCAATTGATCGAAGTGGACCTTGAGATCAGAGAAAATGAAGTGGTTAGAGAAGAAGTAGCAGCACTGAAACCAGTGGTGAAAGAAATAGGCATTAAGCCCAAACTGGTTGTTAAACTCCCATTCCCCACTCGGAACAAGAAAAAAGGGCAACATGAGAATTTTTTTGAAAAGTTCTTAGAGTTGTTCAAGAAGCTGGAGATTAATATTCCGTTGTTGGAGGCACTTGAACAAATGCCTACATATGCTAAGTTCATGAAGGATATCATTTCTAAGAGGCGTACCGCTGACACTGACCCAATTATCCTCACTGAAACTTGTAGTGCTATTTTGCAGGGTATGAAGATTCCTATAAAAAAGAAGGATCGCGGAGCTGTCACTATCCCATGCACTATTGGAGATAGGTCATTCAACAAATCTCTGATTGACCCGGGAGCTAGTGTGAGTCTCATACCGTTATCTATCTACAAAAAGTTGGGTATAGGGGTTGTGCAAGATACCAGAATGACACTCCAATTTGCCGATCATTCAGTTAAGAAACCGCATGGCATGGTTGAAGACGTTATGGTAAAAATTGATAAGTTTGATTTTCTGGTGGATTTTGTAATTCTCGAAATGCCGGAAGATGAAGAGATCCCTCTCATTCTGGGAGACCCTTTCTGGAGACGGGTCGGTGCTTAATAAACATAGAAGAAGGAACAATGACACTAAAAGTTTATGATGAATAATTAAAAATCGATGTTCGAAATACCATGAGGTACAAGGATGATATTTGTATAAGTCACACTATAGAGATTTTGGATCTAGTGACGACATTTGATAACCTTATGCCTACACCCTAGTCACCTTTGGAGAGAGTGTTGAGTTTGTCCATTTTTGAGTCGGATAAAGAGGTATATAACGAAGACTCTGAAGTGCTTGCCTTGTTGGACACGCAAACTCCATGGAAAGGATCTAGACCACGCCGGTGGGAAGATTTATGCCTACCTCCATCTAGGGAGGAAAATGAAGAACTTAAGAAGGAAACAAAGTTGAAACAACTTCCTGACAACCTCAAATATGTCTTTCTCGAGCTTGAAGGAAAATGTCCTGCTATCATAAACTCGAGCCTTCAGGACATCCAAGAAGAAAAGCTCATCCAAGTCTTGAAAAAGTACAAAACTACTATTGGATGGAAAATTGAAGATTTGAAGGGTATTAGCCCTATTGTTTGCATGTATAAAATATTAATGGAAGAAGACCACAAGCCAGTAGTCCAACCGTAGAGAAGACTCAACCCGGCAATGAAGGAAGTGGTTCGGAAAGAGGTAGTTAAGTTGTTGGATGCATGTCTTATATATCCCATTTCGGATAGTCATTAGGTGAGCCCAGTGCACGTTGTCCCAAAAAAAGGGGGCACAACCGTGATAAAGAATGAAAAAAATGAGCTAATTCCCACACGGACAATAACCGGGTGGCGCGTATGTATTGATTACAGAAGATTGAACACAACAACGAGGAAGGACCATTTCCCTTTGCCATTCATTTAACCAGATGTTAGAGAGGCTGGCCGGGCATGACTACTACTATTTTCTAGATGGATACTCTGGGTATAATCAGATTGTTGTAGCACCAGAAGACCAAGAGAAGACGGCATTCACCTGGCCGTATGGTGTTTTTTCTTACCGAAGAATGCCATTCGGATTGTGTAATGCCCCGGCCACCTTTCAACGATGTATGACGTCCATTTTTGCGGACATGCTCGAAAAGCACATGGAAGTCTTCATGGATGACTTCTCGGTGTTTGGATCCTCATTTGATAATTGTTTGACTAATCTCTCTCTTGTGTTAGACAGGTGCAAAAAAACCAATCTAATTCTGAACTGGGAGAAATGTCATTTCATGGTTCGCGAGGGGACAGTTTTGGGACATAAAATTTCATATAGAGGAATTGAAGTGGACCAAGCAAAAGTGGAAGTGATCTCTAAACTCCCACCCCCGGTGAATGAGAAAGGCATCAAAAGTTTCTTAGGACACGCAGGTTTTTATCGTAGATTTATAAGAGATTTCTCAAAAATTGCTAAACCGTTAACCACTCTGTTGGTTAAAGATAAGGCGTTTCTGTTCGACAAAGAATGCACCATGGCATTTGAGACATTGAAAAGCAAGTTGATTTCTGCACCCATTGTTATTGCCCCAGATTGGTCTCTAGCATTCAAGATCATGTGTGATGCTACTGATATTATTGTAGGGGAAGTTTTAGGACAGAGAAGAGAGAAGTTGTTACATGTCATCTACTATACGAGCCATGTGTTGAACCCAACACATATGAACTACACAACCACGGAAAAAGAGTTATTAGTCGTGGTTTACGCGTTTGATAAGTTCAGGCAGTATCTGTTGGGATCAAAGGTTATAGTCTATACGGATCATGCCGCTTTGAAATATCTGTTTGCCAAGCAAGACTCTAAGCCGAGACTCCTCAGGTGGATCTTACTGCTACAAGAATTTGATGTTGAGATCCGAGATAAAAGAGGGTGTGAAAACACAGTGGCGAATCATTTATCCCGCATGTCACCTATTGAAGAAAAAGAAGAAAAGAGACCGATAAAGGATGAGTTCGCTGATGAAGACATACTTGCTGTTATCGGTGTCCCATGGTTCGCGGGCTACGCGAATTATTTGGTGGGGGGTGTAATCCCCAACGATTTTGATTCTAACAAGAAGAAAAAGTTTGTTCATGATTGTAAGTTTTACTTGTGGGATGATCCATTCCTTTACAAGAAGGGAGTGGATGGGCTGATCAGAAGATGTGTCCCAGAGGAGGAGCAAAGGGATGTTCTTAAAGCTTGTCATGATTCGGAATACAGAGGATATTTCAGTGGAGACCGAACAACAGCCAAAGTTCTTCAATCAGGTCTATATTGCCCTACTCTATTCAAAGATGCCCAGGACATTGTCAAAGGATGCGACAGATGTCAAAGAACGGTGAATATCTCAAAGAGAAATCAAATTCCACAAAATGCTATGTTGGAGGTTGAATTGTTTGATGTCTGGGGAATGGACTTTATGGGGCCATTCCCGCCATCATGTGGAAAAAAATTATATCTTGGTAGGAGTACACTATGTATCCAAGTGGGTAGAAGTTGTGGCATTACCTTCCAATGATGCTAAAGTGGTGGTGACATTTTTGAAAAACAATATCTTTTCGAGATTTGGAGTGCCAAGAGCACTTATCAGTGATGAGGGTACCCATTTTTTGAATAAATTGATGGAAAACCTGCTGAAGAAGTATAATGTTAAACACAAGATCGCCACTCCGTATCACCCTCAAACGAGTGGCCAGGTCGAAGTATCCAACAGGCAAATTAAGTAAATATTGGAAAAGACTATGTGCGCATCTAGGAAGGATTGGGCACTAAAGTTAGAAGATGCACTATGGGCATACAGAACAACCTTCAAAACACCCATAGGGATGTCCCCGTATCAGTTGGTTTATGGTAAAGCTTGTCACTTGCCATTAGAGTTGGAACACAAAGCATTTTGGGCATCCAAATTCTTGAACTATGACCTGGCAAAAGCAGGTGAGTCCCGCATCCTTCAGCTCCATGAGTTAGAGGAATTTCGTAATGAAGCGTATGAAAATGATAAGATGTACAAAGAACGGACAAAGAAATGGCACGATCAGAAGCTGCAGAGAAAAGAGTTCATCGAGGGACAGTTAGTGCTCTTGTTCAATTCCAGATTAAAGCTTTTTCCAGGAAAATTGAAATCTAGGTGGTCTAGCCCGTTTTTGATGCATAAAGTGTTTCCCCATGGAGCAATCGAACTGAAAAATCCAAATAATGGGGACACTTTCAAAGTAAATGGACAACGGTTGAAGCACTACTATCAGGGATAGAAAAGTGGTCTGATAGAGAATGTTCGTCTCCAAGGATGAGGGTGACGACCGTCGAGCCATGCGACGTTAAACGCAACGCTTTGTGGGAGGCAACCCACGCCGTTTTTATCTAACTATTTTCATGTTTGGTGTGTTTACAGGTTCACTCATAGGTTCGTGATTACATCGTGCAATTCAGAAGAGAAGGGTTGATTAAGATTGTCGGACACTAGAAGAACATGGTTAAAATCGAAAAACAGTGAAAAAGTCGGAAATTTTTGGAAAATCAGGGCCCTGACACGGCCTGTGTCAGGAAAGGAAGCAAAACCCACATTTACAGTAGGCTGACACGGCCGCTTGTGTCAGCTGACATGGCCCATGTCAGCCCTACTGAACCAAGCCTCAAATTCCAGTGGCCTGACACGGCCGCCCGTGTCAGGCCCAACGACCATATTTTTCAAATTTTTTATTTTTGTGTTTTGTGGGCCCCAACCGAACTTTTCACCAATTAAACACTTTTTACCCACTATCCACCAATAAATTCTAATTTTTCTTCATCACCTTCCTTCATTATTTCATTATCTTTCTCATTCCTAACATTTTCTCCACATTCCTCCATAACCTAACTCACAAAAAGCTCAAAACTTTACCGCCATTTCCTGTCCAAAGTGCCGACATCCTTCATGAAAGTTACTCTACTTGCCTTCCTCTACAATGATACGGTAATCTTTTCCGTTTTCCTTAAAAAAAATTGGGTGATAATTTATATTTCAAGAAGCAAAAATACTGCCAAAAAGAGTCTCCAAAGGGAAGCAAGCGGACGCAGAATCATTTCATCCAAGGAAACGGACAATCCGTCATCCCAATTCACATGACATAATTTTTGATAACCCGAAGCATGAACGGAGGTACGCATCACATGTCAAACGGAAAATCACTCCGACCAGGTACCTTTGCTCCGACACTCTTTTTCAATTAGGTTTGTCTGAAGAACTGGATAAGATGTTTCATGTGCTTAGAATGCTGGAGTTTATCCATTGTGAAGCGCGAACCTTTGAGCGCATCACATTAGAATTTTTGAGCACAATTGAGTTCAAGCTCAAAAAGGGTTGGATAGGTACAACTATGTACTTTGGAGGAACTATGTCTTTCAGGTTGTATAATGTCGACCATGAGTTGACGGTCGAGCAGTTGGGTGAAATTCTTCACCTACCCCTTTATGGGCCCGGATCTGTACCAGACAACTTTAATGCTAAGACATTCTGGTTGGCCATTACGGGACGCTCCGACTACCAGGCTAAAGGAGCAAAGGCGTCAGGCATTCAAAACCCCTACTTCAGGTATGCCCAAAAGGTGCTAGCCTTCACACTATTTGGCATGGGTGACAGTACAGGTGTAGCCACCTAGAGAGAGTTGTTCTTTTTGTTTGCCATGGCAAACCGGGTAGCTGTGAGTGTTGCGGCATTTGATGCAGATTATCTAGGTCGTGTGGGGAGAGCATCCCAAGGAGGAATCTCCATAGGAGGCATCATAACTCAAATTGCCCAATATTTTGGATATGACTCGGCTGCACTTAATGAGACACCGGTAGCAGGTAAGAGCAAACTGGACATGAACGCTTTGGTCCAGTAAGGTATGATTTCACAAGTTTATGATTATTATGCCTTAATGAGTTCAGGTCAGTTTATTATGGCTCTACCTGACCCGACACGTATTAGTATCTCAAACACGGTCAATTGGCTTTATGAAAGTGTTGTCCAAGATGATATGGACGAGCACAATGCTGATACATTTGCTGCAGGTAACCCACAGGAGGAAGAAGTGCGGGAAGAGATGCAGGATCAAAAGCAATTTGCTATCCCACCAGAGGAATCCATGCACCCCGGTGCCGGTTCGTCATATGTGACGTCGGACCAATGGTCTTGGATGCAAACAGAAATTGGCGATCTCCGAGCGGAGCAAGCACGCCAAGGTGTAGAGCAGGCCCGTCAAGGGACTCTGATGGATGAGATGCATGCGATGATGCAACGTCTGATGTTGCAATTTCCGCCGCCACAGTGAGCCGGTTTGAGCACCCCTCTATCTTGGATGCAAACATTGCGGACAATGTTTAGTTCAAGTGTTTTGTTTTATTATTTATTGTTGTTTTTGTTTGTTTAGTTTGTTGTTTGTTTTGATTCTTAATATTTTTGTTTGAATTAAGTTGTGTGTACTCTATGTGTTACAGATAAAGGACATTCGTGTTGGATGAACGATGAAGCTTGGAACGATTGGATGGAAGACACACCCCTCTACTTTCTCTTCTGGAAACCCCCGAAGATTGATGCTACCGACTCGAAAAATCGAACGCGACTCTCTGTCACTGGATTTTGTAGTGATACTCCGCAACTGAAGAGAAGACGAAGCTACACCACACTGAGAAACATCTTGGAAGCCTAAAAGTGAGACAAAACATGGTGAGAACTACAAAAAGTCAAACACTTATCATCATGAGAGCTGTTCAGGTATGTCTTTGTCTCTCTGGGTTTGCATTAGAGATACTGAAATTACATAGCACACAATACATACTAAGGCATTGTTTTTGTATTTTAACCCTGAGCCTTTAAAGCCTACCCGTCATAATTACCCGTCGTTCACCAATTTTGAGCCATATTTCCTTTTGTTTCTATTTTTACCATTATATATAGCCATAAGCCCATACACTACCACACTATGCTTAGACAAGTGTTGTTTACCCTGAAGCTACCGAAAAGCTTAAGTTTGGGGTTTCATCAAAATTTAGGGACACCGACAAACCTTAGATAAGTGCAAAAAGATGAAGAAAAATGCAGAGAAAAAGAAGAGAAAGAAATAAAAAAAAGGAGAAGTCTTGAAGCACTTATCTAGGAAGTCTATGGTTGGCAAAAAGTTTGCATAAAGAGAGCAATAAAAGAAAATATATGCGCCAATGAACCTCAACAAAGAAAAAAACGGTGTCCAAAAAGAAATAACCCCGAGTTTGAAAAAAAGACAAATGGAACAAGGGTAACAACACGAAATCTGAGCCTAAATCCCTAGTATTCCTTTTTGTTGTTTCTATTACCCATCTTACACCTCAACCCCGTTACAACTGAAAAAAATCCTTAAATAGTGTGTGTTGTGTGTTGCTTATTATGAAGGTATCTATATTTCAAACCTAAGAGCTGGTTTTGCATACTCTGTTTTCTTGAGTGTAAACACTTCGACACCGAGAGATTTGGTGAGAGTGTGAAAAGCTACAGGCTAAAAGATGTGTCAAAGTTAAAGTGTGGCTAAAGTCGGAAATCGAGAAAGAGTAAAACTATGATTGAAAATGAACAGGAGAACGCGAAAGATCACGGTAGCATTGCGGATTCACTCATTTGGGGGCAACCGTTCTGATGTCTCGAGCATCACTAGAGGACAAACAATGAGATAAGTTTGGGGTTGTGATCAGTCGCCAATTCTCCTTGTTTTTTGACACTCATTCGAGACCTTTATAAGAAATCGGTAACATATTACTCACTTATTTTATTATTTTGTTGCGTTATTTATATGTTTGATATTGTAGTCTCTATTTATGGAGCACGTATTATATGCATCATCATACTCCATTTTATGGCCTTTTGTGGTAGTTCTTTTGATTTCAGGTATAAACAAGTGCACCGAAGGGATAGATAGGAAAAACAGGCATTTCGGACCCGACAGAAGAAGAAAAATGGACCTACAGTAGCCCTGACACGGCCCCCCGTGTTGGCCAACACGGGCCGTGTCAGGAGAGAAAGTGGATAAATGGAAAACAGGGAGCTGACACGGCCGCCCGTGTCAGGCTCCCTGAAGGGGCGTGTCACAACATATTTATGCCCAGAGGCCAACACAGCCAGGCGTGTTGCCTGACACGGCCAGTGTTGGCTTGGGCATTTGAATTTCCAATCTTTTGTTGTTTTTGGTACGACTTATCCCAGAGGGCATTTTGGACTTTTACGCAAGGAAATTTGTCATCAGGAACTATTTACAGTGGATTTGAATTGGAAGAAGGGGACTTTTTACACGATAAAGAATTGGAAACGATCAAGATTGAAGAGAGGACAAGAAGCGAAGAACGGGGATCCTTCAAGAGCGGAAGCGGTTGAAGATCAACAGAATTCCAACCTTTTTGTAATGTATCAATTTTACCTTGTATCTTATTTGAATAATATGATAGGCTAAACCCCCAAATGCCAGGGGGTGTCCCTGAATTGATCATGTAATAACTCTAATGTTTGTTTTCCCTTAATATAGTTTATTTGATTTCAATTTCATTGTATGATTTGTGTAATGCTTTCTTTTTGGCAAAAATTAAGATTGATGTATGGTTAACGATTAACAGGACTACAATGGTTAAGGTTTTCATACAGTGAAACCGTAGTAGAGATCACCTAGGACTAGGGATACCTTATGGTTACCGGATTAATCTTGTTAATTTAAAATGCTTGGTTTCATCATAATCACCTAAGGACTTAGATGTTAGATTGAATACCAAAGGTTTCCCTCCGAGGACTTAGGGGGAAATAATCTTAAGATCCGATAATTGAAATAATATTCAGTATTAAGGAGATATACACTCAAGGGGTCATTACAGGAGATATTTACACACCTACCTTGGCATATCATATTAACTTGTGAAAATATTTATTTGTTACATTTTTCCTTACAGTGAATTTTTCAAAACCATAACTATAACTTTTGGTCAATTGAGTGACTATTTACGTTTATATTGCTGCACAATCCTCGAGATCGATCTTTGGGAAACTTCCCTATTATTACTACATTGACAAATATAGTACACTTGCTATTTTTCCGATCAAGAGGCGTTATCATCATTCAACATTCGTGATCGCTCCGTAGATCTGCATCAAAGGTTACAATCGCCACAAGAGATAACAATTCTATCATTGATCATGCCCATTTGTAAGGATCACTAAAGGAGAATTTTTTTAAAGTTCCGCTACATTTTGGATCGCCCTTCTCCTTAAGTGGTAATAGAGCCACTTACGAAACCATGCATCTGATAGCTGTTTATTTTTTGTATTAATATAATTAAAAGACATAATGAATAAAAGAATAAACGAGTAATTAAATTTGGCATCATGTGTGTATGATTTGGATGATTGATGTTGACTATGCTTCGGAATCCGACGTTAGTATGGTGAAGCAGCGATACATTGATCGTCCATAAGTTACGCAATTGAGATCGATCATGTTATATATATGATATAAGTAATCTTGATGCAAAATACGATATATATGATATATTGTTTCTGTTTCGTTCTTTCAAACACTTAATGGTTGTTTTCCTTTTAGTGATCAATGGTCGTTTGCTTCCTTGATCCGACATTAGTATGGTGAAGCAATGACGTGTTGATCAATCATACTGAATTAACAATCAAGGTGTGTTTGACGGTCTGAAATTGGTGCATTAGGGTTAATGACGGCACAAGGGTTGTGTTGTCAAAGAGTTATGGGATTAGGGTTGTGACTGCGCAAGAGTTGTGCTTTAAAGTATCAAGTGTTGATGCGAAAAACAAGGCCGATTTCAAATGAATTGTTCATTAAAAATTTGAGTCGAGGCGTTGCCCCTGCAACCCCGCAAGGGGGCACTTCCCCCTTGACCCTCGTCCGTTGATCGGTCAGCGGAACCCCTGTCCGCTGACCGGGCAGCGGACCCTCGGCTAACTCTGCGTAGTGTTATCGGTCGCCGAAATTTAATTTGGTTTTAATTAATTAACAGAATTTAAATTAATAATAATAATAATAATAATGTGTTTATTATTATTGTCTTGTGGTGATCGGTTATGGCCTTAGTTTTCCTTTATTTTGTTTTGGGATTTTAAAATATGACCTACATGTCGTGCCTCTCTTTTAATCTCTTAATGTAACTTCTTTTCTCATCTTACTCCCTCGTATATAAAACGGTTTCTTTTATGTAATTTAATATTATGAAGAAAGAGAATAATTCAATATCAAAGGAGGACAACCTTAAAGATCTTGCTTGGAGAAGCTTTGATCGTTATTAGGTTAGCTTAGGTTCTCTCATTGGCTTGGGAGAACAATTGCGCTAGGGGCCATAACTGTTTCATTATGTATGTTGATGCATGTGAATGTATGTTGATGCATGTGAGAGACGATTTATATGATAAATAAGCCAGTGAGATCAGAATAATTTCAAATTCCCTCAAATTAAATATTAAGTTTATGCTTTCCAAGATTTACCACTCATCGAGACTAGTATCAGATAATGTAGGTTTCGCCTACGCGAGGTGCATGTTCTATATTAGTAAGGTGAGATGGGATAATTGTAATATCCAATTGCTAAAACAATGGGTCAACCTTAACTAAACAAATTATAATAAGATTATATATGTTTAGAAGCAAGAGTTGGAAATGATCCATGTGATGGATTGGAATAAGAAGTTATTCACCCAACTAAAATATTCGAGAGTTGTATTAGATATAATTGGAAGGAGTTCCTACCTAAATAACCTAGTTTTGTGTAATCCGCCTACGCGGACTTAAAACAAAGTGAAATGTGGATCTCGACCCACTAGAAAATCTTCCAACGGGATTTTCTGAATCAAATGGTGAGGGTCATTTGTTTTGAGTAAAATAGTGAGAGCATATTTAATTAAAGGCCTAATTAAATATGTTATTGATACTTATATTTTCATTATTTTCATGTAGATTACCATGACAACAAACACCTCTAACAACATTTTACGATCAATCATTGACAAGGAAAAACTGTCTGGGACAAATTTTCTAGATTGGCACCGAAATCTGAGGATTATCCTCAAACATGATAGAAAACTGTATGTCTTGGAGAAACCTGTTCCTGAAGAGGAACCTCCTAGTTCTGCACCTAAGGCAGAAAAAGATGCTTATAAGAAGCATGTCGATGATGCCAATGAAACAACTTGCCTCATGCTAGCTACCACGAACTCAGAGTTGCAAAAGCAACATGAGAATATGGCAGCGTTCGATATGAACGAACACCTGAAGATGCTCTATCAAGAGCAAGCAAGACATGAAAGGTTTGAAGTTTCAAAAGCCCTTTTTCAAGGCAAGTTAGCTGAGGGAGCCCCTGTAGGTCCCCATGTGCTCAAGATGATTGGGTATGTGGAAAACCTTGAGAGGTTGGGTTTTCCCCTCGGAAAGGAACTTGCGGCTGATTTGATCTTGCAATCGTTGCCAGATAGATTCAGTCAATTTGTCCTTAATTTCAATATGAATGATATGGACAAATATCTTCCTGAACTGCTAGCCATGTTAAGAATTGCTGAGCAGAATCTGAAGTCAAAAGGGAAGTCCATTCTGATGATCGGAAATGGAAAGAGGCAGAATAAAAGACCCACCAAGCAGGGTGATAAAGGGAAAGGCAAGGAAGTTTCCAAACCCAAACCCATTATTGCTGCTTTAAAGCCTAGTGGAGGCATAGCAAAGGAAGGCACCTGCTTCCATTGCGGTAAGACCGGACACTGGAAGAGAAACTGCCCAAAGTACCTGGAAGATAAGAAGAATGGAGTAGAGACTTTAACTTCATGTATTTTTGTTATTGAAATTAATTTATCTACTTCTGCATCATGTGTATTAGATACTGGATGCGGTTCCCACATTTGTACACGGGCTAAAAAGGAGTAGAGATTTGGCAAAAGGTGAAGTTGACCTACGAGTTGGCAATGTAGCAAAGGTTGTTGCTTTAGCCGTAGGAACTTATGTATTGACTTTACCTAGTGGTCTAATAATTCAGTTAGAGAACTGTTATTATGTATCTGCAATTAGCAGGAATATTATTTCCTTTTCTTGTTTGGACAAGTTTGGTTTTTCATTTATAATAAAGAACAATTGTTGCTCAATTTATTTGAATGATATATTCTATGCTACTGCACAAATGAACAATGGACTATATGTCCTTGATCTTTAAATGCATATTTATAACATTAATACTAAAAGGATGAAACTTAATGAGTTAAATCCAACTTACCTTTGGCATTGTCGATTAGGCCACATAAATGAGAAACGCATTTCCAAACTCCATAAAGATGGACTCTTTGACTCTTTTGATTATGAATCATATGAGACATGTAAATCTTGTTTAATTGGAAAGATGACAAAGTCTCCATTCACAGGAAAAGATGAAAGAGCTAATGATCTTTTGGCCCTCATACATACTGATGTATGTGGACCACTAAACATACCAGCCAGAGGAGGTTTTCAGTACTTCATCACATTTACTGATGATTTCAGTAGATATGGTTATATGTATTTAATGAAACACAAATCATAGTCCTTTGAAAAGTTCAAGGAATTCAAGAATGAAGTACAAAATCAACTAGGTAGGAATATTAAAACTCTTCGATCAGATTGAGGTGGTGAGTATTTAAGCCTAGAGTTTGATGACCATCTGAAAGAGTGTGGGATCCTATCCCAACTTACTCCTTCTGGAACTCCCCAATGGAATTGTGTATCTGAGAGAAGAAACCGAACCCTGTTAGACATGGTCCGATCCATGATGAGTCACGCCGATCTTCTAAACTCCTTTTAGGGACATACACTATTGACAACAGCTTACACACTTAACCGTGTTCCATCCAAAAAGGTTGAGAAGACACCATATGAGATATGGGGTGGTAAGAAACCACATATGTCTTACATGAAGATTTGGGGTTATGAAGTTTATGTGAAACGATAAATTTCAACTAAACTTGAGCCCAAATCTAACAAATGCTTATTTGTGGGGTATCCTAAAGAAACAAGAGGGTATTACTTCTACAATCCTTCTGAGGGTAAAATGTTTGTCGCTCGAACTAGAGTTTTCCTAGAAAAGGATTTTATTTCCAAAGGAATCAGTGGGAGGAAAGTAGAGCTTGAAGAAATTCAAGAATCACAAAACATTGATACACCTATGGAGGAATTAGATCAGGAAACACAAGTAGTTATGGAAGAGCAACCTGCTCAAGTAGAACAAGACCAACGTAGGTCAAGCAGGATACGTCACCTACCTGAGATATATGGATATCTCATAACTGATCAAGGTGATGTATTACTCATGGATCAAGATGAGCATGTTACCTACCAAGACTCCATAACTGGTCCCGAGTCTGAGACGTGGCTAGAAGCCATGAAATCTGAAATGGATTCCATGTACACAAACTAAGTTTGGACCTTGGTAGAACCTCCTGTAGGAGTTAACCCTATAGGATGCAAGTGGGTCTTCAAAAAGAAGACTGACATGGATGGTAAGATACATACCTATAAGGTAAGACTGGTTGCAAAAGGATATAAACAAATTCATGGGGTTGACTATGATGAAACCTTTTCACCAGTTGCAATGCTTAAATCTGTTCGGATTTTACTTGCTATCGCTGCATATCATGATTATGAAATATGGCAGATGGATGTCAAAATTGCTTTCCTTAATGGGAATCTTCTTAAGGATGTGTACATGACACAACCTGAAGGATTTGACATACCAGAAGAAGCCCAAAAGATATGTAAGTTACAAAGATCAATCTACGGATTGAAGCAAGCTTCTAGAAGCTGGAATCTTCGTTTTGGTGAAATAGTAAAACAATATGGATTCATCAATAAAGAAGATGAGCCTTGTGTCTACAAGAAGGTTAGTGGGAGCATGATCGTTTTCCTAGTATTATATGTAGATGACATATTACTCATTGGAAACGATGTCTCTACCTTACAACAAGTAAAGTCTTGGTTGGGGAAATGCTTTTCTATGAAGGACCTAGGTGAAACAGCCTATATATTAGGAATCAGAATCTATAGAGATAGATCACAAAAACTACTTGGCCTAAGTCAGATTACATACATAGACAAAGTGCTGAGGCGCTTTAATATGCATGATTCCAAGAAAGGATTCATACCTATGCAACATGGCCTGTGTCTATCAAAAGCACAATCCCCTTCAAATAAGGAAGAAGGGGATCGCATGAATAAGATTCCATATGCATCTGCAATAGGATCTATCATGTATGCCATGTTATGTACTCGACCAGATGTCTCGTATGCTTTAAGTGCAACGAGTAGGTTCCAATCTGATCCCGGTGATGCTCATTGGGTAGCTGTCAAGAATATCCTTAAGTATTTTAGAAGGACTAAGGACTCATTCTTGATATATGGAGGTCAGGAAGAGCTTGTTGTAATTGGATACACCGATGCTAGCTTCCAGACAGATAAGGATGACTTTAAATCGCAATCTAGTTATGTGTTTTGCTGAAACGGTGGCGCTGTGAGCTGGAAAAGTTCAAAGCAAGATACATTTGCTGATTCTATAACCGAAGCCGAGTATATTGCTGCCTCAAGTGTAGCAAAGGAAGATGTTTGGATCAAAAAGTTCATTAATGAACTTGGGCGTTATCACCTCATTCGAGAGATAATAGATAGAGGAGCCTAGATCTCACCAACGATCCAAACACATACTTAGGCGTTATCACCTCATTCGAGAGATAATAGATAGAGGAGATGTGAAAATATGCAGAGTACCTACACTTGACAATATTGCTGACCCACTGACAAAGCCTCTTGCGCAGAAGAAGCATGATGGCCATAGTAGATCTATGGGCATTAAGGGTATGCCTGATTAGCTCTAGTGCTAGTGGGAGATTGTTGTTGTAAGCCCTAGAGGCCAATACTTTTGGTACTTGTATCGAATTATTTATTAATAATAAAAGGCTTTTTCTTTATTATGTTTGTTTAATAAAGTCCCTAGAATAACTAGTCCGTTTAATGTATCAAGTGTGACTTAATCATGATATCACATTAAACATAAGGACACTATTCTTAAAGTACCCGTAGTCGAGCTTTATTGTGAAGTGAGATAACATTAAAGCATTAAGACTATTATGTATATAGACTGATGATCACATCTCATGGATCATGGATAAGGAGTTATCAAGTCTTAAACATAGGTGTGAATATTAAGAGTAATATTTATACTGGATTGACCCACTATGAGAATACTATATAGAATGTTATGCAAAGTGTCTTAAGTTATTCTCGTGGTGATAATGATGTATACCATCCTTCGACCTGAAACCACTATGAAACCTAGATGTAGAGTCACGTGCCTTATTGTTGATCAAATGTTGTTCGTAATTGGATGACCATAAAGACAGTTGATGGGTACTCCACAAAGCATGCTGAGGGACATGAGTGACCTAGATGGAATTTGCCCATCCTGCGTAACAGGATAAATGTCTATGGACCCAATATTGAACTGGACAAGGATGACACGGTCTATGCCTTGTGTTCAATATAGACATAAGGGCAAAAGGGTAATTGTACACATAAGTATTATCACAAAAGGATTTGTCAGATCATATGACATTTTCGTGTCTCGGGTAGTAGTGATGTGTTGCTAGATACCGCTCACTATTTATTATGTTAAATACGTGATTTAATATAATTGCCAATGTCCCAAAAACCTACAGGGTCACACACAAAAGGACGGATTGATGAGAGATAAAGTAACTAAGGAACACTGTAAGGTACAATGCACTTAAGTGAATTGTAAAACATTGTAAGGTATGGTGTACTTAAGTAGAATACGAAATATGGTAAGGTACGACATGCTTAAGTGATTTTGGTATATTATAAGATATGGGTCACATACATTTAAGTGGACTTTTTAGCTTGCAGCCCACACAAGTGGTTCTATAAATAGAACCCTTATGCATAAGCATTTGTGTAGTTGCAATTTCGTTTCTCTCTCTCTCTCACTCAAAGCCTTCATTTGTAGCAACTAGCACTGAGATTGAAGGAATCCGTTCGTGTGGACTGAGTAGAGGCGTTGTCTTCGTTCAACATTCGTGATCACTCTATAGATCTGCATCAAAGGTTACAATCGCCACAAGAGGTAACGATTCTATCAATGATCATGCCCATTCGTAAGGATCACTAAAGGAGAAATTTTTTAAAATTCCGTTGTGTTTTGGATCGCCCTTCTCCTTAAGACATCACTGTTGGAAGCAAAGTATTGTAACCTCGAAGACGTAGGGATAATAGTACGTGTTAAAATCAATATGCACATGAATAAATATGTTTTTCATTACCATCTTCTTAGACTTTCGGTAATCTCTCCTTACGAGAATTACTTCCTCATGTAAATATTGTCCATTCACGGGTCAAATCTCAATTAATAAAATTTGTTTTTTAAATCTCTTCTTTTACTTTTCATGTTTTCCGCTTGGCTACAAAATGTCAATTATTTGTGAATAATGCATTGAAAAGTTGGGCATAATAAAAAAAAGTTTCCAAGGAAAAAACATATTTTACTTCGATTTTGAAAACTTCAAAGGGATCATATTCTTCCGACATTGCCTCTTAGGAAAAACACTGGGTCTATAAATCAATAGTCACAAGTTAACCAGCACAAAGGTTTCTTCCTTTTCAAAAGCACATTGCATATTCTCAGATATCAAGAGCATCGTGGTCTGTTCCATGGATATATCAAAATCTCAAGGGGTCATAAATTCAGAACGTCACAAAAACATTGGTTCCCACAAAGTCACATATTCATCATGCACATCATAAAAGAGGCGCTATCTTAAATAATGCACCGTGCATAAAACATATACATCATGCATACACATAAGCATGCATATATGACATACGATTTATGACCACCTTTAGAGGTCCAATCCCCATCTATACTAATGCATTTCCCCAAGTGGGGACACTTATTCGCCTCCCTTAGTAAGTAACACTCCCATAAGCACCTTTTCAACAAAGGACTTCTCCAACAAGCTCATTCAGCATGAGTTTTCCAAAGTCTATCATGTGGTCAGTCTGCCTGAATGGTCGCTATCAACCAGGGGGTATGTCTCTACCTCTTATATCCCTAGTTTATTAACCCATCCCATATATGGGATAAGCTCGATCAAATGCATCAGGATTTTACTAGAAGTTTCAAGGATTGTATCAGGGGATTATATCAGAGGATCGTATCAAGGGGATCATAAAAATTACATTATAGGGTTTTATCAAGGTTCATCAGGGGTTCCACTGAAGGTTGTATCAATACTTTCATCAAAAGTCTCGATAAGGATTTTGTTAGGGGTTTCATCAGGGGTTCCACTATAAGTCGGCTTGAAGGCCAACAAAGTGTCACGAATTGTGTAAATCCTCGATCGTTCCCATGGTCTACTGACTACGTGGTCAAAATTAGGGTCTCTCTATATTTAATCATCTCCACCATTGGAGGATGAAGGCTCATCGTCATCATCATCTCAGTTTGAAGTTGATTAAATAGAGGTAACCGTCGTACCCCAATTTTGACCAACCTTTTTGTCCTTTTTATTTTACTTAGGATATAGATCACTAACATATTCAGAGTCTCATATAGGTCATCCAGTCAACTCCAATGACCTAAAAAGGTCAAAGGAAGATCGTTTTGACTTTTAGTCCCTCACAGAGATTTAATTTTAATTTAGGGGTATAATATGAAATATCATCGTACTAGAGGTATGTAGGTTAATATTAAGATGGAACAGTTTATGACATTATTATTAGTTAAACGTGGTTAATATTATTATTTGTTAGGTTGTATTTTTACTAACTAAAAATACAATAATATTGGGATAAATTATGGCTAAATCAATTTTTCGTCAAGTTATTATATTGAGGGAAGTATTAATAGGATAATTGGGTTTATTAGAGTATTAATATTCTTACTAATGGTGAATTATTATTATTAATATTATTGTTATTATTAAATTATTATTAATAATACTATTATTATTTATTAATATAATTATTATTTATTATTAGGATTATTATTGATATTATGTATAAAAATTGTTATTATTATTTTTATTATTATTATTAATATTATCGTTATTATTTATTGGATTATTATTATTACTATTTGCTTAATATTATTATTAACATTAATAAGTTGCTTTTATGTTATTGGCCTTGAGGCCTTTTAAATCGAGAATCAGACAGGTCCAACCCATGGCCCATTTCAGTTGGATCACTTGGGTAACCCAACTCCATATTTCAATTGGGTCAGGTAAGACCCATATTTCCCAGACCGGGTCAAGCCCATGACCTGAATCCTCTTCATCTTCTCCTCCATTTTGAAAACCCTAAATCTGCGTGCAATGAGGAACCAAAATGGATCAAAAGTATCAAAAGCAAATTCAATCAATTTTTTCATTATTGAATCCAGATACATTTCGAATCAGGGATTACATTCAAACCCAAACCAAATACATAACAAATATCGGTTACAATTTGGAACACTAAATCTATTTTTGAACAAAATCAAAATCCAATAAAACTATAATCAAATCGAATTCTAATTTTCCTAAATGAATCAATTTAATTGAATAACCTAACCTAATTCTAACCTATAAATAACCTAAGATTAAAACAGAATGAGGAGAAGACAGAACCCTAAGAAACTAATCTTTTACCCTGTGACCCATCCTCCTCCACTAGAGCTCCACAAATCAATTACCTAGGGATTTCACATTGAAACCCTAAGTATTAGAGTTAAGCATCATCATACCTTCAAAAAAAGAAGAAAATGATATTACAGAAAGAGAGATCAGAGGAAGCAATAAAAAGGATCAAACGAAGTAGAAGAAAAGGGAGAGGACTCAACTCAATTCGGACACTGCAGGAGAGGGAGGTCTCAAATTCTGGATTTAGTATGCATCTATGAATAACTTTTATTGTTGTTAGGATAGTGTTTTGATTCAGATATATGTGTTTGTTTTGATTTGGTGTTGGGGTTCGCGATCTATCGATCGATGTAGGTTTTGTGTCGATCTAGGTAGTTTAAGGGTGTTTTTAGGTTAAGGTTAAGGTTATGGTTAATCTAGGTAACATGAAGGGGTTAGGGTTCTTGGGGTTTTGAGCTTAGGGTCCATATGAGAACCCATAAGTTTCTAGGGTTAAAAGGGTTTCTAGGGAAGGGATGAGCTTCTGGGTTGATGTTCATCATCCATATGAACATCGGTTGAAGGTTCCGGTTGAACTTAAACTGGAGACCTGGGGGTAAGGTGGTTCAAGGCAGAGAACGGTGGTCTCTAGGTTGGGGTTTGTATTTATGGGTTGATATTCATCATGTTCATGATGAACATAATGAATATGATGGTCCGATGAGGGGTTGGAGTGGTGGTGAAAGGTGGCTCAAAGGGGAGACTTTAGAGAGAAGAGAGAGGACGAAGAGAGTTATTGAGAGACATAGAGAAGTAGAGAGAGAAAGAAGCGAGAAAAATGAAGGTTTGTAAAGGGGCTAGTTTATATACCCCCACCATTGTTCCCCGGATCTATGCCAAGTGGCGCCCTGGAGGAACTCGCATCAGTTTACCACCCTGATCAACTAAGGATCATGTGTGTCCTCGTGTATCATGGTCCCCTGTTAACCATGAATCTGAACCCCTTATCTTGCGTACTTTGACTGGTCAACCTAATCAAAGGTTGAGATCACACACTACATGATCCTTTAGATCTTGATCAAATGATCCAGGGAGATTCAATAGTTGACTCTCCCCTTCCCTAGACTGCCTTCAACGCGGGCCTCAGAAGGAAGATGAGCCTTCTTCCATTACTAGTCACACCCCTATTTTCAAATCCCATTGTTGGTTCAGTTAAAAATGTACCCCCTTCGTTTTTTTAATTTTTAATTAATTAATTACTTAATTAATTATTAATTATGATTTATCCATTTACTTTTTAGTTAATTAATTATGGTTTATCCCTTTAATATTAATTCAAATGAAAATAAGAATTAAATTTTTGTTATTTTATTTTAGTTATGACATGGTTATCTAATTAATTAAGTATGATGATAATATTTTAATTGATTATGTTTTTTTATCATTTATATTAGGATTAATTAAATAAGGAATTAAGGTATAGAATCGGGGATAATTATTAGGGTTTAAGGGATGTAAAAATGGGATAAAATCAGAAATATATATATATATATATATATATATATATATATATATATATATATATATATATATATATATATATATATATATATATATCTTATGACATTCTATTTAATGTATTATCTTTAATTTGATTTATTTATGTATTATATTATATTTAATATATTATTATTAAATGATATTCTGAAATTAAAACGGGATAAGGACATGTGGTATAATTTGGGATAAAAGGGGTTATCAAAGATTAAATTGCGATTAAAATCGGGATAAGGGATTATCACATAACTATGACTCTTATTTTATTTTCTTAAATAATTTAAAATAAGATTTTTGCGAGGGATAAAGGGATAAAATCAATTCAACTTCACTTCAAACCGTAAGACCTCTACCCTAGTGTATTGAGGCATTTTCTAAAAACATTTCTCTGTCCCCAATGCGTTAGAGTTTTCAAGGGATAAAAACAATCAAGCAACCAACATTTTCAAGAAGAACTACGGTACTCTGATCCCTCGCCTAATACGGAGGTACGTAGGCATAGAGTTGTAAACTATAGCGAGTACAATTATAAAAAACCTTTTTGGGTCTCGCGCCCATTTAAATGTAATACCTTATGTAAATAAATAAATTATGAGGGCAAAGATTCTTAGTCCTTGTTTTAATGATGTCAAACCTTTTTAGTTGCTCATAATGTGTACTTTGGACGGTGTCATCATATCATATAATGCATTCATCCTCTAACATGCTCAAAGTATAAGTTCAATGTGTCCATGCATATAGGAGCATATCATAGATGTGAATAATGCACTTGATCATCGTTGGTACCTTAGGTTCATAAGAGAATGGTTTGAATTGACCAAAATACATCTCAAAAACTCATTTTTGACAGTTTAAGAACTTTGAGTTGACTCATGACTTAAAGGGGTAGAACTGTGAGTCGACTCATGACTTGGAGCGTAACTCTTGGGTCTGAACAGACCGAGTCATAGGTCGACTCAACTCTGGAAAAACCTGTTTGAGTTGACTCATCCCCTGTTTGAGTCGACTCATTGTCTGTTTCATTTGAACCATGTTGCCACGGGTCTGAACAGGTCGAGTCATAGGTCGGCTCAACTCTGGAAAAACCCTATTTGAGTCGAATTGTCCCCTATTTGAGTCGAATCATTGCCTGATTCACTTGAGTAGTTTTGCCTTGGGTCTGAACAGGTCGAGTGACCTGTGTGAACAGGTCGAGTGACCTGTGTGAACAGGTCGAGTGACCTGTGTGAACAGGTCGAGTGGTCGCTGTTGGTACTCAAATTTTTGCTGTGTATTTTTGCAAAATTATTCTGTTATGTCTATTACTTGGTCCATGCATCATATATATATATATATATATATATATATATATTATATATATATATATATATATATATTATATATATATATATATATTCTAGAGTCTCATCTTCAACAAATAACAAGAAAAGTGAAAGATATACACTAAAGTTCCTCTTCATCTTCATATTTCATTGCATTTCTCAACAACTACACATAACAATTTTTGTTGATCATTATGCATTGCTGTGGTGATAACGTCCAAATAGGACTGTGTAATCTTAGTTTGGGTAGAGGCTTTGAGTGGGTTTTTCTTGAATAAAACCATTGGGGTTTTGTCCTCTAAGAATTGGGTTTTTTTGCACTGATCTTTGCTTCATAGATTTAGCCGGGTGAAAGGTTTGAAGAACGGTGGGTTCGTTCAAACAAGTAACGATAACCGGAGGTTTGTGAAGAAAGGTTAAAGGTTCAAGCGTCTTACGATTGAAGTCACTCGAGCTAGAATTTTGGAGAACATGGAGTTCTTGAATAAGGTAGCTACAACCGGAGGTTTCACGCAGATCCGATCAAAATCAACAAAGCTAGAATTTTGGAGAACACGGAGTTCTTGCAATAAGGTGGGTACAACCGGAGGTTTGTTTGGAAATATTGAAGGACTTGGTTCAACTCGAATCAAGGGGAGATAAGTGAATAGGATCTGCAACAACACTTGGGGTTTGTTGGTGGTGATCATTTCTTCTCTTGTATTAACTTTGCAACTTGTTAATAAATATCTCAATTCTAGATTTAGAATTGGGGGCAGACGTACCCTAAGCGAGGACGAAATGGGATATGCCTAAACAAATCTGGTGTTGTTCTCTCTTTCTCTTAACTCTTTAAATTCTGCATAAATTGAGTCTTGTGTGAAATTAATAGTAAAATTAATCTCGCTTAATTGTTGTGCATAGAAGCTGTTCAATAAATTGGTGCAATCACTTTGATTGTAACCAAGTAAAATTCTGCACATTCAATTTGAGTGAAATTGAGACTTGGTATAGAGTGTACACCAAGTGTTTAATAAAATTAACCTCACACAAGTCTATCAATATTTTACTTGTTCTCTTATTATGTTAACTCATCATTAGTGGGAACTATATCAAGGATTGGGGTAATTAATCAATTGATTAAGATAATGGTTGATTATCTCTATCTTAGTTATTCCATTTGGTTTCACGCATATCTGATCTTTCCATTAACAGATCGTTTAGACAACTGTGGTCTAGGGAGATTTCGCAACCTTTAAAAATAATTGTAAAAAGCGCTAAATTTAAATACTGCGGTACTATCGTCTAACAAGTGGTATCACGAGTGCTGGTTCATCTAGTGCTTCACATATAACTTTTTAGAAAATGAATAATGATCCTAAAGGGGCGTACAATAGAGCACATATATTTACCGGTGAAAACTACAGTTATTGGAAAGATTGTATGTGTATCCATATCAACTCTATTGATGGGAAGGTATGGAAAGTCATCCAAGATGGTCTTATAGAAATAACCATGACCAATGCATATGGTGTTGTTATACCTAGACCTGAAGCATAATGAAATGAAAAATATGAGAAAAAGTATAGCTATGATTGGAAAGCCAGAAATATGATCATCGCCGCCTTAGGTGTTGATGAGTATTATAGGGTTTCCCATTGTACTAGTGCTAAAGCTATGTGGGACTCATTACAAATTACCCATGAGGGAACCAATGATGTCAAACTAGCTAGAATCAACACTTTAACTCAAGAATTTTACCTTTTTCATATGAAGGATGGTGAAACCATTACCGATATGCAAAAGCGATTTTCTCATCTAATCAATCAGTTAAATGCTCTTGATGGAACTACCCCAAATGATGTTGCTACTAACAAAATCTTAAGATGTCTTTGTTGGTGTAAGCCCTAGAGGCCAATACTTTTGGTACTTGTATAGAATTATTTATTAATAATAAAAGGCATTTTCTTTATTATGGTTGATTAATAAAGTCCCTGGAATAGATAGTCCGTTTAATGTATTAAGTGTGACTTAATCATGAGAGCACATTAAACATAAGGACACTATTCTTAAAGTATCCGTAGTCGAGCTTTAGTGTGAAGTGGGATAACATTAGAGCATTAAGACTATTATGTTTGTAGACTGATGATCACATCTCATGGATCATGGATAAAGAGTTATCAAGTCTTAAACATAGGTATGAATATTAGGAGTAATATTTATACCGGATTGACCCGCTATGAGAATACTATATAGAAAGTTATGCAAAGTGTCATAAGTTATTCTCATGGTGATGATAGTGAATACCACTCTTCGACCTGAAACCACTATGGATCCTAGATGTAGAGTCGAGTGCTTTATTGTTGATCCAACGTTGTCCATAACTGGATAACCATAAAGACAGTTGATGGGTACTCCACAAAGCATGCTGAGGGACATGAGTGTCCTAGATGGAATTTGCCCATCCTGCGTAACAGGATAAATGTCTATGGGCCCAATATTGAACTGGACAAGGGTGACACGGTCTATACCTTGTGTTCAATATAGACATAAGGGCAAAGGGGTAATTATACACATAATTATTATCACAGGAGGTTTTGTCAGATCACATGACATTTTTCGTGTGTTGGGTAGCAGTGATGTGTTGCTAGATACCGCTCACTGTTTATTATGTTAAATGCGTGATTTAATATAATTGCCAACGTCGCGAAAACCTACAGGGTCACACACAAAGGACGGATTGATGAGAGATAGAGTAATTAAGGAATACCGTAATGTATGGTGCCCTTAAGTAGAATACGAAATATGGTAAGGTACCAAATACTTAAGTGATTTTGGCATATTATGAGATATGGGCAAAATGCACTTAAGTGGGCTTTTTGGCTTGAAGCCCACACAAGTGGTTCTATAAATAGAACTCTTGTGAAGAAGCATTGTATAGGAATACAACACAACTGAAGAGTTGGAATTTCGTATCTCTCTCTCTCACTCAAAGCCTTCATTCATAACAGCTAGCACTGCGATTGAAGGAATCCGTTCATGTGGACTGAGTAGAGACGTTGTCATCGTCCAACGTTCGTGATCGCCACAAGAGGTAACGATTCTATCACTGATCATGCCCATTCGTAAGGATCACTAAATGGAGAAAATTTTAAATTCCGCTGCGCCTTGGATGGCAGTTCTCCTTCAGTGGTATCAGAGCCACTTACGAAACCATAAATCTGATAACTGTTTTTTGTTCTGTATTAATATGATTAAAGACATAATGAATCAAAGATTAAATTGAGATCGATCAAGTCATATATGTGATATATGTAATCCTGATGCAAAATACATTATATATGATATAGTGTTCTCGTTTCGTTCATTCAAACACTCAATGATTGTTTTCCTTTGAGCGATCAATGGTCATTTGCTTCTTGATCCGACATTAGTATGGTGAAGCAATGACGTGTTGATCAATCATACTGAATCAACAATCAAGATATGTTTGACGGTCTGAAATTGGTGCATCAGGGTTAGTGACGGCACAAGGGTTGTGTGGTCAGAGAGTTATGCGATTGGGGTTATGACTGCACAAGAGTTGTGCTTTCTAAAACACTTTTTGGAACAGTGTTAACCGGTTAACGCATATGGTTAACCGGTTAACGCAATACGAAATAAATTTTTTAATTTTTCAAATAGTGTTAACCGGTTAACGTATATGGTTAACCGGTTAACGCAAGACGGAAAACAGTTTTCCAAGACATTTTCAAACAGTGTTAACCGGTTAACGGATTTGGTTAACCGGTTAACGCGAGGCAGAAAACAATTTTTGAACAAATTTCAAACAGTGTTAACCAGTTAACGCATATTGTAACACCCTTCTAAAATACCCCAAATATTTAATTAAAATAACAACATATAAATCAGAGTAATCATGCAATTAAGGGTGTCACACATTTATTTCGCACCATTCGTCATACTATTTAGTCATGCTCATTATTTAACTCAAAACATAAAGTATTGCACAATACGCAGCGGATAGAGATCAAATCGATCATTCAAAACATGTAACATACTACATGTAAACTGGTTCAGCAAACATCAACAACACAATTAAAATGTTCCCTCCCGATGTTACATCTATCAGAGCATGACCCACTAAGGAGACTACACTAGACTCCAAGCATTAGCTTCTACTCAATCACTGCTCGTTACCTGAAAAATAGTTGTAAGGGTGAGTTCCTCAATTGATATAATAAGCATTATAGAATATAATGTCATGTTAAGTAATTTAACACATTAATCACCCTAATCGTTTCACACATTCAGTAACGGCACATCAACTCAAACATCATACTCAATATCAACACAATTCATACTCATGCTCAATGCCAACACAACACACGTATAACATTGGAATACATCCATTCATATCATACACTACACATATATTATGCAATGAGACTCCATGCATGCGGTACCGACTATTCGTGAACATATAGTTCAACTTCACCGACCAAATCCAGGTACGGCTACCAAGCTCACTAGTCCCACTCATTTGAGACCTAGTGACTCACATCACTAATTCCTCACCATGGGAATTAGCTACCACCCCAAGGGCCATGCTATGCACGCTAATTCACCTAGCATGCAAACATCAAAAACAGTCCAAAATGACTAACATCACTAATTCCTCACCATGGGAATTAGCTACCACCATAAAGGCCACATTATGCACGCTAATCACCTAGCAATGCAACATCACAACAATAATCCACAATGGACCGATGCTCACTCTCTAAGCCACAAAACAGTCCATTCACAACACATGCATAACATACACATTCACAACGTTATGCATACCATCATACAGTATCAACACATGTATCAACACATCATATCATGTCAAAAAATTAAACACAGTATTAGCACACTCTACTAATACCTATACTACTCAAAACAGCGGGAAATAATCCCTACTATATCACACACCGATATAGGCAACCATCAATTAGGCACACAACATTTTAAATTAACAATTTTTCCACTCTGCAACAGTGTTAACCGGTTAACGCCTTGGGTTAACCGGTTAACGCAGCACAAACACGCTTCCTGCCCAAAACTTAACAGTGTTAACCGGTTAACGCCCTGGGTTAACCGGTTAACGCAGACAAAACAACAATTATTCAGAATACATAACAGTGTTAACCGGTTAACACCCTGGGTTAACCGGTTAACGCAAGACAAACACTGTTCCTGCGCTAACACAAGGCAGAATGCAGAATTCTCCGCATTTTCCGCCGTTGAAGGACTTCCGGACCTCCGATTCCAATTCCGTAAAAAGCTACACGTCCAGCAATTTACGACACACACCATTATCGATTCCATTACAGTTTTCACACAACCTATTCATCACAATTTCTCAGCATTCCAAATCTCAATTAGGGTTAATTCAACGGTTTATCACTACCCATTACATGCTAACCCATAATACCCATTAAACGACGATAAACCCCCCTTACCTGATTAATCCGGCAAATCTTTGAGCTTCAAGCTTTTTCCTTCTTCAACCTTCTTCCTCTTGTTCTGCCTCTTTGCCCTTTCTCCACTTTCCACTTTTCAGCCGCTTCTCTGTTTCACGTAAAACTCTTTTTACCAAATGGGGTTCTTTTTCCTTACTTCACACTTATATATTTTCCAATAATTATTATTCCAAAATAATAATAATAATAATCCAATAATTCCAATTACTTAACTAAATTAATAAATATAATATTAATTTAAATCAAATAATTATCTTATTTTTATTGGGGTGTTACAACTCTCCCCCACTAAAAGAGTTTTCGTCCTCGAAAACATACCTCAAGCGAATAACTCCGGATAAGACCCCTTCATCTGACTCTCCAGTTCCCAAGTCACATTGCCACCTGCTGGTCCTCCCCAAGCTACCTTTACCAAGGCAATCTCTTTACCCCGCAACTGCTTCAACTCTCGATCCTCAATCCTCATAGGTGATGTTTCAACAGTCAGGTTATCTCTCACCTGTACATCATCTATTTGGACTACATGCGACGGATCATGAATGTACCTCCTCAGCTGAGACACATGAAAAACCTCATGCAAATTCGCAAGCGACGGCGGTAAAGCGATACGATAGGCTACCTCCCCTATCCTCTCCAAAATCTGATAAGGACCAATAAATCGAGGTGTCAACTTCTTCGACTTCAAAGCTCGACCAACACAAGTTATCGGAGTAACACGAAGAAACACATGATCTCCCTCTTGGAACTCAAGTGACTTCCTCCTCTTATCGTGATAACTCTTCTGACGACTCTGAGCAATTCTCATCTTCTCCTGAATCATCTTAATCTTTTCCGTGGTTTGTTGAACAATCTCCGGTCCAACCACAGCACTCTCACCGGACTCATACCAACATAACGGCGTCCGACATCTCCTACCATACAAAGCTTCAAACGGTGCCATACCAATGCTCGAATGAAAACTATTGTTGTAGGTAAACTCAATCAAAGGTAAATAACAATCCCAAGCACCTCCCTTTTCCAAAACACAAGCTCTCAAAAGATCCTCTAATGACTGAATCGTCCTCTCAGTCTGACCATCAGTCTGCGGATGATATGCAGAACTCAATCTCAGCTTAGTTCCCAAAGCCCTCTGCAAACCTTCCCAGAACTTCGATGTAAATCTAGGATCTCTGTCCGAAACAATACTCGACGGAATGCCATGCAAACTTACAATCTTCTCAATATACAACTCAGCTAATCTCTCTAACGGATAATCCATTCTGATCGGAATGAAATGAGCCGATTTCGTCAATCTGTCAACAATCACCCAAATAGCTTCAAAATTCTTACTTGTCCTCGGTAAACCAGAAACAAAATCCATACTGATACTATCCCACTTCCACTCTGGAATAGCCAACGGTTGCATTAGCCCAGACGGCTTCTGATGCTCAATCTTTGACTTCTGACAAGTCAAGCAAGAATAAACAAAACTCGCAATTTCTCTTTTCATTCCCGGCCACCAAAATAACTTTTTCAAATCATGGTACATCTTCGTAGCTCCAGGATGAATACTCAGGCCACTACGATGTCCTTCCTCAAGAATACTCTTCTTAAGCTCGGTAACATCCGGAATACACACCCGATTACCAAATTTCAAAACACCATTCTCATCAACTCTGAATTCACCACCTTGACCTTGATTCACTAGAGTCAACTTATCAACCAAAAGCACATCGGATTTCTGACCCTCTCTGATCTCATCCAGAATACCACTCGTTAACTTCAACATTCCCAATTTAACACTATTGTGAGTACTCTCACACACCAAACTCAAGTCTCTAAACTGCTCAATTAAATCCAACTCCTTAATCATTAACATAGACATATGCAATGCTTTCCTACTCAATGCATCAGCCACTACGTTTGCTTTACCCGGATGGTAATTCAAACCAAAGTCATAATCCTTCAGAAGCTCTAACCATCTCCTCTGTCTCATATTCAGCTCTTTCTGATCAAACAAATACTTTAAACTTTTATGGTCACTGAAAACCTCAAATCTTGACCCATACAAGTAATGCCTCCATAACTTCAGAATAAATACCACGGCTGCCAACTCTAAATCGTGTGTCGGATAGTTCCTCTCATGAACCCTCAGTTGTCTCGAAGCATAAGCTATAACCCGCTTATTTTGCATCAACACACCACCCAAACCCAACAATGAAGCATCACAGTAAACCTCAAATGATTCCGACGGGCTCGGTAATATCAGAATAGGAGCAGTAGTTAACCTTCTCTTTAACTCTTGGAAACCTTCTTCACATTTTGAGTCCCAAACAAACGCTTGCCCCTTTCTAGTCAACATCGTCAACGGTAACGCCAACTTAGAAAATCCCTTAATGAATTTCCTATAATAACCTGCAAGTCCAAGAAAACTCCTTATCTCAGACACTGACTTCGGAGCTTCCCACTTAGATACCGCTTCTATCTTAGAAGGATCAACAGCAACACCACCTCTTGAAATCACATGACCAAGAAAACTAACCTCTTCTAACCAAAATTCACACTTGGACAGTTTAGCAAATAACTTCTTTTCTCGTAGAACTCCTAAAACCACTCTCAAATGCTCAGCATGCTCTTCTTCAGATTTCGAATACACCAAAATATCATCAATAAACACCACCACAAACTGATCTAGGTACGGATGGAAAATCCTATTCATATACTCCATAAATACTCCAGGCGCATTAGTCACACCAAAAGGCATTACAGAATACTCATAATGTCCATACCTTGTTCTGAAAGCAGTCTTCTGAATATCCTCAGTTTTCACACGTATCTGATGATACCCAGATCTCAAATCTATTTTGCTGAACACACTCGCACCAACCAACTGATCCATCAAATCATCAATCCTTGGCAAAGGATACCGATTCTTGATCGTCACTTTATTCAGTTGCCTGTAGTCCACACACAACCTCATAGTACCTTCTTTCTTCTTAACCAATAACACTGGTGCACCCCACGGTGACACACTCGGACGAATAAATTTCTTATCCAACAGATCTTGCAACTGACTCTTCAATTCAGTTAACTCAACAGCAGACATACGGTACGGAGCCATCGATATCGGTCTAGTACCATGTACCAAATCAATCGAGAACTCAACTTCACGCTCTGGCGGTAATTCATTCACTTCTTCCGGAAACACATCAGGAAAATCACACACCACGGCTAGATCGCAAATCACCAGTTTATCTTTAGCCTCCATAGTCGCTAACAGCATAAACAACTTTGCCTCATCGGCTACTTCCTCATTCACCTGCCTCGCGGATAGAAACAAACTCTTTCCTTCCTCAATCTCAGGAAAGATCACAGTCTTATCAAAACAATTGATATGAACTCGGTTAAACACCAACCAGTTCATACCCAGAATAACATCAATCTGCACTAGTGGAAGACACACAAGCTCCATCCCAAAGTCTCTACCAAAAATACTCAAAGGACAATTCAAACAAACTGAAGTAGTAGTCACTGAACCCTTCGCAGGAGTATCAATCACCATACTACCATTCATCTCAGATATCTCTAACTTAAGTTTCACAGCACAGTCCAAAGATATAAAGGAATGAGTAGCACTGGTGTCAATAATAGCTACAAGAGGAAAGCCATTAATATAACACGTACCTCGGATCAAACGATCGTCTGCAAAAGTCTCAGAACCCGATAAAGCAAAGACCTTGCCTCCCGACTGGTTCTCCTTCTTTGGCTTAGGACACTGTGGACTGATATGACCCACCTCTCCACAGTTGAAGCAAGTCAGAGTCTTCAACCGGCACTCTACAGCCAAATGACCACCTTTACCACACTTGAAACACTTCTTCTCCGCACTGGTACACTCGTGGAAACGATGTCCCGCCTGACCACATCTGTAACACTTAGCAGGAGCACTAGAGTCTCCCCCACTAGGCCTCTTCATCCCACTCTGTCTCTGGAAACCTTTGCCAGCTGCATACGGTTTCCCACGATCATTCTGATTCTTGCCTTTCCTATCAACCCTTTGCTGATAGCTCTCCGCTCTGGCCTTGGTATCTTGTTCAAAAATCCTGCAACAGTCAACCAAGTCAGAAAACACTCTAATCCGCTGATACCCAATAGCCTGCTTGATCTCGGGACGTAACCCGTTCTCAAACTTCACACATTTTGAAAATTCTCCAGCAGCCTCATTATAGGGAGTGTAATACTTTGACAGCTCTGTGAACTTAGCAGCATACTCGGTAACAGACCTGTTACCCTGCTTCAATTCTAAGAACTCTATCTCTTTCTTTCCTCTGACATCCTCTGGAAAGTACTTCCTCAGGAATCTCTCTCTGAACACAGCCCAAGTGATCTCAGCATTCCCAGCGGTTTCCAACTCAGTGCGGGTAGCAACCCACCAATCATCAGCCTCTTCTGACAGCATATGTGTACCGAACCTGACCTTCTGGTTATCGGCACACTCAGTCACTCTGAAAATTCTCTCGATCTCCTTCAACCACTTCTGAGCGCCATCTAGATCGTATGCTCCCTTGAACATTGGAGGATTGTTCTTCTGGAACTCACTCAGTTGACGAGCAGCTCCCATTCCCACAACATTCGGATTCCCCCCAAGTACTCCAGCTAGCATACCCAGAGCCTCAGCAATCGCAGCATCGTCTCTACCTCTTCCAGCCATCTCTATTTTGAAAACCCAATCAAGCTAAAACAATAAGTACTGATAGGGTTACACAACACCTATCCCGTACAGGGAAAACAGAATAATTACGACTCGACTCGACCGACTATGCTCTGATACCACTAATGTAACACCCTTCTAAAATACCCCAAATATTTAATTAAAATAACAACATATAAATCAGAGTAATCATGCAATTAAGGGTGTCACACATTTATTTCGCACCATTCGTCATACTATTTAGTCATGCTCATTATTTAACTCAAAACATAAAGTATTGCACAATACGCAGCGGATAGAGATCAAATCGATCATTCAAAACATGTAACATACTACATGTAAACTGGTTCAGCAAACATCAACAACACAATTAAAATGTTCCCTCCCGATGTTACATCTATCAGAGCATGACCCACTAAGGAGACTACACTAGACTCCAAGCATTAGCTTCTACTCAATCACTGCTCGTTACCTAAAAAATAGTTGTAAGGGTGAGTTCCTCAATCGATATAATAAGCATTATAGAATATAATGTCATGTTAAGTAATTTAACACATTAATCACCCTAATCGTTTCACACATTCAGTAACGGTACATCAACTCAAACATCATACTCAATATCAACACAATTCATACTCATGCTCAATGCCAACACAACACACGTATAACATTGGAATACATCCATTCATATCATACACTACACATATATTATGCAATGAGACTCCATGCATGCGGTACCGACTATTCGTGAACATATAGTTCAACTTCACCGACCAAATCCAGGTACGGCTACCAAGCTCACTAGTCCCACTCATTTGAGACCTAGTGACTCACATCACTAATTCCTCACCATGGGAATTAGCTACCACCCCAAGGGCCATGCTATGCACGCTAATTCACCTAGCATGCAAACATCAAAAACAGTCCAAAATGACTAACATCACTAATTCCTCACCATGGGAATTAGCTACCACCATAAAGGCCACATTATGCACGCTAATCACCTAGCAATGCAACATCACAACAATAATCCACAATGGACCGATGCTCACTCTCTAAGCCACAAAACAGTCCATTCACAACACATGCATAACATACACATTCACAACGTTATGCATACCATCATACAGTATCAACACATGTATCAACACATCATATCATGTCAAAAAATTAAACACAGTATTAGCACACTCTACTAATACCTATACTGCTCAAAACAGCGGGAAATAATCCCTACTATATCACACACCGATATAGGCAACCATCAATTAGGCACACAACATTTTAATTAACAATTTTTCCACTCTGCAACAGTGTTAACCGGTTAACGCCCTGGGTTAACCGGTTAACGCAGCACAAACACGCTTCCTGCCCAAAACTTAACAGTGTTAACCGGTTAACGCCCTGGGTTAACCGGTTAACGCAGACAAAACAACAATTATTCAGAATACATAACAGTGTTAACCGGTTAACACCCTGGGTTAACCGGTTAACGCAAGACAAACACTGTTCCTGCGCTAACACAAGGCAGAATGCAGAATTCTCCGCATTTTCCGCCGTTGAAGGACTTCCGGACCTCCGATTCCAATTCCGTAAAAAGCTACACGTCCAGCAATTTACGACACACACCATTATCGATTCCATTACAGTTTTCACACAACCTATTCATCATAATTTCTCCGCATTCCAAATCCCAATTAGGGTTAATTCAACGGTTTATCACTACCCATTACATGCTAACCCATAATACCCATTAAACGACGATAAACCCCCCTTACCTGATTAATCCGGCAAATCTTTGAGCTTCAAGCTTTTCCTTCTTCAACCTTCTTCCTCTTGTTCTGCCTCTTTGCCCTTTCTCCACTTTCCACTTTTCAGCCGCTTCTCTGTTTCACGTAAAACTCTTTTTACCAAATGGGGTTCTTTTTCCTTACTTCACACTTATATATTTTCCAATAATTATTATTCCAAATAATAATAATAATAATCCAATAATTCCAATTACTTAACTAAATTAATAAATATAATATTAATTTAAATCAAATAATTATCTTATTTTATTGGGGTGTTACAACTCTCCCCCACTAAAAGAGTTTTCGTCCTCGAAAACATACCTCAAGCGAATAACTCCGGATAAGACCCCTTCATCTGACTCTCCAGTTCCCAAGTCACATTGCCACCTGCTGGTCCTCCCCAAGCTACCTTTACCAAGGCAATCTCTTTACCCCGCAACTGCTTCAACTCTCGATCCTCAATCCTCATAGGTGATGTTTCAACAGTCAGGTTATCTCTCACCTGTACATCATCTATTTGGACTACATGCGACGGATCATGAATGTACCTCCTCAGCTGAGACACATGAAAAACCTCATGCAAATTCGCAAGCGACGGCGGTAAAGCGATACGATAGGCTACCTCCCCTATCCTCTCCAAAATCTGATAAGGACCAATAAATCGAGGTGTCAACTTCTTCGACTTCAAAGCTCGACCAACACAAGTTATCGGAGTAACACGAAGAAACACATGATCTCCCTCTTGGAACTCAAGTGACTTCCTCCTCTTATCGTGATAACTCTTCTGACGACTCTGAGCAATTCTCATCTTCTCCTGAATCATCTTAATCTTTTCCGTGGTTTGTTGAACAATCTCCGGTCCAACCACAGCACTCTCACCGGACTCATACCAACATAACGGCGTCCGACATCTCCTACCATACAAAGCTTCAAACGGTGCCATACCAATGCTCGAATGAAAACTATTGTTGTAGGTAAACTCAATCAAAGGTAAATAACAATCCCAAGCACCTCCCTTTTCCAAAACACAAGCTCTCAAAAGATCCTCTAATGACTGAATCGTCCTCTCAGTCTGACCATCAGTCTGCGGATGATATGCAGAACTCAATCTCAGCTTAGTTCCCAAAGCCCTCTGCAAACCTTCCCAGAACTTCGATGTAAATCTAGGATCTCTGTCCGAAACAATACTCGACGGAATGCCATGCAAACTTACAATCTTCTCAATATACAACTCAGCTAATCTCTCTAACGGATAATCCATTCTGATCGGAATGAAATGAGCCGATTTCGTCAATCTGTCAACAATCACCCAAATAGCTTCAAAATTCTTACTTGTCCTCGGTAAACCAGAAACAAAATCCATACTGATACTATCCCACTTCCACTCTGGAATAGCCAACGGTTGCATTAGCCCAGACGGCTTCTGATGCTCAATCTTTGACTTCTGACAAGTCAAGCAAGAATAAACAAAACTCGCAATTTCTCTTTTCATTCCCGGCCACCAAAATAACTTTTTCAAATCATGGTACATCTTCGTAGCTCCAGGATGAATACTCAGGCCACTACGATGTCCTTCCTCAAGAATACTCTTCTTAAGCTCGGTAACATCCGGAATACACACCCGATTACCAAATTTCAAAACACCATTCTCATCAACTCTGAATTCACCACCTTGACCTTGATTCACTAGAGTCAACTTATCAACCAAAAGCACATCGGATTTCTGACCCTCTCTGATCTCATCCAGAATACCACTCGTTAACTTCAACATTCCCAATTTAACACTATTGTGAGTACTCTCACACACCAAACTCAAGTCTCTAAACTGCTCAATTAAATCCAACTCCTTAATCATTAACATAGACATATGCAATGCTTTCCTACTCAATGCATCAGCCACTACGTTTGCTTTACCCGGATGGTAATTCAAACCAAAGTCATAATCCTTCAGAAGCTCTAACCATCTCCTCTGTCTCATATTCAGCTCTTTCTGATCAAACAAATACTTTAAACTTTTATGGTCACTGAAAACCTCAAATCTTGACCCATACAAGTAATGCCTCCATAACTTCAGAATAAATACCACGGCTGCCAACTCTAAATCGTGTGTCGGATAGTTCCTCTCATGAACCCTCAGTTGTCTCGAAGCATAAGCTATAACCCGCTTATTCTGCATCAACACACCACCCAAACCCAACAATGAAGCATCACAGTAAACCTCAAATGATTCCGACGGGCTCGGTAATATCAGAATAGGAGCAGTAGTTAACCTTCTCTTTAACTCTTGGAAACCTTCTTCACATTTTGAGTCCCAAACAAACGCTTGCCCCTTTCTAGTCAACATCGTCAACGGTAACGCCAACTTAGAAAATCCCTTAATGAATTTCCTATAATAACCTGCAAGTCCAAGAAAACTCCTTATCTCAGACACTGACTTCGGAGCTTCCCACTTAGATACCGCTTCTATCTTAGAAGGATCAACAGCAACACCACCTCTTGAAATCACATGACCAAGAAAACTAACCTCTTCTAACCAAAATTCACACTTGGACAGTTTAGCAAATAACTTCTTTTCTCGTAGAACTCCTAAAACCACTCTCAAATGCTCAGCATGCTCTTCTTCAGATTTCGAATACACCAAAATATCATCAATAAACACCACCACAAACTGATCTAGGTACGGATGGAAAATCCTATTCATATACTCCATAAATACTCCAGGCGCATTAGTCACACCAAAAGGCATTACAGAATACTCATAATGTCCATACCTTGTTCTGAAAGCAGTCTTCTGAATATCCTCAGTTTTCACACGTATCTGATGATACCCAGATCTCAAATCTATTTTGCTGAACACACTCGCACCAACCAACTGATCCATCAAATCATCAATCCTTGGCAAAGGATACCGATTCTTGATCGTCACTTTATTCAGTTGCCTGTAGTCCACACACAACCTCATAGTACCTTCTTTCTTCTTAACCAATAACACTGGTGCACCCCACGGTGACACACTCGGACGAATAAATTTCTTATCCAACAGATCTTGCAACTGACTCTTCAATTCAGTTAACTCAACAGCAGACATACGGTACGGAGCCATCGATATCGGTCTAGTACCATGTACCAAATCAATCGAGAACTCAACTTCACGCTCTGGCGGTAATTCATTCACTTCTTCCGGAAACACATCAGGAAAATCACACACCACGGCTAGATCGCAAATCACCAGTTTATCTTTAGCCTCCATAGTCGCTAACAGCATAAACAACTTTGCCTCATCGGCTACTTCCTCATTCACCTGCCTCGCGGATAGAAACAAACTCTTTCCTTCCTCAATCTCAGGAAAGATCACAGTCTTATCAAAACAATTGATATGAACTCGGTTAAACACCAACCAGTTCATACCCAGAATAACATCAATCTGCACTAGTGGAAGACACACAAGCTCCATCCCAAAGTCTCTACCAAAAATACTCAAAGGACAATTCAAACAAACTGAAGTAGTAGTCACTGAACCCTTCGCAGGAGTATCAATCACCATACTACCATTCATCTCAGATATCTCTAACTTAAGTTTCACAGCACAGTCCAAAGATATAAAGGAATGAGTAGCACTGGTGTCAATAATAGCTACAAGAGGAAAGCCATTAATATAACACGTACCTCGGATCAAACGATCGTCTGCAAAAGTCTCAGAACCCGATAAAGCAAAGACCTTGCCTCCCGACTGGTTCTCCTTCTTTGGCTTAGGACACTGTGGACTGATATGACCCACCTCTCCACAGTTGAAGCAAGTCAGAGTCTTCAACCGGCACTCTACAGCCAAATGACCACCTTTACCACACTTGAAACACTTCTTCTCCGCACTGGTACACTCGTGGAAACGATGTCCCGCCTGACCACATCTGTAACACTTAGCAGGAGCACTAGAGTCTCCCCCACTAGGCCTCTTCATCCCACTCTGTCTCTGGAAACCTTTGCCAGCTGCATACGGTTTCCCACGATCATTCTGATTCTTGCCTTTCCTATCAACCCTTTGCTGATAGCTCTCCGCTCTGGCCTTGGTATCTTGTTCAAAAATCCTGCAACAGTCAACCAAGTCAGAAAACACTCTAATCCGCTGATACCCAATAGCCTGCTTGATCTCGGGACGTAACCCGTTCTCAAACTTCACACATTTTGAAAATTCTCCAGCAGCCTCATTATAGGGAGTGTAATACTTTGACAGCTCTGTGAACTTAGCAGCATACTCGGTAACAGACCTGTTACCCTGCTTCAATTCTAAGAACTCTATCTCTTTCTTTCCTCTGACATCCTCTGGAAAGTACTTCCTCAGGAATCTCTCTCTGAACACAGCCCAAGTGATCTCAGCATTCCCAGCGGTTTCCAACTCAGTGCGGGTAGCAACCCACCAATCATCAGCCTCTTCTGACAGCATATGTGTACCGAACCTGACCTTCTGGTTATCGGCACACTCAGTCACTCTGAAAATTCTCTCGATCTCCTTCAACCACTTCTGAGCGCCATCTAGATCGTATGCTCCCTTGAACATTGGAGGATTGTTCTTCTGGAACTCACTCAGTTGACGAGCAGCTCCCATTCCCACAACATTCGGATTCCCCCCAAGTACTCCAGCTAGCATACCCAGAGCCTCAGCAATCGCAGCATCGTCTCTACCTCTTCCAGCCATCTCTATTTTGAAAACCCAATCAAGCTAAAACAATAAGTACTGATAGGGTTACACAACACCTATCCCGTACAGGGAAAACAGAATAATTACGACTCGACTCGACCGACTATGCTCTGATACCACTAATGTAACACCCTTCTAAAATACCCCAAATATTTAATTAAAATAACAACATATAAATCAGAGTAATCATGCAATTAAGGGTGTCACACATTTATTTCGCACCATTCGTCATACTATTTAGTCATGCTCATTATTTAACTCAAAACATAAAGTATTGCACAATACGCAGCGGATAGAGATCAAATCGATCATTCAAAACATGTAACATACTACATGTAAACTGGTTCAGCAAACATCAACAACACAATTAAAATGTTCCCTCCCGATGTTACATCTATCAGAGCATGACCCACTAAGGAGACTACACTAGACTCCAAGCATTAGCTTCTACTCAATCACTGCTCGTTACCTAAAAAATAGTTGTAAGGGTGAGTTCCTCAATCGATATAATAAGCATTATAGAATATAATGTCATGTTAAGTAATTTAACACATTAATCACCCTAATCGTTTCACACATTCAGTAACGGTACATCAACTCAAACATCATACTCAATATCAACACAATTCATACTCATGCTCAATGCCAACACAACACACGTATAACATTGGAATACATCCATTCATATCATACACTACACATATATTATGCAATGAGACTCCATGCATGCGGTACCGACTATTCGTGAACATATAGTTCAACTTCACCGACCAAATCCAGGTACGGCTACCAAGCTCACTAGTCCCACTCATTTGAGACCTAGTGACTCACATCACTAATTCCTCACCATGGGAATTAGCTACCACCCCAAGGGCCATGCTATGCACGCTAATTCACCTAGCATGCAAACATCAAAAACAGTCCAAAATGACTAACATCACTAATTCCTCACCATGGGAATTAGCTACCACCATAAAGGCCACATTATGCACGCTAATCACCTAGCAATGCAACATCACAACAATAATCCACAATGGACCGATGCTCACTCTCTAAGCCACAAAACAGTCCATTCACAACACATGCATAACATACACATTCACAACGTTATGCATACCATCATACAGTATCAACACATGTATCAACACATCATATCATGTCAAAAAATTAAACACAGTATTAGCACACTCTACTAATACCTATACTGCTCAAAACAGCGGGAAATAATCCCTACTATATCACACACCGATATAGGCAACCATCAATTAGGCACACAACATTTTAATTAACAATTTTTCCACTCTGCAACAGTGTTAACCGGTTAACGCCCTGGGTTAACCGGTTAACGCAGCACAAACACGCTTCCTGCCCAAAACTTAACAGTGTTAACCGGTTAACGCCCTGGGTTAACCGGTTAACGCAGACAAAACAACAATTATTCAGAATACATAACAGTGTTAACCGGTTAACACCCTGGGTTAACCGGTTAACGCAAGACAAACACTGTTCCTGCGCTAACACAAGGCAGAATGCAGAATTCTCCGCATTTTCCGCCGTTGAAGGACTTCCGGACCTCCGATTCCAATTCCGTAAAAAGCTACACGTCCAGCAATTTACGACACACACCATTATCGATTCCATTACAGTTTTCACACAACCTATTCATCATAATTTCTCCGCATTCCAAATCCCAATTAGGGTTAATTCAACGGTTTATCACTACCCATTACATGCTAACCCATAATACCCATTAAACGACGATAAACCCCCCTTACCTGATTAATCCGGCAAATCTTTGAGCTTCAAGCTTTTTCCTTCTTCAACCTTCTTCCTCTTGTTCTGCCTCTTTGCCCTTTCTCCACTTTCCACTTTTCAGCCGCTTCTCTGTTTCACGTAAAACTCTTTTTACCAAATGGGGTTCTTTTTCCTTACTTCACACTTATATATTTTCCAATAATTATTATTCCAAAATAATAATAATAATAATCCAATAATTCCAATTACTTAACTAAATTAATAAATATAATATTAATTTAAATCAAATAATTATCTTATTTTTATTGGGGTGTTACACATATGGTTAACCGGTTAACGCAAGGAAAAATTCACCCGTTCGGCTAACTCAGTGCTTTAAAAGTATTAAGTGTTGATGCGAAAAGCGACATTGATTTTAAATGAATTGTTCATTAAAATGTGGTGATCGATCGTCGAGATTTAATTTGATTTTAATTAATTAAAGGAATTAATAATAATAATAATAATAATAATAATAATAATAATAATAATAAAGTGTTTATTATTGTCTTGTGGTGATCGATTATGGCCTTAGTCTTCCTTTATTTTGTTTTGGGTTTTAAAATACGACCTGCGTGTCGTGCCTCTCTCTTAATCTCCCAAATGTAACTTCTTTTCTCATCTCACTCCCTCGTATGTAAAACGAGTTTCTTTTATGTAATGTAATGATATGAAGAAAGCAAAGAAGTCAGTGCCAAAGGAGGACAACCTTGAAGATCTTGCTTGGAGAAGCTTAGATCGTTGTTAGGTTAGCTTAGGTTCTCTCATTGGCTTGGGAGAACAATTGCGTTAGGCGCCATAATAGTTTCATTATGTTTGTATGTATGTTGATGCATGTGAATGTATGTTGATGCATGTGAGAGACAGTTTATATGATAAACAAGTCGGTGAGATCATAAAAATTGCAATTCCCTCAAAATAAATATTAAGTTTATGCTTTCCAAGTTTTAACACTCATCAAGACTAGTATCGAATAATGTAGGTTTCGCCTACGCGAGGTGCATGTTCTATATTAGTAAGGTGCGATGGGATAATTGTAATATCCAACTGTTAAAACAATGGGTCAAACTTAACTAAACAAATTATAATAAGATTATATATATGTTTAGAAGCAAGAGTTGGGAATGATCCATATGATGGATTGGAATAAGGAGTTATTCACCCAACTGAAATTTTCGAGAATTGTATGAGATACAATTGGAAGGAGTTCCTACCTAAATAACCTAGTTTGGTGTAATCCGCCTACGCGGACTTAGAATGAAGTGAAATATGGATCTCGACCCACTAGAAAATCTTCCAACGGGATTTTCCGAATCAAATGATGAGGGTCATTTGTTTTGAATAAAATAGTGGGAGCATGTTTAATTAAAGGCCTAATTAAATATGTCAATGATACTTATATTTTCATTAATCCTTATATAGATAACCATGACAACAAACACCTCTAACAACATATTGCGATCAAACCTTGAGAAGGAAAAATTGTCTGGGACAAATTTTCTGGATTGGTACCGAAACATGAGGATTGTCCTCAAACATGATAAAGGGAAAGGCAAGGAAGTTGCCAAACCCAAATCCACTATTGCTGCTTTGAAGCCTAGTGGAAGCATAGAAAAATAAGGCACCTGCTTCCATTGCGGTAAGACCGCACACTGGAAGAGGAACTGCCCAAAGTACCTGGAAGATAGGAAGAATGGAGTAGAGACTCCAACTTCAGGAATTTTTGTTATTGAAATTAATTTATCTACTTCTGCATCATGGGTATTAGATACTGGATGCGGTTCTTACATTTGTACAAATGTGCATGGACTAAAAAGGAGTAGAGATTTGGCAAAAGGTGAAGTCGACCTACGAGTTGGCAATGGAGCAAAGGTTGTGCATTAGCCGTAGGAACTTATGAATTGACTTTACCTAGTGGTTTAATAATTCAGTTAGAGAACTATTATTATGTACAAGCAATTAGCAGGAATATTATTTCCGTTTCTTGTTTGGACAAGTTCGGTTTTTCATTCATAATAAAGAACATTTGTTGTTCAATTTATTTGAATGATATATTTTATGCTACTGCTCAAATGAACAATGGATTATATGTCCTTGATCTTGAAATGCCAATTTATAACATTAATACTAAAAGGATGAAACCTAATGAGTTAAATCCAACTTACCTTTGGCATTGTCGATTAGGCCACATAAATGAGAAACGCATTTCCAAACTCCATAAAGATGGACTGTTGGACTCTTTTGATTATGAATCATATGAGACATGCAGATCTTATTTAATTGGAAAGATGATAAAGTCTCCATTCACAGGAAAAGGTGAAAGAGCTAATGATCTTTTGGCCCTCATACATACTGATGTATGTGGACCACTGAACATACCAGCCAGAGGAGGTTTTCAGTACTTCATCACATTCATTGATGATTTCAGTAGATATGGTTATGTGTATTTAATGAAACACAAATCGGAGTCCTTTGAAAAGTTCAAGGAATTCAAGAATGAAGTACAAAACCAACTAGGTAAGAATATTAAAACTCTTCGATCAGATTGAGGTGGTGAGTATTTAAGCCTAGAGTTTGATAACCATCTGAAAGAGTGTGGGATCCTATCCCAACTCACTCCTCCTGGAACACCCCAATGGAATGGTGTATCTGAGAGAAGAAATCGAACCCTGTTGGACATGGTCCGATCCATGATGAGTCACGCCGATCTTCCAAACTCCTTTTGGGGACATGCGCTGTTGACAGCAGCTTACACACTTAACCGTGTTCCATCCAAAAAGGTTGAGAAGACATCATATGAGATATGGAGTGGTGAGAAACCACATATGTCTTACATGAAGATTTGGGGTTGCGAAGTTTATATGAAACGACAAATTTCAACTAAGCTTGAGCCCAAATCTGACAGATGCTTATTTGTGGGGTATCCTAAAAAAACAAGAGGGTATTACTTCTACAATCCTTCTGAGGGCAAAGTGTTTGTCGCTCGAACTGGAGTTTTCCTAGAAAAGGATTTTATTTCCAAAGGAACTAGTGGGAGGAAAGTAGAGCTTGAAGAAATTCAAGAATCACAAAGCATCGATACACCTATGGAGGAATTAGAGCAGGAAACATAAGTGGTTGTGGAAGAGCAACCTGCTCAAGTAGAACAAGACCATCGTAAGTCAAGCAGGATACGTCACCTACCTGAGAGATATGGATATCTTATAACAGATCAAGGTGATGTATTACTCATGGATCAAGATGAGCCTGTGACCTACCAAGAGACCATAACTGGTCCCGAGTCTGAGAAGTGGCTAGAAGCCATGAAATCTGAAATGGATTCCATGTACACAAACCAAGTTTGGACCTTGGTAGAGCCTCCTGTAGGAGTTAATCCTATAGGATGTAAGTGGTTCTTCAAAAAGAAGACTGACATGGATGGTAAGGTACATACCTATAAGGCAAGACTGGTTGCAAAAGGATATAAACAAATTCATGGTGTTGACTATGATGAAACCTTTTCACCAGTTGCAATGCTTAAATCTGTTCGAATTTTACTTGCTATCGCTGCATATTATGATTATGAAATATGGCAGATGGATGTCAAAACTGCTTTCCTTAATGGAAATCTTCTTGAGGATGTGTACATGACACAGCCTGAAGGATTTGACATACCAGAAGAAGCCCAAAAGATATGTAAGCTACAAAGATCAATCTATGGATTGAAGCAAGCTTCCAGAAGCTGGAATCTTTGTTTTGATGAAACGCTAAAACAATATGGATTCATCAAGAACGAAGATGAGCCTTGTGTCTACAAGAAGGTTAGTGGGAGCATGATCGTTTTCCTGGTATTATATGTAGATGACATATTACTCATTGGAAACGATGTCCCTACCCTGCAACAAGTAAAGACTTGGTTGGGGAAATGTTTTTCTATGAAGGACCTAGGTGAAGCATCCTATATATTAGGAATCAGAATCTATAGAGATAGATCACGAAAACTGCTTGGCCTAAGTCAGAGTACATACATAGACAAAGTGCTGAGACGCTTTAATATGCATGATTCCAAGAAAGGATTCATACCTATGCAACATGGCCTGTGTCTATTAAAAACACAATCCCCTTCAACTAAGGTAGAAAGGGAATGCATGAATAAGATTCCATATGCATCTGCAATAGGATCTATCATGTATGCCATGTTATGTACTCGACCAGATGTCTCGTATGCTTTAAGTGCAACGAGTAGATACCAATCTGATCCTGGTGATGCCCATTGGGTAGCTGTCAAGAATATCCTTAAGTACTTGAGAAGGACTAAGGACTCATTCTTGATATATGGAGGTCAGGAAGAATTGGCTGTAATTGGTTACACCGATGCTAGCTTCCAGACAGATAAGGATGACTTTAGATCGCAGTCTGGTTATGTGTTTTGCTTGAACGGTGGCGCTATGAGCTGGAAAAGTTCAAAGCAAGATACAGTTGTTGATTCTACAACCGAGGCCGAGTATATTGTTGCCTCAAGTGCAGCAAAGGAAGCTGTTTAGATCAGGAAGTTCATTAGTGAACTTGGCATAGTCCATAGCGTTGTGGATCCCATTGGTCTCTATTATGATAACAATGGTGCTATCGCACAAGCTAAGGAGCCTAGATCTCACCAACGATCCAAACACATACTTAGGCGTTATCATCTCATTTGAGAGATAATAGATAGAGGAGATGTGAAAATATGTAAAGTACCTACACTTGACAATATTGTTGACCCACTGACAAAGCCTCTTGCGCAGCAGAAGCATGATGGCCATACTAGATCAATGGGCATAAGGGGCATGCCTGATTGGCTCTAGTGCTAGTGGGAGATTGTTGGTGTAAGCTTTAGAGGCCAATACTTTTGGTACTTGTATCGAATTATTTATTAATAATAAAAGGCATTTTCTTTATTATGGTTGATTAATAAAGTCCCTGGAATAGATAGTCCGTTTAATGTATTAAGTGTGACTTAATCATGAGAGCACATTAAACATAAGAACACTATTCTTAAAGTATCCGTAGTCGAGCTTTAGTGTGAAGTGGGATAACATTAAAGCATTAAGACTATTATGTTTGTAGACTGATGATCACATCTCATGGATCATGGATAAAGAGTTATCAAGTCTTAAACACAGGTATGAATATTAGGAGTAATATTTATACCGGATTGACCCGCTATGAGAATACTATATAGAAAGTTATGCAAAGTGTCATAAGTTATTCTCATGGTGATAATAGTGTATACCACTCTTCGACCTGAAACCACTATGGATACTAGATGTAGAGTCGAGTGCTTTATTGTTGATCCAACGTTGTCCGTAACTGGATAACCATAAAGACAGTTGATGGGTACTCCACAAAGCATGCTAAGGGACATGAGTGTCCTAGATGGAATTTGCCCATCCTGCGTAACAGGATAAATGTCTATGGGCCCAATATTGAACTTGACAAGGGTGACACGGTCTATACCTTGTGTTCAATATAGACACAAGGGTAAAGGGGTAATTATATACATAATTATTATCACAGGAGGTTTTGTCATATCACATGACATTTTTCGTGTCTTGGGTAGCAGTGATATGTTGCTAGATACCGCTCATTGTTTATTATGTTAAATGCGTGATTTAATATAATTGCCAACATCGCGAAAACCTACAGGGTCACACACAAAGGACAGATTGATGAGAGATAGAGTAATTAAGGAATACCGTAATGTATGGTGCCCTTAAGTAGAATACGAAATATGGTAAGGTACCAAATACTTAAGTGATTTTTACATATTATGAGATATGTGCAAAATGCACTTAAGTGGGCTTTTTGGCTTGAAGCCCACACAAGTGGTTCTATAAATAGAACTCTTGTGCAGAAGCATTGTATGGGAATACAACACAACTGAAGAGTTGGAATTTCGTATCTCTCTCTCTCACTCAAAGCCTTCATTCATAACAGCTAGCACTGCGATTGAAGGAATCCGTTCGTGTGGACTGAGTAGAGACGTTGTCATCGTTCAATGTTCGTGATCGCCACAAGAGGTAACGATTCTATCACTGATCATGCCCATTTGTAAGGATCACTAAATGGAGAAAATTTTAAATTCCGTTGCGCCTTGGATGACAATTCTCCTTCAGTCTTAACAAGGATTGGCAACCAAAGGTCACCGCGATTAAGGAAGCCAATGATCTAAGAACATTAGACATGACAACATTGTTTGGTAAGCTTCAAGAGCATGAGTAAGAGCTCATGAACCTTGAGAAACATGAGAAGAGTTAAAAGAAGGAAAATAAGGAGAAAGCTAAGGATACTGAAAGGAAGTATATCGCTTTAAAGGCTTCAAGATCTAAGTCATCCACCAATGATACGTGTGAGAGTGAATCAAGTGATGATTATAAAGATTCGAATGAAGACATGGGGTTGTTCGTAAGGAGGTATAACCGATACCTTAGAAAGAATGAAGTTCAAAATTTGGATAAAAATCTTGTCAACTATAGAAGACAATGAAAATTCCCAAATCGAGAGGAAGGTAAGACAACTAAGTCAAAAGGATCATGCTATAATTGCGGAAATGCCGGTCACTATAAACTGGATTGTCCTTATTGAAGAAAGACAAAGGAAGAGGTAAAAGTCACAACAAATCTAGCAAAGCTAGAAGAGCATACATTGCATGCGAGAGCGATAGTGAGTCCTCAAGCAATGATAACTCAAGTGATGAACAAGAAAATGTCAATCTTTGTCTTATGGCACATCAAAAGAAGAAAAATAATGTAAGTCATTCTAAATATGATGATGTTGATAAAATGTCCTATTTTGACTTGCAAAAGCCTTTAGTACTCTACACAATAAGGCCAAGAAAGCTTTTAAACGCTTAGCCTTAAGTAAGAAAATTTTCTGTTATTTAGAAAAAAAGGTTTCTGATTCCGAAAAGGAATTAGAAACTCTTAAGAAATCTATGATAGAGACTACTAAAGGCAAAACTGGAAATGATAAGGGATTTTGGTTTAGATGGTCTGGATGTGAAACTTGTCACATTTGGCAAAAAAAGGTTAGAACTCTTCAAGCTAAGTTAGACAAGGCTTTACAACCTAAAGTTACCTTTGCTATTGATCAATCACATTTTAGAAGTAACATGAATAATCCTTATCAAAAGTACACTTATGTGGTAAAGGATCAAGTTAGCAAAAGCAACTCCTATCCGAACTTAAATTGTCTATATTATTGCAAGAGGGGACATACTATTGCTAAATGCCGATTTAGGAGATTTTGGTTCCTAAAGGCATTTTTCAATGGTTGCCAAATGCAACCAAAGTTTCACTCACACACTAGGACCCAATGAAAATTGGGTACCTCATTCCCTTGTTTAATTTGTAGGTGGAATGTCTTGAGGATACAGAGAGGACATGGTTTATCGATAGTGGATGCTCAAGACACATGACGGGTGACATTTCCTTATTCTTTGACTTTGTGGCTAAGAAGAAAAGGTTTGTAACCTACAGTGATAATAACAAGGGAGCTATACTCGGAAAAGGTAGTGTAGGTAATCCCTCATCTACTACTATCTCAGACGTCCTTTTAGTTGAAGGCCTTAAGCATAATCTCATTATTATTAGCCAATTATGTGACAAATGATATAAAGTATCATTTTCAAAAGATTGTTGTATGATTGAACATAATGATAAAAAGAATGATGTGCTTAAGGGCTAGAGGGTAAATAATATATACATGCTTAACTTGAATGAAGTATCTTTGACTAGTGCTAAATGTCTCGTCTCCATGAGTGAAGACTCTTGGCTTTGGCATAGGCGATTAGCGCATGTCAGCTTTGACTTGCTAAATAAAGTTATTGCAAAAGATCTAGTAGTTGGTCTTCTCAAAATCAAAATTTCAAAAGATCACTTATGTGATGCATGCCAAATGGAAAATCAAACAAGGATCTCTTTTAAATCTAAAAATATTGTTTCCACAATGAGACTCATTGAACTTCTCCATATGGACCTTTTTGGGCCATCTAGAATTAAAAGTCTAGGTGGAAACTACTATGGTTTTGTTATAGTAGATGACTACTCTAGATTTTGTTGGACCATCTTCTTAGCAAGTAAAAGTGACACTTTTTCATCTTTTGAAAAGTTTGTCAAGATTTCTCAAAACAAATTGAACACTAGCATAATAACTATTTGAAGTGATCATGGAGGTGAATTTGAAAACCACCTCTTTAAGGAATTTTGTGAAACAAACGACATTGATCATAATTTTCCTGCTCCAACAACTCCACAATAAAATGGAGTAGTGGAACGTAAAAACCGAGTTTTAGAAGAGCTTGGAAGGATTATGCTCAATGAAAATGGCCTTCCTAATTATTTTTGGGCCGGTGCCATAAATACGGCTTGTTATGTATTGAATATGATACTCATCCGTCCTATTCTAAACAAAACTCCTTATGAATTACTAAAGGGAAGGAAGCCTAATGTTTCACATCTTTATGTCTTCGGATATAAATGCTTTGTATTAAATAATGATAAAGAAAAATTTGGTAAATTTGACTCAAAATCCAATGAAGGTATCTTTCTTAGATACTCTCAATCCAGTAAAGCGTATAGAGTATACAACAAAAGGTTACTTATCATTGAAGAATCCGTGCATGTTTCCTTTGATGAATCTTATCCAAAAATTGTCAGAGAAGGTATTATTGTTGATAGTGCAGGTGTTCCTTTGGAAGACATAATAAAAGATCAAGAAGAAAAGAATGTTGAACCCCAAGTGGAAAAAGGTAAGGAGGAGCTAGATCATATATCTGAAAAGAAAGAGGAGGATCATTCGATTAATAACAATGATCTTCCTTTGGAATGGAAATATTCTAAGGATCATCCCATAGATAATATTCTAGGAGATATCTCAAAGGGAGTTACCACACGGTCAAAGATAAGTAACTTTTGTTATCATTTCACTTTCGTCTCTCAAATTGAGCCTAAAAACGCCAAAGGCGCATTACTTGATGAGCATTGGTTTTTAGCAATGCAAGAGGAACTTAATCAGTTCAAAAGAAATGAGGTGTGGGATCTTATTCCCCCTTCCTGAACTTAATCGGTACTAAATGGGTGTTTAGGAATAAGTTAGACGAAAACGAAGTTATAACTCGCAACAAGGCTCGCCTTGTTGCTCAAGGGTATAGCCAAGAGGAAGACATCGACTATGAGGAAACTTATGCTCTGGTCGCCCGTCTCGAGGCTATACGCCTTTTGCTTGCCTATGCTTGTTCTCAAAATTTCAAATGGATGTTAAGAGCGCTTACCTAAACGGTTACATTAATGAAGAGGTCTATGTATCTCAATCTCCCGGTTTTTAAAATTATGAGCATCCTAACTATGCTTATAAGCTTAAGCGTGCTTTGTACGGTCTCAAACAAGCCCCTGGGCATAGTATGAGCGTCTTTGCAAATTTCTACTAGAACAAGGATTTTCAAGAGGGAAGGCTGATATAACCCTTTTTATTAGGCGTTAAGGAAAACACTCTATTTTATTTCAAGTCTATGTAGATGACATTATTTTTGGATCTACTAACATAAATTTGGTCAAGGAACTCTATAAGTTGATGTAGGGAGAATTTGAAATGAGCATGATGGGGGATCTAAATTACTTCCTCAGACTTCAAATCAAGCAACTTGAAGAAGGAACTTTTGTGAGCCAAACGAAGTATTGCAATGAGTTACTCAAGTTCTTTGATATGGAAAACTCCAAAGTAATCGACACTCAAATGCCTACTGCAGTTAATATGGATCAGGATGAAAATGGTAAGGCCGTAGATATAAAAAGATATAGAGGTATGATTGGTTCCTGTCATACGGTGAACTGACTTTAGTGTGTTTGCTTTTAATCGCAATGTCGCGGATAGCAAGAGTCGCCACCGACTTTTCTTTCATCCAATAAGGAAAGGTGGAAAAGAACAGGAAAGACCTTAATTTTAGATTTTTAGGTTCGGGAGGTACATTATACAAAGGGAAGGTGTTAGCACCCTTCGTATCCATGGTTATCCATGGGCTCTTAATTGCTCAATCATTTATGTTTTTCTTGTTTGAAAAAGTGTTTGAGAAATGTTTAGAAAATGTTTTGAAAAGGAGAATTTAACTTTGTAATGATTCTTGAATGAATGTATACAAAGTGGTTATCTCGTTTAGTTTTGAAAGTCGTTTGGAAAAATATAACTCGGCAATGATCCTAGTACGAATGTATGCCAAGTGGTGATTTTCTAGAAGATGTTTTGAAAGGTGTGAGGTGCGAAAAGTATTTTAAGTTATGAATAAGCAATTAAGAGTTATACCTATCCAAGGTCTTTACGGGCATTTCCTATCCTTGTGAGGGTAAAACTGTCCTTACTATTGAGAAGTAAGTAGTTTTATCCTTTGGATGTAAAAGGGTCATCGTAGGGTCATCGATTGGTCATTGAAGGCAACAGTTGTGAGGGTACCTTAGCATTCGAAGGGACTATCATCATTTAACCGTAGGCTACACCGAAGGGTCATCGAGGGACAAAGGCAACATTCGAGGGACTATGATGATTTAACCGAAGGGTCTTTGCTAAGGGTATCCCCATATTCGCGGGACATGACCGTAATACCGTACTCGTAGGGTAACAAAAGAGGGGTCTAAGATCACTTATTTAAAGGCAAAGTTTTACAATTAATTAGATAGCCATAATCAATTAGATAATTAGGTCTACGTTAAAATTGGTGAAATCAATACATTAAAATCAGCTAGGTAATTTAGGATGAATCTCCACATTAAAATTAAGTAATTCAGAATCCATCTCCATAAGGGTATCCCACACATAAGGTGGAATACCTAGCCGGCCGTTTCCTCGGGAATATGTAAGCCTTTACACAATTTAGCACACGGGTTAGAATATCGAGATAAAGTACAATTGAAAATTGCACCACAAAGTAAACACAACAGTCATAAGGTCAGGCCAAATAATGCAGAATTATCATAAACCTTGATTAGATAAACATAAGGCAGAACAGACAAGAAACAAAACAGCCACTGTCCCGTTCGCTCCTGCTTCGCTTAGCGAAGGCTTAGCGAGGGCTCGCTCCAGGCTCGCTTAGCGATGTGCTAGCGAGCGGCTACGGGTTTTGAGTTTGATAACGGCATGATCTCCGGAACCCTGAACTTTATGGCATTTAATTACAGGAATAGCATGGACAAACATTCAGGATATTCAGGCATACTTAAATTCACATGTGAAATCAAATTACATATCCGAAAATTTAATCATGATGCCTTATGTATGTAGAGATTACCGATTAAAAGCATAAAACAATAGTGATGCGCAAACCTGTTTGCAACTGAGCTGCAATGTTGAAGGGATTGACCACTTTTGGTATCGGATGGAGTTGGGCGGCGGTAGCTTCGGAGCGGATGAGCGGCCTTCAGGGTTTCTTTACTCGGAATTCTTTAAGTTAGTCTCCAGGGTTTCTATGCCAGGGTTTCCGTCCGTCTTCGTCTGTCCCCTTTCGTGACTGAAGTGTCGGTATTTATAGTGATTATGGTGACCTAATGGGCTCAGAATGAAGCCCGAAAATTCTGATATATCGCAAGCTTCGCTAGGCGAGTATTGTAGCGAAAGGTTCGCTAGGCGAAGGAGTTGCTCGCCTAGCGAGCAAGCCAGTTTGGGCCATTTTCTGGATTTGGCCATCTGTGAGCTGGGCCTTTGTTCTTTTAGGATCAATGCCTTGAAAGACAAGTTGGAGTGCCTTAAAAATGCCTTGTAATATTAATGGGCAAATTTTGGGGTATGACAGTTCCCTTCTCTATCTTACCGCATCTCGACCAGATATTATATTTAGTGTATGTATGTGTGATAGGTATCAATCATATCCCAAAGAGTCACAGCTAAAGGCCGTCAAGCGCATAGTTAGACACCTCTGTGGTACTTCAAAGTATGGGCTTTGGTTTTCTAAGGGAAGTAATTACTCTTTGGTTGGCTACTCTTATTCCGACTTTGCCTGTTGCAAATCGGATAGGAAAAACACTAGTGGCACTTGTCATTTTTATTCAAATTCCTTAGTGAGTTGGCACAACAAAAAGTAAGTTTCAGTAACTTTCTCAATGGCCGAGGCAGAATACGTTGTAGCCGATAATTGTTGTGCTCAAATTTTGTGGCTCAAACAACAATTACTCGACTTCAATGTTCAACTTGAATGTATTCCCATTTTTTGTGACAACACAAGTGTCATAAATTTAACCAAAAATCCTATACTACATTCACACACTAAATATATTGAAATTCAATATCACTTCCTTAGGGATCATTTTAAGAAAAATGATGTCTTCTTCGAGCACGTTGATAGCAAAAATCAACTTGCCGATATTTTCACAAAACCACTTGCGACAAAGCCTTTCTTCCACATTCACAGGGAACTTGGTATTATCGATATCTCATATCACTTTTAAATTTATATATGATGCTTGCTCTATATCTATGCTTGTCTATTCCTTGATTTATATGTGTGGGCTATTGAGGGCACTCACCGTCTATCATCATTGGAGGTAATATCGTTCCTATCTATTTGAACTATCCTGATCAATTATGTATGTATATACGTGTTCTATATAATGCAATTCTTGATGTTCATTTTATGGTTTGATATAATTTTGATCCATTTCTATGTTTGAATTATGCTTGAACTTGCTTAGGTATCATATTTAACATGCATGTTACTGTATTTAGTTATTTGTCTTAAAGTTTATGCTAAACAAATGTGGCAATATTATTTACTTATTTTCTTTTGCTCCATGCCTTATTTATGACTATAATTCTTACATGGACTTCATTTTATGTGAATGGTTGTTAATGTTAACCTGTTGCAAAGTAGTTGACTACATGCTTATGAATATATTTGTTTCATGTTGACCGTGTCCTTGTCTCTTTTTGATGTTGTCAAAGGGGGAGAAGCAATGGAAACACACACAACTTGATTATGATAGCAGATTTTTTAAAGGAATGCATAAAATCAGGGGGAGAATGACTACCAAAGTACGCGATTGTGCTACGGTTTGCCATCATAAAAAAGGAGGAGTATGTGAGGGCAAAGATTCGTAGTCCTTGTTTTAATGATGTCAAACCTTTTTAGTTGCTCATAATGTGTACTTTGGACGATGTCATCATATCATAGAATGCATTCATCCTCTAACATGCTCAAAGTATAAGTTCAATGTGTCCATGCATATAGGAGTATATCAAAGATGTGAATAATGCACTTGATCATCGTTGGTACCTTAGGTTCATAAGAGAATGGTTTGAATTGACCAAAATACATCTCAAAAACTCATTTTTGACAGTTTAAGAACTTTGAGTTGACTCATGACTTGGAGCGGTAGAACTGTGAGCCGACTCATGACTTGGAGCGTAACTCTCAAGTCTGAATAGGTCGAGTCATAGGTCGACTCAACTCTGGAAAAATCCGTTTGAGTCGACTCATCCCCTGTTTGAGTCGACTCATTGCCTCTTTCATTTGAACCATGTTGCCACGGTTCTGAATAGGTCGAGTCATAGGTCGACTCAACTCTGGAAAAAACCCTGTTTGAGTTGACTCATCCCCTGTTTGAGTCGACTCATCGCCTGCTTCACTTGAGTAGTTTTGCCTCGGGTCTGAACATGTTGAGTGGTCGCTGTTGGTACTCATTTTTCTGCTGTGTATTTTTTCAAAATATTCTGTTATCACTACGCCAAAAAGTGCTTTTGGCAGCACAAAAAAGAAAGCGCTTTTTAAAAAAAGCGCTGTAATAGCTTGAAAAAAAATTCGCCTATGTAAAGAAAGCGCTTTTAAGGTAAAAGCGCTCTTATAGGTCTCCACTTATGAAAGCGCTTTTAAGGTAAAAGCGCTCTTATAGGTCTCAGTCTCACATCTATGAGTTTCACACTTATGAAAGCGCTTTTAAGGTAAAAGCGCTCTTATAGGTCTCATGGGTTTCACACTTATGAAAGCGCTTTTAAGGTAAAAGCGCTCTTATAGGTCTCAGTCTCACATCTATGAGTTTCACACTTATGAAAGCGCTTTTAAGGTAAAAGCGCTCTTATAGGTCTCATGGGTTTCACACTTATGAAAGCGCTTTTAAGGTAAAAGCGCTCTCATAGGTCATTTATAAAAATTATAATAAATCTAATATTACAAAATCCCTGACTTTCAGAAATCCCTCTTTCACTCTCTCTCTCGTTCGAAGCTCTCGCTGCCCTGGAAAAAATTCCACAGAGTACCTGGAAATCTCAACGATAAACACTGCAAATTTGAAAGAGACTGCATTCGAAAGAGAAGGATTCAATACCTGGAAATCTCATTGCGTTTTAAGGTTAGGTTTTCGTGTCTTTCTGTTTTGCCCTAGAAGTCAAAGAATAGGTGGTCGATTTTGGTTTGAATGGACTTGCATTGCTACATTATGGGTTATTTATTTGTCAGTATCGATTATTAGAGTTTGTGACTATGTTTGCTTAATATTCTGTAACTTACCGAAAGTTTCATCTTGTTCTGATATAAATGATATTCTGTAACTTGCATCGCCATTGACTTAGAAATAATGTTGGGAGTTCTAATAGAATCAGTGCCTTTTCAACATTTGTTTAAATTTGCTGAGAAAGTAGGAAGGAATGAACTGATATGTTTGCACCATTGTATCCTCATATTCTAACTATTACTGAAATTTCAGAAAGTGATTTTGATGTTAAATGTTGGATACTCAAATGGAATAACTTTGTCTGCTACAGTGATATATGTGATATGGTTTCAAGAACTTAGAGCAATGTCTCATATTTTGGCAATCCTATTACATGTTGGTTTGAATGAACAGTTAAACTTCAAAATGTACATTCATATTTTGGCATAACTTTGTCTGCTACAGTCATATTTTGGCAATCCTATTTAATGTTGTAAAATGATGTTTTAATATTATGTGAATTTTTAAGATGGTCACTGTAGTGTAAAATGAACCCTGATGGACTATATGTACATTTTTCATGTGCTTGTCTGCAGGTTGTTGAGTATCGTGGTGAGCAAATAGGAGGTCTTGAGGATCTGAGGGAACCATATATGTTGTTTTCTTCCTTTATAGATAAATTCTTGCTTAGCTTTTATTACATGGTTTGCGTCTAATTGAAAACTTCACGTCTTTGCCCATTTCAGGTTCTTACAAAATCGGTACTGCGTCTGAATCTGTTAATGCAGCTTACATATTTTCTAGAAAAGATCTTTCTCGGTATGTCTTTCAGCTTAGATATTATACAAACCCAAAGCATGTGTTTAATCATTTAGTATCTAGAATGAATCATTATGTTCAATTATTCATGTTAAGCTAATGAATCAAGTTACCAAAATATGTTAGTTATGTATGTTGCTTTATTATTTGACCTTGATATGCAGGCCTGCTATACAGATTCCCTGCGCAAGCAAAGCTGTTGTAGCTGTCCGGTTCTGTCCTATATTTTTTAATCTCAAAGCGACAAACTCAGGTACTTGTGCACTTAGTATAGTTCTGTTTACAACCAGTAACTATGTACAACCAGTTATATGTGGTACTGTTCCAATTAAACTGCCTGTGTGGGATGTATTCCGTCTTAAATCTATATGACCTCTTACTAGTAAAGATCATGAGTGGTGGCCTAGAGGTTCAAAGTGATTGGTCTGAGCTAATTAGACAGTTTTATATTATTTAGCTCTAGTTATGCATTAGGAAGCAGTTATGATATTTGGAACTGTGTTTTGGTCGCAACAAGCTCTTGAGTTCTTGGAAAGGAGACAGACAAAAGACTCAAAATAGTGGGACTTAGACGAGTTTCACCCAATAAAAGAGTGTTAGAGTTGGTATTTGGATCAATCCAACCGTCCGCGTTGTTAAAAGAAAAGTAGAACATATTCCTACCAAGAAAAGAAAGAGACGTTACTGAAAAAGGTAATAGTATAATTATAGCCTATGTCATTCAAGAAAATTTAATTATAGCCTATGTCATTTTATATTATTCAATATATATATGGATTATTGATTATGGATTTTTATATTTTTCATTTCATTTTTATATTTTTTCTTTATTACAGGTTAAATGGCTAGTGATCAAGAAAACTCACAAGATGCAAATGCTCCTGATGATACTTCAGAAAAAGAAATTACACGAGGCATCACTATTATGAAGAGTATCATTCGTGATAGAGATAAAGCAGTAACATATAATGTAAATTGGAATGCTGATAACCAACTAATTGGGTCTAATGCTGCAAAGTTGGCAAGCTACATTGGTACACTTGTTCGTATGCACATTCCAATCACTGCTACAAGATGGAGTAATAAAGAGTTGGGTAGCGCTAAAGATAAGATTTGGACTGAGATACTGGTACAATATATGATTGTTTATATTTTCTTTATATTGACGATAATGTGTTTAAATTACTTATACTAACACACTCTATTCCAATATTTTTTCGTAGAGGTCTTTTAACATTGAAGATACAACTATCCGAAAAAAGTATATACTTCAATTGGCCGGAAAAAGACACAGAGGGTGGAGAACGTTTTTAACAAACAAGTATCTTAAGGACAAAGAAAATTTTTTTGTTGAATATGATCCGGAATATCCAGTGAAGTATGCGATCTTCATTACAGAAGAAGAATGGGTTGCTTTTGTAGCCCAAAGAAGAGACGAAAATTTCAAGAAAGTGAGTGCCACAAATCGCGAGAGAGCGTCAAATCCCACGTATGCATACAAAAAAGGGCGTTTGGGATATGCACGCTTAGAGGAAAAAATTGTAAGTATACAAAAATGCTACGATCTTATTAATTGTCTCAATGTGTTATAATTGATTATCTTATTATTTGTGTCAATGCGTAGTTAGACGAGACGAAAAGTGACGCAACATCACAGCTTCCGCCACATGTTTTGTGGAAAGAAGCTCGTGTGGGAAAGGATGGAACTGTTAGGGATGACGTTCAACATATTTATGATGAATGTGTAAGTAGAACATTGTGTCTTTAATTAAATCAAAAGTTTAATAATATATAATTAATTTTTTTATCTCCACTAATAATTTCCGATATGTAAATGAATTTCAGGAGACCCTATCTCAATCGATAAGCACAGCTGAGGACCAGGAGAACAGGAGCGTACTTAGTAGAGCACTAAATGTTCCTGAGTATCCCGGTCGGGTGAGGGGTAAAGGGCATGGTTGTACTCCAACTTCCTTGTATAAGAATCCAAGGAGAAGAAATCCTAGCAATCAAGAAGTGATGGAGACGTTGCAGGCATTACAAGCGCAAGTTCTTCAATTGCAAAAGGATAATGAGAGATATAGGTGTATGGAAAAGTGCAGTTCACAGTTGAAAGAAACTAGTGAGAAAGCCAGTATCAATTGTCAAAATAAATTTCCCGAGGTAATTATATATGTTATTTTGAAATTAAAATAGCACATTTATGTTAATTGAAATATATACACATTAAAAGTAACATATTTATTATTGGTTTATTGAAAGTGTTAATTATATGATCCGAATCAAAAAATGCATGATTTTATAATTTACCTATGTTATATGATTTATAGGTATTTGCTCAAGGGTCACAACAACTGAGCCAGAAAATTGGTAGTCGACAGAAAAACAAAAGGGATCTTCCAGTGACTTCTTTGCCAAAAAAAGGTGCTTTTGTGCCTCGATACCAGATATCTCTTGAAACACTTGTTGACTCATCAGATATGGCAACAGCTGGTGCTATTCGCTTACTGGATATGGAGGAAGATATCTTTGGTTATTCATGCACTGAAACAATCGGAAAAGAAGATCTGGAACATATTTTTCGGCATCAAGAATTAGGCGTCGGTGTTATACACACATACATCCGGTAATCCGATCTATATATTATTTAATTACTTGAACAATTTATTTACACATTTCAATAAAAATAGTCTAATGTTTATTATGTTTTTATTGAAGGTTCTTGTATGACAATTTCATGCGCGGGAATGATCAATTGTCAAACAGATTCCGTTTCGTGTCTTCCTCCCTGGTCAACAAAGCATTAATTTGTAGGGAACCGGATTCATGTAGAGAGTACTTAGTCAAGAGATTCATGGCCAGCAGTACAAACAACTTGTATCTTTGGCCGTATAATTCAGGGTTAGATTTTAATTCTAAGTTTATTCTAATCTTTAATTGTTTCTTTTACGTAAAAAATTTCCATATAAACTTTTGTTTTAATTTATAGGTGTCACTGGTTGTTGCTTGCTATTGATCCTTTAAAAGAAGTGGTATATTTTCTGAATTCGATAGATGGTGAATGGACAAATTATTCGGATATGAAGCAATTAGTTGATACGTAAGTGAGACTGTTCTAAATATTCGTGTATATTTATGTGAGATTGTTCTAAATATATGTTTTTATTTTGTTAGATCAATAAAAGTGTTCCGATCTCAAAGACAAGCTCGAGTACCACGTACTAAATCCAGCAACATTACGTGGATAAAAGTGCAGGTACTTTAATTTTCACAATTTTGCTTATAATAGTGATGCTACTTGATAAGAAAAGATAACTATACATTCTTATTTATTTTTCTATGTAGTGTCCTCTACAGCGCAACGGTATCGATTGCGGATACTTTGTAATGAGGTTTATGAGGGAAATCATTAATATGAATCAAATAGAGATTCCAATCACGATATGGATTTATAACTTAGGATTTGTTTTAATATTTATCGAATATTTCATATTATTTATTACTTTTAACTAAATCATGCATATTATGTTTTGTTATGTAGTACTTTGATGAATACAAGTGTGCTCATTACACGAGACTGCAGTTGGAACAAATCAAGGAGGAATTGTGTCAATATTTTATTGAGAAAAGATTAATTAGTATATAATGGTTTCAAAATAACATGAATACTTTGATGAAGAATGGTTTCTGGTTGGCAAGTGTATAGTTCTTTATATTTTTAACAGATTAGTTATGACTCCAAATAGGCCGTATAACATATTAGTTTTGACTTGTGTATAGTTCTTTATAATTTTAGTGATATCTTTAATTTCATGGATAGATTAATGTGTTCATTCTTGTGTTGGTTTGCTTTAAAAAATTACAAATGCTTGAATTATGACTCCAAATGTGTTCAGTGCCTATCTATCCTTGTGTTGGTTTGCTTGAATTATGACTCCAAATGTGTTCATTCTTGTGTTGGTTTGCTTGTGTTGGTTTAAAAAATTACAAATGCTTGAATTATGACTCCAAATGCTTGAATTAGAGAGGCTTGATTTACAGGTTTATGGGATTATTCCCAAAAATATTACAGGTTGAAATGGTAGGCTTAAACTGAAGGCAGCGTTTTGTTATTTTACTAGAGGAAAAGACAACGCTTTTTAGTAAAAAGCGCTGCTAAAAGTTGTCAATAGAGAGCGCTTTTTACTAAAAAGCGCTGCTAAAGGTTGTCAATAGAGAGCGCTTTTTAGTAAAAAGCGCTGCTATAGGTTGTCAATAGAGAGCGCTTTTTACTAAAAAGCGCTGCTATAGGTTGTCAATAGAGAGCGCTTTTTAGTAAAAAGCGCTGCTATAGGTGGTATGTAGACAACCTTTAAGAGCGCTTTTTACTCAAAAGCGCTGCTAAAGGTTGTCAATAGAGAGTGCTTTTTAGTAAAAAGCGCTCTTAAAGGTTGTCTATATACCACCTTTAGCAGCGCTTTTTACTAAAAAGCGCTCTCTATTGACAATCTTTAGCAGCGCTTTTTAGTAAACAAAAAGCGCTGCTAAAACCTATAGCAGCGCCACCTACGGCAGCGCTTTTAAAGGCCAAAAAAAGCGCTCTCATAGGTCTTTTTTGGCGTAGTGTATGTCTGTTACTTGGTCAATGCATCATATATATATATATATATATATATATATATATATATATATATATATATATATATATATATATATATATATATATATATATTATAGAGTCTTTTCTTCAACAAATAATAAGAAAAGTGAAAAATATACACTAAAGTTCCTCTTCATCTTCATTCTTCCTTGCATTTCTCAACAACTACACATAACGATTTTTGTTGATCATTGTGCATTGTTGTGGTGATAACGTCCAAATAAGATTGCATAATCTTAGTTTGGGTAGAGGCTTTGAGTGAGTTTTTCTTGAATAAAATCATTGGGGCTTTGAGGAGAAAAAAACCTTTAAAATTTATAATTTTCAACAACATATTTATCCATAAAATATATTTTATGATGCCAAAGTTCTTAAGCAAATAGAACAAAAATAAAAACAAAGCACAAAATAAGTAACTTACCAAATGGGAAGGAAAGTAAAAGTTCTTAAACATTTAGCCGAGAAGAGAACAAATTAAAGTTTGGCTGGTGTAGAAAATGTCCATGAGAATATCTATTTAAAAGATTTCATGAGTTACTTATTATTTGTTAGTGGTCAGTGGTTTGATAATTTTTTGAGTTAGTTTCGTTATCATTTGTTAGCATGTTAGTGGTTTTTGTAATTAGATTTTTTTTTTCATGTATTTAGAGAATTTTTTTAAGAGATTAAAGATAATGCATTCACCGTGTAAAATAATTTTATACTATTATTAAGTGAAAATGTATTAATCAACCATATCATATAACTAATTTATAAATATCGTTGCATATAATTTTTTTCTCTTTTTTCAAATATTAGTTTTATTTATTTATTTAATTATTATTTAATTATAGAATTAATGGAACTAATTATTTCAAATTTTGATTAAAATAATTGTTATTTTTTTGGTATACTTAATGATTAATAATAACTAATGTTTTTTAAGATTATTTTTGGTTAAAAATCTCAAAACCAAGAACATGGTTTTATGTTGGTATTTTTCATTGGGAACGTGGGCTTATGCTTAGGTTTATGGTTAAACATATTTTTTTTCCTTCATAATAAAAAACATGGGTTTGAAAATAATAAATAAAATAAAAAAAGAAGTTACTAGGAAAAGATAGTTTTAAGATGTTTTAAATTATTTAATTAATTAAAGATGTAAGTTTAGTTTTAGATTATTTAATTAATTCAAAATGTAAGTTTATATTATTTTGAAGGGTTATGAAAAAATAGTGAAACGGGAATTGTGGGAATGAAAAGAGGGAATGAGATTATTAAATAAATATTGTTATTTAATTAATTAAAGAAATAAGTAAAAAAATAGATAGTTAACTTACCTTCATAATATAAAGCGTGGGTTTGAATTTTTTTTAAAAATAAAATAAGAAGTTAATAGAATAAAGATAATTTTAAGAAAAATTAGTAATGCAACAGGAAAATATAATTAAATAAATAAAACAAATAATAAAAAATAAGTAAATAATATAATTACAAAACTATTCTTAATTTTTTTTTCAAAAATTGCTAAAAGACTTAAGAAAAATATAATTAATAAATAAAACAAATAATAGAGAAATAAGTAAAAGATATAATTATAAAATTATCCTCAATTTTAACTCCAAAAATTAATAAAAAATTTAACAACTTATATATATAAAAGATAAATATATTTAGTTTTAGATGAAAATTTAGCATTTGAGATTTGAAAAAAAAAACAAAAATAGTCAAAATTAGAAAGGGTAAATATGTGAGTTTACTGCATGTGTAATAGAAAATGGGCCTTAACCCATCAAAAAAGCCCAATAAACAAAGAAGTTATATTTTCCCAAACCCTAACATATTCATTGTGTGCCTCTTCCTCCGAGAAAACCCTAATTTCTCTTCGTCTTCTTCCTTCACCCACACCACACACACACACTCACCGTCACAAAATGGGTCGTGTCAGAACCAAAACCGTGAAGAAATCCTCGAGACAAGTCATCGAGCGTTACTACTCTCGAATGACCTTGGATTTCCACACCAACAAGAAAATCCTCGAGGAAGTCGCACTCATTCCAACCAAGAGGCTTCGCAACAAAATCGCTGGGTTTTCAACTCATTTGATGAAGAGGATTCAGAAGGGACCTGTTCGTGGAATCTCGTTGAAGCTACAAGAGGAGGAGCGTGAGAGGCGTATGGATTTCGTTCCTGATGTGTCTGCTATCAGGACTGATCACATTGAGGTTGATAAGGAGACGCTTGATATGCTTGCTGCTCTTGGGATGTCGGAGATTCCCGGTGTTGTGCAGGTCGATCCGGTCGCTGTTCAACCAATTCCGTTCGGCCGTGGTGCTGGAGCTGCTGGTGGACCTGGTGGAAGGAGGTTTTGAGAGTGAGGTTTAATGGTTTTGATTTAGAGTATTTTGGTTTTTGTTTTATTTTTGATAAATGTTATGTTACTGAGTTTTGGATTATGAATCTTGTTATATTGTTGTTATGGAATTCATATGCTTATTTTGGATGATTTTCTATGGCATGGATTTATATTACTATTTAATCGGTTTTTTGGATTGTTATTATATTATGAAATAACCCTACTTTTTTTGTTTCAATTACTGTGTGGCAATTGTTATGGGTTAAAGGGCCGTTAATTTTGATTCAAATTATTCATTCTTGTTTAACTCTTATTTGCAAATATGAACATGGGTTGTTCTGTCTTTTTTTGTTATACATAAAATAAAAAAGTAATAACTACTCGGGAGTTTACATTATTTTGATTTTGGATTTGGATTTGGATTTGTTGAGTTTATATGGGAGAACTCTGAGAAGTTTGGTCCTTACATTACATTGCTGCTGTTTGTTTATGTTGTATCGAACTCATTCAGGATTTTGTTTTGAAAATATGCTTATGTTCTGGTTTTATTCTGCATTTTGAAAAATATATAATGTTAATACAAAACAACAAATTGAAATTGATTTATTATTGTTTGATGATATTTGTGATTTAATTGATGACACTTTAAATTTAATAAGAATGGTCCGTAGTAGTAGCATCGAAGCAAAAACCAATTCCATATTTAAGTGTAAATCTATTCTGTTATTTTGAACATTCCTACTTGTATCCCTTGTGCTTATGTTTTGGTCCCTATCATGCCTTTCCCTTTTACTAGCTGACCTCTACCCATTCCTTCTGCCCAGATTCGAACCTTTGCCACAAAACAAATGCCTTTCATGCTTAAGATCAAGTGAGCTCTTCAACTAAGAGGATATTGTGTGTATGTGCAAGATGATAAGCACATCTTACATTTGTTATGCTTGATGTAAGCAGAGTCAATAAAAAAAAGACTAGATCAAACTACCACTCAACAATTTCTCCCACCGAAACCAAAATTATCGAATCCATTCCTAAGCATTTGTTTGAATCTGCATTTGCAATACCGTGTTTCTACAATGCCAGTGATTTTTTTATTTGCCCATTTTGCAGTAAGCTGTTCCAAACACTTGCTAAATAATTTACATCCTACATTCTTGGACACTTGTATCAAACTCTACCAAATCACTGCAAAAAGCTTTGTTCTTTACTCCTAGCGTCTTGATAGGTGTGTGCAACCAATCCAAATTGATCTGTTTGGTTTGGTTTTTAGAACTATTCTTATAAAATTGATTTAGTTTTTCAAAACCTTTTTACTCTTGGGTTGGTTGGGTTCAAAATTGTTTCCTTATAAAAACTGCTTTTTTTTATCTGGAAATTTTTAAAAACCGGTTTCTGTCAATATTTTTGTTTACTTTAACCATTTTTTTTAATAAGTCGAATAGTGCAATCTAATATGGTGGTTCCACAAATCTTATTAACCAAACCGTGATAAATTAAACTGTCACAAATGTTTACAAAATTAAATCTCCAAAATAATTCTAATTATAATTAAATAAAATTACTGTTTTTTGTTATCTTTTATTATCATATATGAACTAATTAAATCTAATAAATATTATGAGAATAATAATAATTTATATTAATGAAGTATCTAATAAATAAAAATGGAAATGTAATGAGTACACAACACAGAGAGATACTGATTCCGTATATCACTTCAACTAAATTGTTAAATTGGTATGCTGTATTACATTAGACTCAAAAATCTGTTTATTTTATAATTTAAAAATGTGGATTGAGTCAATTTGTAATACAAAGGATTTGGGTATTTTAACTTGATGCACGAGAATAAATCTATCTATATGACAATTCTATATAATTAATATACCGATTGAACTAAATTACTCCGTTTCTAAAAGAAAATTACAACACCTACAAAATTTTAAAATATCATAATTTTACGAGTTTATAATACAAATTCTAAACATGGTCATCACACGTAATAAAATGTAAATTTAAATAAATTTTGAACAAAGTCTAATTGCAGTGTAAATTAAATAAAAAACATGTAACCCGCCAGTATTTCAAAATCGTGCGATTCTCACTCGTTCAAACCAAACCGGTAACCTTTCTGATTTTCGATTCAACCGGATTGACATGTCGATTATGTTCGATTTTTAAAACACTGAATTTATGTATTGAGTTTGAGTTTCTCAACTTATGGACCCATTGATCCAACCTATTGATATGAAATTATCCATTTATTAATTTTTTATTATTATTTTAAATTAAAAATTAAAACTAGTATACGCCTACAAACTAATTTTTCTACTAATTTTTCACTCACCACCAATATTTTCGCTAGATCAATACTTGGCTAATAAATTTATGTAATTTTAATATTAAACGATATATTTATTAGCTTTTGTACCATTTTCAAATTATGAATTTTGTAGAAATGACGTATTTTGTAAAATTTAATAATATATTATTAAGTGTAATGATATATGAATGACTTTTATTTGATATTATATGATGTGTTTAATTCAATATATGTTTTTTAAATTGCATAATTGTATTGAAATGTGTCACAAAGTATTTTGAGTTAGAAAACAATTATAATTTTTTATTTTTATTTTTATACAATCTACGAAACCCAATCTAACCTGTAAATGACCGAGTTGATCCGGGTCGCTTTTATTGTGAAATTGTAGGTTAGATGACGAACCTAACCCATTCAAATTTGAACGGGTTGATTAATGACTAGGTTCGGGTCAGATTTTATTATGAATTGTAGGTTGGATGATGAATCTAACTCATTCAAATTTGAATGGATTGATTAATGAATTTGACCAAATCATGTTCAATTCAATCCGTGTACATCCATATTGGATGAGAGTTTTGGATGATTTAGATAAATTATTCAAATATAATTCAATTTATGTGATTATAGTTTCAAAAATTTAAATAATATTAATGATAAATACTTTTTATCTTTCTATATAAAAATTTTCTTACAAAAAATATTTTTCTATATTTAAAAAAATATTTTTTAAACATTCCCTTTCTTTTTAAACTCCCAAACATAGATTTAGAATGAGCCGTGTCAGTTTGAAAAAGATACTGAAAGTTTTTTTTTCTTCCGAGGAGTAAATAAAAGATCTATGTCTGTTTTTTACTTTAACTTATTTAATATTTGGGGTGCTAGCCATGTTGTTACTTGTTTGAGTTATCAATACCAAATAAATATTAAATTTGTTATTAAGGTAGTTAGCTAATTTCTAAATACTCTATGTGATGTCCATTGTAGAAATGTGATTCACATTCATAAGTATACAAAGAGTGCGTCAGCTAAAAGATTACTTTATGAAAACAAGGGCAATACTTAGGTCATAGGCTATTTTGACGTTGATTAGTCATATTCACCAACAAATAGAAGATCCAATTTAGGGTATTGTATCTTCCTTGGAAGAAATTTGATTTTATGTTAGAGTGAGAAACAAAACACAGCGGTAAGATCTAGTGCATAAGCATAATAGTGTGTTATGTCAACAATAACTTGTGAACTCGAATGGATAAAAAAATCACGTAATCAACTCAAATTTGGAGACTTCAAGGTAATAAAACAAATTTGTGATAATTAAGCTGTATTATTGTTAGGGAGTCCAGGGATCGAGGCCGAAAGTATCAATGGGCCTGAAAGTGAGAAAAACACAAGAAGTGAGGGGATTGAATTATGTTGACTTTTACTTTCTCTTTTAAACTCTTGGTCAGATTATAAAAATAAAGCATAAAATCTGAATCAATCAAAGGTAGGTAGCAGATAAATAAAGTAAGAAAGAAAAGAGACACACATAATTATCCTGGTTCCTCTTACAACTCAAGAGTATTCCAGTCCCCTTGTACTTACAAGAGATTTTCACTATAATCACACAAGATTACAATTTGCTCAGTCACACAAGCAAGAGACTTCCAATGCTCAAACAGAAAGTAAGAGATTTATATGCTCAAGCACACAAGCAAGAGACTTCAAATGCTCAAACTCTAAGTAAGAGATTTCTAACAATCTACCTAACAGATAAACCATTGGGGTAATACACTTAATATACAATCAGAGGTGTAGACAAAATACAACAAAAAAATAACTCTTTAGGACTTAGAGATTTCTAGAATATACAAAGGTAAGAAATTCTAAGTTAAACTTGTGCTTATGTTTTGACAGAGTAACCGCTCTTTAATGTCAATGGTTAGTTTGTTATTTTTCTTCTAGTCTTCATCTCCTTAAATAGAGAAGGAAAAGAGTCGTTGAACATTTAACATAAGAGAGTCCTTGAAAAGCTTGAATAGAGACATTGAGATGTTTCTTCAAATGGTTAATGTCGTTGAAAGTTTATTTGAAATTCCTTTGCTGCAAGAGGAATTATCAGTTGCATTCATATGATCAAAAGATGAAAAAGTAGGCTCAGGGAGTAGACAATTACCTATTAGAGTAATTGGTCCTTGAGCTTTGACTAGTCTTTAGGTTCTGATAAACAAATGTAGACTTCTTCAAAGTCCGGTCTTCAGAGGCTGACTACTTCAGACTCTGACCTTCAGACGCTAACTTCTTCAGAACTTGACTTCTTCAAAGAATGATCTTCAGCTTCTGATCCATCAGATTCTAGTCTTTAGTCTTCTCTTAAAATGTTCATAGTCATAACCAATGCCTGAATTATTCATGAAGTTTTAGTCTATGATTCTACGCATTTGAACAAATATTAGTATTACCCAATTGTTCTTTAAATATTTTGTTATCATCAAAACCTAAAGCATATGGGATAATCCAATTTGTTCCAACAGTCTCTCCCTTTTTGATGATGACAAACATAAGTATTTATGAACAACTGTTGATAATTTAATTAACAAGTTGACTTTAGGGTCTGAGGTTTGTAAGCTCCCATTGAGTCTAATAGTCCATAGGGTGAGGTTTGTAAGCTCCCCTTAAGTCCTATCCAGATTAATTAAATTTAAACATTAAAACACAATAATAAATCTTCAGAATTTAAGAATAGATGATAACTGTCAGATTTCAAGGGCTTAAATGCAAATATCTACCCCCCATTTTGTCATCAACAAAAACAAGTTAAGGAGCTAGAAAAAATATAGAAGAAAAACATTTCATTCAACCAAAAAAGAAGAGAGTCAGATTGAGAAACCATATTCAAAATAATTGAAAAGATAAAATAAAAAGGGTGTAATAAATCTTAAAGCCTAAGGTTTTTGCTTCAGAAGCTCCAAGATATCCTTAAGATCAGAACCAATATCATATTGTCTTCCAATTATTATCTTCAACTAAACATCCATCTCTTCTTGCTTAGCAGTAACAACAGTCAATTTCTCCTCCAAGTAGTCATGCTTTTGACTAGAAGAAGCTACAAAATCATACGAGAAAGACTTTGGATTCTGCAGAACTGTATCCACAAAGGTTCTAAGAGTGTCTCATTTATTTGCATAAGCTATGGATCATATGCAACGAGTCTCTCAGTAACCAAATTCTGAACTATATAAAAAATATCAGTCTTAAACATTTCCATTTTGTATTTTATGCGAGGTGGGATGTTTATGTTTAGAGAGGGGTGAGGTGTAGAGGGGCAAGGTAGAGCTACTGTGCTAGATTCTGACACAACATCTGCTTCCCTAGAAGGTGAGAGGTGATGGTCATATAGGTGAGTTTGTGGGTTAAGTTATGGTTCTATTACTGCTTGGTCTTTTGTGGTTTATGGGTGATGATGGTTCTGAGAGACTTGTTAAAGGTCATTTTTGTGAGGGAAAAGGTTCACAGTCTTTGTTTTAATGATGTCAAACCTTTTAGTAGTTCATACTGTGTACTTTGGACAATGTCATCATATCGTAGAGTGCATTCATTCTTTAACATGCTCAAAGTATCAATTCAATGTGTCTATGCATATAGGAGCATCTCATATATGTCAATGTTGCCCTTGATCATCGTTGATACATTAGGTCCATAAGAGAATGGTTTGGATTGACCAAAATACATCTTAAAAACTCATATTTGACCATTTAAAACCTTTGAGTCGACTCGTGCTTTGGAGTGGTCGACTCATTCATGCATGTCATTTTCTTTATAACTCACGTGTTTGATCAGGTCGAGTCATAGGTCGACTCATTTTTGGAAAAACAAGATGAGTCGACTCATCTCCCTGTTGCGGTCGACTCATAACCTATTTTATTTGAATTGTGTTGCTGCGGGTCTGAACAGGTCGAGTCATAGGTCGACTCATTTATGGAAAAACAAGATGAGTCGACTCATCTCCCTATTTGATTCAACTCATAACCTATTTTATTTGAATTGTGTTGCTGCGAGTCTAAACATGTCGAGTCCCCAGTGTGAATAGGTCGAGTGGTCGCTGATTTCACTCATTTTTCTGCTGTGTATTTTTGCTAAAAGTTCTACTGTGTTTTCTCACTTGGTTCATACATTATATATATATATATATATATATATATATATATATATATATATATATATATATATATATATATATATATATATATATATATATATATATATATATATATATATATATATATATATATATATATATATATATATATATATATATATATATATATATATATATATATATATATATATATATATATTCTTAAGTCTCATTTTCAAAGCGCAACAAAAAAGTGAAAGATATACACTAAAGTTCCTCTTCATCTTCACTCTTCATTGCATGTTTCAACAACTACACATAACAATTTTTGTTGATCATAGTGCATTGTTGTGGTGATAACGTCCAAATAGGATTGTATATCTTGGTTTGGGTGAAGGTTTTTAGTGAGTTTTTCTTGAATAAAATCTTAGGGGTTTATCCTCCAATATTTGGGGTTTTTTGCATAAATCTTTGCTTCATAGATTCAGCCGAGTGAAAGGTTTGAAAAACGGTGGATCCATTCGAATGAGTAACGGTAACGAGAAGATTCTGAAGAAAGGTTTAGGTTCAAGCGTGTCACGATCAAAATCGGCCGAGCTTGATTTTTTGAGGAACTTGGAGTTCTTGCAATAAGGTAGCTACAATCAAAGGTTTGTTCGGAGCGTTTGAAGCACTTGGTTCAACTCGAACCAAGGGGAGAGAAGTAAATATGATCTACAACAATACTTAGGTTTGCTTGGTATTGATCATTTCTTCTCTTGTATAAACTTTGCAAATGATAATAAATATCTCAATTCTAGTTTTAGAATTAGGGGCAGACGTACCCTAAACGAGGACGAAAAAGGATCTGCCTAAACAAATATGGTGTTGTTCTCTCTTTCTCTAACTCTTTAATTTTTGCATAAATTAAATCTTGTGTGAAACTAATTGGAAACTTCATCTCGCTTGATTGTTGTGCACTAAAGCTGTTTGATCAATTGTTGCAATCACTTTGGTTGTAACTAAAGAAAAATCTGCACAATCAATTCTAGTGAAATTAAGACTTGGTGTAGTGTGCACACCAAGTGTTTGCTAAAATTAACTTCGCACAAGTTTATCAATATTTTACTTGTTTTCTCATTGTTTTAATTCATCATTGGTGGTAGCTATATCAAGGATTTGTGTATTTGATCGATTGATTAAGATTGTTGTTGATTAGCTTTATCTTAGTCATTCCATTAGGTTTCACACATATTTGATATTTCCAGTAACGAATCGTTTAGATGATCATGGTCTAGGGAGATTTCGCAACCTTTAAAAATAATTTTAAAAAGCGCTAAATTTTTAATTACTTGATCTATTCAATCCCCCCTTCTAGATCGGTACTATCGTCTAACAAGTGGTATCACGAGCACCGGTTCATCTAGGGCTTCACATATAACTTTTAGAAAATGGATAATGATCCTAAAGGGGCGTACAATAGAGCGCCTATTTTCACAGGTGAAAACTATAATTATTGGAAAGATTGTATGCGTATTCATATCAACTCTGTTGATAGGAAGATATGGAAAGTCATCCAAGATGGTCCTATGGAAATAACTGTGACTAATGCGGATGATGTTGTTATACCTAAACCTGAAGCACATTGTAATGAAGAGGATGAGAAAAAGTATATCTATGATTGGAAATCCAGGATTATGATCATCACTGCCTTAGGTGTTGATGAGTATTATAGGGTTTTCCATTGTACTAGTGCTAAAGCTATATGGGACTCATTGCAAATTGCCCATGAGGGAACCAATGATGTCAAACTAGCTAGAATCAATACTTTGACTCAAGAATTTGACCTTTTTCATATGAAGGATGGTGAAACCATTGCTGATATGCAAAAGTGATTTTCTCATCTAATCAATCAGTTAAATGCTCTTGATAAAACTACTCCTAATGATGTTGCTACTAACAAAATCTTAAGATGTCTTAACAGGGAATGACAACCAAAGGTCACCGCAATTAAGGAAGCCAATGATTTAAGAACATTGGACATGACAACATTGTTTGGTAAGCTTCAAGAGCATGAGCAAGAGCTCATGAAACTTTAGAAACATGAAAAGAGTCAAAAGAAGGAGAATGCAAAGGACACCGAAAAGAAGTCTATCACTTTAAAGGCTTCAAGTTCTAAGTCATCCACCAATGATACGTTTTATAGTGAATCAAGTGATGATGATAAAGATTCGAATGAAGACATGAAGTTGTTTGTAAGGAGGTGTAACCGATACCTTAGAAAGAATGAAGTTCAACATTCAGATAAAAATCTAGTCAACTATAGAAGACAATCAAAATTCTTAAATGAAGAAGAAAGTAAGACAACTAAGTCAAGAGGCTCATGTTACAATTGCGGAAAGGCCGGTCACTATAAGCCAGATTATCCATTATTGAAGAAAGACAAACGTCACAAGAAATCTAGCAAAGCTAGAATAGCATACATTGCATGAGAGAGCGATAGTGAACCCTCAAGCAATGGTAACTCAAGTGATGAAGAAGAAAAGGTAAATCTTTGTCTTATGGCTCATCAAAAGAAGAAAAAGAATGTAAGTCATTCTAAATATGATCATGTTGATAAAATGTCTTATTTTGATTTTCAAAAAGCCTTTAGTACTCTACACAATGAGGCTAAGGAAGCTTTTAAACGCTTAGCCTCAAATAAGAAGATTTTATGGTATTTAGAAAAGAAGGTTTCTGATTCCGAAAAGGAATTAGAAATTCTTAAGAAATCTATGATAGAGGCTACTAAAGGCATAACTGAAGATGATAAGGGATTTTGGTTTAGATGGTCTGGATGTGAAACTTGTCACATTTGGAAAAGAGAAGTTAGAACTCTTCAAGCTAAATTAGACAAGGCTTTACAACCTAGAGTTGCCTTTTCTATTGATCAATCACATTTTAGAAGTAACATGAATAATCCTTATCAAGAATACACTTATGTGGTAAAAAAAATCAAGTTAGCAAAAGTAACTCTCATTCAAACTCAAATTGTCTATATTGTTGCAAGAGGGGACACACTATTGCTAAATGCCGATTTAGGAGATTTTTGGTTCCTAAAGGCATTTTCCAATTGTTGCCAAAATGCAACCAAAGTTTCACTCACACACAAGGACCCAATGAAAATTGGGTACCTCCTTCTCTTGTTTAATTTGTAGGTGGAATGTCTTGAGGCTACGGAGAGAACATGGTTTGTCGATAGTGTAGGTGTTTAATTGGCTGCATTATATGGTAAAACACAAATGTCTTGACTGATGTCATGACATGCATATGTGACTACATTGTAGTTACTGCAGGACTAGCTAACACAGGATATATTGAATGTCAAACTGGACGTTGTGACATTCATACCTGTCAACAGATACTAAGGAATAGAACATCAGGAGTTCTGTTAGAACTTAGTATTCACTTGCAGTCTGGTTATCAAGGAAGAACCAGACCTGGCATAAGGCCTACTGATTGAATGTCAAACTGGATGTTGTGACATTCATCATTGACAGCAGCTACTGAAGATTGGGTAGAGTGGTGTTCTGCTATACTTCAGCATCTTACTTAGTTTGTTCTTCAAGAGAATAACAGAACCAACTTAAGGCCAACTGTGTAAATGTTAAGTTGGACACTGTGACATTTACTAATGTAAGCTGGTACTGTAGTATGGTCATTTTGATCATGTACAGGTCAGCAGATTTGTACAGTCTGTTTTCTGGAAAAACAGACTCAGCATATGGACCTTGATGTCAAGCTGAATGTCGTGACATTCATTCCTGACAGCATATGCTAAATTGTAGGTTGTTCAGTTTTCTGTTACAGCTTTCTCAGGCTATTCTTTAGGAAGTCAACAGCTTAGAGAAAATCCAGGAAATCAACAACCAAGCTACATTCAATGAACCTAACAAATAGCCTATTTGTTAGCAACCTAAATATTGAATTTGTGGGAACTTATGTGACCTAAAATTCAGGAAAATACAGGTGCAAAAGCCCAGGTGCTGCAATATAAAAAGGAAGGCATTCCTCCATTCAGTTTCAGGGATTTTGAGGCGTGAAGATTTAGTGTGTCCATCTTACTTCACTGCTGTATTTTTGTGTCTAGAATTAGACGTATCTTGTAAGCCAAGTCATTATCAAGTAGATGATTGCTTTGGCATAGGGTGTTCATTGAGTTGTAAGTGTTGTGTCACTCGAAGCTTTTAAGCGTGAGTGCTGTGTATCTTGGTTTAAGCTGTGAAGCATAACCAAGAGTTGTTTTTGAAGTGTGACTTCAAAGTGTTTTTAATATCACTGAGGTGATTGAGGGGGAGTGAGTAGGAACTCTGATCTTAGATTAAGATTGAAATTGCATTGGGTAGGGATTAAGTGATAAGTTGTAAACGGGTGAGTTTAGCTTTGAATTGATACTACTAATAGTGGATTTCCTCCCTGGCTTGGTAGCCCCCAGATGTAGGTCATGTTGGACTGAACTGGGTGAACAATTACTTGTGTTATTTACTGCACTTACTGTTAAGTTCTGCATAATCCCTGTCTGTGCAGAATTGGATGTCATAACAACCAGTGTGACATCCAAAGTCTGATAACTAGAATTTCAATTGGTATCAGAGTAGGCACCCTGCCTGTGAAGTTCTGGGTGAGATCTAGGGAAGTTACTTTCTAGTACCATGGACAAGGATTTAGGACACTCAAATAGACCACCCATGTTGGATGGCTCTAATTATGATGACTGGAAGCCTCGTATGATAGCCTTCTTAAGGTCTCTAGACAGCAAAGTCTGGAGAGCTGTCAACAAAGGATGGGAACATCCAATGAGGACAGGTGAAGATGGAGTCAGTGTGCAGATTCCTGAAGAAGATTGGGACAAGGAACAAGAGGCATTAGCTCTTGGAAATTCCAAAGCCTTGAATGCACTGTTCAATGGAATCACTAAGAACATCTTCAGGCTGGTGCACCATTGTGAACTAGCTAAGGAAGTTTGGGATACCCTCAAGGTAACTCATGAAGGTACTTCCAAGGTGAAGATGTCCAAACTTCAGATGTTGACAACCAAGTTTGAAAATCTGAGGATGAAAGAGGAAGAGACTATTCATGAATTTCACATGAATATTCTTGAAATTGCAAACACCTCTGGTGGACTAGGTGAGAAAATGACTGAAGAGAAACTTGTAAGAAAGATTCTCAGGTCCTTGCCTAAGAGGTTTGCTATGAAGGTCACTGCCATAGAGGAGGCTCAGGACATCAGCAATATGAAGGTAGATGAGCTCATTGGTTCTCTCCAAACCTTTGAAATGGGCTTAGGTGAGTGTGCTGAGAAGAAGAAAAGCATAGCCTTTATAACAAATGCTGAAGAGGAGTCAGAAGAAGGATATACAGGAGGTGATGAAAGTATATCAGAAGCCTTAGCCATGCTTGGGAGGCAATTCAACAAGGTCATGAAGAAGATTGATCAAAGAGGTAGACCTAATGTCAAGAACATCCCGTCTGACATTAGGAAAAGATCAACTTCTGATGAGAAGTTCAACCATGGGAAGGGAATCCAGTGTCATGGCTGTGAAGGGTATGGACACGTCAGAGCTGAATGCCCTACTTACCTCAAATTGCAAAGTAAGGGGCTAGCTATCACATGGTCTGAAGGAGATTCTGAAAGTGAATCTGAAGGAGAATCTGCCAAACATGTCACTGCACTAACCAGTGTGTGTGTCTCTGAAGATGACACAAGTGCAGATGAGCTGACATTTGATGAACTTTCTGCAGCATACAAGAAGCTGTGTACCACCAGTGCAGATGTGCGTGCACAAGGAGAAAAACAGAAGAAACTCATCAAGGAACTGGAAGATGAGAGACAGAAACAAATGTCTGCCATAGAGGGGCTAAATGATGAGATAGCCCTGCTGACCTCCAAGCTGAACCAGATGACCAAATCCATCAGAATGATGAATAAGGGAACTGACACCTTGGAAGAAATACTAAAGGTGGGACAGCAGTCTGGAACCAAATCTGGGCTAGGATTTGGAAAAAGAGCTGAACACAAACGCCCAAAGGCTAGAGTTCAGAAGTTCAAGCAGATGTCAAAGCCAATGTCTCAACATCGAGGAGCTAGGATGAATGATCTTCAGAAGAGAATATACCAGAATTGGAGGTGTCACCACTGTGGCAGGCTTGGGCATATAAAAGCCTTCTGCTACTGGATTCATGGCTTCCCTAACAGAGCCTTACATGTCAGACCTAAGCATAACACACGTAAGCGATGTGTTCCCATTAAGAAGCAACAATGGTATGCTAGGATAGCACACACTGCCCTAAGGGCCTCTTCCAGAGAAGACTGGTACTTTGACAGTGGATGCTCAAGACATATGACTGGTATGGAAAATCTACTGGTAGACATTCAACCTCACACCACCAGCTATGTGACTTTTGGTGATGGTGCCAAAGGAAAAATAAGAGGTGTGGGCAAACTGGACTGTTCTGGAGTGCCAAAACTGAACAATGTGCTGTTAGTAAGAGGACTAACTGCAAACCTTATAAGCATAAGTCAGCTGTGTGATCAAGGTTTTGATGTTCAGTTTACTAAGGAGCTGTGCATTGTGACAAATGGTGACAATCAGGAAGTTATGAGAGGAACCAGGTCCAAAGACAACTGCTACCTGTGGGAACCTGATCTCTCTAACTTTTCCACAACATGCTTTTCAGCCAAGGAAGAACAGGAGGTGAAGCTGTGGCATAGAAGACTCGGACATCTCCACTTACGGGGAATGAAGAAGATTATATCCAAGGAAGCAGTCAGAGGAATGCCAAAGCTTCTGATTGATGAAGGAAGAGTCTGTGGAGAATGCCAAGTGGGCAAGCAAACCAAGATGTCACACCCAAAGCTGGGACATTCCACAACCTCCAGAGTTCTGGAACTGCTGCACATGGACCTAATGGGACCTATGCAGGTTGAAAGTCTTGGTGGGAAGAAGTATGCCTACGTGGTGGTTGATGACCATTCCAGATACACGTGGATAAGCTTCATCAGAGAGAAGTCAGATGCATTTGATGTCTTCAAAGATCTGTGCCTAAGACTTCAAAGGGAAAAGGACAGTAGTGTGGTCCGGATTAGAAGTGATCATGGTACTGAATTCAAGAATTCCAAGTTTGATGAGTTCTGCTCGTCTGAAGGAATAAGCCATGAGTTCTCCTCACCTATAACTCCTCAGCAGAATGGAATAGTTGAAAGAAAAAATAGAACTATTCAAGAATCTGCCAGAGCAATGATTCATGCAAAGAAGCTCCCTATGCACTTTTGGGCTGAAGCAATGAATACCGCGTGCTATGTTCACAACAGAGTCACCTTGAGAAAAGGAACCTCCTCCACTCTGTATGAAATATGGAAGGGTAGAAAACCCACTGTGAAGTACTTTCATATTTTTGGAAGTAAATGCTACATCCTCACAGATCGTGAACAGAGAAGGAAGCTAGATCCCAAAAGTGATGAAGGCGTATTTCTGGGATACTCCACTAACAGCAGAGCCTATAGAGTGCTCAACTACAGGACCAATGTCCTGATGGAGTCCATAAATGTCATTGTGGATGATAAAGAGGAAGGAACCGATGTCATGGAGGATGTTGAAACATTCCTTGACAGTCAAACTGACAGTCCAGTCAAGTCTGAAGAAGTACAGGAACCTCCTCCTGAATGTGAAGTAGAGGCAACCACCAAAGTGCCATCTATCAGAATTCAGAAAGACCACCCTAAGGATCTCATCATAGGGGATCCCACCAGTGGTGTAACCACCAGGTCAAGAGGAATAAACTCAAATTCCTGCTTTGTTTCCAAGGTTGAACCAAAGAATGTGAAAGAAGCCCTGACAGATGAATACTGGATCAGTGCCATGCAAGAGGAACTCGAGCAGTTCACAAGGCATGAAGTATGGGAGCTGGTTCCAAGACCTGAAGGGTCCAACATCATTGGTACCAAGTGGATCTACAAAAACAAATCTGATGAGAAAGGAGTAATTACTAGAAATAAAGCAAGACTAGTAGCTCAAGGATACACTCAAGTTGAAGGAGTAGACTTTGATGAGACATTTGCTCCTGTGGCTAGACTTGAGTCCATCAGATTGCTGTTGGGGGTAGCTTGCATCCTAAAGTTTAAGCTATTCCAAATGGATGTGAAGAGTGCATTCTTGAATGGCTACCTAAATGAAGAAGTCTATGTGGAACAACCCAAAGGGTTCTGTGATCCTAACAACCCTGAGCATGTATACAAGTTGAAGAAAGCCTTGTATGGGTTGAAGCAAGCACCCAGAGCTTGGTATGAAAGGTTAACCGAATTTCTGACCTCAAATGGATACAGAAAGGGTGGCATAGATAAAACCTTGTTTGTGAAGGATGAAGAAGGCAAAATCATGATAGCTCAAATCTATGTTGATGATATAGTCTTTGGTGGAATGTCAGAACAAATGGTTAAAAAATTTGTTCACCAGATGCAGTCTGAGTTTGAAATGAGTCTAGTGGGAGAACTGACCTATTTCCTTGGAATGCAAGTAAACCAAATGGAGGACTCTATGTTTCTCTCCCAAAGCAAGTATGCCAAGAACATAGTTAAGAAGTTTGGTATGGATCATGCCAGGCACAAGAGGACTCCAGCTCCTACACATCTGAAGTTAACCAAAGATGATGGAGGGCCTAATGTTGATCAATGCCTGTACAGGAGCATGATAGGTAGTCTGCTGTATCTAACTGCAAGTAGACCTGACATTTCTTATGCAGTTGGAGTATGTGCCAGATACCAAGCAGAGCCCAAGGTGAGTCACTTGAATCAAGTCAAAAGGATTCTCAAGTACATCAATGGGACATGTGACTATGGGATGCTGTACTCACATGGGTCTGAGCCTGTCCTATCTGGGTACTGTGATGCTGATTGGGCTGGAAGTGCTGACGACAGAAAAAGCACATCAGGTGGATGTTTCTTCTTAGGAGAAAACCTCATATCGTGGTTCAGCAAGAAGCAGAACTGTGTCTCTCTGTCCACTGCAGAGGCTGAATACATAGCTGCTGGAAGCAGTTGCTCCCAACTGGTTTGGATGAAACAAATGCTCACTGAGTACAATGTCACTCAAAATGTCATGACATTGTTCTGTGATAATCTCAGTGCCATCAACATCTCCAAGAATCCCATCCAACACAGCAGGACCAAACATATTGACATTAGGCACCACTTCATCAGAGATCTGGTGGAAGACAAGGTGATCACTTTGGAACATGTAGCCACGGATCTTCAACTGGCTGACATATTTACAAAGGCTCTGGATGCTACTCAGTTTGAAAACTTAAGGAGAAAACTGGGAATATGTCTCTCTGAGACCTTATAGCAACCACTGATGTTTGGGATAAATTGTTTAATATCTCTGCCTATTAAACAATTTGTACTAGGCTATGATTGGTCAACAGATCATAGCTATGCTGCTTGCAACAAGGGTGGATACAAGAGGGTAAGGAGACACCCTACAGTGAGAAGGCCACTGTACCTGCAGGAGTTCAAGGATGCTGTTCATGCAGGAGTGGTTCTGGATGTCAGAAACAAAATCATGGCATCTGATATGGTGGTACCTACTGTTAAGCAAAAGTGGGTGATCACTTGATCGAAGCTGTGAAGCAAGATCAAGTGGATGTTAACTTGGTTGAAACTGTGAAGTAAAACCAAGTCTGGGACTCTGTCATTGTGCTCTGATAATGTTGTTGGCTTTGGCAACATTTGTGACAAAAAGGGGGAGTAATAACCATCAATCCCCTGACAAACAGAGTAAGTCTCTACAACAGACTCTCATGACAGATCTGAAGACCTCCCCTCCTGCAGCAGATATTGAAGTTTAGGTGCAACTTCTAATATGTGTGTGCTGCTATGTGAAGTTTTTATTTAACTTCCATGTGTGTGAGTGTGCTGCCACTCTGAGTGTTTTAGCTAGTATTATTTCCTGCTAGGTGAGTGTTTCCGCTGCTATGAACTCTGTTATGGGGATCAAAGTGTTTTAGCCAAAAATTTGCCAAAGGGGGAGTTTGTAGGTGTTTAATTGGCTGCATTATATGGTAAAACACAAATGTCTTGACTGATGTCATGACATGCATATGTGACTACATTGTAGTTACTGCAGGACTAGCTAACACAGGATATATTGAATGTCAAACTGGACGTTGTGACATTCATACCTGTCAACAGATACTAAGGAATAGAACATCAGGAGTTCTGTTAGAACTTAGTATTCACTTGCAGTCTGGTTATCAAGGAAGAACCAGACCTGGCATAAGGCCTACTGATTGAATGTCAAACTGGATGTTGTGACATTCATCATTGACAGCAGCTACTGAAGATTGGGCAGAGTGGTGTTCTGCTATACTTCAGCATCTTACTTAGTTTGTTCTTCAAGAGAATAACAGAACTAACTTAAGGCCAACTGTGTAAATGTTAAGTTGGACACTGTGACATTTACTAATGTAAGCTGGTACTGTAGTATGGTCATTTTGATCATGTACAGGTCAGCAGATTTGTACAGTCTGTTTTCTGGAAAAACAGACTCAGCATATGGACCTTGATGTCAAGCTGAATGTCGTGACATTCATTCCTGACAGCATATGCTAAATTGTAGGTTGTTCAGTTTTCTGTTACAGCTTTCTCAGGCTATTCTTTAGGAAGTCAACAGCTTAGAGAAAATCCAGGAAATCAACAACCAAGCTACATTCAATGAACCTAACAAATAGCCTATTTGTTAGCAACCTAAATATTGAATTTGTGGGAACTTATGTGACCTAAAATTCAGGAAAATACAGGTGCAAAAGCCCAGGTGCTGCAATATAAAAAGGAAGGCATTCCTCCATTCAGTTTCAGGGATTTTGAGGCGTGAAGATTTAGTGTGTCCATCTTACTTCACTGCTGTATTTTTGTGAGTCTAGAATTAGACGTATCTTGTAAGCCAAGTCATTATCAAGTAGATGATTGCTTTGGCATAGGGTGTTCATTGAGTTGTAAGTGTTGTGTCACTCGAAGCTTTTAAGCGTGAGTGCTGTGTATCTTGGTTTAAGCTGTGAAGCATAACCAAGAGTTGTTTTTGAAGTGTGACTTCAAAGTGTTTTTAATATCACTGAGGTGATTGAGGGGGAGTGAGTAGGAACTCTGATCTTAGATTAAGATTGAAATTGCATTGGGTAGGGATTAAGTGATAAGTTGTAAACGGGTGAGTTTAGCTTTGAATTGATACTACTAATAGTGGATTTCCTCCCTGGCTTGGTAGCCCCCAGATGTAGGTCATGTTGGACTGAACTGGGTGAACAATTACTTGTGTTATTTACTGCACTTACTGTTAAGTTCTGCATAATCCCTGTCTGTGCAGAATTGGATGTCATAACAACCAGTGTGACATCCAAAGTCTGATAACTAGAATTTCAGATAGTGGATGCTCAAGACATATGACGTGTGACATTTCCTTATTCCTTGACTTTGTGGCTAAGAAGAAAGGATTTGTAACCTACGGTAATAATAACAAGGGATCTCTACTCGGAAAATGTAGTGTAGGTAATCCCTCTTCTACTACTATCTCAGACGTCCTTTTAGTTGAAGGCCTTAAGCACAATCTTATTAGCATTAGCCAATTATGCGACAAAGGATATAAAGTATCGTTTTCAAAAGATTGTTGCATGATTGAACATACTGATAAAAATAATGATGTGTTTAAGGGATTGAGGGTAAATAACGTATACATGCTTGACTTAAATGAAGTATCTTTGACTAGTGCTAAATGTATTATCTCCACGAGTGAAGACTCTTGGATTTGGCATAGGCGATTGGCACATGTCAACTTTGACTTGCAAAATAAAGTACTTGCAAAAGATTTAGTAGTTGGTCTACCCAAAATCAAATTTGCAAAAGATCACGTATGTTACTCAACTTTGACGCGTGCCAAATCGGAAAGCAAACAAGGGTCTCTTTTAAATCTAAAAACATTGTTTCTACAACGAGACCCCTTGAACTTCTCCATATGGACCTTTTTGGGCCATCTAGAATTAAAATTCTAGGTAGAAACTACTATGGTTTTGTTGGACCATTTTCTTAGCAAGTAAAAGTGACACTTTTCTGCTTTTGAAAAGTTTGCCAAGATTTCTCAAAATAAATTGAACACTAGTATAGTTACTATCCGAAGTGATCATGGAGATGAATTTGAAAACCATGTCTTTGAGGAATTTTGTGAAACAAATTGCATTGATCATAATTTTTCCGCTCCAAGAACTCCATAACAAAATGGAGTAGTGGAATGTAAAAACCGAGTTTTAGAAGAGCTTGGAAGGACTACGATCAATGAAAATGACCTTCCTAAATATTTTTGGGCCGATGCCATAAATACAACTTGTTATGTCTTGAATAGGATACTCATTCATCCTATTCTCAACAAAACTCCTTATGAATTGTTAAAGGGAAGGAAACCTAATGTTTCACATCTTCATGTCTTTGGATGTAAATTCTTTGTGTTAAATAATGGTAAAGAAAACCTTGACAAATTTGAATCAAAATCCGATGAAGGTATCTTTCTCGGATACTCTCAATCTAGTAAAGCATATAGGGTATACAACAAAAGGTTACGTATCATTGAAGAATCTGTGCATGTTTCCTTTGATGAATCTTATCCAAAAATTGTCGGAGAAGGTATTTTTGTTGATGGTGCAGGTGTTCCTTCGGAAAACATAATAAAAGATCAAGAAGAAAAGAGTATTGAACCCAATCCAGAAAAAGTTGAGGAGGAGCCGGATCATGTATCTAAAAAGAAAGAGGAGGATCATCCAATTAATAACAATGATCTTCCTTTGGAATTGAAATCTTCTAAGGATCATCCCATCAATAATATTCTAGGAGATATCTCAAAGGGAGTCACCACACGGTCAAAGATAAGTAACTTTTGTTATCATTTCGCTTTCGTCTCTCAAATTGAGCCAAAAAACTCCAAAGACACATTAATCAATGAACATTGATTTTTAGCAATGTAAGAGGAAATTAATCAGTTCAAGAGAAATAAGGTGTGGGATCTTGTCCCCCTCCGTGAGGCCATCGAGTAATTGGTACTAAATGGGTGTTTAGGAACAAGTTAGACGAAACCGAGTTATAACTCACAACAAGGCTCGTCTTGTTGCTCAAGGGTATAACCAAGAGGAAGGCATTGACTATGAGGAGACTTATGCTCCGGTCTCCCGACTCGAGGCTATACTCCTTTTGCTTGCCTATGCTTGTTCTCAAAACTTCAAATTATTTCAAATGGATGTTAAGAGTGCTTTTCTAAACGGATACATTAATGAAGAGGTCTATGTATCTCAGCCTCTCGGTTTTTAAAACTATGAGCATCCTAACTATGTTTATAAGCTTAAGCATGCTTTATACGGTCTCAAACAATCCCCTAGGGCTTGATATGAGCGTCTTAGCAAGTTTTTACTAGAACAAGGATTATCAAGAGGGAAGGTGGATACAACCCTTTTTATTAAGTGTCAAGAAAAACACTCTATTTTAGTTCAAGTTTATGTAGATGACATTATTTTTGGATTTACTAACATAAATTTGGTCAAGGAATTCTCTAAGTTGATGCAGGGAGAATTTGAAATGAGCATGATGGGGGAGTTAAATTACTTCCTCGGACCTCAAATCAAGCAACTTGAAGAAGGAATTTTTGTAAGCCAAACGAAGTACTACAATGAGTTACTCAAGCGCTTCGATATGGCAAACTCCAAAGTAATCGACACTCCAATGCCTATTACGGTAAGTATGGACCGAGATGAAAATGGTAAGGCCGTAGATATAAAAAGGTATAGAGGTATGATAGGCTCCCTCCTCTATCTTACCACATCTCGTCTAGATATTATGTCTAGTGTATGTATGTGTGATATGTATCAATCATGTCCCAAAGAATCACACTTTAAAACTGTCAAGCGCATACTTAGATACCTCTATGGTACTTCAAAGTATGGGCTTTAGTTTTCTAAGGGAAGTGATTGTTCTTTGCTTGGCTACTCTGATTCCGACTTTGCTGGTTGCAAATCGGATAGAAAAAGCACTAGTGGTACTTGTCATTTTTATTCAAATTCCTTAGTGAGTTGGCACAGCAAAAAGAAAGTTTCCATTACTTTGTCAATAGTCGAGGCGGAATATGTTGCAACCGATAGTTGTTGTGCCCAAATCTTATGGCTCAAACAACAATTACTCGACTTCAATGTTCAACTTGAATATATTCCCATTTTGTGTGACAATACAAGTGCACTATAACCAAAAATCCTATACTAAATTCACACACTAAACATATTGAAATTCAACATCACTTCCTTAGGGATCATGTTGAGAAAGGTGATGTCGTTTTCAAGCATGTTTATAGCAAAAATCAACTTGCCGATATTTTCATAAAACCACTTGCGACAGAACCTTTCTTCCACATTCGTAGGGAACTTGGTGTTCTCAATATCTCGGACGCTTTTAAATTCATATATCATGCTTTCTCTATATCTATGCTTGTCTATTCTTTGATTAATCACATTTATAAGTGCGAGCTATGTGACTGCATTCATCATTTATCATCATTGGAGGTAATATCGTTCCTATCTATTTGAACTATCTTGATCATTTATATATGTATGTATTTGTTCTATATAATTCACTTTCTTGATGTTTATTTTATGGTTTGGTCTAAACTTAATCCATTTCTATGTTTGAAATATGTGTAAACTTGCTTAGGAATCATATTTAACATGCATTCATCATTAGGACCATTATTTCATTTCATGTTTTCGAATCATTAACTTCGGGTCCCAACAGGTCGACCCATGAGTCGACTCTTTGCTACTTAGAGTTCAATCATCTGCGTTTTAAACAAGGATTTGTCGACTCATTACTTGTTTGAGTCGACTCTTCGCTTTGAATTCCAATTTTTTTGCCTTGTGAGTTGTTCCACTCAGTTATTTTTTCTCTAGGTTATCTCATTTCAAATTCATTTCTCTCCATTTACATAATCAATCTCCTAGTTCTTCTCTTCTCTCTCTCTCTCTCTCTCTCTCTACTTCCTCACACTAACCCTAAAAACCCATTACCTCAAATCTCTTCAAAACAAAACTCAAATGGCTTCATCCAGAACTTCTGGAAGAAGAACTGCAGGGGGACCCTCTTCTCGTACTGGTACTGCACAACCTTGCTCAAATATGCCGGTAACTGCTCTCTCTTTACTCTTTGATGGTCTTACTGAATCTTTTGAAAAGAAGTTCAAAAATAGAACAATTGTTAACAATATATATATACTTTCCATTAGTGGCTGAACGTATGCGCACTCCAGATGTTGTTGAGCGGTTAAATGTTCAAAGAATTGACTTATTCTTAGAGTGTGCTACTAAGTATAATGAAGATTTGGTCAAACTATTTTATACAAGTGTTGTTGGAAAATTCAAGGGTTATGAGTTTAAATATAATATCAGTAATAGGGTTCTTGAGGTTATGACGATGTTTGGAAATCTCTGTTTGAAAACGACAATGGAAAAATGGAAAAATTCATCAGTCTGCCTTAGAAAATACTGTTGTGAAATATGCAAATTCATCAGTAAAATTTTTCCACACTTCAAGAGGAGAGATTTACGGCTTTGCAGGATCAACTTCAGATTCAAAGTGACAACTTTGCCTCTTTTGCAACTCTCCAAGAGGAACGGTACTTAGCCTTAAGGGGTCAGATTCAAACCCAAAGTGATAATTTTAATTTATTTGCCTTCACAATTACGCAACGGATTGATGCTATGGGTTCTAATCAATGCTCTCTCCCCATATCTTTCAATACTCTTAACCGAAACTTTATTGAATTCACTGACCTCTATGAACAAGACAGACCTCCATATCACCCTGCTATTTATAGAAGAAGAAATGACCCTTCACGGGAGAGAAAACCTTAGAAGATTGATTCATTTAGCTTTCGTCCATATGGTGCATTTCATCTTCTTCATGTTTGCATGTTATTGTGTTTAGTTTATTTGTCTTGGAAATTATGTTGAACAAATTTGGCTATGTAGTGTACTAAATTTCTTTTTCTAGTTTCGTGTATTATTTATGATTATATTTTCTTACATTAAATTCATTTTATGTGAATGGTTGTTGATGTTAATCTGTTTCAAAGTGGTTGATTACGTGCTTATGAATATATTCTGTTTCCGGTTGACCTTGTCCTTGTCTCCTTTTGATGTTGTCAAAGGGGGAGAAGCAATGGAAACACAACTTATGATTATGATAGATTTTTTTTTAAAGGAAGGCATAAAATCAGGGGGATGATGTCTATCAAAGTACGTGATATATGAAATATTGTGCCACAATTTGCCATTATCAAAAAGGGGGAGTATGTGAGGGCAAAGGTTCTCAGTCTTTGTTTTAATGATGTCAAACCTTTTAGTAGCTCATACTGTGTACTTTGGACGATGTCATCATATTGTAGAGTGCATTCATTCTTTAACATGCTCAAAGTATCAATTCAATGTGTCTATGCATATAGGAGCATCTCATATATGTCAATGTTGATCTTGATCATCGTTGGTACCTTAGGTCCATAAGAGAATCGTTTGGATTGACCAAAATACATCTTAAAAACTCATTTTTGACCATTTAAAATCTTTGAGTCGACTCATGCTTTGGAGAGGTCGACTCATTCATGCATGTCATTTTCTTTATAACTCACGGGTCTGATCAGGTCGAGTCATAGGTCGACTCATTTTTGGAAAAACAAGATGAGTCGACTCATCTCCCTGTTGCGGTCGACTCATAACCTGTTTTATTTGAATTGTGTTGCTGCGGGTCTGAACAGGTCGAGTCATAAGTCGACTCATTTCTGGAAAAACAAGATGAGTAGACTCATATCCTTATTTGAGTCGACTCATAACCTGTTTTCTTTGAATTGTGTTACTGTGGGTCTAAACATGTCGAGTCCCCAGTGTGAACATGTCGAGTGGTTGCTGATTTCACTCATTTTTCTGCTGTGTATTTTTGCTAAAAGTTTTGTTGTATATATATATATATATATATATATATATATATATATATATATATATATATATATATATATATATATATATATATATATATATATATATATATATATATATATATATATATATATATATATATATATATATATATATATATATATATATATATATATATATATAATCTTAAGTCTCATTTTCAAAACACAACAAGAAAAGTGAAAGATATACACTAAAATTCCTCTTCATCTTCATTCTTCATTGCATGTTTCAACAACTACACATAATTTTTTTTTGATGATCATAGTGCATTGTGTTGGTGATAACATCCAAATAGGATTGTGTATCTTGGTTTGGGTAGAGGTTTTTAGCGGGTTTTTCTTGAATAAAATCTTAGGGTTTTGTCCTCCAAGATTTGGGGTTTTTTGCACAAATCTTTGCTTCATAGATTCAGCCGAGTGAAAGGTGGGTCCACTCGAACAAGTAACAGTAACCAGAGGATTGTGAAGAAATGTTTGGGTTCAAGCGTTTCACGATCGAAATAAGTCGAGCCAGAGTTTTGTAGAACTTGGAGTTCTTGCAATAAGGTAGCCACAATCAGAGGTTTGTTCGAAACGTTTGAAGTACTCAGTTTAACTCGAACCAAGGGAAGATAAGTAAATAGGATCTACAACAACACTTAGGTTTGCTTGGTGGTGATCATTTCTTCTCTTGTATAAAGTTGGCAATTGATAATAAATATCTCAATTCTAGTTTTAGAATTGGGGGAAGGCGTACCCTAAGCGAGGATGAAAGGGGAACTGCCTAAACAAATACTATGTTGTTCTCTCTTTCTCTAACTCTTTAATTTCTTCATAAATTGAATCTTGTGTGAAACTAATTGGAAACCTCATCTTGCTTGATTGTTGTGCACTAAATCTGTTTGATCAATTGTTGCAATCACTTTGATTGTAACTAAAGAAAATTTTGCACAATCAATTCTAGTGAAATTAAGACTTGGTGTAGTATGCACACCAAATGTTTGCTAAAATTAACTTCACACAAGTTTATCAATATTTTTCTTGTTTTCTCATTATTTTAATTCATCATTGATGGTAGCTATATCAAGAATTTGTGTATTTGATCGACTGATTAAGATTGTTGCTGCTTAGCTTTATCTTAGTCATTCCATTAGGTTTCACGCATATCCGATCTTTCCAGTAACATATCGTTTAGACGATTCTGGTCCAGGGAGCTTTCGCAACCTTTAAAAACAATTTTAAAAAGCGCTAAAATTTTAATTACCTGATCTATTCAACCCCCTTCTAGATCGGTACTATTGTCTAACAATTTTCAGTTTCAATGTCAGGTTGAGATTGAACAAGATTTGGTTGAGGTTCCAGAATGGTTTGCGTAAGACCCCAATTTTGACCCTAAGATCCCTCATGGCATCATAACATTGCATTTGCATTGCCTCAAGGATCTTTAGCATCTTGGTTCCCTTTGCCTTTGGGTGGGACTCCTTGTGATTGGTTTAAGATCACCAAGCATGCTTGAATTATACATCATTGTTTCTCTTACTTTTGTTTACTAACCAAAAGCACAAAAATGTGTCACTAACATCTTTTGTTTGAAGCTTGAGTATCATCCAAGACACTTTGTGGGTTCTATTTAGATGATCAGTCAACACAAGGGAATGGCTTGAGATACTTCCAACAGGTTCAAATGGGGCCTATTCGTCAGTTAAAACGTTAATCTTGAAGGAGAAAAAGTTTGTTCATGAGCTGTCATGCTTGCTAGGCGAGCAGAATGGGTCGCCTAGCGAGTCCCAAGAAAAGCCACCAGAATCACCTACGCTCAGAGGAATTTCTTGAACTATCATTCTCGCTAGGCGAAGCCCACGTGTTTAAAAATAAAATAAAAATAAAAATAAATTAATAAATAAATAAATAAATAAATAAATAAAATATAACAGAAATTTTTTGGACTTGGGCCTCTCTCATTTGAGCCCACAGGTCCATAAAAATCAGGTTATAAATTCAGAGTTTCAGTGAAACAAAAGGGAATTCTATTCCTATTACCATGGCAGGGAAAAAGATAGTGAGAGAAGAGCTAACAGAGTTCAGAGCAACCTCCAGAGACTGAAGGGAACTCATCGGCAAAGAACCAATTCCCTCTCATATAAACCCTCAGATTGCTTTGCAAACCCAACCGGGCAATTCAATTTCATTCGATCTCTCCAGTCAGGTTTGCCTTATTCCCATTACTTTATGCTTTTAATTTGAATACTCTGAATGTATGAGGTATTATGGGTGAATTTGATACCCTTTTGATGCATGTGTTTGACAAGAGGTTTATGCCTCCTACCCTTGGTTGCTTTTTGCGAGCTTTTTGTGAATTTTAATGGCATGATTCATGTGGTTACATTTTGATTTGGGGGAAACTCTTGATTACCCTATCTTGTTTCTCTAACCTGTTTGTTGAGTTTTGTTTTGTGAGGGCTCATATGACTCTTGCAGAGATGACTTTCCTGGTGTTCCACTTTATTTGTGGGATACCACCTGGAGGTTTATTCCGATTACCTGTACTGACTCACTTTCTTTGATGGTGTTTAGCTTGGAAGAATCTTTGGGTTTCTTATTTATCTAATTGCTGTTACTTCGGATCTTTATCCGTACGGTAGATCTCTCGATCCCTTTACTTTTCCCGCATGTTACCGATTTCTTAGGTTTCGTATAGCCTCTCGTGGCATGTCATTTAAGGTAGCGCGGTTCCTTCATCTAGGACTTCCCTTTTGCATGAGCATCCTTAAAACCCCAAACTCATTGATTTTTATTCTCCTAAGAACACGTTATCTCCTTCCACTACAGGCGAGTAAGTCTCCAAAGGTCGAGCATCCGGTAGATTGCGTAGTAACGTCGTTCAACCCTTACCCTGTAGTTGGTCGAACTACGTTTTGCTCTGATTTTCATCCCAGATGAGATACGTAGGCATAAGACGCGATGTCTTAGCGAGCACACTCCTCTTTAACCCATAGGTAGCCGAGCTACGAAGACTCTGATTCTAAGATTCAGATGAGATACGTATGCAGTGGATGCGACGTCCGTGCGAGTCATTTTCTTTTGACCCTTCTTTTAGTAAGTAGTACATTAGATAAACATACATGTTTTTCTCATCCCTTCAATCATGTTTGCACAAATAAATTTTCAAAAAAAAAACAACAACCTTTGCAACAAATGTGAAAAGGGCTCCCTTGGAGTACCTAGGATGCTTTGGGTGCCTAATACCTTCCCATTGCATAACCAACCCCCTTACCCAGATCTCTGACATTTTTACTAGTTTTTGATTCGATAAAACTTTTAGGTTTTTGTTCGCTTTCTAACCATTCCTTTGGATAAATAGAAGTGCGGTGGCGACTCGACTTGTATGATTTACCTTGGATTTAGTCAATATCTCTAATGGTAACGAGTACCCCGCTACAGAAAAGTGGCGACTCTGCTGGGGATTAGAGTCCTAGTGGGTTTTGCCTACTTCTCATATTTGTTGTATTGTTTTGTATATTTTTTTGTGTGACATATTTTTGTGCAATTTGGGATTACTGTATTATATGTAATGATTTAATTGCTTGATATTAATTCCTTGTATGCTTGGTGATCTTTGTGAGATGAGTTCTATACCCGGACTCGAGTGCACTTAGGATAGGAGAATGGCGTAGTCTTGTTGACTTGTGTGGAGTTATTCCTTAGCAAGTTGACTTGCAAGCCCATTCACTTGGTGGAGGTCATGTTGGGATCAATAATGTCACACAAGTAAGTTGTGGTTAGACATTACTCTTTCCAATATTGACCTTAGAAGCCAAGGACCTTAGTTTACCAAACCCATCTTGGCCTAGTCTTAAGATGTAGTGCGAAAGTTGTTCAAGTGTAAGATTTGATATGATTGCTACACGATACTACACTTATAAGAGTCTCTCTTGAGAATATTTTTGGAATACGAGTAGTCGTTTCTCCGATAATATCCAAAAGATGGGATGATGACTATGGGAACCTTTTGTAGAACATGTTTGGCAGGTTTAAACCTTAGTACACTCCCTTTGGGTGGTTCTTAACCTAAACTCCATGCTCGTGACTTACAACAAACCCTTGATTCATGGTTGATCCGTTCATGAATCCTTAATATCAATGGAACTTGGGTGTTGATAAGGTGTAAACCATAATCCACCAAAATGGATGGTTGATATTAAGGATAACATGATCCATCCCATGACCTTTGTTTGGTGTGCTTTGCTTGATCCTTGAGTGTGATTGTTGCATTCATGCATTCATGCACCCATTTGCATTCATATCGTCAAAATAATAAGAAAATTTTCAAGGAACTTAAGAGGTCTATTTGCAAAATTTTCAGACATGGAAAGACAAAGAAGGAATACAAAGAAGTACAGTTTCAGACAACCAGACTTGAAAGAGTTAAGGAATTTCACATCTTATGTATTAGATCCCTTGGGTTTCAAGGCTCGTTTTGGGAAGCTTCTTCCTCTTCTGACTACTCAGGTGGATGAAGGATTGGTGAGTGTATTGGTGCAGTTTTATGATCCCTTGTACCGTTGCTTCATGTTTCCGGATTTCCAGCTTTTGCCTACCCTTGAGGAGTATGCTTACCTGGTGGGTATACCTATTCTAGACCAGTTGCCGTTTAGTGGCTTGGAGAGTATTCCTACTTCTCAAGAGATAGCTGACATGTTACACATAGATGAATCTCTGGTTGGTGCTCATATAACTACCAAAGGTGGAATTCAAGGTCTCCCTTCTGAGTTCCTCATTGCTCAAGCTACTATATATGGGAAGGCCATGAGTGAGGATGCCTTTGAAGCCATATTTGTACTTCTCATCTATGGATTGGTATTGTTCCCCAACATCGACAAGTTTGTGGATGTGAACGCTATTAGGATCTTCTCTACTCTTAATCCCGTTCCGACTCTGTTGGGCGATACCTAGTTCTCTTTGCATATGAGGAATGCAAAGGGTGGTGGCGCCATTGTGTGTTGTTTGCCTCTGTTGTATAAGTGGTTTATTTCTCACTTACCTCAGACGGTCGCTTTCAAGGAGAACAAGGAATGTCTACGGTGGTCCACGAGACTTATGTCTCTCACTAATGATGATATCTCTTGGTATAACCATGTGTATGATGGTGTGCGGATTATTGACTCTTGTGGCGAATTCTCCAATGTACCTCTTCTTGGTACATGTGGTGGGATTAACTACAATCCTGTTTTGGCACGTCGGCAGCTTGGGTTCCCCTTAAAGGATAAACCCAATAACATTCTGTTAGAGGGCGTATTCTTTCAGGATGGTAAAGATCCCCAAGGCTTGAAAGCTAGGATGGTCCGCGCTTGGCGCAAGATTCATAGGAAAGGAAGGAAAGAGTTGGGTCCTAAGAATTGCATCGCTTTGGAGCCTTACACTGTTTGGGTTAGGAAGAGGGCGTCTGAGTATCTCATGCCTTACGAGTATCCGAGACCTACACCTATGATTATGGCTGGGCCTTCAACCCTCCTAATCAAGGAGTAGAGGAGTTGAGAGACGAAGACCGTTCACGTGCCTGGATCCGTGAACGTGAAGAGTTGCTTCAACAGATTAAGGAGAAGGATGCGTTGATTGAGTTTCTTGAGCATCGGGTTATTGATGACCCTGATGATGTATGGACTTCTCTACTTCCTCAGTCTTCTAAGTTCTGGAAGTGGAAGTATGATCGACTCGCCAAAGAGAAGGCCGATATGGAGGCAGCCTACGAGAGGGAGGTGAAGAGGCTTCACGCATCTTATCTTCCTGTGTCCCGAGCTTTAGATGATTGTTTCTAGGGATCCATAAGACGATTATTTTCCTTTTCTCTTGTATATGATTAACGATGTTGCACTTCTTTTCCCTGATATTATTTGATGAGATATTTCCATATGTGATAAAATGCTTAATATTTCCAGAATTTGCAAATAAAACTCTAAAGTTCCTTTGAAATAAAAAACAAATCATATGCACAAACATTGCATGCATCATATGCATAAGAAGGTTTTGTTTCTGGTCCCTTGCCCTGTGGTCTAACTCTGTGTCCTTCATTTATTTTGAAGACAAGCTGACTCACCGGTACTACACTAGATCGTGTCCAAGTGATTTTCAAGATCAGACCAAGTGATTTCCAGATTACCTTCCAGGTTATGGACATTCACCCATCGTATAGTTGTCTCTTAGGCAGACCATGGATTCACGAGGCAGGCGCCGTGACGTCCACCCTACACCAGAAATTGAAATTCGTGAAAAACAAGAAGCTGGTAGTGGCAGGGGGAGAAAGAGCTCTCCTGGTTAGCCATTTGTCTTCCTTCTCTTATATAGATGCTGAGGTCAAAATTGGAACTCCTTTCCAAGCTTTATCTATAGCTGAGCCTATTGAGAAGAGAACTCCTTCATTTGCTTCCTACAAAGATGCAAAGTTGGCCATTGAGCATGGTGCAACCACTGGTTTAGGAAAAATGATTGAGTTAGAAGACAACGAGTCCCGGGCAGGCATAGGTTTTTCTTCTGGTACTTTCAACAAGCAAGGTCTATTCAAGAGTGGAGGTTTTATCCACACCGGTCAGGACGAGGAGGCTGTTGCTGTCTTAGAAGAAGATGCAGAGGATTCTGACAATTTCATCATCCCTGGAAGGGTCTGCAACAATTGGGTTGCTATGGATATTCCAACAGTTGTCCATAAGTCAACGTTGATTTCTAAACCTGTAAGACCCCAATTTTGGGCCCTAAGATCCCTCATGGCCCATATCATTCATATCATAACCTCAAGGATCATTGCATGCCCTAGCTTCCCTCCTAGTGGGTAGATTGCCTTGTGGTTTGTTTCTTGATCACCAAGCATACTTTGCATTTGTATATTCTTGCTTTTCATATGTTTAACTAACCAAAAAGTACAAAAATATTGTCAGTTTAACCTTGTTGATTGCAGATGAAGCAATTAGGTCAAAGTCAGTCAACAGTCAGTCAAAGCAGGGGATGGTGGCCATTCTTGCAGAATTTGGGCACCATGATCAATAATCAAAGGTTCATACATCTTGGGACATCATTGGAAATCAAGGTCTCAAGGAATTAGGGTTTGGAATTCATCAGAAGTGGTCCAGTCACCCAAAACCCTGGAAAAGTCAAACTTGGTCAACTGTTGATTTAATCAGAGATTTGATGGATAGAATTGATCTGAAGGAGTTCATTCATGCTTGTATAAGTCTCATCTATCATGTTCAACCTCATCATGGAAGAAAATCAAGTCAATCAGAAAATTTCCAGAAATAGAAAGTGGACCTGTAATTTCAACTGCCAAAAATGGAAACTTCTTGATCCTAAACTTACATCATGATCCAAGCTTCAAATGAATTTTTGCCCAACATGAAAGTTGAAGATCTTGTTCTCCCATTTTCAAAAAGTCCAAGAACACCCAAATCCCATGTGTGGTTGTCAAGATATGATCAAATCATTTTCACCAATTTTTGAACTTCAAAGGGCCATATCTCTCAAACCATAAGGCCAAATTTGGTGGGGTTTTTCCCTACAAACCACATTTTTCATACTCTTTCCAAAAATATAAATTTCATCCATCAAAACCTTACCATTCAAAATGGCATTTTTTGGACCTATTTCATTAAAAAAACAAGTTTGACCAAACTTTGACTTTTGGATTTATGGACTTTTTCTTAATTTGGCCAATTGGGAAATGTTGTAAATCATATTTGTGACTTGCTCAAAGCCCTAAATCATGTCCATACCATCATTCCACCACCATTTTGGCAAAAGTGCATAATTGGCAAAATGTACAAAATGACTTCATTAGCACAAGGCAAAGCTAGCAATTCATGTACAACCAAAAACAGCAAAACATGTTGGTCCTTGGCAGCCTGTAGCAGGCCCAAATCCGTGCAGATTTCACACCCTCCATTTTCATATGCAAAATTGGCAAATAATGCAATTACCTCATTTTGAACAAAGCAAAGTACAACATTACACAAGCAGACCACAAACAGCATTTGGAATGGTCTTTGGCAGCCTGTACCCAGCCCACTCGAGTAGCATTGCACCTCCCTTGTTCACTTGTTTCCAACTTAGCAAAAATGCAATTGAGTTCATTAACACTAAACCAGCTTACCACATGATTAAGTGATGATAAACAGGTCATATAAAAGCCTTGTTTCTGCACAAACAACCCTAGTTTTTGCAGCCTACCATCACAAAAACACTCTCACTCTCATCTTGCATTTTGGGCAAAAACACAATTTCTGCACAAACCATTCAAAGAGCTCGAGTAACCTTTGCATCCTCCATCATTTGAACCTCATTTGGGAGTCCTTTTCACCATCAAAACCCTGCTGGAACCCTGTCCTCTCACTCTGTTTTTCATCAAGCTCAACAATGGCAAATCGAGCTGTGAGATTTTCCAAGTATTCTTGAGTTTGTTTACGCCAAGTATCCTTCATTGCCAAGCACAAGGGCCTTCTGTTTGCACTGCAATCACCAAAGCAACACTGTTTCACATTTTCTTCAAAAATAAGTAAGTGAATCGACTTCCTCCTTTTACCATGCCATGATATGTTTTAGATAGTTTGTTGTATGCTGATTCCAATGAATATTAGTTTGCATTAAATGGTGAACTATGCTGTCTGAAATCTTGGTTTTTCATTTTTATGAACAAATGCATTTTTCATCGATTTGGCTTGGACATGATGAGTTAATGAAATATGATACCACATTCTTGTTGTCTGATGCTTAATGATGCTATTAGTGTGTTTAATTTTTAATTCTGGGCATGTTGATTTTTTTAAGTTGCATGAAGGTGATGAAGATCATGCTGCACCATGATAAACCCTAGCCATTTTGTTTTAAGAATCCAGTTCATGTGTGTTGGTTGCTGTTGACATATTTTGCATGAGCATTATGAATGTGTTGTTATGTGGTTGCCATGATTGTTTGATTTCGATTGGTTGATGAACCATGAAGTTGGATAATGAACATGCCCTGCTGTTTGAAACCCGACACCTTTTCCAGAATTTTTCCATGATGATGTTTGTTTTGCTGTTGGCTGATGCTGCTTAATGTTGATGTTTCATGGTCACGCTTGTTTGTTGATGTTATTGTTTATGGTTTGATGATGAACATTGAATGATGAATATGCTCTGCTGCTGTTTTTGAACTTTCCCAGAAAATCCACATGTTCTGTGTTTGCTGCATTTTTGTCGTGGATGTTTGATTGTTGCATGATGGTTATGATATATGTTGCTGTTCATTTGTTGTTGTTTCTGATCGATTGATGAACCTAAATGATGAACACATGCTGCACATAAACCCTAGGTTTTTTCCAACCCAGAAAATTCACCCATCGGCTCGGGTACTGTTTCATTGGCTAGTAGCCAATCACAACATTTCGTTGTGTGTATCAAAACTGTGTCGTTTGGATTAGTGATGCCCTGATTTACCAAAATGCCATCCTGTTGACTTTGTTTGACCACTAGTTCATGCTATTTTGTTCATCTTGCTTCAATTATTCACTCTATTTCCAATTAATTTCTCTCTCAATTTTTATCCAAAAATTATGAAATTTTTTCCTCATGTTCATGAATGTGTCCTCTATTTTATTGTGAATTTTAATTAATTTTCCATTGGCTGGATTTTTAATGATAATTGTTTTCCCAACATGTATGCATAATTGACACCTTGTGCCATTTCAATTGTGAAATACCCATGCTGTATCCAATGAGCTTGAAACTTTTTGTGGTGAAACTAGACACATTGACCTTTGTTTCCATATAGAGTTTGTGCATTTATCATTTGTGGTTTGCTAGTTATGATTTTTTGAACTAGGGTGTGACAATTTGTGTCACACCAATGATGTGCATTTTCTTGATTTTTGTTCACATGTCTCCTGGCCTCCAAACAACTTGAAATTTTGCATGAATGATCTCTTACATGTCTAGTTTGTGTATGAATTTTCTTGGATTTAACCATGCTGTTTCCAATTTGTTTGAGAATTTTCTTCCCTGCCTAGTCAATGGTTGACTTTATGTGATACATGTTGCCAAATCCTTTATGAAATTCTCATATCTTATTGTATGACCATGAAATTTCATATGTGATAACTAGACTCCTTGAGCTTTGTATTGGTGTTAATCTCACTCATTTCTCTTCTGTTTTCAAATTGATATGATTTTTTGAAGTTGACCCATGCTTGTTGACTTTCATCATGCTTACTTGAATTTGGTTTGACTTCATGATTTTACTTGACTGCCTTCCTCTCATCCAAATGCCATGAAATTTGACATGCTTTCCATGCTAGATGTTAGGATTGAGTGTGATTTATTTCATGATTTTTGAAATTGTTTGGGTTGACTTTTGATGCAAGTCATTCTGTTGACTTCTTTGTGCTTCTTATGGCCATGCTTTGCATCCTTTTGCATATGAAATGACATTGATGCATGATTTTATTGTGAATCCAATTGAGAATGCTTCTTGAATGTTTAGACTTGGTTTGGGTTGACTTTTCCTTGCTGCCTTGACTTTTTCTTTCATCTTTGAACCTAGGCTAGTCCTAGTGGTCTTCTAAGCTTATGTTGAGTTCATCTGTTTCAGGTTAAGCACCAATGCCTTGAGGATCATTCAAATGTGTTTTAGTTTGATTGTTTAATGTGCTAACCTTTGTTTTGTAGGTGACTCATATGCTTGAGTCTTTGTGCCTTGCACAATTGATCCCTCTGTGGTTGACTTTTGTTTATCCATTTGCCTTTGATTTTGACTGTTGACTTGTTTACTAATGAGTTTGACTTTTTCAGGTACACTTTAGTTGCTTAAGTTCTTTGAACTTGCTTGCTTTGCTTTTTAGCATTTGCTTTGAGGTATAATTACTTCTTCTTCATGTAGTCTGGAGACCCGGTCTGTTATTTGACCGGGCAAACTGTCTGAAGCCCTCCTTAAGAGGCAATGCCTGTGTTTGTTTAAATTTGTCCTAAGCAGGAAAAGTCCTCATTTGAGGCAATTGGTGGAAGGTAGGGATAAGCAATCTATCCCCCACTATTCAGTGTGTCCTCTCTTTGCTCCCATTACATGGTTGAAGCATTGAGATAAATACCCAAGATCTAATCGAGTCAATAATGTGGAGAGAGTTCCTGCTTTCTGAACTCCCACACTTTCTTTGATGCTCTCCCTGATTAGGGATAGAAGCAATGAGGCACACCCCTCATCTCCTTTTCATCTGCTTCACCTTAGCCTCTCAATGGCAAGGTTAAGAGCGACCTTCACCTATTACAGTGGACTTTCAAAGTCAAACCCTCTTGTGTGGGCCCCCATTGTTTTGGCTATAGAGTGTGCTGTTTGCTATTCATTGATTGATTGATTGCTTCATGTGCATTTGTTTGCCTGTATGTTATGCCTTTATCATCATCATCAATTGCCATTAATGCATGATCATACCATTTGTCTGTGTGACTTTTATCATTGTTGATTGCCCATTGAGGACAATTGTAAGTCCATCTCTTTTGGCCTTTGCTCCTGTGATATGGAAGGATAGAGTGCAAGACCATCACCTTGGTCACTCATATCTTCTGTCATTGCTTTGTGTGTATGTGAGGATACAGCTATAAGTCCCTGCAAGTTGGCATCTGTTTTCCTGTGATCATAAGTTGATTTGTTTGATTGTATGAGAAATTGCAATTGTAAGTCCCTGCAAGTTGGCTTTTGCTTTCTCATCATCTCATGTTGCATAGTTCTTGTATGTGAGGATCCTTGTAAGTCCCTGCTATGAGGCATTGGTATTCCTATGATCATATGTGTGGGGTTAACCTAAGTCCAGACAGATTGGCAGTTGACTTCCACATTTCATATCCCATTTCTTGTTTTCTTCTGTGGAGATTAGTGTAAGTCCATTGAGTGGCATCTGATATCCCATTCTGTTTTAGGAGATTGGTATAAGCCCAGCGATTGGAATCCGATATCCGCCTTTTGGATTTCATCTTTGTTTGTTTTCTATTATCCATTGCATTCCAAAGGACACACTTGAATCATCTCCCATATGATCTCAAGAAGTGAACCTTCTAAGAAGTTTTACTTTCCATCCTCATCCATTCATCATTCATTATGTCCTAGACTTTTCACACTATACTTTTCAAACTTGACATAAGTGTTGTGCAAACATCTTCATGTTTTTCTAACTAAAAACCTGGACCCCAAGTCCTTGACCTTTTTTCAAACTCATTTCATAATACTTCTTTCAAATCAATCTTAATCATACTTTGACCTCATTTTCATAATCACAATCAATTAACTTCACTCATTCACTTGTTTTGGCTTTGTCCATTAATCTTTTCATGCATTAGCCATAGGCTTCAATTATCATTGTGGTTGATGTAAATCTTGCCTATCCTTAGTGAGTCGACAGTAAGACTTCCGTACTGAAAACAGGGTTAACCCCTCTAGTGCGTCGAAGCTATCCTTACATGGTGGATGTTGTTCTTGGTCGAGTGTTCTCCCATTGATAATGAAAAGCCTCAGTGCTTGTGTTTAAAACTGAATCCACCAACTTTTGGAAATCTTTTAGCCGAACTACGGCGTTCTGATCCTTACCTTTGATGGAAGGTACGTAGGCAACGGGTTCATCCGTTCGAACCCAATAACCCAATAAAAATTGTATATTCTTTTCTCATCATCCCAATCATGTTTGCACAACCTTTATGTCATAACAAATAACAATTTAGCATAACAAGTGTGAAAAGGGCTCCCTAGGAGTACCTAGGACGTAGTGGGTGCCTAACACCTTCCCATTGCGTAATTTACCCCTTACCCAGACTCTCTGATCTTTTTATTAGTTTTCTACGTGTAAAACTTCTTAGGCTTTTGTTCGCTTTTTAGCCAGTCCTTTGGATAAATAAAAGTGCGGTGGCGACTCGAAAATTTCAATGTATCTCTTAGCTTATGATTTAATCGATAGATCATATAGCGACGAATACACCGCTACAGAAAAGTGGCGACTCCACTGGGGATTAACATCACCCCTGGTTGTATTGCCTACTTTTCACCCTTGTTGTGCTATATTGTTATTCTTTATCTGACATATTTTTGTACAATTTGGGATCACTGTATTGATTGTAATGTGTGAATTGCTTGATATACATTTGCTGTTTGCTTTGGTGATCTGTGAGATGAGTTCTATACCCGAACTCGAGTGCACTCTAGGATAGGAGAATGGCATAGTCTTGTCGACTGGTGTGGAGTAGTCCTTAGCCAGTTGACTTGCGAGTCCATTCACTTGGTGGAGGTCATGTTGAACTAATAATGTCACACAAGTTATTTGTGGTTAGGCATTATTCTTTCAATCATGTTCCGCAGAAGCCAAGGACCTTAGTTTACCAAACCCATCTTGGCCTATTTTTAGGACCGTAGTGCGGAGGTCGTTCAGATGTCAGTTCTGATACGATTGTCACGCGATACTACACTCATAAGAGTTTCTCTTGAGAATATTCTTGGAATACGAGTATTCGTTCCTCCGATAATATTCGAAAGATGGAACGATGATTATGGGAACCTCTGATAGAACATGTCTGGCAGGTTTAAACCCTAGTACACTCCCTTTGGGTGGTTCTTAACCGAGACTCCGTGCTCGTGACTCTCAACAAACCCGTGATTCGTGGTTGAGTCGTTCAAACATTGTTAATATCAATGGATCCCGGATCAGGTGTAAAACCTAAGATCCATCAAAGCGGCTGGTTGATATTAAGAATGTTAGAACCGGTTCATGTACCGTTAATATCAATGGAACTTGGGTGTCGATAAGGTGAAAACCTAAATCCACCAAAATGGATGATTGATATTAGGGATACATAGAGCTTTCCCACGACCTTTGTTTGGTGTGCTTTGCTTGATCCTTGAGTGTGTTTGTTGCATTCATGCATTCACGCATTCATCCGCATTCATGTCATCAGAAAGAGAAAATTTTCAAGGAACTTAAAGGGTTTATTTGCAAAATTTTCAGACATGGAAAGACCAAAGAGGTATACAAAGAAATACAGCTTCAAGCAGCCTGATGTAAAAGAGTTAAGGAATCTGACATCATATGTACTAGATCCCTTGGGTTTCAAAGCTCGATATGGGAAGCTTCTGCCGCTGCTGACTACTCAGGTGGATGAGGGATTGATGAGCACTCTGGCTCAGTTCTATGATCCGCTCTATCATTGCTTCTTATTTCCGGACTTCCAGTTGTTGCCGACTTTGGAAGAATACTCTCACCTTATTGGGATTCCGATTCTGGATCAAGTGCCGTTCAGTGGCCTAGAGAGTATTCTATCTGCTCGAGAGATTTCCAGCTTGTTGCACATAGATGAAGATCTGATTAGAGCTAATCTAACTACCAAAGGCGGAATTCAGGGTTTTCCTTCCGAGTTCCTCATTGCCCAAGCTACCTTTTATGGGAAGGCCATGAGTGAGGATGCCTTTGAGGCTCTGTTCGTATTGCTCATCTATGGATTGGTGCTATTTCCCAACTTCGACAAGTTCGTGGACATGAACGCTATTAGGATCTTTTCAGTCCTTAATCCGGTTCCGACCTTGTTGGGTGATGCATATGTCTCCATGCATCTGAGGAATATGAAAAATGGAGGAGTCATTGTCTGCTGTTTACCCCTGCTGTACAAGTGGTTTATTTCGCACTTGCCTCAGACGGTCGCTTTCAAGGAGAACAAGGGATGTCTACGGTGGTCCCAGAGGCTCATGTCTCTCACCAATGATGATATCACCTGGTATGATCGCGTGTATGATACCGTCCAGATCATCGATTCTTGTGGTGAATTCCCCAATGTGCCTCTTCTTGGTACATGTGGTGGGATCAGCTACAACCCTACGCTTGCACGTCGTCAGCTTGGGTTCCCCCTAAAGGATAAACCCCATAACATTCTGTTAGAAGGTGTATTCTTTCAGGAGGGTAAAGATCCCCAAGGCCTGAAAGCCAGATTCGTCCGCGCTTGGCGCAATATCCGAAAGAAGAGTAGGAACGAGTTGGGTCCGAAGAACTGCATCGCTTTGGAGCCATACACCTCTTGGGTCAGACAGAGGGCTGCTACCTACCTGATGCCATATGATCATCCGAGACCTACACTGTTGGATGTGGCTGGGCCTTCAACCCTCCCTACCCAACGTGTAGAGGAGTTGAGAGAAGAAGACCTTTCGCGTGCCTGGATCCGCGAGAGAGAGGAATTGCTGCAGCAGCTCAAGGAGAAAGATGCTATGATTGAATTTCTCGAGCACCGAGTGATCGACGACCCGAACGACGCTTGGACTTCTCTGCTTCCTCAGTCATCCAAATTCTGGAAGAGGAAGTATGATCGACTTGCAAAGGAGAAAGCTGATATGGAGGCTGCCTATGAGAGAGAGATCAAGAAGTTGTGCACTTCTCGTCTTCCAGCATCCCGAGCTAATAGGGATCCATAGGATGTCATTTACCTTTCCTCTTTGTAATATTTAAATCAAAAATGCTGTATTTCTTTGTTTTGATGTATCAAATGAAATATTTTCCATGAGCAATTAAATTGTTTAAATATTCAAAATATTGCAAATAAATACCCTAAGGGTTCCTTGAAAACAAAGCATTTGCACAAGCATTTCATGCATCATCCTTGCATAAACAGGTACCCATTTTTCTGGTCTTCCGATTCTAACATCTGCTCTTCATTTATTTTGAAGACAAGCTGACTCACCGGTATTATACGAGGGTCAACTCTGCAAGGATCATGGAGCAGTTGGAACAAGAGAACCAGAGTCTGAGAGATGAAGTCGCCAGACTTGGCGCTCTGATGGAGCAACTCCTTGCTGCTCAGAATCAGCCTGCTCCTCAGCCAGCAACTCCGGTTCAGCGGACTGTTATTTCAGAGATAGCTACTTCAACGGTACCTGTCAGTGCCCATCAGCCAAATGCTATGCCTCCCGGTTTTCCTTGGGGGATGCCTCCAGGCTTCATGCCTGATCTGCCAGCTCCAACGTTTGCTCAAATGCCGGCATCTAGCCCGGTCCCTATTCCCGTTCCTCCTGTCGTGCATACCATGCCCAGGGTAGACGACACCATCTATCACTCTGAGGCTTCTGAAGGCTCAGATGTTCATGAGAAGATGGATGCTATGAACGATCAATTCCTCGAGCTGAGAAAGGAATTGAGAACTCTCCGTGGCAAAGATCTCTTCGGCAAGTCAGCAGCCGAACTTTGCTTGGTTCCCGGTGTAAAGATACCAGTCAAATTCAAGGTCCCAGACTTTGAGAAATATAAAGGGAACACTTGTCCTTTGGCACACTTAGTCATGTATGCCAGAAAGATGTCCACGCAGACCGACAACGATCAACTCTTGATCCACTACTTCCAAGACAGTTTGTCTAGTGCTGCTCTCCGTTGGTACATGAGCCTGGACAGCGTCAACATCCGCTCTTTCAACGATCTTGGCGAAGCTTTCGTCAAGCAATATAAATACAATGTTGACATGGCACCTGACAGAGATCAACTCAGGTCTATGTCACAAAAGGACAAGGAGTCGTTCAAGGAGTACGCCCAGAGATGGCGTGAGCTGGCAGCTCAAATCACTCCGCCATTAGAAGAGAAGGAGATGACCAAGATCTTTCTGAAGACTCTTGGGTCATTTTACTATGAGAGAATGGTGGCCAGCGCTCCCTCTGATTTCACCGAGATGGTGAACATGGGGATGCGTCTCGAAGAAGGCGTCCGCGAAGGACGATTAACTAAAGATGATGGTTCTTCCTCTAAGCGATATGGAGCGTTTAAGAGGAAAGAAGGAGAAGCCCATGCCGTGCAGTCTCAGCCAAAGCAAAGAAGACCCTCTGTTCAGAGGAAGCCTGCACGACAGTCCGGTCATCAGCACCAGGTGGCTCACGTAGCACCTGTTTTCAAGGACAATGCTCCTCAACGTCAGCAATATCAACCTCAACAGTATCAACATCAGCAACAATATCAACAACCCCAGTATCAACAACAAGCTCGTCCACAGCAACAGGCTTACCAGCCTCGTGGGAATACGAGTAATCAGGCAAACGCAGGTTATGAAAGGAAGAAGATCAGTTTCGATCCAATTCCGATGTCATACGCAGAGTTGTATCCCTCTTTAATAGAGCGGAAGTTGGTGTCTCCGAGAGATCCTCCGGCTATACCTGTCAACCCCCAGTGGTGGTATAAGCCTGACCTGCATTGTGTCTATCATTCTGGCGCTCCGGGCCATGACATCGAAAACTGTTTCCAGCTGAAGACTAAGGTTCAAGACCTTATGAGAAGCGGAATTCTGAGTTTTGAAGACTCCAATCCGAATGTCACCAGAAACCCATTGCCTTCGCATGGGAAGTCTGTGAATATGATCCAGGAGGACCTTGGGAAGTACAAGGTGAAGTACGTCAGTCATATCCGGCAGTCATTGGTTGGATTACATAAGATGCTGTGTCGGCACAGCTATTTGAAGCATAACCATGACCAGTGCCGCGTCTGCTCGGTCAATCGTTTGGGTTGTGACCAGGTTCGCAAGGAACTTCAGATGCTGTTGAATGAAGGTACCATTGAGATTCTCCAGAATCGCAATGTGGATGTTGTTGAGCCCGAAGTGAGTGTCATCTCCCCGGTGTTCAAATTGCCTGAGCCTGTTGTTATTCGTTACAATAGCAACAAGCCTAAGGCTTCCCCTGCTCTGATTATCAAACCAGCCGGCCCTGTGCCGTATTCATCCGACAAAGCCGTACCGTTCCGGTACAATCCTGTTGCTGTCCAGGATGGAGTTGAGGTACCTCTGCCGTCTACTTCCGTGACCACTATTGCTGATGTTAGTGGGTTGACCCGCAGTGGTCGTATCTTTTCTGCGCCTGCTAAGGCTGTTCCTTCTGATGCTGTTGTGCACCCCGTAGGGAATGCTGTGAATGCTCAGAATCCGGCACTTGATGTTGCCAAGCCTTCCTCCTCCGTACCAAAGAATCCTGTTTCTTCTGTTGGCCCAAGCGGCATTGTTGATGAAGAATCTGATGAGATGCTGAGGCTCATCAGAAAGAGTGAGTACAATATTGTAGACCAGCTTCTACACACGCCCTCCAAGATCTCCATTCTTTCTCTGTTGCTAAATTCAGAACCCCATCGGGAATCTCTGCAGAAAGTCTTGGACCTGGCGTATGTTGATCACGACGTCACCTTGGAACAATTTGATAGCATTGTTGCAAACATTACTGCTTGCAACACTCTGAGCTTTTGTGACGCTGATCTCCCTGAGGAGGGAAGAGACCACAACATGGCTTTACACATATCCATGAATTGCAAATCCGATGCAATGTCCAATGTGCTGGTGGACACTGGATCGTCCCTTAATGTATTGCCAAAATCCACACTCTCTCGTCTGTCATATCAAGGTCCGCCTATGAGGCAGAGTGGGGTTGTTGTTAAAGCATTTGATGGGTCGCGCAAGACCGTGATTGGGGAAGTGGATCTCCCAATCAAAATTGGACCAAGTGATTTCCAGATCACTTTTCAAGTAATGGATATTCACCCATCATACAGCTGTCTCTTGGGCAGACCATGGATTCACGAGGCTGGCGCCGTGACATCCACCCTACACCAAAAGCTGAAGTTTGTGAAAAACAAGAAACTGGTTGTAGTGGGGGGAGAAAAGGCTCTCCTGGTCAGTAATCTGTCTTCTTTCTCGTACATTGATGCAGAGGATGAAGTTGGAACTCAGTTTCAAGCTTTATCTATTGATAAACCAATCGAGAAGAAGTCTCCTTCATTCACTTCCTACCGTGATGCGAAGCTGGCCATTGAATGTGGTGCAGTCGCTGGTTTAGGGAAAGTGCTTGAACTCGAAGATAACCGATCCCGGGCTGGCATTGGCTATGGTTCTGGGGCATGCAATGAGCAAGGTCTGTTCACAAGTGGAGGATTCATCCATGCTGATCAACCTGCAGAAGAGGAAGCTGCTGCCATCATTGAAGAAGAAGACGCAGAAGACTTGAACAATTTTGTTATTCCTGGTGGTGTCTGCCACAATTGGGTCGCTGTGGATGTTCCTACAGTTATCCATAGATCAGAGTAATTGTTCATTTTGTTTAAAACCCTTCTCCCATGCCAAAAGGAGAAGTGATGACATTGTTGGCAAAGCATATATACAATGATATTTTCATTCAATTTTCGCATTGTCAAAACATTTGTTTTTCCTTTGTTTTCACTTTTTGCTTTTTCTTTATGAAATCAGTGATCACAAAAAACCACAAAAACAAAAACAAAAAGCTATAGAAGCAACATTCTTTCATCTGCATAATGATTTGCTTGTTTAAATTCTGAAGTTTTTCTTAACCAAAATCATTATGCAGGTTGATTCTAAAACCCATTGAACATAATGATCCAACGCCATCTCCCAACTTTGAATTCCCTGTATTTGAGGCAGAGGAAGATGACGTTGAAGAGATTCCTGATGAGATCACCCGTCTCCTTGAGCACGAAGAGAAGATCATTCAGCCGCATCTCGAAGACTTGGAAACAGTCAACTTGGGGTCTGAAGATTGTGAGCGCCTGGTGAAGATTGGGGCACTTCTTGAAGGGTCTGTTAAGGAAGATTTGATCAGCTTGCTACGAGAATATTCAGATATCTTTGCTTGGTCCTATGAAGACATGCCGGGTTTAGATACAGATATTGTGCAACATTTCCTGCCTTTGAAGCCTGAGTGCGTGCCTGTGAAGCAGAAGCTCAGAAGAACTCATCCAGATATGGCAGTGAAGATCAAAGAGGAAGTTCAGAAGCAAATTGATGCGGGGTTTCTGGTGACTTCGACATATCCTCAATGGGTGGCCAATATTGTGCCTGTTCCTAAGAAGGACGGAAAAGTCCGTATGTGCGTTGACTATAGAGATTTGAATAAAGCTAGTCCAAAAGATGATTTTCCTCTACCACACATTGACATGTTGGTAGACAATACAGCTAAATTCAAAGTCTTTTCCTTTATGGACGGATTTTCCGGATATAATCAAATCAAGATGGCACCAGAGGATATGGAAAAGACAACATTCATCACACCTTGGGGAACATTCTGTTATCGAGTGATGCCCTTCGGTTTGAAGAACGCCGGAGCCACGTATCAACGAGCTATGACTACCTTGTTTCATGATATGATGCACAAGGAGATAGAAGTCTATGTTGACGACATGATTGCTAAGTCCCGAACGGAAGTGGAGCATATTGAGCATTTGTTGAAGCTTTTTCAGCGTTTGAGGAAATTCCAACTTCGTCTGAATCCGAACAAATGTACTTTTGGAGTCCGTTCCGGCAAGTTGTTGGGTTTTGTGGTAAGTGAAAGAGGTATTGAGGTTGATCCTGCAAAGGTCAAAGCAATACAAGAGATGCCCGCACCCAAAACTGAGAAGCAAGTCCGAGGTTTTCTTGGCCGCTTGAACTACATTTCCAGATTTATATCCCACATGACTGCCACATGTGCGCCGATATTCAAGCTCCTCCGGAAAGATCAGTCTCATGATTGGACCGAGGATTGCCAGAAAGCTTTCGACAGTATCAAGGATTATCTGTCTGAACCTCCGATTTTGTCTCCGCCAGTAGAAGGAAGACCTCTGATTATGTATTTGACAGTTCTTGAAGACTCGATGGGTTGTGTACTCGGTCAACAGGAAGAATCAGGGAAGAAGGAGTTTGCTATCTACTACCTCAGTAAGAAGTTTACTGATTGTGAGTCTCGGTACTCTATGCTTGAGAAGACGTGCTGTGCTTTGGCTTGGGCTGCTAAGCGTTTGCGCCAGTACATGATAAATCATACAACTTGGTTGATATCCAGAATGGATCCAATTAAGTATATCTTCGAGAAGCCTGCTTTAACTGGGAGGATTGCCCGTTGGCAGATGTTGTTGTCTGAGTATGATATTGAGTATCGAGCTCAGAAAGCTATCAAAGGTAGTATCTTGGCTGACCACTTAGCGCACCAGCCAATTGAAGATCATCAGTCTGTTCAGTATGACTTCCCGGACGAGGAAATTCTGTATTTGAAGATGAAAGATTGCGATGAGCCTACACTTGATGAAGGTCCAGAACCTGGTTCCAGATGGACGATGGTGTTTGATGGCGCTGTTAATCAATATGGAAATGGAATTGGGGCAGTAATTGTTAATCCCCAGGGATCGCACATTCCATTTACAGCAAGGCTAACCTTCAAATGCACGAATAATATGGCGGAGTATGAAGCCTGTATAATGGGACTTGAAGAATGCATTGACTTAAGGATCAAGTATCTTGATGTCTATGGTGATTCAGCTTTGGTTGTCAATCAGATCAAAGGTGAATGGGAGACGAATCAACCAGGTCTTATCCCGTACAGAGATTATGCAAGGAGAATTTCAACTTTCTTCACAGAAGTTGAATTTTATCATATTCCTCGAGAAGACAATCGGATGGCAGATGCCCTTGCAACGCTTGCTTCTATGATTGTAGTCAGATGGTGGAATGATGTTCCCAATATTACTGTGATGCGCTTGGATAGACCCGCTCACATATTTGCAATCGAAGACGTGAAAGATGACAAGCCTTGGTATTTTGATATCAAGAATTTCCTCCAGAACCAGGTCTACCCGCCTGGGGCATCAAACAAAGATAGGAAAACTTTGAGAAGGTTGTCAGGCAGTTTCTACCTCAGTGGTGAAGTGCTGTACAAGAGAAATTTTGATATGGTTTTGCTCAGATGCGTGGATAGACACGAAGCAAACCTATTGATGACTGAGGTCCATGAGGGTTCATTTGGTACTCATTCCAATGGACATGCCATGGCTAAGAAAATGTTGAGAGCAGGCTACTATTGGCTGACAATGGAGTCTGACTGTTGCAAGTATGTGAAGAAATGTCACAAGTGTCAAATTTATGCGGATAAGATTCATATTCCTCCGACACTCCTGAATGTGATTTCATCACCATGGCCTTTCTCTATGTGGGGAATCGACATGATCGGCATGATTGAGCCGAAAGCGTCCAACGGACATCGTTTATTCTCGTAGCAATTGATTACTTCACCAAATGGGTTGAAGCCGCTTCGTACGCGAATGTAACTAGGCAGGTGGTTGTGAAGTTTATCAAGAATCAGCTGATTTGCCGTTATGGTGTGCCAGAGAGGATCATTACTGATAATGGATCCAATCTGAATAACAAGATGATGGATGAGTTGTGCGCTGAATTTAAGATTGCACACCATAATTCCTCTCCTTACAGACCTAAGATGAATGGGGCTGTTGAAGCTGCTAACAAGAATATCAAGAGAATTATCCAGAAGATGACTGTCACTTACAAAGATTGGCATGAGATGCTGCCATTTGCTTTGCATGGATATCGTACGTCTGTACGCACTTCAACAGGGGCAACCCCTTTCTCTCTTGTTTATGGCATGGAAGCCGTTCTCCCAGTAGAGGTGGAGATCCCATCAATGCGAGTCTTGATGGAAGCCAAGTTGACTGATGCTGAATGGATTCAGAGTCGTTACGACCAACTGAATTTGATTGAAGAGAAGCGATTAACTGCCATGTGCCATGGTCAGTTGTATCAGCAGAGAATGAAGAAAGCATTCGACAAGAAGGTCAAGCCTCGTGTGTTCCGAGAAGGTGACCTTGTGCTCAAGAAAGTTTTGTCTTTCGCGCCCGATTCCAGGGGCAAGTGGACTCCAAACTACGAGGGTCCATATGTTGTTAAGAGAGCCTTTTCAGGCGGAGCTTTGATGCTTACAACAATGGATGGGGAGGATTTCACTCGTCCTGTGAATTCAGATGCAGTTAAGAGATACTTTGCCTAAGAAAAAAAAGTATATGCAAATGAAAAAAAAACAAATGAAAAAACAGAATAGCTCGCTAAGTTGAAAACCCGAAAGGGCGGCTTAGGCAAAAATGAGCGTCTCGGTGGAGAACCCGCAAGGGTAATCCAGGCAAAAATTAGAGACTTGAAAAAAGAACATATTTGCATCCCGCTAGATTGAGTACCTCACTCTGGGGCAATCTAGGCAAAAATTAGGGATTTGGCAAGTAACTGCATCCTGACAAGACTTTCTGGTTCGTCAGTCGTCATTTCATCAGAAGATTCTCGATTCGCCGTCAACTGAAGCTTCGGATACATCGAGATTCAAACTGGTAGAGAAAGGATCATTATGTTCAATGTAGCCCTCTTCCAATATATATCACTGATTTCAAATTTGTACAGATCTATGGAGTCTTGCCATTTGCAGACTACCATTCTATCAAATCAATTTGAGCTTTTTATCCAATTATTTGCACTCTTATTTGTTTCAATTCAACAAATGTTTTGCATGTTTTAAATTGATAAAATATCATTGTTTTAAACAAATCAATTTTTCAAAATTTTTGTTTAAACAAAGTGAACATTCACAAGATTGAAAGGATACTCAAGAATATCTCAGTGCTCTCCCGAGGGTGGCATGATTCCCAACAGGTAAGACATTCGTTCATATTCCTGGTTTGGTGGTATCTTCTTTCTTCAGATCTTCGTTGAGGCTGTTCCTCAAACAAGGTTGTTGTTGGGGTTGTTCCCCAGTACAGTCGCAAGTAATTTGTTGTTGAAGACTTCGTTTCTCCAGTAGCAGTTTCCCCCAGCATGGGTGTTTTTCTTGTAGAAGTTTCGGCGGTTGATGGTTTGTCATCTTGGTGCCCCGTCACTTTCTCCGGTGGGTCGTATGCCCCGGACTTTATTTGTCTCCTCAGCACAGTCATGAGTATAACTGATCGATTGATACTCCCCTCGGAGCCGCGAGTAGAGCTGTTATTAATATCCCCACCAGGGTTGCAAGTGGAGTTGTTACCGCTTTTCCCCATGCAGTGTGCCAGCAGGATTTGTCTGTTTCCTCAGCACGATCGCTTTCTTTTTGAAGATTCGGTAAGTCAGTGGTTTGATACCCAGTACTTTACCCTTTCCCCGGCGAAGTCGTCTGCGGAATTGTTGCTATCTCTCCATCAGAGTTATTCTCTTCAGCAGAGCAGGATTTATTTTCCTACTCAGTGGTTGTTTGGGTTGACATCCCAGTATATTGCAACCATCTTTTCCTCAGCTTAGCCTGCAGATTGTTTGTTGTGACAGTTTCGCCTGTTGACTACTCTTTCAACCCCCGTATGGTTGGATGATGGCTCTAGCCTCCAGTGAATGGATTTGATTTCCTGACTGTTTTGTGATCCCCAGTAGAGTGGCTTACATTGCAGAATCTACTTGTTGTGATCAGTTTGCTATGTATATTCTTCCCAAGTGGAGTGGTTCGTTGCAGAATCTACTTGTTTGGTTTGTCCTCCCTCAGTGGTTTGTTCCCAAGAGAGTAGCCGACACTTTTCCCCAATAGAGTTGCTTGTGCAGTTACATTCTATTTGGATGATATCATTCTCTCTCAGTGGGTTCTCCCCAGTGGAGTTATGTGGATTTTTGCTTCTACAGCAGTTTGTGTTTGTGCTTACGCACCCTTTGTTTCTCAGTTAACACTGGGATCCCCCGCGGATATACTTTGGGATTTCTTTTGTTCCCCTACAGATTCGTCTTGGTGGCTGCTTTGCCCGTTGTGACTTTCTGTACCCTGATTGGTTTGTTTCCTGATATCTCTGATTCTCTGCTTCTTCAGCAGTACTCGCAGATCTTTGCTTTACAGCGTGCAGATCTCCGCAGATTGGCTTTCCAGCTGGTTTTTCCCTGGAAGTATAATACCGGACGTTGTTCCTGAACCTGTTTGTGTTAGAATTGTCTGTTTTGTCAGCATTCATCAAACATAAATCACGCATATTCATGCATATTCATAAACATTCAGATATTCATGTTGCATTTCTTGCCATATATCTTTTGTTTGTCGTGTCTCCTGCTATGGTGATATAGATCTCTTTACAGATCTCCCCAAGCAGATGTCGGGTGTTTAAATCTCTCCATAAAGAGTCAACCCCATAAGCAGAAAATGTTTGTCTTTCCTTCTGCAGTTCCCCACTGAGATATATCCTCGTGGATGACGGTTTCTTCCGTTTCCTCCCAACACATATATTGGGATGGATTTTCCTATTTGAGTTACATCCTCATTAGGACGTGTCTTGATTCAGTCCGTCTTTTCGGATCATTCCCGAATTGGCTATTTGTCAAATGTCTTGTGCTTCCCAGTGGGTTGTTCCCCAGCGGAATATTTTGGGCCTCTGCCTACAAACCAGCAGTTGTAAGTCCTATTTTTCCTGGCTTTCTTAACAGAATTTGTGGTTATACACCTTTTATTCTCCAGCCAGAGTTTTTGGTTTTCTACCTACTACCCGGTAGTTGTAAATCCTATTTTCCTGCTATTCAGCAGTTGGTGGTTTGTTCTAAACCCTATTTTGGTTTCCCGTGCGGATTTGTGATTTGTTCTATCCCCATGCGGAGTTGTTGGTCTTCTACCCCGTATTCGGTAGATGTAAACCCTAATTTTGTGGTTATCTTCATTCAATATTTGATGATGATTTTCCTTTGCTTGTATAAGTTGCTCAGATCAGCACTTATATTCTCAACAAGTATTTTGTGGATAATTGCCGTATGCTAGCAATTTTATCCCCAGTGGGTCTTTTCACCGTATGCTCGTGATTTGTTCCCCGGATCATTGATTATTTACCAATGCATCCCCAGCTAGTCCCTGTCGATAATTGCCGGATGCTTGCAAATTATCCTCAGCAGCTCGCCTTTCATTTACCCTTTTGTTGGTAATGTCTGTTGCCCTTTTGATTGGTCATCATTATCTACCTAGTTTGGTACCCCGATGCCTTTCTTTTCGGATTTTATCCTATAAACAACCTACAACCCGGTTAAGGATAATCTTCCATGCGAGTTTATTATTCACGTTTTGACGGCTATGAATAATATATCTCATGCGCTCTTTAGTTGGAATCCTTTGTTGATTTTCCCCAACTGAGCAAGATTCATTCTTTGTAGAATCGAATAGCCATCCTTTAACCAATTCGTGTTTAGGATGATGAGTGTTTTGGAACACAAACCAATTCACGTCTTCGGATCTTATCCTATAAACAACCTACAACCCGGTTCAGGATAATTTTCCTCTCGAGTATATTATTCACGTTTTGACGGCTATGAATAATATGTCTCATGCGCTCTTTGGTTGGAGTCCTTTGTTGATCTTCCCCAGTCGAGTAAGATTCGCATTCCTTGTGGAATCGAATATCCATCCTATAAACAAGTCTGCTGTTCTAGCTTTCTTCAGGGTGATGAGTGTTTTGGAACACAAACCAATTCACGATTTCGGATTTTTATCCTATAAACAACCTACAACCCGGTTCAGGATAATCTTCCTTTGTGAGTATTCTATCCACGTTCTGACGGTAATGGATATTATATCTCGTTCACTCTTGGGTCAATCTTTTGTTGTTTTCCCCTCAGAGTAAGATTTGTTTTCCTTGTGGAATCAAATATCCATCCTTTAACCAATTCGTGTTTTGGATGATGAGTGTTTTGGAACACAAACCAATTCACGATTTCGGATCTTATCCTATAAACAACCTACAACCCGGTTCAGGATGACTTTCCATGCGAGTATATTATTCACGTTTTGACGGCTATGAATAATATATCTCATGCACTCTCTTGTCGAACACTTTGTTTGTTTCCCCAACTGAGTAAGATTTGCATTCTTTACAGAATCAAATGTCCATCCTATAAACAAGTTTGCTTTCGCTCTCTTCAGGATGATGAGTGTTTTGGAACACACACCAATTCACGTCTTTGGTCGGTCACCTGTTACATACCTACAACCCGGTATCCTTGGTGTTCCTTCCTGAGTTTGTTACCCTTACCGGTAGCATCTCATTTTGCTTGTTACTTTCCCAGTGGAGTTTTCTTTTGCTTCTCCTCAGGAGTCAGCTTATGTCTCTCCAATGGATTTATTTTCCATTTGGAAATCTTTTCCCAGTGTGAGTCCTTCACTCCCCAGTGAGTTCTCCTGTCTTTTTTCCGTATTCCCTAATCAGAGTCGTGTTTTGTTCACGTTATGTCAGTTTTGTTTTTCCCCAGTTTAGAGTCGTGTCTTGTTCACACATTTCTTTTTCTTTTGTTATCCCCATAGAGTCTTGTCAGAGTCTCTGCTCCTGGTGAATGTACTACTCCGATGGATCGTCTTTTCTTCTGTGTGAATCATATTCCCCACAGAATTTGTGTCTTTTGCATGCATACATTTGCATCATGAGGTCTCTTAGGGACCAAAATTTGTCTCATTACTGTTATTTAAGCCCATTCTACCACGTCGAGACGAAGATTTCTAAACTTCACTTCTCCGGCTAGAATGACCTTAAATAGGGGCATCTGTAAGACCCCAATTTTGGGCCCTAAGATCCCTCATGGCCCATATCATTCATATCATAACCTCAAGGATCATTGCATGCCCTAGCTTCCCTCCTAGTGGGTAGATTGCCTTGTGGTTTGTTTCTTGATCACCAAGCATACTTTGCATTTGTATATTCTTGCTTTTCATATGTTTAACTAACCAAAAAGTACAAAAATATTGTCAGTTTAACCTTGTTGATTGCAGATGAAGCAATTAGGTCAAAGTCAGTCAACAGTCAGTCAAAGCAGGGGATGGTGGCCATTCTTGCAGAATTTGGGCACCATGATCAATAATCAAAGGTTCATACATCTTGGGACATCATTGGAAATCAAGGTCTCAAGGAATTAGGGTTTGGAATTCATCAGAAGTGGTCCAGTCACCCAAAACCCTGGAAAAGTCAAACTTGGTCAACTGTTGATTTAATCAGAGATTTGATGGATAGAATTGATCTGAAGGAGTTCATTCATGCTTGTATAAGTCGCATCTATCATGTTCAACCTCATCATGGAAGAAAATCAAGTCAATCAGAAAATTTCCAGAAATAGAAAGTGGACCTGTAATTTCAACTGCCAAAAATGGAAACTTCTTGATCCTAAACTTACATCATGATCCAAGCTTCAAATGAATTTTTGCCCAACATGAAAGTTGAAGATCTTGTTCTCCCATTTTCAAAAAGTCCAAGAACACCCAAATCCCATGTGTGGTTGTCAAGATATGATCAAATCATTTTCACCAATTTTTGAACTTCAAAGGGCCATATCTCTCAAACCATAAGGCCAAATTTGGTGGGGTTTTTTCCTACAAACCACATTTTTCATCCTCTTTCCAAAAATATAAATTTCATCCATCAAAACCTTACCATTCAAAATGGCATTTTTTGGACCTATTTCATTAAAAAAACAAGTTTGACCAAACTTTGACTTTTGGATTTATGGACTTTTTCTTAATTTGGCCAATTGGGAAATGTTGTAAATCATATTTGTGACTTGCTTAAAGCCCTAAATCATGTCCATACCATCATTCCACCACCATTTTGGCAAAAGTGCATAATTGGCAAAATGTACAAAATGACTTCATTAGCACAAGGCAAAGCTAGCAATTCATGTACAACCAAAAACAGCAAAACATGTTGGTCCTTGGCAGCCTGTAGCAGGCCCAAATCCGTGCAGATTTCACACCCTCCATTTTCATATGCAAAATTGGCAAATAATGCAATTACCTCATTTTGAACAAAGCAAAGTACAACATTACACAAGCAGACCACAAACAGCATTTGGAATGGTCTTTGGCAGCCTGTACCCAGCCCACTCGAGTAGCATTGCACCTCCCTTGTTCACTTGTTTCCAACTTAGCAAAAATGCAATTGAGTTCATTAACACTAAACCAGCTTACCACATGATTAAGTGATGATAAACAGGTCATATAAAAGCCTTGTTTCTGCACAAACAACCCTAGTTTTTGCAGCCTACCATCACAAAAACACTCTCACTCTCATCTTGCATTTTGGGCAAAAACACATTTCTGCACAAACCATTCAAAGAGCTCGAGTAACCTTTGCATCCTCCATCATTTGAACCTCATTTGGGAGTCCTTTTCACCATCAAAACCCTGCTGGAACCCTGTCCTCTCACTCTGTTTTTCATCAAGCTCAACAATGGCAAATCGAGCTGTGAGATTTTCCAAGTATTCTTGAGTTTGTTTACGCCAAGTATCCTTCATTGCCAAGCACAAGGGCCTTCTGTTTGCACTGCAATCACCAAAGCAACACTGTTTCACATTTTCTTCAAAAATAAGTAAGTGAATCGACTTCCTCCTTTTACCATGCCATGATATGTTTTAGATAGTTTGTTGTATGCTGATTCCAATGAATATTAGTTTGCATTAAATGGTGAACTATGCTGTCTGAAATCTTGGTTTTTCATTTTTATGAACAAATGCATTTTTCATCGATTTGGCTTGGACATGATGAGTTAATGAAATATGATACCACATTCTTGTTGCCTGATGCTTAATGATGCTATTAGTGTGTTTAATTTTTAATTCTGGGCATGTTGATTTTTTTAAGTTGCATGAAGGTGATGAAGATCATGCTGCACCATGATAAACCCTAGCCATTTTGTTTTAAGAATCCAGTTCATGTGTGTTGGTTGCTGTTGACATATTTTGCATGAGCATTATGAATGTGTTGTTATGTGGTTGCCATGATTGTTTGATTTCGATTGGTTGATGAACCATGAAGTTGGATAATGAACATGCCCTGCTGTTTGAAACCCGACACCTTTTCCAGAATTTTTCCATGATGATGTTTGTTTTGCTGTTGGCTGATGCTGCTTAATGTTGATGTTTCATGGTCACGCTTGTTTGTTGATGTTATTGTTTATGGTTTGATGATGAACATTGAATGATGAATATGCTCTGCTGCTGTTTTTGAACTTTCCCAGAAAATCCACATGTTCTGTGTTTGCTGCATTTTTGTCGTGGATGTTTGATTGTTGCATGATGGTTATGATATATGTTGCTGTTCATTTGTTGTTGTTTCTGATCGATTGATGAACCTAAATGATGAACACATGCTGCACATAAACCCTAGGTTTTTTCCAACCCAGAAAATTCACCCATTGGCTCGGGTACTGTTTCATTGGCTAGTAGCCAATCACAACATTTCGTTGTGTGTATCAAAACTGTGTCGTTTGGATTAGTGATGCCCTGATTTACCAAAATGCCATCCTGTTGACTTTGTTTGACCACTAGTTCATGCTATTTTGTTCATCTTGCTTCAATTATTCACTCTATTTCCAATTAATTTCTCTCTCAATTTTTATCCAAAAATTATGAAATTTTTTCCTCATGTTCATGAATGTGTCCTCTATTTTATTGTGAATTTTAATTAATTTTCCATTGGCTGGATTTTTAATGATAATTGTTTTCCCAACATGTATGCATAATTGACACCTTGTGCCATTTCAATTGTGAAATACCCATGCTGTATCCAATGAGCTTGAAACTTTTTGTGGTGAAACTAGACACATTGACCTTTGTTTCCATATAGAGTTTGTGCATTTATCATTTGTGGTTTGCTAGTTATGATTTTTTGAACTAGGGTGTGACAATTTGTGTCACACCAATGATGTGCATTTTCTTGATTTTTGTTCACATGTCTCCTGGCCTCCAAACAACTTGAAATTTTGCATGAATGATCTCTTACATGTCTAGTTTGTGTATGAATTTTCTTGGATTTAACCATGCTGTTTCCAATTTGTTTGAGAATTTTCTTCCCTGCCTAGTCAATGGTTGACTTTATGTGATACATGTTGCCAAATCCTTTATGAAATTCTCATATCTTATTGTATGACCATGAAATTTCATATGTGATAACTAGACTCCTTGAGCTTTGTATTGGTGTTAATCTCACTCATTTCTCTTCTGTTTTCAAATTGATATGATTTTTTGAAGTTGACCCATGCTTGTTGACTTTCATCATGCTTACTTGAATTTGGTTTGACTTCATGATTTTACTTGACTGCCTTCCTCTCATCCAAATGCCATGAAATTTGACATGCTTTCCATGCTAGATGTTAGGATTGAGTGTGATTTATTTCATGATTTTTGAAATTGTTTGGGTTGACTTTTGATGCAAGTCATTCTGTTGACTTCTTTGTGCTTCTTATGGCCATGCTTTGCATCCTTTTGCATATGAAATGACATTGATGCATGATTTTATTGTGAATCCAATTGAGAATGCTTCTTGAATGTTTAGACTTGGTTTGGGTTGACTTTTCCTTGCTGCCTTGACTTTTTCTTTCATCTTTGACCCTAGGCTAGTCCTAGTGGTCTTCTAAGCTTATGTTGAGTTCATCTGTTTCAGGTTAAGCACCAATGCCTTGAGGATCATTCAAATGTGTTTTAGTTTGATTTTTTAATGTGCTAACCTTTGTTTTGTAGGTGACTCATATGCTTGAGTCTTTGTGCCTTGCACAATTGATCCCTCTGTGGTTGACTTTTGTTTATCCATTTGCCTTTGATTTTGACTGTTGACTTGTTTACTAATGAGTTTGACTTTTTCAGGTACACTTTAGTTGCTTAAGTTCTTTGAACTTGCTTGCTTTGCTTTTTAGCATTTGCTTTGAGGTATAATTACTTCTTCTTCATGTAGTCTGGAGACCCGGTCTGTTATTTGACCGGGCAAACTGTCTGAAGCCCTCCTTAAGAGGCAATGCCTGTGTTTGTTTAAATTTGTCCTAAGCAGGAAAAGTCCTCATTTGAGGCAATTGGTGGAAGGTAGGGATAAGCAATCTATCCCCCACTATTCAGTGTGTCCTCTCTTTGCTCCCATTACATGGTTGAAGCATTGAGATAAATACCCAAGATCTAATCGAGTCAATAATGTGGAGAGAGTTCCTGCTTTCTGAACTCCCACACTTTCTTTGATGCTCTCCCTGATTAGGGATAGAAGCAATGAGGCACACCCCTCATCTCCTTTTCATCTGCTTCACCTTAGCCTCTCAATGGCAAGGTTAAGAGCGACCTTCACCTATTACAGTGGACTTTCAAAGTCAAACCCTCTTGTGTGGGCCCCCATTGTTTTGGCTATAGAGTGTGCTGTTTGCTATTCATTGATTGATTGATTGCTTCATGTGCATTTGTTTGCCTGTATGTTATGCCTTTATCATCATCATCAATTGCCATTAATGCATGATCATACCATTTGTCTGTGTGACTTTTATCATTGTTGATTGCCCATTGAGGACAATTGTAAGTCCATCTCTTTTGGCCTTTGCTCCTGTGATATGGAAGGATAGAGTGCAAGACCATCACCTTGGTCACTCATATCTTCTGTCATTGCTTTGTGTGTATGTGAGGATACAGCTATAAGTCCCTGCAAGTTGGCATCTGTTTTCCTGTGATCATAAGTTGATTTGTTTGATTGTATGAGAAATTGCAATTGTAAGTCCCTGCAAGTTGGCTTTTGCTTTCTCATCATCTCATGTTGCATAGTTCTTGTATGTGAGGATCCTTGTAAGTCCCTGCTATGAGGCATTGGTATTCCTATGATCATATGTGTGGGGTTAACCTAAGTCCAGACAGATTGGCAGTTGACTTCCACATTTCATATCCCATTTCTTGTTTTCTTCTGTGGAGATTAGTGTAAGTCCATTGAGTGGCATCTGATATCCCATTCTGTTTTAGGAGATTGGTATAAGCCCAGCGATTGGCATCCGATATCCGCCTTTTGGATTTCATCTTTGTTTGTTTTCTATTATCCATTGCATTCCAAAGGACACACTTGAATCATCTCCCATATGATCTCAAGAAGTGAACCTTCTAAGAAGTTTTACTTTCCATCCTCATCCATTCATCATTCATTATGTCCTAGACTTTTCACACTATACTTTTCAAACTTGACATAAGTGTTGTGCAAACATCTTCATGTTTTTCTAACTAAAAACCTGGACCCCAAGTCCTTGACCTTTTTTCAAACTCATTTCATAATACTTCTTTCAAATCAATCTTAATCATACTTTGACCTCATTTTCATAATCACAATCAATTAACTTCACTCATTCACTTGTTTTGGCTTTGTCCATTAATCTTTTCATGCATTAGCCATAAGCTTCAATTATCATTGTGGTTGATGTAAATCTTGCCTATCCTTAGTGAGTCGACAGTAAGACTTCCGTACTGAAAACAGGGTTAACCCCTCTAGTGCGTCGAAGCTATCCTCACATGGTGGATGTTGTTCTTGGTCGAGTGTTCTCCCATTGATAATGAAAAGCCTCAGTGCTTGTGTTTAAAACTGAATCCACCAACTTTTGGAAATCTTTTAGCCGAACTACGGCGTTCTGATCCTTACCTTTGATGGAAGGTACGTAGGCAACGGGTTCATCCGTTCGAACCCAATAACCCAATAAAAATTGTATATTCTTTTCTCATCATCCCAATCATGTTTGCACAACCTTTATGTCATAACAAATAACAATTTAGCATAACAAGTGTGAAAAGGGCTCCCTAGGAGTACCTAGGACGTAGTGGGTGCCTAACACCTTCCCATTGCGTAATTTACCCCTTACCCAGACTCTCTGATCTTTTTATTAGTTTTCTACGTGTAAAACTTCTTAGGCTTTTGTTCGCTTTTTAGCCAGTCCTTTGGATAAATAAAAGTGCGGTGGCGACTCGAAAATTTCAATGTATCTCTTAGCTTATGATTTAATCGATAGATCATATAGCGACGAATACACCGCTACAAAACCCATTGAACATAATGACCCAACACCATCTCCCAATTTTGAATTCCCTGTATTTGAGGCAAAGGAAGATGATGTTGAAGAGATTCCTGATGAGATTACCCGTCTACTTGAGCATGAAGAGAAGATCATTCAGCCGCATCTTGAGAATCTGGAGACAATCAACTTGGGGTCTGAAGATTGTGTGCGAGAAGTGAAGATTGGGGCACTTCTAGAAGAATATGTTAAGAAGGGGTTGATTAAGTTGCTACGAGAATATGTTGACGTCTTTGCCTGGTCATATGAAGACATGCTTGGTCTAGATACTGATATTGTGCAACATTTCCTACCTTTAAATCCTGAGTGCGTGCCTGTGAAGCAGAAACTCAGAAGAACTCATCCTGATATGGCAGTGAAGATCAAAGAGGAAGTTCAGAAGCAAATTGATGTGGGGTTTTTGGTGACTTCTACATATCCTCAATAGGTGGCCAATATTGTGCCCGTGCCTAAGAAAGATGGAAAAGTCCGGATGTGTGTGGACTATAGAGACTTGAAGAGAGCTAGTCCGAAAGATGATTTCCCTCTACCACATATTGATATGTTGGTAGACAATACAGCTAAATTTAAGGTCTTCTCATTTATGGATGGATTTTCTGGATATAATCAGATTAAAATGGCACCCGAGGATATGGAGAAGACGACATTCATCACACCTTGGGGAACATTCTGTTATCGAGTGATGCCCTTCGGTTTGAAGAACGCCGGAGCCACGTATCAACGAGCTATGACTACCTTGTTCCATGACATGATGCATAAAGAGATTGTCTGCCATGTGCCATGGTCAGTTATATCAACAAAGAATGAAGAAAGCTTTTGATAAGAAGGTCAAGCCTCGTGTGTTCTGAGAAGGTGACCTCGTGCTCAAGAAAGTCTTGTCTTTTGCGCCCGATTCTAGGGGCAAGTGGACTCCAAACTATGAGGGTCCGTATGTTGTTAAGAGAGCCTTTTCAGGCGGTGCTTTGATACTTATAACTATGGATGGGGAGGATTTCACTCGTCCTGTGAATTCAGATGCAGTCAAGAAATACTTCGCCTAAAAAATAAAAACTGAATAGCTCGCTAAGTTGAAAACCCGAAAGGGTGGCTTAGGCAAAAATGAGCGTCTCGGTGGATTGAAAACCCGAAAGGGCGATCCAGGCAAAAGTTAGAGACACAAAAAATATATAAAAATGAATATTTGTATCCCGCTAGATTGAGTACCTCACCCCGGGGCAATCTAGGCAAAAATTAGGGATTTGGCAAGTAACTGCATCCTGACAAGACTTTGTTCTACAACTGCCGTTCGTCAGAGATTCTTGCTCATTATCAACCAAAGCTTCAAATACATCGGATTCATAATTGGTGGAGAAATGGTCATTATGTCCAATGTAGCCCTTGTCCAATATGTATCACCAATTTCAAATTCGTAAAGATCTATGGAGTCTTGCCATTCGCAGACTACCATTCTATCAAATAAATTTGAGCCTTTTATCCAAATATTGACACTCTTATCTGTTTCTATTCAAAAAATGTTTTGCATGTTTTGATTAAGAAAATATCATTGTTTTAAATGATCAAATTTTATATAATTTGTTTTTAAACAAAGTGAACATTCACAATGATGAAAGGATACTTAGGAGATCCTCAGTGCTCTCCCAAGGGTGGTACGATCCCCAACAGGGTAATATTTTTGTCCATATTCCTGACATGACTTTATCTCCTCCCTCCGGAACCTCTTGTGGTTTATCTTACCAAGTGGATTGCTGGTTGAGAGTCACCTTTCTTCCCTTCAGCAGAGTAGCAATCTTTCTTCCTCAGCAGCTTGGATCTCTTTGGGCAAGAGCGGTATTTGGTGGTTGATCCCGATAAATCCTTTATCTCCTCGGATAGATTCCCCAGTAGAGTTGTTGGTGTAGTGGACCTTGTCTGTGATAACTCTCGTCCCCAGCTGGAACGATTGATGATTCATCCCCTGCAGAGTTCTTTGCTTCTTGGTATCTCTGATCCCCAGCAGATTGGATACTCCCCGATGAACTTGGCTTTCTCTCTTGAGATGTAGTACCGGGTGGTTGATTCTTGGACCTGGTTGTGTTAGATATGTCTGTCTGTCAGCATACATCATACATAAACCACGCATATTCATGCATAATTATAACATTCAGATATTCATGTTGCATTCTTTGCCATATATCGTTGTTTGCTGTCTCCTGCTATTTGGTGATATACTTCCCCGAGCAGATGTGTGTGTCTGATCTCTCCATATAGAGTCAGCTCCATAAGCAGAAAGCGTCTATCCTTTCTTCCATATTCCCCACCGGGTTATATCCTCATGGATGTTGATTGTTTTTGTTCCTTCCTAACACATATACTGGGATGGTTTTCCCCATTGAGTTATATCCTCACCGGGACAAGTCTTGATTTGGTGTGCCTATCTAGTTTGATCCTAGATCGGTCTCTTGAGACTCTTTTCCTGTTTCCCCGTGGTAAATGAATAATTGCTCAATAAATAGTAATTATTATCCTCGGCGGAGTCTGTGTTTCTCTACCCTCATACCGGTAGTTGTAAACCATATTTCTTCCCTTTTTGCAGAGTAACTATTTTTGCTCATCTTTAATTGGTGACAGTTATCTTCATCCAATATTCGGTGATGATATCCCCTCATCTGCTTGGATAATTGCCCTGATTACGCAATTTATCCCCAGTGGGTCATCTCTCGTCTACCTTGTTATTGTTGGTAACGATTGTTCCTCCCCTGAATTGGTCATCATTATATACCTAGTTTCGGTATCCCGATGCCTTTTCTTTTCGGTCGATTTATCCTTTATTAACCCAGTAACCGGTTGTGGATAATCATCCATGCGAGTATATTATCTACGTTCTGACGGTAATAGATAGTATATCTCATGCACTCTCGGGTCTGAAGCCTTTTGTTCTTCCCCAGTTGAGTAAGATTCATATCCCCTCTGTGGAGTCGAATATCCATCCTGTAATCGAGTTTGCTTTTAGCCCTCTTTTGGATGATGAGTGTTTTGGGAATATTCCCCAATTCACGCCTTGGTTGGTCACCTATTATATGCCCAGTAACCGATATCCCTGGTGTTCCTTCCTCTCTGCTCCCTATTATGACTTTTTGTCCCCTGTGGAGTCAGAATCCCTGAGTTGAAGTATACCTTTTAGGTTTTCCTCAGATGTTTTGAAGTTTTGATATCTCTCACCCTTATGCCGGTCTTGGATATTCATCTCTTCCTGAGCATGTTGTATCTCTCACCCTCATACCTGGCGTTCAGATCACATGTCTCCTTGAGCTTATTACCCAGTAACTGGTAATACCTCGTCCCGCTGCTTCCCCAGGAGTGTCCTTGTGGACATCCCCAGCGAAGTCCCTTAGTGGATTGTTTTCATCTGGGTTTTATCTGAAGTATCCGCTGTGGATAGTTTTTTGCTGTATTGGCATATTCCCCAATACATGCATCTTCGAGTCAGCTCGAGTCTTTCCATTGGATCTTTTCCCTTTGGAATTCTGTTCCCCACGCTTTGAGTCGTGACCTGCTCGCACATTTTTATCCCTTTTCTATCCCCAGGAGAGTCCCCAGGGTCTTGGTCCCATGGAGTGAATTGCTCATATGGATTATCAGTGGCTTCTGATTTCTTTGCTTTTGTGGACACATATCTCCACAGAGTGCTACCATTTTTCATACCTACATTTGCATCATGAGGTCTCTTAGGGACCAAAATTCGTCTCTTTGTTATTATTTAAGCCCATTCTACCCCGTCGAGACGAAGATTTTAACCTTCACTTCTCCGGCTAGAATGACCTTAAATAGGGGCATCTGTAAGACCCTAATTTTGACCCTAAGATCCCTCAAGGCATCATAACATTGCATTTGCATTGCCTCAAGGATCTTTAGCATCTTGGTTCCCTTTGCCTTTGGGTGGGACTCCTTGTGATTGGTTTGAGATCACCAAGCATGCTTGAATTATACATCATTGTTTCTCTTACTTTTGTTTACTAACATCTTTTGTGAATTATACATCATTGCTTGAATTATACATCATTGTTTCTCTTACTTTTGTTTCTCTTACATCATTGTGATTGGTTTGAGATCACCAAAAGCACAAAAATGTGTCACTAACATCTTTTGTTTGAAGCTTGAGTATCATCCAAGACACTTTGTGGGTTCTATTTAGATGATCAGTCAACACAAGGGAATGGCTTGAGATACTTCCAACAGGTTCAAATGGGGTCTATTCGTCAGTCAAAACGTTAATCTTGAAGGAGCAAAAGTTTGTTCATGAGCTGTCATGCTCGCTAGGCGAGCAGAATGGGTCGCCTAGCGAGTCCCAAGAAAAGCCACCAGAATCACCTACGCTCAGAGGAATTTCTTGAACTATCATGCTCGCTAGGCGAAGCCCACGTGTTTAAAAAAACAAATAAATAAATAAATAAATAAATAAATAAAATATAACAAAATTTTTTTGGACTTGGGCCTCTCTCGTTTGAGCCCACAGGTCCACAAAAATCATGTTATAAATTCAGAGTTTCAGTGAAACAAAAGGCAATTCTATTCCTATTACCCTGGCAGGGAAAAAGATAGTGAGAGAAGAGCTAACTGAGTTCAGAGCAACCTCCAGAGAATGAAGGGAACTCATCGGCAAAGAACCAATTCCCTCTCATATAAACCCTCAGATTGCTTTGCAAACCCAACCGGGCAATTCAATTTCATTCGATCTCTCCAGTCAGGTTTGCCTTATTCCCATTACTTTATGCTTTTAATTTGAATGCTCTGAATGTATGAGGTATTATGGGTGAATTTGATACCCTTTTGATGCATGTGTTTGACAAGAGGTTTATGCCTCCTACCCTTGGTTGCTTTTTGCGAGCTTTTTGTGAATTTTAATGGTATGATTCATGTGGTTACATTTTGATTTGGGGGCAACTCTTGATTACCCTATCTTGTTTCTCTAACCTGTTTGTTGAGTTTTGTTTTGTGAGGGCTCATATGACTCTTGCAGAGATGGCTTTCCTGGTGTTCCACTTTATTTGTAGGATACCACCTGGAGGTTTATTTCGATTACCTGTACTGACTCACTTTCTTTGATGGTGTTTAGCTTGGAAGAGTCTTTGGGTTTCTTATTTATCTAATTGCTGTTACTTCGGATCTTTATCCGTACGGTAGATCTCTCGATCCCTTTACTTTTCCCGCATGTTACCGATTTCTTAGGTTTCGTATAGCCTCTCGTGGCATGTCATTTAAGGTAGCGCGGTTCCTTCATCTAGGACTTCCCTTTTGCATGAGCATCCTTAAAACCCCAAACTCATTGATTTTTATTCTCCTAAGAACACGTTATCTCCTTCTACTACAGGCGAGTAAGTCTCCAAAGGTCGAGCATCCGGTAGATTGCGTAGTAACGTCGTTCAACCCTTACCCTGTAGTTGGTCGAACTACGTTTTGCTCTGATTTTCATCCCAGATGAGATACGTAGGCATAAGACGCGATGTCTTAGCGAGCACACTCCTCTTTAACCCATAGGTAGCCGAGCTACGAAGACTCTAATTCTCAGATTCATATGAGATACGTATGCAGTGGATGCGACGTCCGTGCGAGTCATTTTCTTTTGACCCTTCTTTTAGTAAGTAGTACATTAGATAAACATACACGCTTTTCTCATCCCTTCAATCATGTTTGCACAAATAAATTTTCAAAAAAAAAAAACAACAACATTTGCAACAAATGTGAAAAGGGCTCCCTATGAGTACCTAGGATGCTTTGGGTGCCTAATACCTTCCCATTGCATAACCAACCCCCTTACCCAGATCTCTGACATTTTTACTAGTTTTTGATTCGATAAAACTTTTAGGTTTTTGTTCGCTTTCTAACCATTCCTTTGGATAAATAGAAGTGCGGTGGCGACTCGACTTGTATGATTTACCTTGGATTTAGTCAATATCTCTAATGGTAACGAATACCCCGGTACAGTTTGGGTTGGAGTTTCTTGTTCTTGTTGAGGTAGGTTTAATGGTTATGGCATTGGTTGTTCTTGGATTACTTGTTCAGTTTTAGATGGAACTTGAATTTCAGACTGAACAAGGTTGGTCTCAATAGAGGGTGTGGTTTCAAGAGGAATGGATTGGAGAGGTAATGCTTTAAGAGGGATTAAGTATGATTCATTAGAATTGGAACATGAGCTAGAGCTGGAAGACTTAACACTGGATATCTCAAGGGGGAGGGGGGGGGGGGGGGGTCAAGCATAACATTAATGGGTTAGGGTTGTTCAGAATCAGAAATACATGCTAGCTGATTTTGTTCAAAAGGTAACTCATCATCTAGATGACTTGTTACATTCTCTAAGGCAGATGCTCCATGTAAAATTTGTGATTCTGATGTTGGTTTGAGAGATGGCATGATAAAATATAGAGATAGATTATGATCAAGTTTGGGTGATGGTGTGTGTTTTATTGAAGGTGTAGGTGATTTATGTGGTGTTGGTGTGGGTGATTTAGTAATAATATCGGAATAGGAAGAATTTAAGATATTATCTAAGATAGAATTCAGATGAGTACCTGACAAACTCTTCAAAATCTGAAACAAGTTTCTCTTCTTCCTCAATAGTCTCAAGAGCCTGATTAGCAACCTCTTTTGGCCCAAGAGAAGTTCCAACATCACAAGTATCTTCTACCTCTTTCAACACAACTTTTGCTTCTTCTTCAACTTGCACTTGCTTATGTAGAACTTTAGCTATAAAAGGATTTTTCATAGCCTGATTTAGAAGAGAAGATGAGTTTAATCTTGCCCCTTATTTCATAACCTTGATCCTCTTGAGAAAAGGTTGTTCATCTTCTTCTTCATCATCAATTTTTTGCAGCACTATCTTCCTTAACTTCTTCTTTACAGGCTCATCCAAATTAGAAGTGGTTGCTTTCATAGGAGTTTTTCAGTGGCTCCACTCCTTGTCTTGGTAGGCATCATTACAAATGTAGAGCCCACTTCTTGAACCTACTTATGAAATTATACCTGATGTATAACCTTCTTCTTAGGTGGCTTTTGAACCATCTTCTCAAACTTAGAAGCATCTTGCTTCCTTTTTCTTGAAGGCTTGTACACACTTCCTATAGGAGCTTCTGGAATGTCTTTCATGGTCAGGACAACTCCATCCCGTTCCCTATCCATCTTGATGTATTCCTGAATAACTTCAGAATTTTCCAGCTTGGAGATGATTGGAAAGTCATTAACATATGCAGTCTTGACATTCCAAATATTAAGGCTTGCAGGAGGTTGAATCACATATCTCTTCTTGATAATATTCATATTCCCCAGCACAACAACTGAGAGAATATTCCCATATGTTTCCTCCATATCTTCTGTAGCACAAAAACTCACCAGAGTCTCAATCAACATACTCCGATGAAAAAATCCAGAAAGAAGCCTTACAGAAGGAACATTCTTCTTATCATGTTTTATGTTTTCCTTGATAGATTCACACATATGGTTGAAGATTTATGAAGGAAGGTTGATCTTTTCCATGTTGACAAAAAACTAGATGAAGTGCTTGTGATCCCAAAAGATTTGATCAATACCCCATTCTCTTGGAATCAAGCAACCAATCAAGATTCTGAACAGAAGACTGTACTCAATTTCCATGTTCTTCACTTTTCCAAAGTAATTAGATTTAAGAAATATACGTTGCTTGATTACTCTAGATTATGGAATATTGTCTTTAGTGTTTAGAACACATCTTCCAATGTTGCCCATAATCAGAAGCTTGACTATGTGACTATGAGAGATAGTTACATCTACCCCATTCATAGAAGATCTTATCTCCACCTCCTTGAATTCTTTCAAACCCATCTCAACCCTTGACTTCCCTTTGATATTTCTATTCTCAACAATCTTTTGATTTTCTTCAAGAGCAGCAAAACCTTCATCATAAACTTTAGCCCTAACCCAGAAGTCTTTAACCATAGGGAAAGGTTGAATCATTAAGCATATCAAAATAGTTCATCCAACCTTGAGCTTCGAAATAAGCTTTTAATGGAAACCCATTAACACTAAAATACTCAAAGTCGACAATATGTTCAATGATCAACTTTAGATCCTCTTATCTAAGCTTCAAAGTTATGGTCTTGATTCAGAGAGCTTTTACTTCTATCTGCTTGATTTTAGAATATTGAATATGATTCTTTGTCAAAAAAGTACTAGCAGTATTATCACAAAAGATAGTAATACTGCTTCCACTTATCTGATAATCTTCCAACTAAATATTTCATCCAGAATAGTTGTGTGCAATAACTTGCAGTTGGGGTGTACTATGCTTATGTTATAGACAAAACAATAGTTATTTGTCTTTTACTAGCCCAAGATATTAGGTTTTCACCTATGAATTGACAGTTTCTACTAGTGGATTTTCTCTCAATTCTATCCCCAACATAGTCAGTATCACAGAATCCAAATAACTTATAATCTAGGGATTTTTTTATAAAGCAACCCTAGATTGGTTATTCCTCTAAGATACCTAAATACCTTCTTAACAGTTGTTAAGTGAGTCTCTCTAGGATCTAACTAAAATCTTGCACACAGACAAACACTGAATAAAAATCTGGTCTAGAAGCTGTTAAATAAAGTAAAGAGGCAATCATACCTCTATACAACTTCTGGCAGATAAAAATGCTTCTTTCCTCTTTGCTCAAATTGCAGGTTGGATGGATATGAGTGTTCATGATCTTGCAGTCCTATAGCTTGAACTTCTTCAGAAGCTCCTTTATGTATTTTGCCCGATGAACATAGACTTCATCCTTTAATTGATTGATTTGAATACCAAGGAAGAACTTCAACTCTCTCACCATACTCATCTCAAACTCAACCTGCATTATCTTTGAAAATTATTGGCAAAGGAAGGAATTAGTTAAACCAAATATAATATCATTTACATAAACTTGGACAATTAAGATATCATTTTTAAGTGTCTTTCTGAAGAGTGTATTGTCTACTTGCCCTTTTTGAAAGCCATTTTCTAACATAAAATTACTCAATCTCTCATACCAAGCTCTGAGAGCTTATTTGAGCCCATATAATGATTTCTTAAGTTTGAAAACATGATTTGGATGGACTGAATCCTCAAATCCAGGTGGTTGTTTGACATACACTTCTTCGAAAATGACTCCATTTAAAAATGTACTCTTAACATCCATTTGGTATAAAATAATGTCATGATTAATAGCATAAGAGAGAAGTAACCTGATTGTCTCTAACCTTGCAACATGTGCAAATGTTTCAGATAAATTTATACCTCCTTACTAATTGTATGCTTGAGCTACAAGTATAACTTCATTTCTTACCACTTCTCCTTGCTCATTGAACTTGTTTATGAATACCCATTTTCTTCCAATAATGTTCTTCTTAAAAGGTTTGGTTACTAGATCCTAGACATCATTTCTTTGAAACTTATTTAACTCTTCTTGCATTGCCACAATCCAGCCATCATCGGAAAGTGCTTCATCAATATAAGTAGGTTCAATCAGGGAGGGTAGTCCTAACATTGAGAAGTCTTATCTAAAGGAAGACCTTGTCTTTTTAGGACTATATTTGTTTTCAGGAATTAACTCTTATGGATAAGAAGACTTGTACTTGAAGGTCTTCTTGGATTGTGATGCTTCTGAGGAGGCATTTTGAGCTTTGTCGTTTATCAAAAAACACGATCCTTCATGATGGTCATGGTACAAATTGTTCGAATAGAGTCGCCACCAAACTTTATGTATTCCAATGAAGGAAAGGGAAAATATTAATAAAAGATTTTAAAAAAGAAAACAAAAATGGTCGTCGCAACCATATTCTGGTTTGGGAGTTAATTTTGCAAGGGGAATGTATTATCACCCCTCATGTCTGTTGTACTCAACATGAACCTTTTAGTTAGACTTGCAATTGAATGTTAGCTATTATTAATTATTTTCTTCAAGTTATTAAAAGTGTAAAGAGAAAAGAAAAGAGGTCATAAAAATGTTTTTATTAGGGTGCTTGACGAGATTACGGGTTTTGCTCCTACATATCCTCGGGTACAATAAAGAACTCATTACTTTGAAGTTTAGGGCAAGACATAATATATTTTTGGTGTTTTTGATTATAGTGCTTGAAGAGATGATGCATGTATCTCCTACGGATCTTCAGGTGCGATGGAGAATTTAAAGCTACGTAGTTCTTGGTAGCCAAGAGTGTTGGTTGATTAATTTTAGAGGACGAATGTTTAGGTCGAGTTCTAATGGTTAAACATTGGTTTGTTTGATCACGGATGAGAGACTTATCGTTTATTTGTTTTGCGGTAGAAGGGATCCTATATGATCGCGTTCTAGTAGTTTAAACATTTAGCTGTATTGCTCGCGCATGAGAGGCTTAAGCGCTTGTTTGTGCATGCGTTAGAAATGACTAAACAATGTCCGTTTGTGGAAAGGGTTTCAATCGCACGGGGGCGAGAAAAGATAGGTTTAATTGACTTCGATCGCACGGGGGCGAGAAAAATAAGTTTGATGTGTTAAGAGTTTTAGGAGAAAGACGAATATTCAAACAGGGAGCTCTACAATAATGTCAAAATATTCGGAGACTGAGGAAAGTCTAAACCCGATCAATCCTTTTTCTTCTCGATTATTATGAAAATGCATGGAAAATTTCAATCAAGGTTCATTAACGGAAGTCGGTTATTCGCACAGGGAGTTCTATAGAAGTGTCCAAATAATCGGAGACTAAGGAAGGTCTAAACCCAATCAGTATTTTTCCTTCTACAAGAGAGCCGACTGAATTCAATCGATTATTGTGTTTTAATATGAAGGACGGGCATTCAGACATAGAGCTCTACAATATTGCCCAACCATTCGAGGAAGGATAAGGTCTATACAACCATTCCTTTTCATCCAAATTATTGTGAAAATGAGTTTGATTAGACGTTTTAATTTGAATGGGAGAAAATTACTCGATGTTGACCGATTTTTTTATTTGTACCACAGATATGAATTGTGAAAGCGGGTTGCGAAGTGGTTTTGAAATTGTATTGATTATGAATGAAATTGAATTGATGGTTTGAAATGTGATTGTTGAAATGATATTGAAACGATTATTAAAATGATGGTGGCCTAATCGATCAATTTTTAATTAAAAAAATCAATTGATTAAACATTGATCAAATCACTTAATTAAGCTGATAAGATTAATTATTAATTTTTTTATTAAATCAAATAATCAAGTTTAATTAAAATTAATTAACCAAAATTAACTAATTAAATAAAATTTAACTAACTAGTTAATTTAATTAAAATAAACGTGAAATAAACAACAAAACATATGTAAAATAATCGAAGCAAATTAACACACGATGTGCTCAAACCCGGTTTGTACATATATATAGGAATCGAAATGTCGTACGTAAGGATCATAACGCGGAAAAATATTGCAATCCATATATAGGAATTTTAGCGACATAACGATATAAAAATCTCGAATCCGCGAATAAAAAATCCGATTCAAAATGCAATGAAGTAAGCAACAATAACAACACATACTATTTACACCGTCATAATCCGAAAAAAATGTTACACTATCCGAATAAAAAATAACTCAAAAGTGAAACAATAATATTACATTAATGCATCGAAAATAAAATCGGTGGTGTAACGACATATTATTAATGTCGAAACCACGAATTGAAGTCCGATTTATACGAGGCAGTGCAGTAAAATAAAAATAGCAGCAACACCAATTTATATTACAATGGCTACAAAATTATGACAACGAAATCAAACTAACCGAAATAACACGACCAACCCCAAACAAACACAACAATATCAAAAGAAGAACGAGATATAGAACAACAGAGCCAAACACAAAATGGAGAGAAAAATAAAAAACAAAATAAAACGCCAATAACTACACAACATTACATCAAACTAAAAGATTCAAAAACTGATTGATAAATTGTGAGTTGCACTTAGCTGCTGCTTTTGATGTTGAAATTGTTGTTGCTACAATTTATTGTTATAATGCTGCAAAGAGAGCTGTTGTGTGAAACAAAGACTGGTCGAGGAAACATAAAAAAGCCCCTAGTAGATGCAAAGGATCCTGGAATTTCCATCTAGAGTTCTTTCTTTGGTGTCAGGGACTGTGATCTACCAAACATTCAATAGAATTTTGCTTTTAATTTTCTCCAGAGTAGGGATCCAAGTTGATACCAAACACTAAGAGATAGCCCCAATTACATGCTGAATCGATATGAATGAATGAAACTTTGGACCATCTTAGCTTCAATGGCTAGCGTGGGATTTTGAGTCGTTACTTTTACCACCATTTTCTCCTCTGGACACAAATCCTCAATGACTGCAAAATGAAAATAAGATCTGGATTCTTTAGTGCTTTGTTCAGATCTTGGGCCCACGCAGGAAAAGGAAATGAGTTTACCCAAATATGGAAATAGCAAACCGTGGAGTGTTTGTCGTGAATTGCAGATCAGAGAGGTTAGGCGAGTCAGTATGTATGTTTCGCAAATTTGAAAGAGGTTAGGTTTGAGAAGCAATATGGTGATAGTGAGAAGGTTATTGTGATGAAGGACTCATGGTGATTGGTCGGGAAAGTGGTTAATGGTGGGAAACAATAAGTGTTGTTCGCCAGTTTAATGAGGGAGTATGTGAGCGGCAATTGTATTTGAAAGTGGAGAGAGGGTAGTCGATAAGTGGGGTTTTAGAGGGGGTAAAGGTGACATAAAAGGTTGTTTGAGGAGGTGGTACATTGATGGGTGGTGAAGTTGAGAAGAGATATTTGTGAGTGGTGATCGATTTTTTTTGATGTTCATATACATGTCCATGGTGTTCTTTACAACATGGCGTATAGAAGAATGATGGTTGCGTAAACAATTATTATATAGGTAGATGGAGATGTGCGTACGGAGGCCGAAGCTTGTTTGGTATGTGGTTTTGTTGAGAATGAAGAATGGATAGAAGGTCAAAATGGAGGTGGAAGAAGAAGGATAAATAGTGGGACGATTTGAAGAAGAAGAAGAAAATGTTTTGAAAAAATGTTTTTTGAAACTTTTCCTCTTGCGAGAGAGACAAGTCAACTGTGATTGGAGAGACATATATTGGTGATGATGTTGTTTTTGCTTGAGTGGTTTTTCCTGAGTGTTAATTGGTTGCCTCTAAAATGATAGATCCCAAGAAAGAAAAACAAAAGAGTCGTTCGGGATTTTTGTGTGTGTGGATCCACGTGGCATATCATGTATGGATGAAGGAGATATTTTTTTTTCATTTTTCTAATTTTTTTATTATTAATATTATTATTAATGGATTTTTCCGATTGGTAGATGGAAATAGTCATGAATTGCAAATATGAGCCTTTGATTAACTTGAATCAATGATCTAGACTAAAACAAAGAAATACACAATAATTTAAAATATCAAAGTTGCCATTTCTATAAGCTTTAAAAGATTAAAAACCAATAAAATTAGTTTAAACGAATAAAAATCACACATTCTTGAAAAAATACAATAAAAATAAAATGAAGACATGGAAATTCCTATTTATTTTTTCTGAATATTTTGACAAAAGAATAAAAATAAAATGACTAAATATGAATAAAAATTGAACGCAAAAGTGCTCGAAAAATTAAAATGAATGCACTAAAATGATCAACATGAAATAAAATTATCGGAAACATACATATTTTGATCAAATTTTGAAGTGAATAGTGCCCAGTTGAAATGGCTCTGACGGGTCAAAATACGACTAAAAAAGTAGTAAAAAAAATATAATGAGCACGACAGGTTAAACTATGCAAATTGGAGATTAACAAGATTGACGTCAACAAGCTCAATTTTGAAACTTTTTGCCCGCTAATTTTACGTACATTTGAAAATTGATTTAACCAATCTGTTTGTAGATCTGAAAATTCATTATGGCTGACATTTTAGGTATTATGCCTGATGAAAGACATGTCATGCTATGCATATGATGCAAAGTGAATACATTCAAACACATGAAAGTTTTAAAATGCTTAGACAAAGTTGGGGTATGACAAGCTTTTTCAAAATATTCAACATCTGGATGAGCTTCCGAGGTTGGATCATCTTCAGGACTACCAGTTTCTAAAGTTCTGATAGCTTCAGAACATCTAGCTTCTGAAGGATTGTTACCTTATAAACTTCCAACTTCTGGACCTCTAGCTTCTCTTATTTTTTCTTTTCTTTCTTTTTGAATTTTTTTCTTCATGTTCTCAAAGAAATATTTTTTCTCAATCTTATCTTCTTTTCTCTCAAATATATATTTCTTTTCAACTCTTTCCAGTTTCTTTTCTCGATCCTCTTTTTTTCTCTTAAATTTTTTCTTTTTCTTCACTTCCTCGTTAATTTCTTTTCTCTCCGCTTCTCTTTTTTCAATCACTTTGTTTTTCTCATTGACCAAACTTTCAACTATTATTATTTTTTCACCATCTCTTTTCAAGATTTGATCATGATCATTTTCTTTTGGAACAAGAACAATTTGATGACTTTTAGACAAAAATGAGTATGTATTGGTGTGACGACCATGCTTTGGCCAATTTTGTTTATGCCACGAAAGTTCGAGTAACAATTCTTTCGTTTTTGAAGGCACCACATCACATAACACTTCACCTTCATATTATTCAAGCATGAATGTCACTCTTACTTATTTGATCACCAAAATATCAGCCATATCTTTAAATTCTGGATCCTCGAGACTATAAAGTATATATGGATCTGGATGCTCAAGAACTGGAAGTCCCAATTTCTCCACCATAGTTGTACTTGCCATGTTGATCCAATATTTTTTATTAATGAATAAATTACAAATCTTATAATTCACTAGACTTCTTGTGGCAAATTTTTTGTTTGTTTGTCTTCCATAATGAACAACTAAAAGAAATTAGAAGTTGGCACAAAATTACCAAGAAAAAATTGAAACATTTTTTTTGTATTTTCAATTTATTTTTCAATCTTTTTTTCTCTTTTTTTTTCAATACAAAATGAAAAATAAAGTAATAAGAAAGAAGAAAAAAACAAATTGAAACTTTACCAAAGTTTGACCATTTTTAGAATCTTGCTCTGGTTACCACTTGATGGCTAATCCATTTGTAATTTGGCCATTTTTCTAATACTTCGTTAAATTTGTGAAACTTGTGATTTATGATGATAATATAGAGTAAAAATCATAAAATTATAAGTAGTATTTGATTTTGGACAGAATTGAAACAAAATAAAATTAAGAAAGAAAATTATGCAAAGAGATAAAAATGGGGGACCACACTCTTTCCATGAATAAGAAAGGATGATAAGCCGTAGTTAAGATCACCACAACAAATTTAGTTTCTTGATAAGATCAAAATATGATCCAATCCAGAACAAAAAGAGCAATGCTTTCAAAATACACAATGTGTTTGTTTAATGAAATTCAACTTGATTTTTTATTCATGATTAGCTCCTTATTTATAGGTGTAAATGGTAGCTTACAATAATAACTCAAGAAATTTATAAATTCAGCCAACTATTCTATTAATAATGACTTGAAAATGGAATGCCACACACTTAAAGGTAGTGGAGAAAATGAATATTCATTGCATTTTCTTTATCTTCTCATTCTTATTGATGAAGACTTTTGAGGCATAAATAAGCATAATTTCACCTTGAACCTAACAAATTAATTATAGATTATATTCTAAGCTTTTCAACACATTAAAGATCATGTCAGTTGGACACTTAGAACTTCAGATATGATCAAAACAAGGCAGATGAGCCAACAAATATGAAAATTGTTAGTTATTATGAAATAAAACCATAAATAAAATAAATTATTCATTTTATTTGGAGCATTTTTTGAAGTTTTCTTTCACATGCTTAACGTGTTCTTGATTATATTTGATCGCGACTTAGTAAGTCTATGGGAATCGTGACTGCAAGTGCACAGTCGTATCGCGTAATTTTAAAGATTATCGAACCCAAAAGGACTAATAATCGAACGTATCATTGTCTAATGTTACTATGTAAATCTAAGGCTGAGGATTTTTCTAAGATTGGAGGGATGAAGAGAAATAACTATAACGTAAACAAAATATTAATAAAGATATTTAATAAAGGGATATCGGTATGTAACGCATCAAACTTCGGGGATTTGATAGATAGTAGGTGTAATCTTAAAGATCAAAATATTCTTCAGTAGAAATTATTTACAAAAAGGACTTTGTCTCACACTCTCATTTTTATTGACTCTGACCATACTCTTAAACCAAAATGTTTGACTCTCGCGGTCTCATTATGAATTTAAAAGTAATCTTTGAATATAAATAAAGTCTAATTAATCCTAAAACGCTCTCGATGTGTTTAGGATTAATGCCTAGTTTCAGCTATCCAGTTAAAATCTCAAACTCTCGTTCTTATTGACCGTAACCTTTGTTTGCTTTGTACTCTCGTACGAAAAACAGTTTTGAATAAAACAAGAAACTAAAACCGGAAAATAATATTTTATAAAAGCCAACACCAATTATTTATGAATCCCGTCATTTCGATGGTCTTTACATACCGATACCTAGGGGTTTAGCCGGACATGGATCCGGTAACAGACATGATATCCAGACAATTAAGCATACAATAAGGCAGAAGTAATTAAAATGGCAATTAAAATAAAACCTGGAATATAAATCGAGAACTTGGAATGAATACTAATTCTTCAAATTAAACAATGCCGACAAGCTTTGGCAATTGGGTACACCGTTACAATCAAATTCAGATGCTTAAACAATAATTGAAATAGTCCCCGATGTGGAGAATCTATTGCTTTTACAAAGTAGGAAACTGCCTAAGAAAATCTAACAACAAAATCTGACTTGAAAAAAATGCACTCCTTGGTGAGAAAACCGACCCTCCTTTATATACTTCCACTCTCCCTAATTGTAGCATTCGTTCGTTGAAAAAGTAAGTGGAAGTCATGGCTAAAAATGTGGATGTCGTGGCTAAAAAGGTGGAGATAAATAAGGGAGACTGGGTTGATGGAGACTGCCATAACCTTAATATGGTATCCGTGGCAGGCGCCACCTTTTGTGGGATGGGCGCCACCACTTTATAGCTTTGTGGCGGGCACCACCACTCCCTTTAGGTCAAGTGGCGGGCGCCACACATCCAAGTGGTGGGCGCCACATGTCCATTTGGTGTGGTGAGCGCCATTCTTTCTATTTTTCTCCATTTTCTTCTCTTTTTCTTTCCTTTTTGCTATTTTCCACTTTGCTTGCCTATACATCTCTTATTCGATAAATACCTAAAATAAACGTAAAATACTATGTAATAATAAGTGTTAATCAAGTAAAAAGAAATGCATATGAAGCCAAATATACGATACGTTTTCGCGTTATCAAACTCCCCCATACTTAAACCTTTGCTTGTCCTCAAGCAATTGCAACGTACATGAATAAAAAGTTTTGTAAAAGCTTTGCAGCATACAGTATCAAGACTCGTAAAAGACACAGTTGCATTCAGATACTCATTCTAGTCTATAAACTCTACTTTGGTCAAAAATTGCATCAACAGGTACTAACTTCCACACTAAGGGTATCGTTGGAACACATAGTCACAATAGTGCAACCATAAGTCTCCCTCCTATACAAACCAATCCGAATCATGTCATCATGCCTAAGCCTACCTTACTAAATCTTCTTTTTATCCTTTTTCATTCTGGCGCAATCACATTAAGCCCGTTATCCTTTCACATTCATAGCAAGATAATCTGTTAGTGACTATGATCTCATCTTTATTTCTTTCTTTCTTTTTCGCACTTTGGCTCAAATAACAGTTAAAGATGGTTATACTGTTGGGCTAAATGACCGGGTGAGGGTCACCTTACTTAGAAGGAACAATATTTTTCATACATTTCGTCAATCTTTTTCTCTTTTAAGCTTGAGATCATACACTTATTTGCATCGACTTCTCACGGAGTGTGTGCTTAGGATGGTGTTGATTGCTAGTTAAACTACTTAAGGAATATTAAAGGATGGAATTTAAGGCTATGGCATGACAAATACTCAAATCGATCTTATACTTGGGAGATTTAAGGTGTTAAAATGATATCGATCTTGTAAGGTTTTTACAAATCTCTACAATTCAACCCCAGTTTTATTTATAGGTTAGAATTTTCAAAAGATGTACTGTATTTCTAAGTCTAGATTTTTGCAAAAAAAATTGTATGGCTTAAGAAAATGGGTGAATTAGTAAATAATGGAAATCACGCATAAAGACTCGACATCACATTGATATTTGACTCGACTGACACTTAATAAAAATAAAATAACAAAAGGAAATAACAATAATTTAAATCTACTTAGAAAGTGATAAGTAAAAGCGGCATAGCTTCCTCCCCCATACTTAAACCGTGCATTGTCCCCAATGCAACAACATAAGATATGAAAGAAAGGTAGAACCTGGGTAGCCTGCTACTGGCGCCTTCTGCCACGTGTTCGTGCGCGTCCACCATTCCTAGGCTGGTGAGGTGGGGCATAGTCTTGTAGATCTTCCACACGCACTGTCAATGCTGCCATTTCATCGATCAAGTCAGACATGTTTTGTTCGGTTGTGAAAGCGTAGTTGTGCTGATCATTCTGCATCTGGCGAAGTATATGCATCATTTCGGTTTGCTGAGCTTCCATGTTTTGGATTTGGAGGTCGCGTTGAGCGTCTAGTTTGCTACGCTGCAGCAGTTCACATAGATCTCATCGAGAGTGATAGGTGCCACATTTCTTCTTCTAGGTCTTTGGCTGGATGATGTACCTGCAACATTTTCAGATGACAGGTGTGTGGTGTGTGGGTGTGTGTCAGTAGCGGGAGTAGCTTGCTCCGGAATATAATTCTCGTCGGTGTCCCCACTAGCATTTACATTCTCAGGAATGTGCGCGAGGACTTGGTTAGACACCAGATCATTAATATAACAATAATTTTCCGGGTTACGCACATCTGTGCGAGTTGGATTTGGGAGGATGAAATCTTGTAAGACATTATTTTCAATTATTAGATTAAACTTACCGTCTCGCCTTCGTTTTACCAATTTCATGCTCATTGCCATGTCAATGTCAATGTCAATGGCGTGATGCGGGAGCGGGGTTAGCCGGGAGAATTTTTCTTTGAGTCCTAGGACTCTGGCTATGGAGGTTATTAAACCTCCAAAAATAATCGGCCCTCTCTTCGCATTGACAATGACCTGCATGTGAGAGAACATAAAAGGGACATTATTTACCTTTTGTGGCAGAAAAGTGGAGAACAGATAAAAGGGTTCTTTTTCGTTCACCTTGTTAGAGTTTGCTCGACCAAAAATGGTGGATGCCAATATTTGGCAAAAATATCGAATAGCCGGGTTGTGAATTAAAATGGCTCTGTTTCCCTCAAAACTATGGGATACTGTACCTGTTATTACCCTCCAAAATGGTTGAAAGACGCGTTACCAACCCTCAGTATCTGGGACCTCACTTACTACGCTATTCCCATGAGGGAATTGTAGCATGTCCGCTAGTTGGGAAAAGGTAAAAGCATATTCTATGCTGAACAAGCGAAACTAGACAGTCCCACTGGAACCGTTTGTGTTGGGTGTGGGACTAAAAATTAACGAACCTAGGAATTCTAGTGTTAATTGAGCATAGACCGAGTCCTTAAAAGATAGGAAATAATTTAAACTTAAAGTGTCTAGCATATGGTTAACACTATATAAAATTCCTAAGGCTAATAAGCAGGGTTCATCGACGTACCTTGTTGATTTGTTTTTTCTTGCGCTTAGAGCCGTGTAAGTCTCTTCCTGTAATTCACCTGGTTCTTTGTTTCTGAACAATAATTCGTATTCCCTCATTTGTGCCATGACTGAATTTCACACTGCTCGTGTAATGTAGTAAGAATATAGCAAGAGAGAGGAGAATTATGCTTATTAGAGGTGTGGTTTTGTGAGATTATGTTGGTGGTTTATATAGAGATGGTTGTGGTTGGGAATTGATGAATGAAATAAATTTTATTTAATGGTTTTCAATGTCGCGGTCAAAGGATGTGAGAGTGGTTTAAGAGCTTTAATACAATGTCCAGCATGCAAGGGACAAGGCAATAAAATGGATCATGTGATATTAGTACAACATCGTGCATGTGAACGTTAATGTAGTGGATGGCGCCACTTTTTATGTGTGTGGCGGGCTCCACTAGGAGCTTGTGGCGTGTGCCACCACAATGTTCACATGGACGCCATAGCATGTGTGTGGCAGGCGCCACATGAAGTGTTGTGTGTTCCCATGTGTGAACCTTTATAGTTTTGACCATAATTTTTCCATTTGAATTTTAATTGACCGACATTAAATAGTGGTTGTATAAATAGGTAGAAGAAAACCAACATAGCATATAGAAGTAGGAATGAGAAATAAGATATGGAAAAATGACATTAAACACAAAATTGAAAATAAAAGAATGAGGTAGACAAGAAAAGATGATATAATTCGTCTACTGGAATAAAAAGAAATAAAAATTCCCAATGTGTAAAACAATAATTAAATTCAAAACAAAAAATAAAATAAGATCAGTAAATCAGTATTATTCAAATAAATTAGCCATTATGGTGACTACTGGCAGGAGGAGCGAACGAGTAGAAATGCTGGTAAATGTGATCCAGGTTGAAATTCTGGTGTAGTCAGAGTTCAGATGTTCTACTCCAAGTCATGACATCTGATCCAACATTGTTACTAATACAACAAGACATTTATACAAATTAAAATCCAGTACTGATATGCATACATTCACAGATGTCACAACATCTGCTACTATATCACCATAGTATGGAAGAACACCCAGTTCTGTCCATCTGGTACAAAGACACAACAGAGATCAACCATAGCACTTACTTCTGTTGAGCCTGCACAGTTATCAGCATGATGTCTCAATATTGATTTGAACATCACCTGTTACAGCATTACAGGTTTACCTTATTTTATAACAGACAGAATTATAACGTGCAGAAGGTAAAAACACAAGTAATTGTTAACCCAGTTTGGTGCAACATCACCTACTCTGGGGGCATACCAAGCCAGGAAGAAGATCCACTATCAGCAGTATTAATTCAGAGTTAAACTCCCCCGTTTACAACTCTTCACTTAATCCCTACCCAATGTAATCTATACCTAGGAACTCCTAGATAGAAACCTCCAGTTTCCATTCCTATCACTACAAATACAATGTAATACTAAACAACTTGAATTTGCTTCACAGCTTCGTTCAAGACCATAACAAACTCTTACCTACAGGCTTTGAGTTACAAATAATCTCATGCCTTCGAGCACTGAGAAACACATGGTAACCTTCCCACAGGTTGAGAGATTTACCTCACACACACCCCTAATTTTACATTATTTGAGGCTTCCAAAACTAGGTTACAATCTGTTATTTATAACCTAAACACCCAACTGGATTTGGGCCTTTAGAAATCGCAGCAAACTTCTCCTTTGCTGTTACAAAGCCAACAGAAAACTTCTGCTACAACCAAGGTCTTCAATCTTTTAGTTCCTAAAATATCTCCATATATATCTCCATATTTAGAAACTGTATATTCACCAAATATTCTGATTGAGTCTTCAATACCTCCATAAATAACGCCACATAGGATTCTAACTAATCCCAGACTATTAAATCAGTCCAATTCAATCATCAATGGATGACTTGAATGACCTACAAGTCTTACGACTAGACACAAACCCTAGCTCTCCCTCTCTCTATATTTCGCTCAGTATTGGTTGTGCGTTCAAACATGTTTTCTAAGTCCCTTTTTATAGAAGCATCCAGCTGGGCTTGGACATCTTGAAAACCCTAAATCTATTTTCCAATCAAATCTTTTTATAACAGCTGTATAGATCTCCTTGGAAAATAAGTAAATCTGGTTGTAATCCATGATTGAATGCGCCAGCTAGCCATATCTTCAATCATCCAAAGATTGCCATTAATTCTGCAATCACAAAACACCAGACATTCATACTGAATGTTCTGTGTACAGGATGTCATGACATCGGGTCTGACATCCTAGAAAAATCCTGCATAATCCAATAATTCCTTTTATAACTTCCAGCAGGTACAGCCATATCAGATGCCATGACATTGTGTATGTCATCTGAAACAATCCTGCATGAACATGTATTTCATTTAAGCTCCAGCAGGTACATCCAATATCAGAAGCCTTGTCATTGTATGTGGCATTCTGAAAGAATCCTGCTTGCACATGTTCTTGAATTCCAGCAGGTACATAGGATATCTTATGTTAAGACATCACACATGACATCTTGTGAACACTCTTTGTGTTACCAAAATTGCTGCCAACACTTAGAATCAACAAACTCCCCCTTTGGCAAATTTTGGCTAAAACATATATCTGCCCTTTTTGTTCACAAGGCAAACTATCAGCAGTTTAAACAACATAACAGTAGTTTAATCAGCAGCAGAAGCAAAACAATTACTAGCTATGGCTACTAGTAATACACACATGCACAAGGGTACTTCTCCTCCCCCTAAATTTGTGCAACAATCAACAGAATTACTAGTTATGGATGCAACTAGTAAGACACATAAATACGCAATGCACAAGGGTTCTCCCCCTAAATCTGTGCATACAACAATCATAACAGCTACTGAACTCCAGTACCTGTACCAGCCAGAATGTCATACTGACATCTGCTTCAACATCAACACCTGTGCACCATATCAAACATCCTCTTTGACATCTGGAAACAGAACAACATTCTGTTTTAACACCTGTGCACTTCTTTCAATAATAGTTGTCCTTCTGTCCAGCCACATACAACTTCCACATCAGCACTTCTCCCCCTTTTTAGTCAAAATTGACCAAAGGTGAGCAATTAGACAAAATAAATGTCTATTGGCCTAGCAGAGAACACAAAATATTCAGGAAGTACACACCACATCCATATTTCCTTATGACTGTAAGTTTTAGAAGGAAATACCAATATTGTCTAAGGCAATGTCATGACATCCGGTCAGACATTCTTCTGCTCACTCAGGCTTGACACACACCACATCATCCCAATAACTAACAAGGTGCCATACCTTGTTATCAGAGAATACATAGACCATAAGCTTGATGATTACTTGCAGCGCAAATACAGAACTCCCCCTGTCATGATCAACGAACTCTCCTCTTGAAACTTGGAGATCACACATGAACATATCCAACACCCCAAAGTTGGACCTTCATATTCTTCCTGATTCAAAGAGAACCCAGACCACTTGATGAATGGAAAACATAAGACGCATCTTCATGTCTTCAAGAGCACACCCTCTATTCAACCCTCTTGGCTGAACACATCCACACTCTGTGTCAATCTCTCTTCTAACCAGAACAGAAAACGACTTCACAAAATGTTCTAACATAAGTTAGGACATCCTTATCAACATAACTAAAACCACCATCTGATAATCTTTAGATATCACTGAGTCACTAGCTTGATTCAAAATAAACCAGACACAAATTGGGACATATACATTCTCACCCCATTACAAGAGATAACCTTTCATAGATAGCTCAGAACTCCTACCACAAGCTCCAAGAGATGAATAGAAAACACCTCCCTCTTGTTTTTAACTTACTACTTTTCTGCTCAAAAGTAACTTGTCTCAGACTTTCCTCAAGAATAATCAGCTGCCATATGTTGATTATCTTGATTCTTCGAACTCACTTCTGGGATAGACCAATTGCCACTGGTTGATTACCTCCTTCATGAATCCTCATATGAAAAAGTCAAATGCCACTTATTGACCTCTCCACGTTTATCAGACTTCTCCCAAAGATATTCTGACCTTCCAAGTGAGACTTGAACTTCAAGCTACATGTTAAACAAAACTTAGATTCTCTAAGACATGAACATGTAACATCTTCTCCATCCAACAACTCCAAAGAACTGCAATGAGAACGATCTTTTTGAAGTACCCAATCTACAACTCTGTAGACCCTTCTATCTTAAGTTGATGTACCACTTCACCAACTAAGATTCTGATGTTGAACCAGATGTCACAACATTGTGTTTTAACATCTAGCTGTTGAATTCAGCTCCTTCTTCTGCCACTTGAAAGAACTTCCTCCCTTCACAGAACCAGAGTTCAACGTTCTCATAGACTTGATTGTGGAACCAAGTTAGAGTAAACCACCTCCATCCTGCAGGTTTGCAGTTAAGTCATCCAAGCTCACACCTTGATGAATCCCTGCTTCTTCTCCAAAGACATCAGACACTTTGATGCATGAGTCTTCAGAAGGACCAGTTAGAAACTAACCTTTCAGCTATACCAAGGATTCCACTTCCTAAAGCAAGGTTGTTTCCATGATGTCAAGAATGTTGTCACTTATTCTTAACTCCACAGTGAGCATTAGCCAATGCACTTCCTTACCTAGATCAGAAGTAAACTGATCCAAGTAACCACCATCAAGACTATGATGTTTTCTTCTTCTTGTACACACCAAGGCTGAACATGTTTCTTGCTAGGAAACCTCTTCAGAGATCATATGCTTTTGCTGCCACCAAAGTGATAGATCATAAACCAATGTACTATCCTTCCTGTGATTCTGCATAGGGTCTTGAAGACGAGATGTTCCATCATCTTTAAAAACATCAGTTATCTTGAGCTCCAAGGATAATCAATTAAATACTTGTACTTGGCACAAATAGACATTGATCTTAAATCCTTTCCCAATTTTCCTTTTAGATACTTCCACCATAAGAATACTTTGAAAATACTCTTCTTGTGTCAACATCTTCTGCTTGCAAGCACCTCAACAGTTTTGAGAATCTTTTCAGATTAGATTCACCCTTAGGAATGAGAGAGATGAATCCTTCCTTGCAAATGTGTCACACAACAACCAGACCCCATGTGACACAGGTCAACAGCCAACCAGACCTTAGGCTGGCCAAACGTGAGGAGGTTAACCAAAACTCCCCCTCAAATTAACAATCATGGAAACTCCACACCAATATCCATGTATTGTACACAAATGTCTCAACGTGACATACACCATCCCTACCAGTGGCAACTAACTCTATGAGTTATACCTAAACATACTCCAATCACACCAATAAGGCTCCAGCTGATCATAAGTACTAGTGAAAGAAAACAACACCAGTCAATAGTAGGTATGCATTGCCAGAGCATACTACCTCAACCAACCTCTGAATCTTCATATTCTCACTCCTTGAAAGAACTGCCACTTCTAAGCGTGGTGTTTGAATAACAAGATTCATGGTCCCAGTCCTCTTAAGTGGAATAGCAATCAGGTTACCCAATTATTGACTTCTAACATCCAGGGAACTTGTCTTCCAACACAACATAGTACTTTAGGGAACAACTATCCAACCCTGATCAATCTACAGGGATAAGACAAACAACAGGAATTTTCACAATGTCACATCTCAACCAGCTCCACTTCTAGGGTCAGACTTCTAAAAGTGACCTTCTTGAGCACACACAGATGTCTCCTCTTCCAGGTCAGGAGTAGGTTTCAAACACAAGTATCCCTTTGTTTGACACCTAAAAACATCTGCTCTTCAACCAGTAGCTGTATACTTGTTGAACAACATGTTCTAACATCACATAGAACATTAGTTCCACCTCCTTGGAACAAAACCTCCTTGAAAGTCTTCAAGGTCTTCATATACACTACCCAAGAGAGTAAAAGAATCAGTGATCAGGTGATTCTTACCATCCTGAAGTGAGAACGTCATGATGAGTGGACTTGAGGAGACTCAAGTATCTTTGACATCTTCAGTAGATTATGATGAAATCTTGAATACAACAGCCTTTCATCCACATGAGGGGAAACTACATCAGTGTTTGAGTTTTTCCAGGTATTATGCAGCGGAAATCATAATACAACTCAACCTATGAACACACACTTCACCAGATCAGCCTCCAAGATCATACCAAGTTTGAATATGATTCAATACTAGCAGAGCTGTCCCACACAAAGGCCAATTGCCAACCTCCAGAGACAGGTACACACAGTTCCTGTCATGAATAATCCATCCACCTAGTTCAAGGGACCATTCAGGGAAATCATAGAACCTTCCACAGGTTCCAGCATCAGTACTAACATAACTCCTTGCAAGATACCAGAAAGTATCACCCATGGATCTCATCCAGAAACAGAACAGGATGCCTGCTCTGATACCAATTGAAATTTTGGTGTAGTCAGAGTTCAGATGTTCTATTCCAAGTCATGACATCTGATCCAACATTATTACTAATACAGCAAGACATTTATACAAATTAAAATCCAGTACTGATATGCACACATTCACAGATGTCACGACATCTGCTACTATATCACCATAGTATGTAAGAACACCTAGTTCTGTCCATCTGGTACAAAGACACAGCAGAGATCAACCATAACAAACTTCGTTCAAGACCATAACAAACTCTTACCTACAGGCTTTAAGTTACAAATAATCTCATGCCTTCGAGCACTGAGAAACACATGGTAACCTTCCCACAGGTTGGGAGATTTACCTCACATACACCCCTAATTTTACATTATTTGAGGCTTCTAAAACCTAGGTTACAATCTGCTATTTATAACCTAAACACCCAACTAGATTTGGGCCTTCAGAAATCGCAGCAAACTTCTCCTTTGCTGTTACAAAGCCAGCAGAAAACTTCTGCTACAACCAAGGTCTTCAATCTTTTAGTTCCTAAAATATCTCCATATATATCTCCATATTTAGAAACTGTATATTCACTAAATATTCTGATTGAGTCTTCAAGACCTCCACAAATAACGCCACATAGGATTCTAACTAATCCCAGACTATTAAATCAGTCCAATTCAATCATCAATGGATGACTTGAATGACCTACAAGTCTTACGACTAGACACAAACCCTAGCTCTCCCTCTCTCTATATTTCGCTCAGTATTGGTTGTGTGTTCAAACATGTTTTCTAAGTCCCTTTTTATAGAAGCATCCAGCTGGGCTTGGACATCTTGAAAACCCTAAATCTATTTTCCAATCAAATCTTTTTATAACAGCTGTATAGATCTCCTTGGAAAATAAGTAAATCTGGTTGTAATCCATGATTGAATGCGCCAGCTAGCCATATCTTCAATCATCCAAAGATTGCCATTAATTCTGCAATCACAAAACACCAGACATTCATACTGAATGTTCTGTGTACAGGATGTCATGACATCGGGTCTGACATCCTAGAAAAATCCTGCATAATCCAATAATTCCTTTTATAACTTCCAGCAGGTACAGCCATATCAGATGCCATGACATTGTGTATGTCATCTGAAACAATCCTGCATGAACATGTATTTCATTTAAGCTCCAGCAGGTACATCCAATATCAGAAGCCTTGTCATTGTATGTGGCATTCTGAAAGAATCCTGCTTGCACATGTTCTTGAATTCCAGCAGGTACATAGGATATCTTATGTTAAGACATCACACATGACATCTTGTGAACACTCTTTGTTTTACCAAAATTACTGCCAACACTTAGAATCAACACAGGTTCTCTGTCACTATATCCATAAATCCGTGGGAGTCCATGCGCAAAGTGCTCAGCTCGCCTCTTAGGTTGGTGATGTCTGTCTGGACAACTTCGATGGCGGCAACATGATCGATAGGAGGCGCATCAGGTATAGCTGGGACGTGTGATTCAACATCAGAGAGAAAGGTATCATAATGGTCGTAGATTTGGGGCGTCTATGGAGGAGAAGGTTCTGCATCTGGTGGTCCATCCAAATCATAGAGCCAATTGTTCCTATCATGTACACTCGTCATATGGTCTGGCAGGGTAAACAGGTGTACTACTTGGAGGTTAATTAGAAATTCAAACACATATGGGCCTAGGTTCCTAATGATACTAGTGTTGAACAAAATTGGATATTCATTGGTCGTATCCCACCTAAAGGGTTGGGCCTGATAAGTGGCTGTCTCAGTCCAATGGCATTTGCGATCATGGTCACTAAGCCCCCCACTAAGATTGGTCCATGGTTATCCTGTGCTATACGGTCCAAATTAGCTATCATAAATGTAGCGGTGTTAATAGGTCGGGGATGTGATGCACAATACATTATAAAGAGTTCGTCTTTGGACACGGAGGTTATGTTCTGTTCCTTTACAAATAAGGTGTGAGCTAGGATCTTATGAAAGTAACGAATGGCAAGGTTATGGATGTTCTTGGAATGCATGAGATCCGGATCGGGATGATTGTTTCCTGTGATGCTACCCCAAAAGTAATCTAATTCAAGGTCTACAAGCCTGACTTCATGGGTAATGGTAAAGGTATCAAGACCGTTAGGGCATCCTAGGAGTTCAGCTATTTCTCTATGAGTGTAGCGGTACTCAATATCGAACAACCTAAATGTGATGAGGCCTTTGTTAAATCACATACCATGGTTTGGCAGGTAAACTAGGGAGCTTAGGAATTCTAAAGTCAACCTACGGTAGGAACTAAATTTTCTTTTGATAGCGAAGGTGTCCCAACCTATTTGGTTAATTAGGAATATAACACTGTCTCTTATACCTAACATGGTCATAGTGCGTCCATCTGGGTATATGGTTAGTGCCATTTCTCTCCGAGCTAGAGCCTCAAAACGTCTCCTTTGACCTCTGCCTCTGAAGACTATATCCATGTAATCTACTTGTTGCATTGTGATGGTCAGTAGCTAGATAAATTTAAGTAGATAATAACATTAAGTTAGTAATGGTCAATAATAAGGAAAATACCGATTGACTTTATGAAAAATAAGAAAGAAAGAAAATGAAAAATAAGCAATAGTAATAAACAGAAGTTTAGATAATAGAATTAATAGTTAAAAATAGAGTGTGGGTTGTCTCCCACCAAGCGCTTTGTTTATTGTCGTAAGTTCGATAGAAATAAGATAGATGTTAATCTGGTGAATGTGCAAGCTTTAGATTCGCGATGAAATCATTGTTGTCAATGTTATGGTAATGTTTCAAACGCTTCCCGTTTACTATAAATGGTTCACTCATTTTTCCCTTTATCTCTATCGCTCCATTTGGAAAGACGTTGGTAATTTTGAAGGGACCAGACCATCTAGAACGAATTTTTCCTGGAAAGAGTCTAAGGTGGGAGTTAAACAGAAGTAATTTGTCACCTTCCTTAAACTCTTTCCTCGATATGCGATTGTCATGCCATTTCTTTGTTCATTCTTTATAGATCCGGGCATTCTCATACGCATCTAGTCTAAGTTCTTCTAGTTCATGGATATCTAATATTCTTTTTTCGTCTGCGACAGTATAATTGAGATTAAGGGTCTTAATGGCCCAATATGCTTTATGTTCTAATTCTACCAGAAAATGACATGATTTTCCATAGACTAGCTTAAAAGGCGTGGTTCCTATTGGGGTCTTATAAGCTATCCTATATGCCCACAAGGTTTCGTGTAATTTTGAGGGCCAATCTTTCCTAGAGGTGGCAACTGTCTTTTCGAAGATTTGTTTGATTTCTCGGTTCGAGACCTCTACTTGCCCACTCGTTTGTGGGTGATAGGGTGTTGCTATGCGGTTCCGGACTCCATATTTCAGTAATAGCTTTTCAAAAATCTTTGAAATGAAATGGGATCCACCACCACTGATGACAAGTCTCGGCGCGCCGAATCTAGGGAAAATTATGCGCTTAAAGAGTCTAATTACCACTCGTGTGTCATTTGTTGGAGAGGCTATAACCTCAATCCATTTTGATATGTAATCGACCGCAACGAGGATGTACTTGTTACCAAAAGAAGATGAGAATGGCCCCATAAAATCGATTCCCCAAACATCGAAGATTTCTACTTCCAAAATGGCTTTAAGTGGCATTTCATCGCGTCTACATATGTTGCCAGTGCGTTGACACCGGTCGCAATTGATGATCGCGATGGGGACATCTTTCCACAAAGTGGGCCAAAAGAGGCCGACTTGCAAGATCTTAGCACAGGTCTTCGAGGTGCTTGCATGTCCTCCATAGGGAGCAGAATGACAATGGGAGATTATGTTTTCTACCTCATCTTCGGGGACACATCGACGGAAGATACCGTCGACACCTCTCTTGAAGATCAGAGGCTCATCCCAATAGTAATGTTTAAGATCTTGGAAGAATTTTTTCTTTTGTTGGTAAGTCAAGTCTGGTGGAAGCACCCCAGCTGCTAAGTAGTTGACGAAGTCAGCGTACCATGGAAGTGTGGTTTTAGTGTAAATTGCTTCCACTACCTAGTTTCTTTTGGTATCCTTATAGGTTAATGCACATTTAGCCGTATTGCTTTCCAATTGGTCTATGAGTCATTCGTAATGGAAATCTTTGTTTATAGGAACTCATTCAGGTTCAATACCTTCCATTCTTGACAAGTGATCGGCCACGACGTTTTCAATGCCCCTCTTATCCTTTATTTCTAGGTCAAACTCTTGTAGTAGTAAGATCCACCTTAGGAGTCTTGGTTTGGCGTCCTTTTTATTTAACATGTACCTAATTGCAGCATGGCCGGTATAGATAATTATCTTTGCTCCTACTAGGTAGGAACGAAATTTATCCAGAGCGAACACTGCGACTAAAAGTTCCTTTTCTGTGGTGGCGTAGTTCATCTGTGCAGGGTCTAGGGTTCTACTTGCATAGTATATTGCATGAAGTTTCTTATCCCTTCTTTGTCCTAAGACTGCGCCTATAACATAGTCACTAGCGTCACACATGATTTCAAAAGGTAATCTCCAATCGGGAGGTTGCATGATAGGTACGGTGATAAAAGATGTTTTTAGTTGTTCAAACGCCGCTAGGCATTTGTCATCAAAGATGAATTCGACGTCTTTCATCAATAAGCCAGTAAATGGTTGGTGATTTTTGAGAAATCTTTAATGAATCGCCGGTAGAACCTGACATGTCCTAAGAAGCTTCGTATTTCTCTTACGGTTTTCGGAGGTTGAAGGTTTTCTATAACTTCTATTTTAGCCTTGTCGACTTCAATCCCCTTATCGGATACTATGTGTCTGAGTACGATCCCTTGTCGGACCATGAAATGGCATTTTTCCCAGTTTAGCACAAGGTTCACTTTTACGCATCTTTTAAGTACCATTTCAAGATTCGATAAACATCCTTCAAAGCTCTGTCCGCATACAGATAAATCGTCCATGAAGACTTCCATGATGTCATCTATAAAATCAGCGAAAATTGACATCATGTATCTTTGGAATGTTGCAAGAGCATTACACAGTCCGAACATCATTCGTCGGTAGGCGAATGTACCATACGGACATATGAAGGTCATTTTCTCTTGGTCGTCAGGATGAATAGGAATTTGGAAAAATCTTGAATAACCGTCTAAGTAGCAGAAGTGAGAGTGCTTAGCCAATCGTTCAAGCATTTGATCGATAAACGGTAAAGGAAAATGATCCTTCAGAGTGGCTTTCTTTAATTTTCTATAATCAATGCACATTCTACTTCCAGTAACCACTCTTTGTGCTATAGATTCGCCTTTTCATTATTAACAACTATGATGCCTCACTTCTTCGGTACGACATATACTAGGCTGACCCATTGACTATCGGATATTCGGTAGATAATTCCCGCTTCTAACAACTTTTGCACTTCTTTCTTTACTACATCACTTAGAATGGGATTTATCCTTCTTTGATGTTCTCTAGAGGTCTTACTGTCTTCCTCTAGCATTATGCGATGCATGCATATGGAAGGGCTTATTCCTTTTAGACGTGAGATATTGTAGCCTAAAGTAGTTGGATATTTTCTTAAAACGTGTAGAAGTTTTTCGGTCTCTATCTGCCCTAAGTCTGCATTGAATATTACAGGTCACTCGAGTTCAGTGTCTAGGAATTCGTATCTTAGATTTTTGGGTAGTGTCTTAAGTTCTAGGGATGGTTTCTTTGGGCAAGACATATGATCAGGCGTTAGTGCTAGGCATTCACTTAGGCTGTCATCTTGGTATTCCTCACTCAAATTTTCATCTTCAAAAGTAGGAGGCCTTGGAATTTTCAGTATTTCGGAGTATGATGTTTGTTCATTCTCCATTTCTCTTATACATTTGTCGATGACATCCAGTAGACAACATGTATCGTCTATAGCTGGTGCCCTTAAGAATTGCGTCAAAATGAATTCGACTTTTTCTTCACCAACTTCAAAGGTTAGCTTGCCTTTCTTAACATCTATAATAGCTCCGACAGTAGCTAGGAATGGTCTTCCTAATATGATAGGGATGTTGGAATCCTCTTTTATATCCATGATTATGAAATCAGTAGGAATATAGATTTGTCCTATGCGTACCAGAATGTTTTCTAACATGCCTACGGGAAATTTAACAGAACGATCTGCAAGTTGTACGGACATCCTAGTAGGTTTTAGTTCTCTCATTTTAAGCCTTTCGCATATGGACAAGGGCATTAAGCTAATGCTAGCTCCTAAGTCGCATAGTGCTTTGTCTATGACAAACTTTCCGATTACACAGGGTATGGAGAAACTCCCTGGGTCTTTCAGCTTAGGAGGCATATTGTTTTGTATTATGGCGCTACACTTAACAGTAAGTGTAACAGTTTCATTATCCTCTATCTTCTTCTTGTTAGATAAGACTTCCTTGAGAAACTTAGCATATGAGGGCATTTGAGTGATGGCTTCCGTAAAGGGTATCGTGATATTTAATTGTTTTAGAAGCTCTACAATTTTTTTAAATTTCCCTACACTTTTAGATTTAACAAGTCTTTGAGGATAAGGGATAAGAGGTTTATACGGTGGTGGAGGCACATAAGGTTCTTCTTTCTCTACGACCTCTTCGCTTTTATCTTCATCTTGTTCGTCTTCCTTCTCAGTTACCTTACCAGGGTCTTGGTGCATGGCTGGGTTTTGAATTCTAGGGTCGCCCGGTCCGTCTAGTTCTGTGCCACTTCGTAGTATAATAGAATTTGCATGGCCTTTTGGGTTTGGTTGCGGTTGTCCAGGAAATGTGCCTGCAGGGGCAGCAGTAGGGGCTTGTTGTTGAGCCACTTGCGAGATTTGTGTTTCCAACATTTTGTTATGGGTGGCTAAAGCGTCTACCTTGTTTGTTAACTGCTTGATTTGCTCACTAGTGTGTATGTTTTGATTTAGGAAATCCTTATTTGTTTGGGCTTGGGTAGCTATGAAGTTTTCCATCATTTTTTCTAGGTTTGACTTCCTAGGAGCATTTTGAGTATTTGTGGCAGCTTTATGATATCCTGGTGGTATAGCAGGTGCTTGGTTAGGTGCATACAATGCATTATTATTTTTGTATGAAAAGTTAGGATGGTTCTTCCAACCTGGGTTATAGGTGTTGAGTAAGGGTTTCCTTGAGCATAGTTTGCCTGGTCTGTGGAGACTCCTATCAGAAGTTGACATTCAGGGGCAACATGCCTAGGAACTCCGCATATCTCGCAGTTTGGTGCTACGGCAACCACAGTGTCTACATGTGTTATGGTCAAGTTGTCTATCTATTTAGTAAGAGCGTCTACCTTAGCGTTGACATGGCCAAGACTACTTAATTCGTACATACTGCCTTTCGTTGGAGTTTTATCTACGAAGGCTCTTTCGCTTCCCCATTGGTAATGATTCTACGCCATACATTCGATAAGTTGATAGGCCTCATTGTAGGGTTTATCCATCAGTGCGCCACCTACGGCGGAGTCTATTGTCAATCTTGTGTTGTATAAGAGATCATTGTAAAAGGTATGGATGATCAACCACTCTTCTAGACCGTGATGTGGACAAAGCCTCATCATGTCTTTGTATCTCTCCCAAGCTTCAAAAAGTGATTCGTTATCTTTTTGTTTAAACCCGTTTATTTGGCTCTTAGCATTGTCGTCTTACTAGGTAGGAAATATCGTGCTAAGAAAACTTTCTTCAACTTGTTCCACATAGTGACAGAGTTGGATGGTAGAGATTGGAGCCAAGCTCCAGCTCTATCTCTTAATGAGAAAGGAAAAAGACGTAGCCTTATACCTTCGGGGCTGACACCATTTGCTTTCACTATGTCTGCGTATTGCAAAAACACTGACAAATGTAGGTTCGGGTCCTCTGTGGGACTACCTGAAAATTGGTTTTGCTGTACGGCTGACAACAACGAAGGTTTTACCTCGAAATTATTAGCCTCGATGGCAGGGGCAGCGATGCTGTTATATGGTTCATCCTACGAAGGGATTGCATAGTTCTTAAGAGGACGGTTCTGCGGTCCTTCGGCCATCTCTGGTTATATAACTGGTTCAAAAATAGGGATGTTAGGATCGGGAAGATTTAGCTTGATACGATGTTCTCATATCAAATCTCGTATCCGGCGTTCTAATCTTAGATAACGCTCGGGTTCGTCGTACGGTAGCTTTAGTTTCTCGCATTGAGAGCGAGTACTTCGCATACACTCGACAAATTAGAAAGGGAAATAGAATTGTTTTCCTTAGTCTATACTAGGCAACACTGGAGTTACGATATCGACTAAGTTAGTTCCCCGACAACAGCGCCAAAAACTTGATCGCGACTTAGTAAGTCTATGGGAATCGTGACTGCAAGTGCATAGTCGTATCGCGTAGTTTTAAAGATTATCGAACCCAAAAGGACTAATAATCGAACGTATCATTGTCTAATGTTACTATGTAAATCTAAGGCTGAGGATTTTTCTAAGATTGGAGGGATGAAGAGAAATAACTATAACGTAAACAAAATATTAATAAAGATATTTAATAAAGGGATATGGGTATGTAACGCATCAAACTTCGGGGATTCGATAGATAGTTGGTGTGATCTTAAAGATCAAAATATCCTTTAGTAGAAATTATTTATAAAAAGGACTTTGTCTCACACTCTCGTTTTTATTGACTCTGACCATACTCTTAAACCAGAATGTTTGGCTCTCGCGGTCTCATTATGAATTTAAAAGTAATTTTTGAATATAAATAAAGTCTAATTAATCCTAAAGCACTCTCGCTGTGTTTAGGATTAATACCTAGTTTCAGCTATCCGGTTAAAATCTCAAACTCTCGTTCTTATTGACCGTAACGCTTGTTTGCTTTGTACTCTCGTACGAAAAATAGTTTTGAATAAAACAAGAAACTAAAATCGGAAAATAATATTTTATAAAAGTTAACACCAATTATTTACGAATCCCATCGTTTCAACGATCTTTACATACCGATACCTAGGGGTTTAGCCGGACATGGATCCGGTAACAGACATGATATCTAGACAATTAAGCATACAATAAGGTATAAGTAATTAAAATGACAATTAAAATAAAACCTGGAATATAAATCGAGAATTTGGAATGAATACTAATTATTTAAGTTAAACAATGTCGACAAACTTTGGCAATTGAGTACACCGTTACAATCAAATTCAGATGCTTAAACAATAGTTACAATACTCCCCGATGTGGAGAATCTATTGCTTTTACAAAGTAGGAAACTGCCTAAGAAAATCTAACAACAAAATTTGACTGGAAAAAATGCAATCCTTAGTGAGAAAACCGACCCTCTTTTATATACTTCCACTCTCCCTAATTGTAGCATTCGTTTGTTGAAAAAGTAAGTGGAAGTCATGGCTAAAAATGTGGAGGTTGTGGCTAAAAAGGTGGAGAGAAATAAGGGAGACCGGGTTGATGGCGGCTGCCACAACCCTAATATGGTCTTCGTGGCGGGCGCCACCTTTTGTGGGACGAACGCCACCATTTTATAGCTTCGTGGTGGGCGCCACCACTCCCTTTAGGTCATGTGGCGGGCGCCACACATCCAAGTGGTGGGCGCCACATGTTCATTTGGTGTGGTGAGAGCCATTCTTTCTATTTTTCTCCATTTTCTTCTCTTTTTCTTTCTTTTTTGCTATTTTCCACTTTGCTTTCCTATACATCTCTTATTCGATAAATACCTGAAATAAACGTAAAATACCGTGTAATAATAAGTTTAATCAAGTAAAAAGCAATGCATATGAAGCCAATCATACGAGACGATTTCGTGTTATTAATATCATTCTCCCATTCTTCAAGAAGATTTGTCCTTAAATTCAAATCTGCATAAATAATTAGTTGATTGAAAAAAAATTCTTCTTTTTTCTCTTTTCTTTCTTTTTGAAATTTATTTATTTTTTCTTCCATATTCTCAAAGAGATATTTTTCCTCAATCTTCACTTCTTTTCTCTCATATATATATATATATATATATATATATATATATATATATATATATATATATATATATATATATATATATATATATAATTTTTTTTTCAATTCTCTCTAGTTTCTTTTCTCGATCTTTTTTTTCTCTTAAAAATTTTCTTTTCCTCGTGAATTTTTTTCTCTCCACTTCTCTTTTTTCAATCACTTTTTTTTTCCTGATTGACCAAATTTTCCACAATTTTTTTCACTCTCTCTTTTCAAGGTTTGGTCTTTATCATTTTCTTTTGGATCAAGAACACTTGAATGAATTTTAAATAAAAATGAGTATGTATTATTGAGATGATCATGCTTTGACCAATTTTGTTTATTCCATGGAAGTCCGAGTAACAATTCTCTCGTTTTTGAAGGCACCACATCGCATAACACTTCACCTTCATATTCTTCAAGTATGAATGACACTCATACTTGTATGATGTCATCCATATCTTTAAATTATGGATCCTCGAGGATATAAAATATATATGGATCTAGATGCTTAAGAACCTGAAGTTTCAATTTCTCCACCATAGTTGTACTTGCCATGTAGATCCAATATTTTCTATCAATGAATAAATCACAAACCTTATAATTCACAAGACATCTTGTGACTAATTTTTGTTTGTTTGTGTTCCATAATGAACCACTAAAAGAAGTTAAAAGTTGACACAAAATTACCAATGAAAAAAAAAGAATAAAAATTGAAACTTTGGATTTTTTACTTATTTTTCAATTTATTTTTCTCATTTTTTCCAATACAAAATGAAGAAAAAAATTAACAGGAAAGAAGAAAAAAAAACAAAGTGAAACTTTACCAAAGTTTTACCCTTTTTAGAACCTTGATCTGATTAGCACTTGATGACTAACCATTTTATAATTCTGCCATTTTTCTCATATTTTGTTATATTTATGAAACTTGTGTTTTTATGATGATAATATAGAGTAGAAATCACGAAATTACAAGTAGTATTTCATTTTGGACAGAATTAGAACAAAATACAATTAAGAAAGAAAATGATGGAAACAGATAGAAATGAAGCACCACACTCTTTCTATGAATAAAAAATGATGATAAGCCTTAACGAAAATCACCACAAGAAACTTGATTTCTTGAAAAGACCAAAATATGCTCTAATCCAGAATAAAAGGAGCAATGCTCTCAAAATTACACAATATGTTTGTTTAATAAAATTCAACTTGATTTTTTTATTCATAATTAGCTCCTTATTTATAGGTAAATGATAGCTTACAATATTAACTCAAAAAATTCTACAAATTCAACCCACTATTTTATTAATAATGTCTTAAGAATGAAACATCACACACTTAAAGATAGTGGAGAAAGTGTATATTCATTGACTTTCCTTCATCTTCTCATTCTTTTTGATGGAGATTTTCGAGCCATAAAGAAGCATAATTTCGTCTTGACCCCAACAGATGAATTATAGATTATTTTCTAAGCTTTTCAACACATTAGAAATCATGTCAATTAGACACTTAGAACTTCAGATATGACCAAAACAAAACAGATGGGCTAACAAATACGAAAATGCTTAGTTATTATGAAATAAAACCATAAATAAAATAATATATTCATTTTATATGGAACATTTTTTGTAAGTTTCCTTCCACATGCTTAGTGAACTATTAATTAAATCATATTCTCATTATTCAAGAGGATTTATCCTCAAATCCAAACATACATAAATAATTAGTTGATTGAAAAAAAATCTCTTCTTTTTCTCTTTTCTTTCTTTTTGAAATTTATTTATTTTTTCTTCCATATTCTCAAAGAGATATTTTTTCTCAATCTTCTCTTCATTTCTCTCAAATATATATTTCTTTTCGACTCTCTCAAGTTTCTTTTCTAGAAACTATTTTTTTCTCTTAAAAAAATCCTTTTTCTTAACTTTCTCGTGAATTTCTTTTCTCTCCACTTCTCTTTTTTCAATCACTTTTTTTTCTTCTTTTTCTCTCGCTTACAACACCATCATTCTTCCTCAACTAGAATAATATGGAAAACATACGTAACATCAACAAGTAAGTTTCATAGTATTTAAGTTATATACAAGCCCATATGAGAATGGAAATTTCTATACTTTACAGAATACAATAAGTTATTGCTAGGTGTTATTTACAAACCCATGATCAAATTAATGCTATTAAAAAAAAGAAATATTACTTCTCGACTCGTATAACAAAATTAAAAAGCCCTATTAATTTAAACAAACACATACGTAAGGGAATGCTAGAAAGAAGCTAAAAATGGCTATAAGTGAAAAAAGGAGCACCATATATGCAAAAGAAGGCTTCATCCTAAATGACTGGCTAGGTGAAAATCTACCAGTATTACTTGATGGTTCTGGTCTAGCCATATAATTTACAGCAATAGCAGGGGAAACAGCAAGAGAGTGAGATTTGTTTATAGGTCTTGTATTGGATAACACTTCATCGGTACCTGAGAATAATTTCATATCTTAGATTTTTCAACTACAATCAATGTAGAAGAGATGTAAAATATGCAGGATCTTAATGCTTAAGAGGTGAAATATACTCACAGTTTGGTTCCTTCCAACCAAGATTCATGTTTTCGCGATCGAAAACTATACAGTAACCAACCATGAAGTTTTCTGCATCGAGTCATACTTGTTCTTGTCATGACATTGTTTCAACTAATTGTTTTTTTTACCAACATGTTACCTAGTTGATCATTGTCTTTTTTCTTAATGAGTTGTGGTGTTGAATGTAATTAATTAGTGAGAATGTTTTTCTTGTTTTGGATTCATGTTACATAATTTTGGTAGTTACTAATTGTTGATGGCGTTGCGTATGTTTTCCATATTAGTCTAGTTGAGGAAGAATGATGATGTTGTAAGGAAGAAAATGATGCATACCTAGAAACAATAGTCAAAGAAACTAGAAATAAATTGTTATTGAAGTTCCACAACGCTTTATTCAAATAATTTTAATCTTTGTATAACTCATACAAACACCTACTAGCATCTATTAGTTGATTGAGAATGTATTATATGGACTTGGGCCTCAAGTCCAAACACTTCTTTTAAAAGGACCAAAATCGGTGATTTTATAATAGGGAAATCAATTGTTTAAAACACACAAATTAGGGGGATTAAAATTGCATTTAAGCTTATTTTTTTCACTCTCTCTTTTCAAGATTTGATCTTTATCATTTTCTTTTAGAACAATAACAACTTGATGACTTTTCAATAAATATGAGTATGTATTAGTGAGATGATCATGCTTTGGTCGATTTTGTTTATGCCAGGGAAGTCCGAGTAACAATTCTCTCATTTTTAAAGGCACCATATCACATAACACTTCACCTTCATATTCTTCAAGCATTAATGACACTCGTACTTGTTAGGTCACAAAAATGTGAGTCATATCGTTAAATTCTGGATCTCGAGACTATAAAGTATATATGGATCTGGATGCTCAAGAATCGGAAGTCCCAATATCTTCACCATAGTTGTACTTGCCATGTTAATCCAATATTCTCTATCAACGAACAAGTCATACCTTATAATTCAAAAGATATTTTGTAACAAATTTTTTATTTTTTTTATTTATCTTCCATAATGAACCACTAAAAGATATTAAAAGTTGTCACAAAATTATCAAGAAAAAAAGAAGAATAAAAATTGAAACTTTGGATTTTTTTTTGTATTTTCGATTTATTTTTCAATATTTTTTTCTATTTTTTTCAATACAAAATAAATATCAAAAGTAAAAAGTAAGAAGAAAGAAGAAAAAAACAAATTGAAACTTTACCAAAGTTTGACCTTTTTTAGACCCTTACTCTAATTACCACTTGATGGCTAATCAATTTGTAATTCAACCATTTTTCTCATACTTTGTTATAATTGTGAAACTTATGATTTATAATGATAATATAGAGTAGAAATCATCATAATATAGAGTAGAAATCATGAAATTATAGTAATTTCGTGATTTCTACTGTATATTATCATCATAAATCACAAGTTTGACAAATATACAAAGTATGTGAAAAATGGTTAAATTACAAATTGGTTTGCCATCAAGTTATGTCAAATCAAACCTTGGGATTATATACTTTATTTTATCAATATCACGATTCAAAGTATACCACATAATTGCTCATATCCTGCTTTGATTTTGAAACTTTTCTAATTTATGAAAATTTACAAGTTTCAAACCATTTTGAAAAAGAAGGTTTCTTGAAAGTGATCTTTTGAATTGTGTAAATGATTATGTAAACGTTCTTATTTCATTTTCAATGATAAACCATCATCTATACACGCTTATAAACCTCTCTAAGTGGATGCATAAGTTTGAAAAGGTTCCATGATGCTTTGCCATTCAAAGCAATGACCTTGGTTGATGAAAAATTGTCTCCGCTCACTTAGTAATCAATTACCATAGAGTGGTGGCTGATTTTACCACAGGCCTAACAATCATATTTTTGAATTTTGAATAGTGGTAATCAATTACCAGGATGTGGTAATCGATTACCACTGCATTTTCCCCCCAAAAATCATTAGTTTTTTCAGTTAGGCTTCAATGGTTTACATGCGTTAATTATGAAAAAAATTAGCTTAAATTTGAGTGGTATTTTCTTAGCTTTTAAGTCATATATAATATGAATGATCATATAACAAGGGGTAAAGACAATATTAACTTTATTCAATGTTAATCTTTGCCACTTTATGATGATCGATTATTGTCTTCATCTTTATCATTCATTGTCTTCACCTTTTTCTTCTTTGTTCATCATAGTTGACTTGCCATTTTTCTTATTTTGTTGATGTATTGCCTTCTCAAAACCCTAGTCAAGGTTAAGGAGGAGATATTCTTCACAATGTTGCCGTTCTACTCAATATTGGTGGTCGTTATTTAGCTGTGACTTTTTTATGTTGTTCAATCACATTCGATCACCGTAATTTCACGTTTCTTTGTCTTTCAAGTGTTCTTATTCTATCTTAAGTATTCTTTTGAATCTAAATAAGTTTTAAGGATAACAAAAGATATAAAAAAATCATGTTTTGTAACATCTTAATACAGGTTCATTCAAGCCTTCAACACTCAAGAAGGTCAAAACAAAATATGTTTTTAACATGTATGAACAAAAACAAACCAAATGAACTAGAGGACTCAAGTATGACAAAAAAAACTAGAGGACTCATCTACACTAAAAGACAAAAGTCAACTCCCAAAGTACAAATATGTGATGACAACTACACATACATGATGCCAACACTAGATCAGTAATGTGACATAAAGACAAAATTGAAGCTTGAGGACTTAGCCAAATAAACTAGATGACTCATTGACTAAAAGACAAAATACTCATTTTCAAGTACAAATAACGTTAGCTCTGCACCATTGATTGCACATAAATCTTATTGACAAATCAAACCAAGCTTCTATCATGATGAAAGTGTGAGGATTCATTCTAATGAAAGAAAGTTTACAAACATGTCAATAAAATTTGAGGACTCCGTACCTACACTTTTTGCCTTTAAATACAAGTTATTTCTTCAAGAATAAGTGTGATATTACACTTGAGAATAAGGAAAACAAGATTCATTATCCTTTTAAGAAAATAAATTACTTTCCTTAAAACACAACAAGACCCGCATTATCAAAGATTACCAAACTCAACCTCTCACTATCATATGGTGAAGTTGTAAAGAATCTTTGGAAGAATTATATTTACAACAATTGTATATCTACGAGCGATATTAAAAACTTGGTGCTTTTGTGTAAGCTTAATGAAACTTATATCAATAAGTCTAATGAGGCTAAGAAAATACATAGTTGAAAGATGCTCACTTGAGAAAATATTTTTTCTTTCAAGCATCACTAAAAAAAACTCACACAACATGTGGATTGGACTAACCACATTGGAGAACCATTATAAATTATGTGTGTATCTTACACAAATAAGAACAAATATTAAATTGATCCACTAACCTCGTCTAAACTCTTATCCGTTATTACTCATTTAAAGCCGACACACGTGTTTACATAGCGTCAATTTTAAGCGATATTATCTTGTTACGTGTGTTGATTTAGCGTCAGCTTTGGTATATGCTTTTTATTTTATACATGATTTTGTGCATCGGCTTTGGCAGGCTAATTGTTTATTATCCATGTTACAGTTTTTAGGATGTACTATAACCTATTTAAAAACTTACTTTTAAATAAATCATACCAATTAAAAAAAAAACTCTTCTATGTGTTTCAATTTCACATGATTCAGAATATAATACAACACCTTACATCCATATATACATATATCTTCAATTAATCACATAACAACATCATTGACGAATTTAATATTTTAAAAGAGAATTAACACGCAAAAAAATGAAATCAATATGCTACAAATAAGAAGAATAAACACCACACTATATAAAAAACAAAACAAAAAAGTTTCATAGTAGCATGCTAGACTTGTGATAAGTCAAGAGCATCAACCGTTTGACTTGCCAATCAAGACATCTTGTGTGAAGATACAATTACCAATGCTTTCAGTTCCTTTCAAGCAACATCGTCTTGAAATCCAAATGATATTAGAGTATCAACTTTTGACTGGTCAACAATTTCAAAGCCATGCCTTTACAAAATAGGAGCATCGATATCTCATAGACAAATATACTTCATTATTTCCTGCATATAGAAATATACTTGGCTATAAAAATTATTTTGCATAATATAGAAAACAAGATACTTGGATCATCCAAGTGAGATGGTAACCAATTCATTACCTCTTCTACTCCAGCATTTGATGTATTTATAGCAGCTTTTTGACAACAATTTATTATAGAGTGCAGTCTAGAAGTTGTGAGCTCCATCGATGGAGCTTTGATACCATAAAAGTATGGTTTGAAGAAAGTGGTGTGAGAGAGATCTTAATAGTAGAATTAAAATTCATTGAAACATTTGAAAACAATCTGATGCTAACTTGTACTATAATAACACTATAGTCAACAACAATTAAACAGCTTATCTCTAAGTAACTAATATTAATAACTTTTATTCTTCTAATACCGACGAAAAGAGAAGGTAGTAGACATATTTAATTCAAATTATCTCCACAAACGGTTACTTATAGACTCTAAGTAATACACTCACTAATTTAGCACACACTATAAATACTTTAAAAAAAAACACGTACAATTTGTAACCACACATATTCCCTCAGTTATTTTTTAGGTATTATTTAAAAAAAAAAAATTTATTATTAAATATTATTTTAAAATTCAAAATAATATTAATTGTTGTTTTATCAAAATTATTCTTAATTATTTATTACAAAGAAAAAAAATCAAATAAATTAATAAATAATTAAGGAAAAAATATGAAAAAAATGATTATTATTTAAAAGTTACCAACAATTATTAACTTTGGTATGTTTAAAAATTTAAAAAATAATACTTTTTAGAGGAGGTAATACTGAAGTAACACCACAATAATAATTAAAGAAAAACCAAGCAATACGTTAGCATATTTTAAAATTAGTTTAATTTAAATACACTGACAGTGTAAAAGGATTTTACACTATCAGTTAATCATAGACGTTGGATATTAAAACAAGTTTGACTTTTATTTTAAAAATCTATAAAATAATACAAACGGGTGATGATGATGAATCGACAGTGTAAAACTTTTTACACTGATAGTGCATAATAATTAATCTCTTTTAAAATACATTGCGTTAGCATATTTTAAAATAGATCATCGTAATCCATGCTAAAACGCAAAATTGTGAAACAAAATAACAACACCCAATTCAAAAGAAAAGTAAAAAAAAAATGAAGAAAATTTACCATAGGTGCTTCAAATTTCAATAGATTAGGCTGATGCAAGAAAAAATAGAGATTAATTATTATGTATTTTCAGTGTAAAAAGTTTTACCTTGTCAATTTATTACAATCATTCATTTGTATTATTTTATAGATGATTAAAATAAAAATCAAACTCTTTAACATTCAACCTCTATGATTAACGGTATAGAATCTTCTTACATTGTCAATAGATTTCAATTAAATATTTTTATCATTTTAATAAATAATAACTTCTCATTTTAAATTATTTTTAAAAATTCTCTGATTTCGGCAACAATCTCGTTCTAGGATGGTTTAAACTCCTAATCCTCGGACTAGGGACCATCCTAGCCGAATTTTTGTTGAGAAATAACAAAGAGAACCTAGGGCATGGAGAGAGGACGTGGTCGACCAGGGAAACAAGTGGCTACAACGCCTCTAGCAACGGTGAGAGTGTTCTCACCAGACTCAACTATACGGGTAGGAGCCAATGCTCATAAGACTGACATGACAGTTCAAGTAGGTGAGACATCGACAAAGAGGAATACACAAATGGACAAGAAGGATGGAACTAGTTCAACCAAAGAGGACCAAATAAGTACTTTAGAAGTCATTGAAGAAGAGACATAGGACATGATGGAATAAGAAGAAGAAATAGTGGCACAAAAACCTTGGGTGGACATCATTCGAGGTAACTGTCTTCTTTCTAATGGTATAGAAATTGAATACATTGCACCTGCACCTGTTGATATTGGTGCTTAAATATAAGTGGTGGTAGAAGAACAAGATATAGTATCATAATTGAAATTCTAGGAACATAGACTTATTATGTATGTACTAGGAGGAGACTTGTATATGAATGTTGTTAAAAAGTTCATGAACAATATATGAAACTTTTTCTCCACTCCAAAACTATACTATAACGAAGTGGGATATTTAATTATAATATTCAAAACCAAACTTGATAGGGGTGAAGTTCTTAGGAGAGGACCTTACAATATCTATAGAAAACCTACGATTATGCATGAGTGGAGCCAGATTTCACACTTAATGCTGATATCATGAGAGTTATACCACTCTGAGTTATATTGCCTTAACTCCCCTTAGTGTACTGGGGAGAAAGGAGTATTGGGAAAATAGCTAGTGCAATAGGCACCCCTCTGATTACTGATGAGTGTACAACAAACAAGTTGAGGGTGTCTTATGCTAGAGTTTTTGTGGAAGTAGATGTCTCAGCTGAACTGAAAGAGGAAATAATAATTAGAGGCCCTAGAGGCTCCAAACAGATCCAGAAAGTTGAATATGAATGGAAACCACCTTTTTGCAAGAAATGTGATAAGATTGGCCATGAATGTGACATGAAACCTAAACAAAAAGCTCCAGCAAAACAAGTTTGGACAGTGAAACAAAACTCAGAGGTGACAGAGAAAGTCCATGAAAAACCAACACTAGAAAAAGAGGTGGAAATACAGACAGATGCAGAAGTGGAAGACAACCCAACATGGATAGTTATCGGGACTTCCAAACATAAAGGAAAGAGCATTGTTAATGAATACATACCAAATGGAAGCCTAGTATAGGGGTTAGTAATGGGTTTGATGTGTTGGGAATTAGAGATGATTCTAGTTTAGAAGGAAAGGTCCCATGATAGTAAATTGGAATGTGAGGGACTTAAATAAAAGAGCAAGACGCATTGAGATTGAAGCCCATTTCATAAAAATGAAAGAGTCTTGTGCGGCTATACTTGAAACTAGAGTGAAAGAAAATAATGCTAATAAAATTAGGAGGATGTTTGGGGGTAACTAGAACTGGATTCATAACTATGAGCATCATCCCAGTGGGAGAGTTTGAGTTATGTGGAAGAAATATGATAATGAGATTAGGGTGATGGAGAACTCATACTAACTTATCCATTGTGAAATGTTGAATAAAACAAGGGTTAGGCATTGTTGGCTTACTGTGGTTTATGCTCATAACCAGATTAATAAGAGGAGAGAGTTGTGGAATCACATTAAGAGATTGTCTAATACCATTAATGAGCTTTGTATGGTGATAGGTGACTACAATAATGTGTTGACTATGGAAGATAAAATTGGAGGATGCCCTGTGCAGGAAGTGGAATACTATGACCTTGAGGATATGATGAAAGTTGTTGGGTTATTTGAATATACTACTCATGGTAATCACCATACTTGGTCCAACAAGCATACTAATTGGATAATTTACTCAAGGATAGGCAAAGATATTTGCGACAAAAATTGGTTCCTAAAGTTTCCTAATAGTGAGATTGAGATCCTAGCTCCTGACATATTTGACCATGCTCCTCTTAAGGTGGTCATGGATCCTAATATTCCTTCTAAGAAGAAGACTTAACCTAGATTCAAATTACTCAACTCTTTGGTGGATGAGGCTAACTTCATGGATATTGTGAGAGATAGTTGGAATAAGGAGGTTGTTGGTAGACCTATGCAGAAATAGCTCAATGGTGATACGTTTAGCCCTGAGTATATGCAGGAAGTCAAGCATTGGACTAAAGAGATCTTAAATAGTACAAAATTGAAGGAAAAAATCCTAATGCAAAAATCCAAAGTGTCTTGGTTGATGCTTTAAGATGTCAATAATGCCTATTTCCATGATGTTATCAACGAGAATAATAAATAAGCAGGGATCCATAGGTTGGAAGACAAACATGGAAATGTTCTTGGTGATTTTAAGGAGATTGAAAAGTAAATCCTTCAGTTCTATCATTACCTTATTGGTACTAAAACTAAATCTCTGGTTCATGTTGACATAGAGATGTTAAGGAAATGTGCTCAATTGCATGATCTTCACAAAGAGCGGTTGGTTCAACAAGTTACTGAGCAAGACATTTGGAGTGCTCTGAATAAAATTGGTGAAGCTAAATCCCCCGGTATGGATGGTTTCGCCTCCAAGTTCTTCAAAGCAACTTGGGAGCATTACCAAGAAGGATTTAATTGATGTAGTCCTGGAGTTCTTTGATGATAATTACATGTTTTCTACAGTGAACTGTGCCATTGTCACCTTAATCCTTAAGTCCTCAGAGGCAAAAACTATGAGAGATATGAGGCTCATTACTTGCTGCTCAACTATCTACAAAGTAATTTCAAAAATTCCCACTGTTAGACTTAGCAAGGTCATAAACAATGTTGTAGATGACATTCAATCTGCTTTTCTGCCAGTAAAGTTATTCAAGACAATATCATCATGTCTTATGAACTAATAAGAGGCTACAACAAAAAACATACCTCTCCTAGGTATGATATCCAAATGGACATTCAGAAAGCGTATGACACTGTGGAATGGAATTCTTTGTAAGACATTTTGTAAGAGATGAACTTCCCTAGAAAATGAATAAATTGGATAATGATTTGCGTGTCTTCTTTCTCTTACAGGTACTCGATTAATGGTAGTTACACTGAGATGATGCAGGCTTAACAGGGTTTAAGACAGGGAGATCCCATCTCTCCCTTACTCTTTGTTTTAGTAATGGAATACTTACATAGGTGTCTGGGGAACTTAAATATACGCCTGACTTTAATTTCCACTCCAAATGTGAGACTCACCTTGTTTTACATCTATTTTGTTGATGATCTGATGATGTTCTATAAAGGATACAAAAACTCTATTAAGATCCTGATGGATGAGTTCAGGAAGTTTTCTGCTGCTACTTATTTGAAAGCCCATTCTGCTAAGTGCAAGCTTTTCTTGGGGGGGGGGGGGGGGTGGTGGTGGTGGTTGTGGTGGTGGTGGTGGTTCATTCATTGGTTTAATAAGAGATTATGCAAAACACTGGTTTTGCCCAAGGTATGCTTCTATTTAAATACCTTGGTGTGCCTCTAGCTAGTAGGAAAATTACTGTGCAACAATGTAAACCCTTGATAAATATGATTGTGGGTAGAATTACACATTGGACTTCCAAGCTTCTTAGTTATAGAGGTCGGCTGCAGTTAATTAAAAGCATTTTTTTTTCTGTCACTAGCTATAGAATGCAAGTTTTACCTCTTTTTATAAAGGTGACTCATGAGATTGAAGCCATTTGTATAAGCTACTTATGGATTGGGCCTAATATTATCACTATGAAAGCTCCTATATCTTGGGAGAAGTTGTGTAACCCCAAAAATGATGGTGGGCTCAATATAACAACCCTTAGAGAGTGGAACCAAGCGACTATTGGTAAGCTTCTTTGGAACATCCATTAAAAAAATAATACGCTTTGGATTAGATGGGTTAATGTATATTATATCAAAGATCATGATGTGTAGAGCTAGGAAATTCCCACAACCTGCTCGTGGATGGTTAGCAAAATTGTGAAAAGTAGAGATATTATGGTCAACATGGGTTATTGGGGCAACATTGCTCAGGACGATAAATTTTGCACTACAACTATGTATCATAAGCTCTAAGGAAATAAAGCCCTGGTGGACTGGAGAAAAATTATAATATATAATCATGCTAGACCTAGATGAAAGTTTACACTTTGGTTGTTGCTTAATGGTAGACTTCCCATGAAAGATAGATTGTAGAAGTTCTGATTGATTGATAATAGTAGCTGTTGTTTCTATGATATGGGTGAGTCTATAGACCATCTTTTTTTTTCTCTTGTGTAGGCTTTCATAGTGTTTGGAGAGATATCCTCTTGCGTATGGGAATTCGAAGAAGGCCGGATAATTGGAATAAGGAGAAAAATTGGATGATTAGAGAAGCAAAGAAGAAGGGATATCAGGCTAAGATCTTAAGAATTTCCATTGCAGAAACGATCTATAAGCTTTTGAGAAGTAGAAATGACAATTTGTTCTTCCAAAAGGATATGAAACCTATTTTGATTGAGAACATCATTCATAATATAGCGATTATGTGTATCTTGTATAGATATTTAAATAGCCATGTAAATGCAAATTTTGTTTGTCTTGATTAGAGCTCTTGATTGACCTGGATCCTTTGGATCAGTGTGTATAATCTGTTTGTAAATGAATTTTAATTCTTATATTCAAAATAATAATAATAATAAATAATAATAACAATAATGTAAAAGTGATAAAATTAGAGTTCTTTGCTACTATTTTCCGGGTCAAAGATGCCTCATGGAAGAGGGTGACCAAAGAAGAAGGTGTCATCGTCGATGATGCATTCAAAGGTGAAGAAGAAGAGTCAAAGGAGAAACATCAGAGAATAAGGTCACAAAGAGAGCAAGGTGAATGATAGTTATGGAGAGGAAGAGGAAGTGCAATCGATAACCCTAGATGAGGAACTAGAAATGTATGAAGAACAAAACATAGAAAAGGGGCCCGATAACATTGAAGAAACGGCTGAGAAAGAAAGAGAAGAGAATGAAAATGGAAAATTCCCACACAAAAATGAAAACCCTAAAAATAGTGGGGGAGAGGAGAAACTTTGGGTGATTTAACTAAGGACAACCGAGTTACTGCTAATGGCATCCAATTGAGTATGTAACCCCAAAGGTTGTTGATGGTGAGGTGGAAATCCAAATTGATGAGGAAGATATTGCATCAGAGATGAAGTTTTGAGAATCAACTTTAATAATGTATGTTATTGGTGGTAATATGAGCATGAACACAGTGAAAAACTACATGATAAAGTTCTGGAACTTTGTCCAACTTCCTGAATTGTACTACAACGATGAAGGTTTTTTCATCATGAGATTCAAGTTGTATAAGAATAGGGATGAAGTTTTCCTACGAGGACCATACACTATCCTTAACATGCCCATGTCCATCACTGAGTGGAAACCATACTTCTCCATGACCAAGGATATGAGGTGGATGGTACCTGATGATCTGTTTGTTATCCGCAAGTATACGGAACACGTCAAAGTAATACAAAAGATTATCGTTCCCACAAAGACCAAATTGTCAATCTATCGATTTCTATTGTTACAGTGTTTATCTAAGGAAAATCAAATAAGTAAATTCACGTACACAGAAAAGGAAATAATGAAGTAAATAAATTCAGATAAAAAATGCAGGCTCGAATGTAATTTACATTAGTTAGGAAATACTCCAATTGTTTCTAAATAGAACTACTTATGGGGCAATATTTTCTACTTTGAGAAGAATCAATTTAACAGGAACTGTCGCTTTTGTGTATTCAGAACCGAGTTTACTCTCTAATTAATGCCCTTCATTGTCACTTATGAAGGGTGCTTGTTGCGTTAAAGTAGTAAACCTATTTTTAAGAAATTTGATTATTGAATTAGTTACAAAGTGATTTTGATTTGGAAACTTTAACTTAAAAGAGATCCATGGCTTTCGCTCAAGGATCCGGGTTTTAAACCTACAAAAGCGTCCGAAAATAGTTTCAAAATCATTTTCTAATAGTGTTAAAAATTCCTAATTAATCGGACAGAGTGCTTTCGCTACTTTTGACCAGTTAAAACTAACCAAGTTTATCTTTAAGAGTTGGACGACTTTCAATCTTACCCAACTATATCTCGGCTCAACTTTCGTAGTTACCGATCAAAATAAGTACTGAAAACTTGTGTTAAAATCAAAACAGGCCCTAAATCATTTCTATAGATACAAATTATGGAGTATACTCTTAATGACGATCCTTACATCCTAACCTTTAAAGATTTAGCCAGACATGGAAATAGAAATCAACATAGCAGAATTTATCATGTTTAAAAGAACAAGCAAATAAAATGTGCAAGTTAATAAACAAGTAGGTAAAAGCAAGACAGACAAGTAAATAAAGTAAAGCATGCAAGATCAATAAAACGTAAATGCAAATAAACTTGAATAAGAAACCTGCTCCAAATCAGAGACTTTAATCTGGTTCACTGTCAATTAAACTTGACTGGAAAGTAAAATTTGACTGGAAAGTAAAATGGCGGCAAGATTGTTTGCACAATGCTCCAACCTAACTACAACTCAAGTGCGATAACCCCCCGATGTGACGGATTATTGCTTTTACAATGGTGAACTTTAGGCTTAGTGTTTTGAACTAAGTTGGATGCCTGGCGAGTGAAATGAAGACGCCTATTTATAGAGATTCTAAAAAGCTAAGAAAAGACAAAGATGCCCTCCAACTATCCTTAGTGGGAACGAGCCAACAAAGATGGAGCTCGCCATGTGAACAAAATGAAAGGATCATGGGAACATGGTAGTTACCACCGGTTGACAGCTTACACGTCATGGCACCCCCCTTGGCGGTTGTCATGCTGGACGCCATGTGTACAATTTTCCACAAAAACTTCTATTTCTTGCTCGTCTGGCTTCGTTTCTTCACAAAAGGCTATTGTAGGGAAAATTTACCTGAAAATAGGACAAAAAGAAAACATAAAACAAGAAAATGAAAATAAAAACCTAATAAGCATGTGCAATCCGAGTCAAATACGCAGTGTGTTTCAGTGTTATCAAATTCTCCCACACTTGAACTTTTGCTTGTCCTCAAGCAAAAATTTTATGGATCACAAAAAAAAAGCAACATACAAGTATTCAATTTAGGCTAAAATATTCTAAGCTCAATCAAGGATGTGTTGATAGGTACTAACTGATGAACCAAAAATATCGGGGCTACACTTCTCACAAATGCGGTCATAAACTTCTTTCCTATACAAACGAATCCATATCATGTTACTATACCTAAGCCTACCTTTTTCATCCCTTTTTAAATCCCTTTTCATTCAGGAGCAATCACATTAAGGCCGTTATTTGTACATACTCATAGTAAGGTGACCGATTAGTGATTCTGATCCTTTTACATAAGGTTCTGGTACATAAGTTTGGTAACCCTTTTTATTTTACCCAATTGCAGTTACGGGGGATCGGACCGTAATCTTCCCTACCAAGTTCAGAACCATATCCCTCTGAACCAACTAACAACGGGTATTTTGTTTTATCATTTTTTTCTTTTTGCATGGGGCTCTGGTACATAATTGGTGTAACCCCTTTGTTTTCCCTATTGTAGCTGTGGGGGATCGGACCATAATCCGCTCTACCAAGTCCAACACCAGATAACTCTGAACCAACTAACAACGAGTATTTTTTTTGGCATACAAGAATTTTAGAATCATTCACTTATTTTCATCGATTTCCTTATGTAGAGTATGCTTAAGCCGAAGCTGACTGCTAAAATAAACTACTTAAGGGCTTTATTATTTCTGATTAAAATTAAGGCTATAATATAGTAAGTATCGGGATCAGTTTCCAAAGTCAAGAAGCTTACGGTGTTGAGACGATATCTATTATTTTTAAAGTTTTCCCAAGTCTTTAACATCTTATCCTAAACTTATCTAAAAGCCCAAAATTTTCAAAATAAAAGATGTTTTCTTTGTCAATTTGTTTTGTAAGGCTCAAGAAATGGGGAAGTAAGGATACACTACACAAATGACTCATCTAGCACATGTAATTTATTGAAAAGAAACTAACAAACTAAACTAAAAAGTGATAAATGCAAAAAATTAAAAGAAAAGGAACGCATAGAAATCTCCTCCCACACTTAAACCAAACATTGTCCATAATATTTCAATAAAAGATGAGGAAAGAGTAACATGGATGACACTACTGTTGACCACTGGTACCCTCGCCTCCTAGCTCTGAATTCCTGGGACGATGACTCCTGCAATGACGTCGCTCCTCTCTTGAAAACTCTAGTCGATCAAATCTAGTTGATAATGTGGCATTAGATTCCCGCAACTGTCGAAGGTTACCCAGTACGGAGCCTTGAGTGGCCTCCATCAGGGTAAAGTGTCTCTGAAAGTTTGCTTGCTGAGGCTGCTGATCAGAGAGGAGGGTTTGTTGGGATTGCGTGATGCTGCAAAGAGAACTATCAGTCTGGCGTTGTGATTCACGCATGAAGTCCATGTTGTCCTTCAGTTGTTGATTCATGGTAGATAATAAGACATCTCGCCTTTCTTCTCGAGCTTTTAGATCTCGCCACATTTCTTCAGTAATGTGAAATCCAGAGGATATACCTGCAGAAGGGTGAGTAAAAGATGGTGCAGTGTGTGCAAGGGATGCATGGTGTGAAGGCATGGTCGGAACAGGAGACTGGTCTCTCTGCTCATACTCATCATCGATCCTGTCACCTTCTTCAAAAGGTATGTTGGGTGGCAAAAGGCTGGTAAAAGGTGGAGCTTGTAGATTATAGATCCAATTTCTCTCAAGGCGCACATCTGTACGTCGAGAGCAAGGTAAAATTACACCTGTGATAGCTTCATTATGAACCATAAGGTTATAACCGCCCTCTTTCCTCACCCTGCATAATCGCATATCTTTTAAAAAATTTAAATTTATTATATGGTGAGGTAATGGTTCTAATGTAGCTAATTCAGTGTCAAGATGCAAAGCTCTAGCAATGGAGGTAATTAAGCCTCCAAAAGAAATAGTCCCTCCCTTTTTCAGAACGACACACATATGTGCAAGCATAAATGGGACAAAGTTAATTTTTCTCTTTGTGAGGATACCCTGCAAAAATATAGTTCTTTGGCCTTGATTTTATTAGGATTTTCTTGGAAAAAAATTGTGCAAGCCAACAGATAGTGAAAAACGCGTATGGCCGGGTTATGAATACTTGAGGCCAGGTTCATCTCAAAAGAGTTAGTGTCTAAACCTGTCAATTTTTTCCAAAGTTCAAATGCCTCAGATGACCATTCAGAGTCCAAGGGTGTCTCACAGAGGGCACCTTCCCCGTAAGGAATTTCTAACAAACCTGCTAACTCATCGGTAGTGTACTCATATTTAACATTAAACATTCTAAACCGTATTGTACCACATGTGCTAGTAGTGTTAGGATGAACAATATAAATTAGGGAACTTAAGAATCCCCGGGTTAGGTACTCAAATGTAGGTTCCTTTTTTATAAAAATATCATGCAATCCTAAATTATCTAACATATAGCAAACACTATGAAAAATTCCCAAATTATACAGACAATTTTCATCGATATACCTGGTGGTGAAAATTTCCTTTCCTACAACTCCTCGAATATCCTCCTTTGCCTATCTCCGAGTTTTCCTCTGTGAAAAGTGACTTGATAATGCTCCATTTTTTCCCTGGTGATGAATGAGGAAGAAAAATGGGTTTTATAGGGGAAGATTGTGAAATGGGATTTTAATGGTGGAAATTGGAAATGGAAGTAGGATTGGTAGTGGGTTTTTGTTTGAATGGAAATTTAATGGGATTTGAGTGGGTTTTAATGGTGGTCAGGAATGGAGAAAATGGGGGTTTTGAGAAGTTGAAGATGAGTTTTGGGGGTAAAAATGGAGGTTTTTTTCGATTATGTCCGAAATATGTTCAGACTCCATGGCGGCCGCTTGGACTAGATGGTGTCTGCCATCTTTGTTGTTCCTGCTGGGCCGGTTTCACGAATTGGTCTTTGGGCTTGGTTGCTTTGAGTCATTTTGGGGGTATGCACAACAACTTCTAATATGTTCTTCTTCCATGTATTTGTACATGCATGATATAATTAATTTTTCAACATAAGAAAATAAAATATTTAAAGAAACAATAAAATAGAAACATAAAAGAAATAATATTATATGCTGTGATAATATCATAGGGAAAAGATGAGAAAAAAACATCTATGCGGAAATAAAATAAATCTAGAAACCAAGAAATAAATATAGATATGTCTGAATATGCGAAATAAATAAAGCGATAAAAGCTGGAAAACATAGTCCTCAGTGCATCGATGGTTCCTCAGTGCGACTGGAATCTCGTGCCCCTGCTAGTTGACGATGGAGATCATTGATTTCCTGGTATAAGCAATCAGCCTCCGTGGCATTAGTAGCATCATACATCTCTAACTGTAAGGTAAGATCAGTAACCTCCTGGCGAAGGATGGACACTTCTCTTCGCAACTCAATAAGCTCAGTGTGAACATCGCGTCTCTGCAGATCGAAATTATTAGAAAGCATTGTGGTCCTATCTGATGGTGGAAAGGGATGGTATTCTGGTACTAGAGGGGATCTGGGTACATCAGGTGTCTCATCCTGGCCTTCTAAGGCGTATGTCCAATTTTCTTTGTCATAGACATTAGTCTTCGTGGGATCAAGTAAAGTAAAGTAATAGATAGTCTCATGATTGATCAGGAGCTTATAATGGTTCGGGTTAAAGGAGGCTCTCCTCATCAGGCCACAGTCAAAATAGAAAGTATCATCCATCGGGGTGTAGCCACAGTAAGAAGTCAGGTGAACTAATTTTCTGTCAAGACCCATGGTAGATGCTATATGTGTCACAGTTCCTCCCACATGAATAAGTCCTTCAGAAGATTTGGCTGTCAGGTTAAGGTTGTCAATCAGAAAATTCCCAGAGGCTACAGGGCATGACTGGGTGATACAAAATAGAAAAAGGATTTCCTCAGCACTAACTTGGGTATCAATATCACTCTTCCCAAAGAAAGTGTGGGATAGGATCATCTAGAAGTATTTGAAGACTGGGTTATGGATTATGTTGGATAACTGGGTAGAAGGGCCAGGGCTCCCTCCTCTTGTGATATCACTCCAGAATTTGTCTATCTCATCCTGCATAAAATAGCCTAAAGGGATTTCAGGCATAGCATCAAGGCCACACTGAAAACCAAGTAACTCAGCAAACTCCTTATGATTGAATGTGTACTCAATTCCAAACAATCTGAAGTTAATATAGACTCTCTAAGAACCAATTCCAATGTAGGGTTCATAGTTGAGGGAGCTTAAGAATTCCAGGGTTAGGTTCCTGTAGGTTACATGCATGGTATCAAGATATTCTTCCCATTGAATTTGATTGCATAAGTACCTCACACTTTCTACAAGACCCAAGGTTTCCATGAAATCAGGGTCAGGGTACCTAGTGGGTAACATGGGACGCTCAGATAGGACCGCATATTGCTTTCTCTTAATTTCATCCCTGAACATAACATGCATATCATTGAAACTCTGCATCCTGAAAAATATGGTTAATGGAGAATGCTACGGAGAGTAATGGGACCTGAAACCTGAAACATAAATATTACGAAGGTTAGTCCAGTTAAGTACATAAATAAAACATCAAATAAAAATAATGCAAGAAAATAATAAAGTGAGAAAATAGAGAAAAATCATGGGTTGCCTCCCACGCAGCGCTTGTTTAACGTCTTTAGCTTGACGATTAGAGACTCATATTTGAGAAGTAGGGACAAGTGGATCGATCAGAGTGTGGCAAGAGTAATTAGTAGGGATGTCACCTCCTTGGTAGTGCTTTAGCCTTTTCCCATTTACTATGAAGGGGTTCAAGAGTGGTTCTTGATTTCAACTGCTCCAAACTTTAGGATCTTTGAGACCTCATAAGGGCCAATCCATCTTGAGCGCAACTTACCAGGAAAAAGACGCAACCTGGATTTGAAAAGGAGAACAATATCTCCTATGTTGAAATCCTTTTTTACAATTCTCTTATCATGCCACGCTTTAGTTCTTTCTTTATATATTATGGCATTTTCATAAGCATTGCGACGTAGTTCTTCTAATTTATGAATATCTAGAATGCGCTTTTCACTAGCTGCTAGGTAATCCAAATTTAGGGTTTTAATGGCCCAATATGCTTTGTGTTCTAGCTCAAAAGGTAACTGACAAGATTTTCCGTAAACTAATTGGTACGGGGTGGTTCCTATAGGGGTTTTATAAGCTTTTCTATAAGCCCATAATGATTCTTTAAGATTTTGAGACCAATCTTTTCTAGATATTGAAACCATTTTCTCTAAGATTTGCTTAATCTCCCTATTTGATACTTCCACTTGTCAACTAGTCTGCGGGTGATATGGTGTTGCTACTCTATGCTTAACTCTATATTTATCTAAAAGTTTATCAAAATTTTTGGATATGAAATGTGATCCACCGCCACTTATAACAAGGCACGATACTCCAAAGCTAGGGAATATGTTATTTTTGAATAACTTAATCACTACTCGTGTGTCATTTGTAGGTGAGGCTATAACCTCAATCCATTTAGACACGTAGTCAACAACTACTAAGATATATTTATTTCCCATTTATGATGGAAATGGTCCCATAAAATCAATCCCCCAAACATCGAAGATTTCTACTTCTTGGATATTTCTTAATTGCATTTCATCATGTCTTGAGATGTTCCCAGTACGTTGGCACCGATCACATCTGATAATGTAGGCATGAACATCACGCCATAATGTTGGCCAGTAAAGGCCAGCTTGGAGAATTTTAGTGCATGTCTTAGATGTGCATGCATGTCCACCATAAAATGCGGAGTGACAATTTTTTATGATGTTTTCTACTTCTTCTTCAGGGACACAGCGACGAAAAATTCCGTTTGTTCATCTTTTGAAAAGGAGTGGTTGTCCCAATAAAAATATCTTACATCACTAAAGAATCTCTTCTTCTGTTGGTAGTTAAGGTCGGGGGGTATGATATCAGCAGCTAGGTAATTAACAAAGTCAGCGTACCAAGGTATCTTGGTCACTGCTAGAGTTTTTTCAATGTTCCAATCCATTGAAAAGTCGGAGTCATCATACTGAATGGTTTCGATTTTAGCCATAAGTCTATCATAGGTAAAATCATCATTTATAGGCACTAGGTCTGGTTTTAAATATTCAAGCCTAGAAAGGTGGTCAGCAGCTACATTTTCCGTGCCCTTCTTGTCTCGAATATCCATGTCAAACTCTTGCAGTAAAAGGATCCATCGAAGTAACCTAGGTTTAGCATCCTTCTTGTTTAATAGGTATTGAATAGCTACAAGATCTGTATAAACTATAATTTTAGCTCCGACCAGATAAGATCGAAATTTATCAATAGCAAAAACAACGGTGAGGAGGTCTTTCTCGGTTGTTGCATAGTTAAGTTGGGCGACATCCATGGTTCTACTGGCATAGTAAATTACATGTAATTTCTTGTCTTTTCTTTACCCTAGAACAGCGCCAACAGCGTAATTGCTAGCATCGCACATGATTTCGTAAGGTTGGTTCCAATCTGGAGGTTGCATAATAGGTGCGAAAATCAGTGCTTGTTTCAAAAGGTTGAATGCTTCAATACATTTTTCGTAGAAAAATAAACTCGACATCTTTTATTAGAAGGCTAGTCAGAGGTTTGGTTATTCTAGAGAAGTCTTTAATAAAGCGTCGGTAGAAACTGACGTGTCCAAGAAATCTTCGAACTTCCTTAATGGTCTTAGGTGGTTTGAGGTTTTCTATAACCTCTATTTTGGCTTTATCAACCTCAATGCCTTTTTTAGGGACTATGTGTCCTAATACTATTCCTTCGGTAACCATATAGTGACATTTTTCCCAGTTTAGCACAAGGTTTTCTTCCACGCATCTTTCTAGAATTTTCTCAAGGTTAGCTAGACAGTTTTTAAAATTGAATCCGCATACTGAGAAATCGTCCATAAAAACTTCCATAATCTCATCGAGGAAATCTACGTAGATTGACATCATACAACATTGGAGGGTAGCTAGGGCATTGCAAAGTCCGAATGACATTCGTCTATAGGCAAATGTTCCATAAGGGTATGTAAATGTTATTTTCTCTTGGTCTTCGGGGTGAATAGGAATTTGCAAAAATCCCGAGTATCCATCTAAATAGCAAAAATAAGAGTGTCTAGATAGACGTTAAAGCATTTGATCTATGAATGGGTGAGGGAAATGATCTTTCCTAATTACCTTATTTAGTTTTCTGTAATCGATGCACATACGCCAACCATTTTCCACACGCTTAGCTACATGCTCGTCTTTCTCATTTTCCACAACTGTGACACCTCCTTTTTTAGGTACCACATGTACATGGCTCACCCACTTACTATCTGAAATTTGATAAATTATACCAGCCTCTTGTAGTTTTAGTACTTATTTCTTAACCACATATCTCATTATAGGGTTTATCCTTCGGTGATGTTCTCTAGAAGGTTTAGAATCTTCCTCCAGCAAGATCCGGTGCACGCACACGAATGGGCTTACCCCTTTGAGATCAGATATGTTATATCCTAAAGCTGAGGGATACTTTCGCAAGATATCTAAAAGTTGATTATTTTCATCTTCATTCAAGGTGGCGCTCACTATAACGGGGCGATTTATTTCTTCATATAAAAACTCATATCTTAGATTCTTGGGTAGTTCCTTAAGTTCTATAAATAGTTTCTTAGGACATGGCATATGGTTCAGGGTAAGTGCTAAGCATTCATAAAGGTTTTCATCCATGTAAGGCTCCATTCTAAATCCGTCGACTTCTCTTATGGGAGTCGAGGGAAATTTCATTGTCTCGGGAGGTCCTTCTTGATCTAGCTCTCTTATGCATTCATCAATGATATCGATGGCATAACATGAGTCTTCTATGCTGGTGCCATTAGGAATTTGGAAAGTATAAGTTCTATCTTTTCATCACCTACTTCAAAAGTTAATTTTCCTCTTTTAACATCTATTATGGCTCCCGCTGTTGATAAGAAAGGTCTACCAAGGAGGTTTGGGATTTCGTCATCTTCTTTAATGTCCATTACCACGAAATCTGTTGGGATATAAAGTTGGCCGATTCTAACTGGAATGTCTTCTAATATTCCTATTAGATATTTTACAGATCTATTGGCTAATTGAAGAGACATCTTAGTCGGTTGTAATTCTCCCAGGTTTAACCTTCTAAAAACTACTAGAGGCATTAAGCTTATGCTTTCTCCCAAGTTTAGGAATGCTTTGTCTATAACATGATTCCCTAAAATACAAGGTATGGAAAAGCTTCCGGGATCTTTGTCCTTCTTAGCAAGTTTATTCTCAGCAATGGAGTTTCACTCTAAAGGTTTGGGATCATCAAGCCTACGTTTGTTGGTCAAGATCTCTTTAAGTAATTTAGCATAAGATGGTATTTGGGTGATGGCTTCGGTGAATGGGATTTCTACGTGGAGTTTCTCGATCACCTTTATAAACTTGCTATATTGGTTATCAATTTTGGTCTGTTTAAGTCTTTGCGGGTATGGAATTGGTGGTTTATAAGGAGAGGGTGGAACATAAACTTTATCTTTATCTTCTCCCTTATCTTCCACTTCCTGGTATTTTTGTCCCTCTAGTTTCTCTACTTCATCTATAGACACAACTTTTTTCTTAGAAGCCTCTGATCCACTCAAGGATGGTTTTCCAGGTTCGTCATAAGTGGTCCCACTTTGTAGGGTAACAACGTTAGCTTGCCCTCGAGGGTTGGGTTGGGGTTGTCCAGGAAATTGCCCTCCGGGTGTGGCTTGTTGTTGTGCTATTTGTGAGATTTGGATTTCAAGCATCTTATTGCGAGTGATTATCGAATCAACCTTAGTTCCTAATTGTGTGATCTGTTCATTTACATGAATGTCTTGGTTTTGGAACTCTTTGTTTTGCTGAGTTTGAGCCGAAATGGAATTCTCCATGATTTTCTCAAGGTTTGGATTTTGAGGAAAGACCTGCATAGGTTGGATTGATTTTCGAGCTTGAAAACTTGGTGGTTTTTGAGGTGTAGATATTTGAACAGGGTTATTGTTTTTATAAGAGAAGTTTGGGTGATTCTTCCATCCAGGGTTTTAAGTGTTCAAAAACGGGTTTCCTTGGGCATAATTGACCTGGTCTGAGTTTGATTCAGTTAAAAGATTGCATTAAAGTGCAAGATGTCCTTTGGTTCCACATATTTCACAACCTACAGATACTGCAGCTGTAGGATTTGCAGACATGTGTTCAACCTTCAGGGCTAAAGCATCCATTTTAGCTTTCATCATGTACATACAATTTACCTCATGTATTCCTCCTTTGGTCTCCCTTTTCTTCACTGATGCTCGTTCCGACTCTCATTGGTAATGGTTTTATGCCATATCTTCGATGAGAGCGCAAGCATTGGGGTAAAGTTTATTCATCAGAGCACCACTGGTGGCAACGTCGATGGACATCTTTATGTTATAGTGAAGTCCATTATAAAAGGTGTGAATAATCAACCATTGTTCTAGGCCATGGTGTGGACAAGCTCTTAGTAGTTCTTTATATCTTTCCCAAGCTTCAAAAAGTGATTCAACCTGATTTTGAGTGAATCTGGTTATTTGGTTTCGAAGGATAGTGGTCTTACTCGGGGGAAAATATCTTGCTAGGAACACTCTCCTGAGGTCTTCCCAAGTAGTTATCGAGTTAGCCGGAAGGGAATCTAACTAAGACAGTTCTCTATCTATGAGGGAGAACGGGAATAGTCTTAGACGAATTGCCTCAGGCGAAGCACCGTTGGTCTTGAACGTATCAGCTAATTGGATAAAAACTTTTAAATGCTGATTTGGGTTCTCTATAGTGAGACCCGTGAATTGGTTTTGTTGTACTAATTATAATAAATAGGATTTTAATTCAAAATTATTAGCAGGAATAGTCGAGTTTACTATACTAGAATTGGGTTCTTCGTTAGAATCCTGGGCGAATTCCTTAAGTGGTCTTCAATTTTGATCTTCGGCCATTGCTCTCCTAATTCTTTGGAGAAAACAACGTGCGCGAGCGTATCGCTCTGGTTCTGCTATTGGATCCTCTAAACTTTCAGTACTGCGAGTTTTTCGCATCTACCGGCTAACAGGGCCTTAGTCTAGACGGTGTAACAATAGGGTACGAAAATCTGACGTAATTGGTCCCTGACAACGGCGCCAAAAACTTGATGATGTGTTTGCTATCCGCAAGTATACAGAACATGTCAAATTAATACAAAAGATTATCGTTACCACAGAGACCAAATTGTCAATCTATCGATTTCTATTGTTACGGTGTTTATCTAAGGCAAATCAAATAAGTAAATTCATGTACATAGAAAAGGAAATAATGAAGTAAATAAATTCAGATAAAAAATGCAGGCTCAGATGTAATTCATATTAGTTAGGGAATACTTCAATTATTTCTAAATAGAACTACTTATGAGGCAATATTTTCTACTTTGAGAAGAATCAATTTAACAGGAACTATCACTTTCGTGTATTCTGAACCGAGTTTACTCTCTAATTAATGCCCTTCATTGTCACTTATGAAGGGTGCTTGTTGCGTTAAAGTAGTAAACCTATTTTAAAGAAATTTAATTCTTGACTTAGTTAAAAAGTGATTTTGATTTGGAAAGTTTAACTTAAATAAGTCAGGAAAACTTAGACATATTAGCTCCCATCTCTCTTAACTCAAACCTGATCTGGCTAGTATTATTAAAACTAGAGTGAAGGCAGGAAATGTTGATAGAACTGGAATAAGACTAGGAAGACACTAGTCTTATGTTGATAACTATACACACAATGACAACGGTAAAATATGGGTGTTGTAGGATAACAATAAGGTTCAGTTACATTTTAACAAGTGTAAATACCAACTAATTCATTGTCAAGTCTGCAATATTGATGGTAGTTTCAAGACTTGGCTTATAGCTACATATGCTTTAAATAAAATTGATCAAAAGAGAATCATGTGGAACAACATTTAGGACATCCATAAGAGCTTGTAGGGGCCTTGGTGACTAATAGGGGATTTGAACAATGTGTTGAAGAATCATGATAGGCTTGGTGGAACCCCTGTCAATGTCTCTGAATTTATGGATCTAGCCAATATGATGGAAAGAACTGAGTTATATGACATGGATAGTAAAGGGGATGAATTTACTTGGCCGAATAAGCAGTAGGAAAATCCTGCTTACACTAGAATTGATAGAGTTATGGCTAATGTGAGTTGGTTCTAGCATAACCTAAGTACTTTCTTGTTTACTTTGGACTATGGCACATCTCATCATGCTATGCTTTTCCTCAAAGAAGAGATACCTATGAAACCCCCTAAACATAATTTCAAATTCATGAATAGTAGCATTACCCTGGATGGTTTCCATGAGAAAGTTAGGGAAAACTGGAATATGCATATGGATGGGGAACCCATGAAGGTTCCGTGGAACAAACTTAGAAGACTGCAACCTGTGATGAGAAAGATGAATAAAAAGGTGACTGCTATTCAGGGAAAAATTGATCAGACCAGAAAAATTTGAAAGATGCTTAGAACAATCTTAGTAGGGACAAATTAAACCCAAAGATCATCAATATTGTCAAGAACCTAACTGGGAAACTCACTAGCCTCAATGACATTGAAGAAGAATCCCTTAAGCAACAATCTAAAATTGATTGGCTAAGTTTAAAGGAAGGGAACAACAAATTATTTTATGTTTCCCTCAAGATTGAAGTTAACTAAACCACCATTAAACAATTACGCAAAGATGATGGCACCTTTATCAGCAAACATGTAGATATTGAAGAGGAAGTCCTGGATTTTTTTGGAAGATTGATGGGAAAAGCTGATACAAACCTTAATATTATGGATATTGATGATATGAGGAAAGGGTCTCAGATCACTATAGAGAAAATAAGAGATCTCATTGTACCTGTTACTGAAGCTAAAATTGTGAAAGCCTTGAAGGACATTGGTGACTTAAAAGCACCAGGTGCAGATGGCCATGGCTCTGAGTTTTTAAAGCTTATTGGGATATTGTCAGAAATGATTTTAGAGCAGTTGTCCATGATTTCTTTGACAAATGCATTATGCACAAGGCTGTCAATGGAACTCTTGTAACTCTCATCCCCAAGAACCTTGCTGCTAAAGCTATTAAATATTATAGTCCCATTTCTTGCTGCTCCACCATCTATAAGGTCATAGCTAAGATCATGACTCTTAGATTGGGAAAAGTCCTTTCTCACATTGTCAGCAAAAGCCAAGCCGCATTTGTTCAGGGTCAGAAGATCCATGACCATATATATCTTACCTATGAGCTTATAAATGGGTAATCTAGGAAATGTGGAAGCCCCCGCTGCATGCTCCAAATGGATATCCAGAAAGCTTATGACATTATGGATTGGAAGGCACTCGAGACTATTTCGAAGGAGATAGGTTTCCCACGGAGGTTCATTGTTTGGATCATGTTGGCAGTCACTACTGTCACATACCAGTTTAATATTAATGGTGTTCATTGCAAGAAGTTGTTTGCTAGAAGAGGTTTCAGGCAAGGGGGCCCTATATCCCTGATATTGTTTGTGATCATTATGGAGTACTTGCATAGACAGTTCAACAAGATTCAAGGGATACCTGATTTTAACTTCCACTCCAAATGTAAGAATCTCAAAATCATTAACCTCAATTTTGCAGGTGACTTAATTCTGTTCTCTAGAGGGGATACAAAATTTGTGGAGCTGATAATGGAGAAATTCAATGATTTCTCGAAGGCCACGGGATTGGTTGTTAACCTTAAAAAATGTAAAGCTTTTTATGGTGGTGTTAATGACCAAACCAAGAGTGATATTTAACATATTACCTCTTATGTAGAAGGTAAACTCCCCTTCAGATAAATGGGCATTCCCTTTACTACTAAGAAGCTTTCAACTCATAACTGTCTGGAGCTTGTTGAAAAGCTGGTTAACAGGGTTAAATATTAGAGAAATGCCCTCCTGAGTTATGTAGGTCGAATTCAGCTTATTAGAAGTGTCTTGTTAGCTATCACAATCTATTGGCTCAAATGCATCCCTTTGCCGAATAAGGTCATTAAGAAGGTTGAAGTTGTTTATCCTTCTTTCTCGTAAATTCCCCGTGGCTTGGAAAATGTGTGTGATTCTAAGAATTTTGGTGGCCTAAACATCATGTCTCTGATAGAGTGGAACAAAGCATGTTTATCCAAGCTGCTTTGGAACATAAACGACAAAGCTGACACATTATGGATCAGATGGATCTAGACTTATCAAGTAAAGTAAGCATACTATACACACTGTTCCAGTTACTAAAAAATTCTCTTGGATTCTCAGGGTTGTTCTTAACTTGAGAAGTGAGGTGTATAACACACAAGCTTGGGAAAACTTCCTTCGTAGCAACAAATTTAACACCAGGAAGATCTATGAGGAGCTGAAGGGTGATAAAAATAAGGTTTCTTAGAGGAAACTATTCTATAATAATATATCTAAACCAAGAGCCTTGTTCATGATGTGGTTGGCGTGCCATGAGAAGTTGGCAACCAGGGAGAGGCTCATAAAGCTTGGCATGATTAAAGATGTTAGCCGTGTCTTTTGTAATGAGATAGAGAGACGGGAACATATGTTTTTCAATTAGTTTACCATGCAATTAATTTGGAATCATGTTACTACTTGGACCGGGCTCGACCATACTCCAAGGGCTGGAAGAATGAAGTTGATTGGGTGTTGACTGCTAGTAAAGGCAAGAATTGGAAAGTTAGGTTCCTCAAGGAAGCCTTAGCAGAGACCATATATGAATGCTGGAAGTAGATGAATGAAAAGGTTTATGGAAATAACATTGTGCATGTGAGTATCGAAAAAAGAATTATAGATAGTATCTATAGTATAAGAAAATTAAACGTTGTGGAATAATCAATTTTGCCCTTCTTTACAAATTTGCCACCTTAACAAAATAGGGGCAATTTGTGTCCAAAATTTACTTTTTGCAACCAAACTAACAACTGTAATGATATGATTTACTTTATTAAATACGATATGTACTATTGTATTTGAATATATTAGTAAATGTAACTTATACTTAAAAGCAAATTGAAAAGGTTGAGATTTTGTTTCAAATGCATTGCCCAAAGTACATTTTTTATGTTCGTGCAAATAGTGTTTCTGAGTAGCATTGAAATGGCTATGCATAGACATTATTTGTCTTTCCCAATACTCAACACAGCAACGAAATATCTTTCTCTCTCTGACCCATTCCTCATTTTTCTTCTGCAAGCTTTCTAACTTCAATTAATCTTTATGCATCTATCTCTATATGCAACAACTTCTACATCATATTTTCCGTTGCAATTGAAACTTGTGAGAGTTCTTTCTTTATGTTATGACGATTCTGCGAAAAATGAGTTGCATTTATGTTATTATTTTGTTTGGAATCGTTGTTGTTGTATGTTGTTGTGACGATCAAAAGGTTTTGATTTAAGTGTTTGAATAATATGTTTATTATGTCTGTTATATTTGAGACCATAAAAAATCTCATATTTTGATGTTCGTAAATGTTTTGCAGGATTTAGGGAAATGGCAAGGCCTTTTGAAAACATTTACAATATTTCTAACAAGAAAGAGTTATGGAAAATTGCTATCAAGGTGCATCACAAATGGAATGTGGTTTATAACAACAAAGAGCATGTCAAACTCATATTTATTGATGTCGATATAAGTAATTGGTAATCTGGTGTGAGCTGCGTCTAAAACGTTATTGACATGCAATGTTGACTTTTCAAGAGTGTTACAGTTCCATTAATTTGTGTGTATAATGTTTAATGTAGGGCTCCGATATTCATGTCATTGTGTCATCCGCACTGAAAGCAACATTTAATTCAATGTTACATATAAACAATACTTACACTGTGACTAACTTTCTACCATTACCTAATGATTTAATGTTTAAAACTTCAGAACATCAGTTTATCATTAGATTTATAACTGGTACTTCTGTGTCTGATACCAACAAACATGAAATTGGTGGAAAAAAAGCTCAACTTCAAACCATTTGCTGATATTATTATTGGAAAATGGAAGAAGGATTTGTTAATAGGTTATATATTTTCATGAATTCACAGTTACGATATACTTATACATATTTTTGTTATTATTTGTCTGGATCTACCATAATGTGTTGTAGAATAATCATATTTGAATTTTTAGATGTTATTGGACTGGTTGACGAGATAGGGTATACCCAAATGACTTTAGGAAGCAAGAAACAACAAGTCAACATTATTTTGCAAGATCTTGGGTAATGATTATGGTGATATGCAAATAATCTGATATGTTGCATTTTACTCCTTCACTAACCTTATTGAAAATCATTTTCCAAATTTAGGTACAACACCTTGAACTGTACCCTATGGGAGTCCTATGCTGTGAAATTTATGAACTACATTCAAACTAAAAAAGATGGTGGTCCAACTATAGTTTTATTACAGTATGCTAAAGTGAAAGAGGAAGGTATGTATGTCTTTTAGTGTTCATTTATAAATGTTTACTTCAATTAGTTTTAGAATTTTGATGTCATATAAGTATGCATATGTTGCGTTATATGTGTTGTTTTTTAGTTATATTATTACATGTAAGTATGCATATGTTGCCTTATACGTGTTGTTTTTAAGTCATATTGTTACGTCATATAACTATGAATATGTTATGTTATATGTGTTGTTTTTAAGTCATATTGGGTGAAAGTAATTTACTATTCTAAATTTTTATTCACTTAGGGAAATATCCATTTTCAGTGTCGAATACCTACAACACCACGAATCTGGTCATTAACGAGGATGTTCCTGAAGTTGTTGATTTTCAAAGAAGGTACTATTTGATAAAACTGAACATTGTATACTTACTTAAAGTGATTGATTCAATTTAAAAATTAATGTAAATATGGACATGGTAATTTTTGTTATACGGGATACCTAAGGACTACGATGTTGGTAGTTCAAGTCAACTTATTAGTACACAATCTAATATATGGTCACAAAACTCTTCTAGTTCTCAACTCACATCTTTTGATAAGTTCATGTCACAAGCTACGACTCTTAATCAGGGGGATATTGTAAAAATTCCTGATGTAAGTATATTCATGGTATCGTTATATAAGTATACTTTGTCTCCGTTTTACTTTATACTATTATGTATATTCATTTTAGTTTATACTATTATGTATGTTCATGCTCCATTACAATATTTAAATCACATGAACCAGTTGACTTGGTGTGTTACGGTAGCCACAACTTATAAACTGAAAGCATCTGAAAATGGTTGGTATTACCAGTCATGCCACAAGTGTTCTAAAGTAGCTAAAACCAGTTCTCCACCTTATATATACGCTGATAACCATTCCATAGAAATGGAAATATTTAGGTAATCTTTAATTTGTACTAAATAAACTAAAAAGTAGTGTGCTACATTTATTTCTAACCATTATGAGTGAAACCTTATAGGTACAAAATCGAGATTGAAGTAGTTGATAATGGTACATATGCATTTTTTGTGTTTTGGGACCGTGAATGTATTGAATTGTTGGAAATGTCCGCTGCTCAACTTTATCAAACCATGGTTGAGGCGTGATCATGTTTTTAATCTCATTTGAAATATCATGTTAATACAAAAGTCATTTATGTCACACTTTTTCATTTCTTTTAGGATGGTATTCATGATCCACTGGAGTTTCCATTAGTCATTGATCAGTTGCTTGGACATGAATTTTCATTCAAAGTAAAATGGAAACCTAAGTGGAAAAATGGCAGTGTCATGTCTCTTAAAAAGGACAAAGAAACATTTAATAAATTACTCTCTCTATGGGAGGTTTGTAAGGTATTTTGCCCACACTTGCTTATGAATTTTGTATTGTGTAAATGTATGTATGATTCTAGACATAACATAAATACATTTGTAATTAACAGCAACCAAATTCGTCTGATGTTAATGATGAACAACTACTACAGGTATTATAACAAAGTCATACAATTTTGGTTTTGTTTGCTTCATCCCATTTTAACACATAATCACTAAATTATTGTCATTTGATTTATTTAGATAAAGGAGAGTGTAGATGAGGCTACATTAGCTGAAGAGTGGAATATCATAAATGTTAGGATAATATAACTTTTGGCATTTAGGATTCATATTTAACTATTTGAAATCATCCTGGTTTTATAATTATCTACTTTATGGTGCAGGATTTGGAAATCACATCAACATTGAATCCTGAAGCCTTACCCCAGTTCCATCTCCAAAAAGGGTTGATTATAACTTATTTCATCTTATGAGATTTATATTATTTCTTGTTTCTTACAACCTGTGCTATGTTGCTCATTAAATTTTATGTCATTTTTTATCCATGTTTTTTTAACTCCTGAAAAACACAAAGCTCTGCCTGTAACTCCACTAAATTCTGGGAAAAGGGGTGCACATCATGGTTCGAGCGAGTCATCGACTTTGAAAGAACTTGTTGAAGTAGAACAACCTTCAACAAGGTTACGTCGAAAACATGTCAAGTTGGAGAGGAAATAAATTAAAATTTCATGTGTGAGTAATCCTAAGAACTATTTACCCTACTACCCATTTCCTATGAACTATGTGTTTTGTTTTAACTATCATTGTTGCTCTATGTTTTAACAATTTGGACATATGAGGATGTTTAGTTTTACTATTACTATCATTGACTAATTACTAATTATAGTCGTATTACCTAAATTTTATGATTCTATTGATTGATACCTTCACTTAAACATAAGTTTTACTCCCCTATGCATATGAAATATTAAGACATTCTATATAATATAATACTATCTTCTAAACTATGTACATGAAATGAGAGAACATTTAAATGACATATAATATAATAGTTTGGTTTGGTGGCATTTATTATACCAATAGTTATATGTATTTCCCAACTTTAGTTGTTGTTCTACGGATATGCCTGCATTCAACTGCACCAATTCCCTACCATTTTAATTATCAATCCATATTGTATTAGAATATTAACAGAAATAGAGAATCCACTTACATTTCCAATTTGCTTTATGTTTACATTTTGAACTGCTTTATGTATAGTAAGCACATGCACTATAATCAATGTCATAGGCTGTCCAATTTAATATATCCATTCTATCTAATAAAGTAAATACTTGGTGTAACTTGCACTCAATGGTAAGGTCTACATATGGTCTGATGTACTTCCAACAGTCATCTTTTCTCTCTTTCTTTTTTCTTTCCAAAACCACTTTTTTTTATCACTTTACAATACCACCTTACAAGTATTAAAATGAACATTTTTCAACACTTTCAAAACAATTTTTTCATTTCTTTAGTGAAGCATACAACATTAGTCATTCCAAAATTACAACATCACATATGTTTCTAAACCCTAATTACATAATTAATACCTAAATAATAACACTAGACAGGTATGAAACTTCCTTGAAACCCATCATTTTTCTTCTTCTCGACATACAAGAAACCTTCAGATGAATCAAACATAAAGCCCAACACATCTCCTTTCCTGAGTTCCTTATCTTTCGCAAATTCATACCACCCTTTGCCTACAAAAATTTCATCTTTGTTTCGTTTTGCATTGTGTAATTCACTTCCATACTAATTTCCATTATTAACATCAATGATATTCACTTCCATACCTCTAGACATTGTAACACACCCCTCCGCAACCTTTCTTGGAATATTCTACAAAAACAATTTCATGTTACGATTAAACTTGGGATAGTTAAACAAAAATGACATTAACTTGAAAATGTTATATATGTTTGCTTACAAGTACGTTGTGTCTGGCCTTAACTAGTGAAGTTATTTCTCTTTCCCAAACAAACTCAATGTCATCGTTCTCGCAATCAACATCAACACTCTGCGCCTCAAAATCTTCTACAACAACGTCCATCTCTGAACCATACATGTCATTCTGCATGTTGTCAAGATCATTTGAAGACTTCATTACAGTAAAGCTAATCTTTATATCCTCAATCTGAGATTCCTGATCGTCATAAGGACTGCATCACATATTTTGTATTACTCAAGTTTCTCAACGCACTTCGTACTAGGGTAACATAACAACAATATACAATGAAAATGATGGTTATTACCTGCATTGGGAAACCACCTTAAATCTCTTAGGATCCATGTTATAACGTTGATACTTCACCGATATTTCATATACCCATTCTCTTGTGCCTTTTATAATCCACGGAAATAATCCAATGTTAACTTGTGTTATTTTTGTAATTCACCTCTTCATGTCATTATTATATTAGTTGTTACTCCAACCATATTTTAATGCACCATTAATGTGAATAGTTTTGCAAAAGTACACGTGCACACTGTTGATATTTATAAATATAGTATTAAGAATATTTGTATATCGAATAGTCCCACATCGACTATATCATGTAATTAGTTATAATCTCTCTATATATAACAAAGTCTCCGTAATGCTTTTTAAAACACGCGGTTTATTCAAATGTCTCTTAGTATCTTGTATTTCAACATGGTATCAGAGTCTCGTTTAAGATTTGGTGGGCTACCTACTATGGTTTTCGTTATCGGGCCACCCACAATTTATTTCCATGCTCCAGATGTTTAGTCCTGGGCGTGAGGGTGTGTGTTAAGAGTCCCACATCAGACAATATATGGCATGAACCTGTGTTTACAAGTGGAGGCATTCCTCATTCTACAAACCAGTTTTGTAGGGTTGAGTTAGGCCCAACCATATTTCTTAACATGGTATCAGAGCGGTGGTACCTGGGAACTGGTTCCTCTACCCCATGGGAAATCTTTAGTAGGTTGTCATTGGCTTTATACAATGAAGGTTGGTCCAAATGGTAAGATTGATCGATTTAAAGCCCGCTTGGTAGCCAAAGGATACACTCAAATTTTTGGATTAGATTATAGTGATACCTTCTCGCCTGTAGCCAATATGACATCTGTTAGACTTCTTCTAGCCATTGCAGCTATTCGACATTGGCCTCTTCATCAACTTGACATTAAAAATGCTTTTTTACATGGTGATCTTGAAGAGGAAGTATATATGGAGTAACCACCCGAATTTGTTGCTCAGGAGGAGTCATCGAATATGGTGTATAGGTTACACAAGTCTCTTTATGGTCTTAAGAAATCTCCGAGAGCTTGGTTTGGCAGATTTAGCACTGTAGATAACAGTTTGGTATGGTCCATAGTGAAGCTGACCATTCTGTTTTTTATCGTCACTCAACCCAAGCGTGTATTTATCTTATTGTGTATGTAGATGATATTGTCATAACTGGTAGTGATCAGCGGGGTATACTCCAATTAAAGAAACATCTCTCGAATCAATTTCAAACAAAAGATCTTGGTAAACTTCGCTACTTCTTAGGTATTGAGGTAGCCCAATCTAAATATGGTTTGCTGATTTCTTAGCGGAAATATGCTATGGATATTTTGGAAGAAACATGTTTGTTGAATGCTAAACCAGTTGATACTCCTATGGATCCAGGTGTCAAACTACTACCCAATCCGGGAGAGCCTCTATCTGACTCAGGAAGGTATATAAGATTGATTGGAAAGTTGAATTATCTCACAGTCACTCGTCCATACATTTATTTTACAGTTAGTATGGTAAATTAGTTCTTAAACTCTCCTTGTCAGGAACACATGGATTCTGTTATCCGAATTCTGAGATACATCAAATGTGCTCCAGGAGAAGGTCTAGTGTATGAAAATAAATGACATAATCAGATAGTTGGATAGTCCGATGATGATTGGGCAGGGTCACCCATTGATAGACGATCCACCTCTGGGTATTGTGTAATTGTTGGAGGAAACCTTATATCCTAGAAAAGTAAGAAATAAAACGTAGTTGCAAGATAAAGCGTCGAGGCAGAGTATAGGGTCATGGCAATGGCAACATGTGAACTTATTTGGTTAAAACAGTTTCTCAAGGAAGTTCAAATTGAAGAAGCAAGACCAATGACACTTATTTATGATAATCAAGCCGTATTGCACATTTCTTAAAATCCAGTCTTCCATGAGAGGACCAAATATATTGAGATAGACTGTGACTTTGTCAGAGAGAAAATCAAATCAGGTGACATCATCACAAACTTTGTCAACTCTAATGATCAATTGGCAAACGTGTTTACAAAATCTCTGCGAATCCCCAGAACAAATTATATATGTAACAAGCTTGGTGCATTTGACTTATATGCCTAAGCTTGAGGGGGAGTGTTGATATTTGTAAATATAGTATTAAGAATATTTGTATATCGAATAGTCCGACATCGACTATATCATGTAATTAGTTATAATCTCTCTCTATAATAAATTCTCTATAGTGCTTTTCAAAACACACATTTTATTCAAATGTATCTTAGTCTCTTGTATTTCAACACATAAATTGGATACTTTTGCAAACAAACCCATCCCCACTTTTATTACCAACATGTCAAAATGCAGATAACTTGATAAAAAACTACTTTCTTGCTTAGTCAACCAAACCATCTTTCATATTGAACCACGTTCGACACCTATCGTGTACTTTTCCCATCTTGTTATGAAAAATATACTAATTCATCATATAATCCACTCATAGAGTCAACTATGCTGGCATTTATACGACTCAATGATGAATGTATATTAAAATGTATTTCTATATAAGTTTTGTCACCTTAACTAAATAAAATACTTTTTCCCAACCAATTACAGTTCCTATATTTTTTTTGTCCTAAACATTACATTATACATTTTATATTATTCTCATTTAACCAACGATTGACTTATCCAATGTGTAAAGTCTAACTTATTCAGATACAAACAAAAAACTGCTTTTACACAATTGTTAGCATATTTCGCCTCAAAGTGTACACAACTGTTGTTCAAGCAACACAACAATTGATCAATATTTTTAAAATTTGCAAGGTAAACAATTCCTTTTCCAACAACTTCTGGGATTGAGCATTGAACATTTTAATTTAATATTTTGAAAAATTATTATTGAGTTAAGATTTCTCTGTGTTTAAATAAAATTATATTGACATTTTACACTACATGTACAACTTATTTTTAGTAGATCCTCATATATGTTAGTTGCTCTATTTTATTTTGAATTTTTTTCCAGCACACAACCATGGATACCAACCACACTCTTGCTACGGATGCAAGGAGAAAAAAGAAAATTAACCTTAATGAATAGGAGACATATTTCAAGTTCTTCTGTTAAAGAAAATATTCCTCCTACTGAATAATCAAACACACCAACAACTCAATCAAGGAAAATATCATATCAAACACCACTTCAAGATTCAACAAATCATTTTACTCATACTCAACATTCTAAACTTCATTGTAGGTCTAATAACACGTCTTTTGTTAGACCTGTTGGAGTTAATCTATTAATATTGTTCCAAGCTATAACTTCTGAGTTACTTAATGACGATAATATACCACCTCCAACAAATTCCGATGAACAACTTCATGCTACGACTAACTTAATCAATAACACAATTCTACAACAACCTACCAACCATCCCACATTTTTCACAAACCAGCAATATGACATGGAATCCGGCTCAGATAATGCTACAACTGGAAATTCAAATAGTGAAATAGAAAATGCGGATGATTATATGGTCGAGGACCACCTTCAAGGTTAGTCATTTAATTCTTTATATGACATATTAAAATTAAATTAGTTGTAGTTCCCGTGATATATTACACATTGGTGTTTAATATCTTGCATTAATATATTTAACATTTAATGTCCCAACATAATTCTTTGATATTGGTGACCCGACTTGGGAATGCCAACATTGTCTTGCTTGCATGTGGTATGGTGAAAGAAAAGAAAAATCAAGGAATACAATGTCCCCTAAATTTAAACGACGTTGTCATGGAGGAAAGGTTAAAGTAACTATGATTAATGACCCCCCCCCCCCCTTCATACTTCAAAAACTCCTTTTCGACCCTAAAACCGTTGATGGAAAGAATTACCAAGCTAACACGAGGACTTATAATGCGATGTTCTCTTTCACCTCTCCTGGTATGATATTTGAAACAAAATTTAAAAAGGGAGGTAACCCCCCAACTCCGAGACTTCACAGACAGACCTGCCATAGAATAGGGACGATGCTGGCAGAGATTGGTCAACCACTTAAGTATGCACATTTGTATATATTCAACACGGACAATGAAATTGGAAACCGGATGGAATGTTTCAGGTATTTATTATGAATACTAACATTTTGCAACATGAATCATATTATTACTATATAGTTAACATTTTATTCTTTTTGGTTGATATATAGGGACAAAAAACTTATTAACATAACAATTGTAACTAACCTGGGGTTAATGTTGGATCAAAATAATATTCATGCAAAAGCTTTTAGGATGACACGTGATATGATTAAAAATCATAATGTGAAGGACTTAAAATTGAGATTAATATCTTACCATCAAACTGACGGTAGGGTTTACAACAAGCCAACAATTTATGAAGTTATTGCCCTTATTGTTGGTGACATTGATACTGGTACAAAAAGAGACATAATCATTCAAGAACGTGGTGGCAATTTGCAAAGAGTTGATGAGTTTCATCCAAAATAACTTGATTTTCAATATCCATTAACATTCCCATATGGTGAGGTTGGATATAGAGCTAATATTCTCCATGCATAAGAAGGCGAGGTTGTAGTAACTAAAAGAAACTGTCAAACAATAATGGAGTGTCTTTCATATAGATTTGAAAAATGAAAAATGTGAGGCAAACACTATTCTTTCTTCAAGGAGACTATTTCAGCAATTTTTGGTTGATGGCTACATAATGATGGAAACATATAGGCTTAATTGGCTACGGAAAAATCAATCAAAATTGATGGTTCGTAAATATCACAAACTGAAAGAATATGAGAATAACCCAAGTCGTAACACAAATGTAAAGAATGGAAAAAAAGTAGTTCTTTCGTCAACATTTGTTGGGAGAAAAAGATATATGGATCAAATCTATTTTGACGATATGGCTATTTCAAGTTCAGTGGGGTTCCCTGATTTGTTTTTGACATTCACATGTAACCCGAATTTTCCAAAAATCACAAGAGAGTTGGCAACTGACAATTTGAAACCTCGTGATCATCCTGATATTATCTCAAGGGTGTTTAAAAATAAATTTTATGAATTGATGGTTGATATCACCCACAAGCATATACTTGGAAAGGTGTTAGCATGTGAGTTTTTTATGTTGCCAAATTCACGTTTCCAACATCATTTATTTTCTTTTTAATATGAATATATTATGCATTTTATCCCTAATACTTGTGATGTACATGTTGCATACAATTCACCTATTCTCTATTCATATTATAACTATAAGCATTATGTAGAATGTTTCACTTCTACAACTTCACTAATATTTTTTTTACATTTCATGACAATTATATACACAATTGAGTTTCAAAAGAGAGGTTTTCAACATGTACATATTCTCATTTTCCTGCACCCTCAAAGTAAGTATCCCAATCCTTCCGATATTGACAAAATCATCTCCTGTGAAATTCCTAACCCCAACTTACATCCAAGACTTTATAATTTGGTGAAGCAACACATGATGCATGGAGTATGTGGGTTGTCACGATGATCATCACCATGCATGAAAAATAGAAAATGTTCAAAATTCTTTATAAAAAAATTCAATGAAACAATCATTGTTGACCAAGAAGGTTTCCCTCAATATAGAAGAAGGGCTAACACCCACAAAATTGTCAAGAATGGAGTTTCTCTTGACAACATACATGTTGTGCCTTACAACACAAGATTGTTATGAAAGTTTCAGGCTCATATCAACATGGAATGGTGCAACCAATGTTCATCCATTAAGTACTTATTTAAATACATTCATAAGGGTTATGATAGAATAAATGCTTTCATTGTCCAACTTAAAGGAGGAAGTTCAACTTCGGGTGCCACGTGTGATGAAATTCAACAATATCTTGATTGCCGTTACGTTTCACCAAGTGAGGCATGTTGGAGAATTTTCTCTTTCAAGATCCATGGATGAAAATCTACAGTCAAACGTATGTTTTACCATTTGATCAGAGAGAAACCTGTATTTTTTACAGAGAATGCCACAATGGAAAATGTACTAGAAAAAGCAAGTGTAACTGAATATATGTTTACGGCATGGTTAATTGCCAATGAAAAGTATGAATATGCAAGAACCCTTACATATGGCCAGTTTGTTACAAAGTTTGTTTATGACAAGAAAAGTAGATGTTGGTAACCAAGGAAGAAAGGTTATACCATCAGACAATTAATATGGGTTCCACCAACTACTAGTGAATTATTCTATTTGAGAATGATGCTCACTGTAGTTAAAGGTCCAACAACTTACGAGGACATACTTAAGGTTGGGGGAACACAATATTTTAGCTTTAGAGATGCATGCTTTGCAATGGGATTTCTTGAGGGTGACAAAGAATTTATTTTGGCCATCAAGGAAGCAAGTGAATGGGGTTCAGGAAAATTTGTGAGGAAGCTATTTGTCATTATGTTGTTGTCTGGTACAGTAAATAGACCAAGTCATGTATGGAATAATACTTGGACATGGATTTCGGATGGTATATTGCATGAACAACGACTTTTGTCTTGCAATCCAGGTACATATTCAAATAACTCTTTAGTATTGATTATTGTATTTATTTTATGTATCATATAAGATGTATTTATGATGAAGTATAACATTGTGTTCTCTTACTGTAGAACTTAGTTTGAATGATGAAGAACAATACAATTTTACTTTAGTTGAAATTGAAAAGATTTTGTAAGGTAATCGTCGTACTTTGAAGGATTTCCGTCCTATTCTATATCCAAAGGGTTATGTTTTGGAAAAATTTGGTAATCGCTTGATTTACGATGAACGGAATTATGACGTTGCTGCACTTAAATTAGAATTCACTATGTTGTATGCATCACTCACATGTTGTTAATTTATATTATAGATAAATAGATACTCTGATTAGTTTTACATAGGTGTTGATTTATTTGTATTGCTACATAAAATTAAACTATAACTACAAAAAAGTTTATGAACTTAATTTTTTTAACTGGCCATGTTGTTTGACTTCATACACATTTCATCGTTTGATGTAAAACTTACAAAAGTGTACGTGAATTTAGTTGAAATTTTTGTGTATGAAGTTGGTAACATTTTGTAGATAAATAGATACTCTGATTAGTTCTACATTGGTGTTGATTTATTTGTACTGCTACATAAAATTAAACTATAACTACATAACTTTTTATGAACTTAATTTTTTTAACTGGCCATGTTGTTTGACTTCATACACATTTCATCATTTGATGTAAAACTTACAAAAGTGTACGTGAATTTAGTTGAACTTTTTTTTATAAAGTTGGTAACATTTTGTTATGTTGTCATTGTAGATGAACAAAACACCATCTTTGGTAAAATCATAATTGTTGTCACCAACCAAAAGGGGGGAGTTTTTTCCTGCATGGCCATGGCGGAACCGGAAAAACATTTATGTGGCGAACTCTTGCAAGTTATTTGAGATCAAAGCATCAAATTTTCGTTAGCGATGCATCAAGCACAATTGTTGCACTTCTTCTCCCAGGTGGAATAACTGCACATTTAAAGTTGAAAATAACAGTTCCAACTTTTGACAACTCTCTTTGCAACATCGAACCTAAGGTGACCTTGCACAAATGTTAAGACATACGTAATTGATAATTTGGGGTGAAGCATCCATGGCTCATAAACATTGTTTTGAGGCAGTTTATAGATCACTTAGAGATATTATGAGTAATCATTCAAATTCTGTTTCCATTTTCGGTGGTAGGTGTAGCAACCTGAAAAATACAGTGCGCGAAAAAACAACCGGTGAAAGAAAATGACAGAAGAGTCGCCACCATGCGTTATTCATCCCAAAGGAGGGAAAGGAAACGCTCGAAGTAAACCTGAAAAAGGAAAGGACAAGACGAGGTCTTGCAACCAAATCTTGGGTTCGGGAGTCGGTTATGCGAAGGGAAGGTATTAGCACCCCTACGCATCCGTAGTACTCTACGGGATCCACTTTTGTAGTTCTTGTCTAAAGGGTGTGGGTTTATCTAATGTGTTATTTACTAAAAAAAGGTGGGTTAAATGAAAATGACTCGCGCGGATGTCGCATCCACTGCATACGTATCTCATCTGAATATGAGAATCAGAGTCTTCGTAGCTCGGCTGACCTATGGGTTGGGGGGATGTGTGCTCGCTCAGACATCGGGTCTTATGCCTACGTATCTCATCTAGCCTGAGAATCAGAGCAAAACATAGTTCGGCTAACCATGGGGTTATGGATTGGGTTTTGGACGAACGACGTCACTACGCAATCTACCGGATGCTCGACCTTTGGAGACTTACTCGCCTGTAGTAGAAGGAGTTAACGTGTTGCTTTGGGTTTTAGGGTTTGGGATGCTCAAGGGCAAAAAGGTAGTCCTTGACGAAGGAACCGCGCTACCTGCAGGGATACGAACACATACAAAACAAACATGTATAAAGTAAATGTGCCAACAAGGGGCTCAGAAGTAAATAAACAAAAGAAAACAAATGCCTCCTATCGAGGTCTTCCAGCTAAGAAAGCGATAAAATGCGGAAAAGAGGTAGAAGTACCACACGGATAAAGATCCGAAGTAACAGCAATTAAAGGAGTAAGAAACCCAGGGATCTCCCAAGCTGATGCCATCAAAGAAAGGTGAGTCAGTACAGGTAATCGGAATGAACCTCCAGGGGGTATCCCACAAATAAAGTGGGAAAACCACGCAAACCATCTCTGCAAGAGTCTGTGAGCCCTCACAAAAACTCAACAAAAGGGTTAGTGAAACACGATAAGCATTTTTTTCATGGATAACAGTATGGTTTCAGAAACCTCAAACCCTGTGGCATACATTTCAGAAATCATGTGATTAAACATTCAAGGCATAGGTTTCACCCATTCATGCATAATTAAACCTGTGGGCAAAAACATAATGAAATTCATCCATCATACCTCATACATTCAGATGATCCAAATTAAGAGCATAAAATCATGGGAATGAGGAAAACCTGATGGGAGAGACCGGTTGAAATCAAATGGCACGGCTGGGTTTGCAAGGCAATGTTAGGGTTTGCGTGAGATGAAAGTGTGTGAGTCAGATTGAATTTTTCAGAGCTGCCTGGGGGTTGCTCTGAGTTCTCTGTCAGGTTTCTCTTCAGGTTTTGTCCAGGGTTTTGTTCCAAGGAAACCTCAGAGTATTTTGCTTCCCTTCCTTTTTCTGTCTGATCTCCCTCTTTTATAACCTGATTTTCATGGCTTTGTGGGCTCAAATGAGAGAGGTCCAAGTCCAAGTTTTTCTATTATATTTTATTTATTTTATTATTATTATTATTATTATTATTATTGTTTTTTTGTAAAAATATTTTTTTTTTTTAAAGTTTCTTGGATCTAATTCTGATAGACATGATGTAATGCAATATGAAATGCTAAATGAATGCATGAATGAGGAGGGCAAATTTTGGGGTGTTACAGTAGGGTTATTGTATTTCGTGGTGATTTTAGGTAAATTCTTCCTGTTGTACCTAGAGAAACTCGTTATGATATTATACACAATTCATTAAATGCTTCATACATTTGGAATGAATGTGAGGTACTTACGTTGTCAAAAAACATGCGACTATGAAGTGGTACAAACCCAATTGAATGTCTTGAAATAGAATAATTTTAAAAATGGTTACTCAAAATTGGGGAAGGAAAAATATCTAAACCAAATGATGGATATGCAGAAATTGATATTCCTTCTGAAATTTTAATATCAAGCTTTGATGACCCAATCAAGGCTATTGCTGGCAGTACCTATCAGAGTTTTTTTGGATAACTATCAATCATACGACTACCTCAAAAGTCGATCTATTTTGGCTGAAACCATTGAAACTGTAGAGTGTTGGTGCAAAGGTAGAATGAATGGAAATATTCTATTAAGAGAATGACGGCTACAAAACATGATAAAAAGTTACAATGATTGTCACCCTATTTATAAGCTAAAACTAGGGTTACTAGAATAGGATAAAATACTAAAATGCCCTCTAACAAACTTAGGGGCTAAGAAAATAGTACAACTAATAAATATGAATTACTTCTAATACCATCCCTTAATTCATATTCCATTAAAACTTGTAACACCAATTCCATCCCTTAATCTGAGAAATTGATCAGTCTTGATAGCTTTCGTCAGAACATCTGCCAACTGTTTCTGAATGCTGCAGTGTACAACTTCTAACACTCCCCTCTGATTTTGATGTCTCAGAAAATGATACTTGGTCTCAATGTGCTTGCTTCTCCCATGCAACACTGGGTTTCTGGAAAGATTGATTGCAGACTTGTTGTCAATCATCAACTTCAGAGGTTTGTTTACTTTAATCTTCAGATCCTGCAATAGATTCAGAATCCACACAGCTTGGCATGCAGTAACAGCACCTGCAATGTATTCAGCTTCACAAGTTGACAACGCCACAACAGGTTGCTTCTTGGAACACCAAGAAATGGGACCTCCCAGAAATTTGAATAAGTACCCAGACGTACTTCTTCTGTCAACTCTGTCTCCACACCAATCAGAATCTGAATAACTCAGAAGTTCTGACTCATCCTTTCTTCCAGAAGGAAATAATACTCCATACTTCAGAGTTCCCTTGATATACCTCAGAATCCTGATAGCAGCTTGGTAATGGGACCACTTAGGTTTACTCATGAACCTACTAACCATCCCAACTGAATAGCAAATATCAGGTCTGGTATTGCACAAATACCTCAGAGAACCAACCAACTGTTTGAAGGTTGTAGCGTCCACATCCTTTCCATCAGAGTCAGAATCCAGTTTCTGATTTGTATCAGAAGGTGTGACAGCAATCTTACAATTCTTCAGATTAAATCTCTTCAGAATTTCTAATTCATACTTGAGCTGATGCAAAATAATACCTTTCTCAGAGTATCTGAATTCCATCCCTAGAAAGTATGTCATTTTGCCTAGATCAGTCATTTCGAATTCATTCATCAGAACTTTCTTGAACTTGGCTATCTCCTGTTCAGAACTTCCAGTCAGCAGTATATCATCAACATATAAACATACCAGAGTCATATTTCCTTCAGAAGTATGCTGAACATAGACACCGTACTCCATCTCACATTTCTGAAAGCCTTGCTTCTTGAAAAATGAATCAATCTTCTGATTCCAAGCTCTGGGCGCTTGTTTCAATCCATATATAGCTTTGTATAATCTGTACACCATCCCTTCCTGATTCTTTTTCACAAATCCAGGAGGTTGTGACACGTAAACTTCTTCTTCTAATGGACCGTTCAGAAATGCAGATTTTACATCTAAATGCATCAGAGGCCAATTCCTGTTAGCAACTATTGCAATCACCATTCTGATTGTTTCATGTCTTGCTACAGGTGCAAACACTTCAGAGTAATCCAGCCCAGGTTTCTGTAGAAATCCTCTGGCTACCAACCTTGCTTTATGTTTGCCAATTGAACCATCTGGCTTTAACTTCTGCTTGAAAACCCATTTGACGCTGATGGCTTTCTTGTCTTTTGGAAGTTTTGTCAGCTTCCAAGTCTTGTTTCTCTCTATAGCATCAAGTTCTTCTTTCATGGCCTTCAGCCAGAGCTTCTGCTTAAGAGCCTCTTCTGTACTTATGGGTTCAGAGTCTACTAACATGGCACATTGAATAACTTCTCCTTCAGAGTCTACTTCAGTGTCTTGCAGCATGTCAAATTCTGCATATCTTCTGGGGATGTTTCTGATTCTTTGTGGTCTCTGAACTTGTTCAGAGTCTTGAGCTTCAGAGTTTCTAGCTTCAGATGGTTGACTTCCTCCAGAGCTTTGACTATCTTCAGGGTCTGGCATATTTCCAGAGTCTGAATTGCCACCAGAATCTGGATTACCATCAGAGTCTGGGTCATCAGAGTCTGGATCATCAGAGTCACCTTCATCTTCTAAGTCTTCTCCAGAGTCAGAATCACTATCAGAATCAGAATCAACGTCAGAGTTTACTCCAACTTCAGAAATTCTTAACTCTGACCTTTCTTCAGAAGTTCTAACATCAGAATCAGATTGAGACTTATCCCAATTCCAAACTTCTGATTCCTTCACAATCACATCTCTGCTGAATTCAATTTTATTGGTTTCTGGACAATAGAGCTTGTATGCACCTGTACTGTGGTACCCTATCAGAATCATCACTTTGCTTCTATCATCCAACTTCTGTCTTCTGGCTTCTGGAACATGTTTATAGCAAACAGAACCAAACACCTTCAGATGACTAACATTTTGCTTATCTCCAGTCCACTTCTGTATTGGAACTATTTCCTTCAACTTCTTCGTAGGACATCGGTTGAGTACATACGTTGCGGTGGCAACAACCTCTCCCTAGAGCTTCTGAGGAAGTTTCTTCTCCTTTAGCATGCTTCTCACCATATCAAGCAAAGTGCGGTTTCTTCTTTCAGCAAGACCATTGTGTTGAGGAGTATAAGAAGCAGTAACCTCATGCTCAATTCCATTCTCCTCACAGAACTTATGGAACTCTTTGGAGTTATACTCACCTCCACCGTCAGTTCTAAGAATCTTTAACTTCTGACCACTCTGATTCTCAGCCTTCATTATGAACTTCTTGAATTCATCAAACACCTCGTGTTTAAACTTAATAAGGGATACCCATGTCATTCTTGTGAATTCATCAACAAATAACACAAAGTATTTATTCCCTCCAATCGATGCTACTGGAAATGGACCACACACATCAGAATGTACAACTCCCAAGGCATGTTTTGCTCTTGGAGCAGTTTCTGACGCAAATGGCAATCGTGGTTGTTTTCCTTCCATGCAAACTTTGCATGACTTTTCAGGCTTCTTAATTGCAGGAATTCCATGTACCAACTTCTTTGAATTCAGATGTTTTAAGCTTCTGAAATTCAAATGACCAAATCTTCTGTGCCACAGCTCACTCTCCTTCTCAGCACTTGTTGCACTAAGACATTCTGAGTCTGCAGTTCTGACATTCACCTTGAATGTTCTATTCCTTCCCTGTTCTGACTCCATAATCAACTTCTGATTGCAATCATACAGCTTCAGAAGATTGTCCTTCATGGTAACTGAAAAACCTTTCTCAATTAATTGTCCCACACTCATCAGATTGCTTCTGATGCCAGGTACATACCACACGTTCTGAATCAATGCTGTTTTCCCATTGTTCAGAATCACTCTGACATTTCCCATACCTTCTGCATTAAGATATTTGTCATCAACACATCTGATCTTTGTCCTCTTTTCAGAGTCAAAGTCAACCAGCCATTTCTTGTTTCCAGTAAGATAATTTGAAAAGCCAGTGTCCATATACCACCAGTCTATCAGATCCATGTCATCAGATTCAGAGGCCATCAGAGGCCATCAATAGCACAAATTCATCATCAGAACTTCTGGCTATATTTGCTTCTTCTGATTTTCTCTCCTTGTTTGACCAACAATCTCTAGCAAAGTGACCAAACTTCTTACAACAGTAACATTGGATCTTCTTCTTGTCATACTTCTCTTTTCCCTTCTGAGCATTCTTTTGTCTATCAGAGGTTGAGCTTTCTGACTTCTGACCATCATCAGATCTTCTCCTGGCTTCTGACTGCTTTTGATACCTCCTATCAGAAGTTGCTTTCAGAGCCTACTGCTCTACTTCCCTTTCAGAAGTTCTCTCAGTCAAACGCAACTCTTGCGCTTCTAGACTGCTCTGCAGCTCTTCAATTCTCATGGTGCTCAGATCTTTGGAATGTTCTATTGCTACCACAATGTAATCAAATTGAGAGGTAAGGGATCTCAATACCTTCTCCATGATTGTTTCTTCAGAAAGAGTTTCTCCACACGCTTTCATCTCATTAGTGATCAGAATCACTCTGGAGATGTATTCAGAAACTTTCTCATTATTCTTCATGTTGAGATTCTCATATTGGTTTCTCAAGGACTGAAGCTTCACCTTCTTCACTGATGCGTCACCACCATAACATCTAACCAGTGTGTCCCACGCAGCCTTTGCTGTCGTTGAATCTACAATCTTCTCAAACACATTTACATCAACACATTGATGAATGAAGAACAATGCTTTCTGATCCTTCTTCCTTACTTCCTTCTGCGTGTTTTTCTGTTCATCCGTCGCATCTACTGCTACCAGAACATAACCATCAGTGACAAGATCTAGAACATCTTGAGCACCGAACAGTACACGCATTTTGATCATCCAACGATTCCAGTTTTTACCGTCAAATACTGGAAGTTTGGTGTTCATGTTGCCGTTTCCGTTCATCTTTCTACCTTGCACAGTACACTCAGATTTCTCACACAGTGTTTCCCAACCCACAGAATTAAAATTCTAATCAGATTTTGTTCAAGATTCAACACGAATCTAAGAATCAAAATCAAACACACAAGACCTCACGTTCACTCGTGTTTCCCGTGTTTCCTAATGAATCCGAACCGGAGCTCTAGATACCAATTGTTTGTGCAAAGGTAGAATGAATGGAAATATTCTATTAAGAGAATGACGACTACAAAACATGATAAAAAGTTACAATGATTGTCACCCTATTTATAAGCTAAAACTAGGGTTACTAGAATAGGATAAAATACTAAAATGCCCTCTAACAAACTTAGGGGCTAAGAAAATAGTACAACTAATAAATATGAATTACTTCTAATAACATCAGGATTTAGGGTTTAGGGTTTAGGGTTTAGGGTTTAGGGTTTATTGTTAGGAATATGTCATTTTGTGTGTAAGGAAAGTATCATTTCAGTTGTTGGTAAATGAATGAAAATTTAGTTCATGGAACCAATCAATAATGAAATACTATTTCATATTTTTATGAGGCAAAACGAAATGTAGCAATAAAATTATAACATATTTGTATAAGTTAGGAAAACCATATAATGTAACATAATCGTAGATAACAACACTAACCAACCAATAATGTAACAAATTTCATACCATTACTAATATAAAATAAGGACAAACATATAACCAAAATTAACAACGGAATAAAAGAAGTTGCAGCTGGGTAAAACTGTTCACATTACAAATTTAGCACCTGGCACTTCCACAACTGTGTGGTGAATGTGGAATCTGCATGAAGGAGCAATATACAAACTATTATCACTTCAGAAGGCCTATATGACAAGTTATGAAGAAATTTGATTAAAAATAAATGGCATAGTTAAAAAATATTGTTATGTGCCTATTAAAGATTGTGTAAGACTTCTTTATAAACAACATTTGTTGTTGCATCTTTGACTTGAATGTGTTCATCATGTATCAAAATCTTGATACCTTTTTTTGAAGTCATTCTTGAAATTGCAACATAAATTTGACCGTGACTAAAAATATCTCGTGGCAAACATAATCCAGCCCAATCAAGTGATTGACCTTGAGATTTGTTGATTGTCATTGCATATGAGATAATAATTGGGAATTGTCTTCGATTTAATTTCAAGGGTCACGAAAATCATGAAGGATACATATCCATATGTGGTATGTAAATGAGGTTCCCGTGACCTTTACCACCCATTACCCTTGCTTCAAGCACATGGTTAGTCGTATTAGTAACAATTAAACGTGTATCGTTACACAAACCCTCTGATTGATCAAGGTTCCTCATTAGCATTATAGGTGTTCCAATATTCACTTTAATGTGATATCCTGGTAATCCTGATGTTCTTAGAGAGCTAAGAAATTATGGAGTAAGCAGTTCAATAATGTACATGTCATGTATTTCGGATATATCCATTGAGTTGGAACTATAGTAATCTCTTGAATCACCTTTAAAAAAATATATCAATGCAATATGAAATGAGATAATTTACATGAAATAATAATATTAACGTGATACATATGAATAAGTACCTGACATTCTTCCAAGAACATGATCATTATTCCGTTGTTAATTTTAGTTATATGTTTATCCTTATTTTATATTAGTAATGGTATGAAATTTGTTACATTATTGGTTGGTTAGTGTTGTTATCTACGATTATGTTACATTATATGGTTTTCCTAACTTATACAAATATGTTATAATTTTATTGCTACATTTCGTTTTGCCTCATAAAAATATGAAATAGTATTTCATTATTGATTGGTTCCATGAACTAAATTTTCATTCATTTACCAACAACTGAAATGATACTTTCCTTACACACAAAATGACATATTCCTAACAATAAACTTTGTTAAAGCAATTTTGCTCCTATCTACTAAAGCGCATATAATTTATTATCCTACTCCTACTTTCCTAGCTATGTGAATATATTAAAACCTATTTCCTTGTATAATGCAATTTATGTTATCATTTTACCTTTATAGACTATTCCAATATTTTAATTTTTCACATCAGATTGACTATACACCACATTCGCATGCTTATAATATCAATAGTTATCCTTTAACTTTGTCATCCTTATCTAATCAGTTATACATTACAACCACATCTGTAAAACTTTTTTATTTTATTTATTTTATTCACCATTCAATCACTACAACAATTTTTTCCTTTACTCAATCTAGAAACAATTACTACAACAACTTGCTTATTTACTCAAACCTGTTATGGTTATCATTATCAATTTATATGTTATATCTTTTAATTTGTCAACTCTCATTTCAATAATTCTTAACAATGTTTTATATGAAAAAATATACCATAAACATTCATACAATTAAAACATAAATATTATATTATCCCTAAAGTATCTAAAACATTACATACATCATAGACTTTAAAACATAGCAAACTATCATAATACTTTACTTCCATACTATCATAACATTACTGCTAAAGACAACCTTCATCAAAACATATTAGTACAACATTAAAACGGCTTCATCAAAACATCACCATTAACCTATAATTTAAACGGCCTCTTGTAAACTACTTTAACGGTTCAGCAAAGAAGCATACATTGTTTCAGGAGATAAACTATCTACGGAGAATCCAAACTTATCACCTCTTCTGATCTTATTAGTTTTAGCAAACTCGTATCAACCACTTCCTATAAATTTATCCTTTTTCACTACCTTGTCATTATGCTTTGCAGAACGGACCTTTCCATAATAGCTCATTCCAGTTTCTTCATCAACAATCTATATTGCTTTTTGGTTCCAAAATAGACATTTCATGGTGACCTCTCTAGGAAAATGTTGTGCATGTAAACATTACTACCAGTTAATATCAATATCAATATGTACCAACATAATCAGAAAGTATATAGAATGAGTTACATTGTCTTACCATAACATTTTTTCGTGCCTTATAACCATAACCGATATCTTTTTCCAGTAATACGTTTCCTTTCTATCATCTTCCTCTTCATCTTCTGTATCTTCATCATCAGACTCTTCAGCATCAGAGTCTTTAGCATCCAAATCAGAACTACTACTGTGATGGTCCAAATTAGGATCCAGGAAGTCCTCCCACAACCTCTTTTGTACTTTCTTCACTTCCTCCTCATCTGCTTTAGATAGCTTGACATCCCTTCATAATATTAACATTTATAAATTCATTCACAAAACTTGCAACTACTAAATGTAGTGCTTTACACATTATATACACACGTAACTAACAACATATATAAATTTTTTAAATACCTACAAACATAACAATCATACATGCAACGACATAAAAGACACAGTTTCAAAAATTTTCCACTTCCAATTCAACTAACATAACATTCAAACATTAAACATATTACCTTCAATTCTTTTTTCCGGATTCTCAGCACGCTTTGAAGTTTCATCGATGGCTTTTATTGGACCACAAACTGGTTCCTTCACAACCTTCCTTACTTCACCCACACCAGGTTTTTCAAGTGCATGTTCTTTTCCTTTACGTTTCTTTGTCAAACACGCATTCACGATTGCTTCGTCATTCACACCTAAACCTTCACGGTAAATGTTGTCAAGTTGTTCCTAAATCCAATCCTTCTTCTGGCCCGATTTCGATGGTAACCTGCAAAACAAACATTGATAAGATTACACTTCTTCAATCCATTACACCAACTGATAATATGTGAACATGCACCCATACCGGTTTGAGATACCACTCGCTTTCTCTTCAGCCATTGTTGTAGCACTTGGACCTCTCTGCATTCCTTCAACTTTTGTGCTTACCACATTCCTTGTATTTCCAAAACAAAATCCTATTTTCCTTATATATGAAATGATATGGGCCAACCTTGCTATCAATATGCATCTTGTTAATTTCACGTTTTTTTATTAAATTTTTATGTACATTAAAATTTTCATTTATTTTAGTAATATGTTATAATTTAATTCATCATTCAATTTTATTAGTAAAAACATTCTTTACATCAATTTCATTAGTTTAAATAATTTAATAACTCAATTTACTTTTTTAACACAACTCTTTTTTCTGGCTCACTGCATTTTTTTCTTTTTCTCAATATAATTTTTTTAATTCTTTTTTTGTTATTCTATTACTTATTTTCAATTTTGAAAATTTTATTTAGACAAATTTCATTTAATCAATTATATATTTCACTATAAAATCTCTTCTTATTCAATATGAATAACAATTAACCTTCCATAAACTATACCCTAGTAACATTCCGGTCGGTGTGTTTGCACGGATTTATTACCAGTTACTCGTAGAAGTTGAACTAGGTCAAACATGAGAACACACATAACTAAATTACTCTTAGAATAATTTATCTTTAATTTTAAGGATTTCTTTTATTGTGTTGATATGTCTGGAGTGAATCCCTTCTATGCTCGTCATATAGCTATTATTTTTGGTTAATTGAATATTGATCTTTTCAAATAATAATAATAATAATAATAATAATAATAATAATAATAATAATAATAATAATAATAATAATAATAATAATAATAATAATAATTGTGATAAAGAAATATTCAGTTTTTCGTACTCAGTCCCAAATTGCCCCAAAAGTTGGTTTAATTAATTAGTTGCTCATTTAGATACATCTATCACGTTTCCCATAAAAAATACTCAGTTCCAAAATAACTATAGTTTGGAAAAATATATATATCAAATTGAGATTTTTATTTACTTTATATTATATGTAATAGTTATCATTATATTATAATTTTACTCAGAATAAATATAGTGTGAATCACTCTCAAGTTATTATATTTATAAAAATAATGATTATTTTTACTATTATATTTAATGCTAATTAATAAAAGTAATCTTTCAAAATAGTTATTTTCATTTACTTATTACGAGTACTTAATTTTAATGTATATGTTAATCTACATTAAATTACTATTATTATTTAAAGAAGAGAGTACATAGTAACCCAATTTATTGAGCATTATTCATTTCACGTTTCTTGTTGGTACGTATTCATGAATATAGGTATTAAACATGCACGGATTGTGTGAGCATAAATGTGTGACAGATAACTAATTTAATGTTCCAATGCATTAAATTAAGATTTAAATTTAAGTATTGATGTTGCTTGATGTAAAATTGTAAGATTTAAAATTGACAGATAACTTATTATTGTATTCGAGTATGATGTATTATAGTACTATGTATAAATTTAAGCACAGAGAAATTTAAATAAGAAGGGAAGTAACAACTTATTATTAATTTAATTTAAATAAATTTAAAGTACAAAAAAGCATGAAGGTGTTAAGCAAACACTCTAAAAACGATTATAAAAAATGACGCGAGGTTACTTATAATTATTATCGGCTATTTCCTTTTCCAACGTGTATTTTTTTATGAGCGCAATTCTTTTTTTAAGTTGTAAATAGTCTGAGCATTTTCTTGGGAGATTTTTAAAAAGGTTGAAAATATTCTTTCGGAAGATGGTTATTGATTGTCCTTGCTATCACTTGCTTCCTTCGTAACAATCTCTAAGTTTCCATCATCAACTCGAATTTATATCAGACTTTGAGATTTTTTTATCAATTTTCTTAAGAGTTAAAGTTGAAGTTTCACAATCCAAAAAGATTTCAACTTTAACCATGAACTTGGTGATCAGACCTCCCTAGGGCAACCCAACTAAATTACTCCTTTGACACCTAAACATGTAACAAATTTGAAATTTCTAAGTTAGAAGCCACAAAACTCGTCACGACTTTCCTTCCTTTGTAGTAATACACTGGTCATAAGGTGATAAACAACATAACATGTTGCTTTCATGAACTTTGTCTTAAGAGGAACTTTTTTTCCTCCATTAGATTGATAAGAAAATTTTCTATTGCAACAACATGATCAAATCTGATAGCATCATTGGGAGCATTAACATTGTAGGTTTTTCGATAAGCGGAAAACCTTACACATAACCCCAAATTCTCCCATGATAAAATTGATCTTAGTTACGCACATACTTAATGTAATATATATGCCTTCATACTTGAGGTTGACATAGACAATTTGAGCAAGCCTTTGATACAATGGATTTGGCTTTTCAACGAAGAGTTCTCTGAGCAACCCATAACAAATATTATCATAAGGAGAAAAGTCTTTGACAAAATTCTCATCCATGTAGAAGGACATGAGCAACTGATGCTTGGAGAAATATTTTTCTTTTGTAACTTTTGACAAACAAGCCTTTGATGGAGAGTTGTTTGAAGAAGGATTTCCAATACGAAGACTCTTTATAGGAGCCATAACAATGATGATAATAACAACAGAGCTAGATGCTTGCACAAACAAGAGAAGAGAAACAAATTTGGGATGAAAGAAAGTTTAGGAGTGTGTACCTTTATATAGCGTTTTTCGAATATATTTTTGGCGTGAAAAATCATATAAAGTCATATTATTTTTTCCATAAGAGATTGATTTTCAAAACTTTCCAAAACAAGCTCTTTAGTCGATTAAACTCTTGGATAATCGGTTAGATATCATGAAACTTTGATTTTTCAGTGCTTCCAATCTTAAAATTTATTTTGAATGAGATTTGAAGGGGAAACAATTATTGGTTTGATTGATCTTCTATTGAATTGTCGAAGATTTGAGAGAGAAAAAGGGATTTAATAGATTAGGCTCTTAGGGTTAATCGATTAGGTGGCGTAAAACCTTAATTTCAGATGCGCCTAGCCTATCGGGTCTTTAGGGTTAATTCTTTTATGTAATCATTTTTTAACATCCTTAATATTTTGAGCCTTGGAAGACATTAGGCTTGATTCCTTTTCCTTTTTGCACCTCTTTCTCACCAAGATTGCATTTCTTCGCTAAATATCTCATTTTTGTATGGAAACCTTGCTTAAAATTTCAATTTTACTCGAACCAAAAATGTTTGGGATATAACAAATTCACTCAGCATGCATAATGTCTTTATAGGGAACGAAATCACACAATCGAATCACGAAATTGGTTCATCCTTCTTAATAGAGATAAAACCATCACAATGTCTTTCACCTCAAACGTTCACAAAGTTTCGAGATCGCCAGGATCATCAAAGCTATTAAAAATATTTGTCTTGATCGCAGTCCATCAAGACCACCACACACCATCTTGATCAAACATTAAATCCATATTTCTTCTTGGTATACTTATGGTATACTCATGTTTTCTACAACTTCCTTAAATTTTCCATTAGCTCTTTTAAAGTTACAAAATATTCCTATATAACAAATTAATTTTCAGCTTTGGTATCCAAATCATTTTGGATCTTTGTGTGTTAGTGATTTTAAGAGATCTAGAGTTATTTTCTTTATATCATCTTAATTCATTTAATTTTTCATAACAAAAAGTTCCAGATGACCGAGCTTATTACAAAAAATGTATTTAAAAGCAAGACAATTAGATTTCTTCCTATCTTCGCAGATATTACTAAATGATTTATTAGGTTTTATTCTAAGGCATTTTTATTTTATGAATATGTTTGATTAGACAAGATTAAATCTAATTTATCTTTACCCTTAGTAAATTTTACTATGATTTCATGCAAATTGGTTACTTTATTTTTTAAAGATTCACATGTTTCAGAATTATTTATTTTAAAGATTGATCTATAATATTATCTATTTCTTCACCAAGAACTTTATTTTTATTTTCAAGAAATTCAATATACTCTTTAAGTTCAACGATGATCTTTTCTAATTTATCATTATGTTTACTGAGCTTAACATTTAACTTAAACATTTACTTAAAGGTTAGATTTGTTACCTTAGTATTGTCATATTCTCTTGTGATTTTGAACACATGTGTTCCTCTTTGTCAGATTCTCATCTTTGAGAGGATACTTCATGAGAATATTCTATTGTCGGGGATATTGTTAAGGAAATATTTGCATGAGTTCTTTGAGGTTATATCCTTTTCACGTGAAGAATCTATAAACGTTCTTTCTGATCTTTCAAAACTTCTTCTTGATAAATCTTCTTCATTTTTTCTTCTCTCAAAGATTATACTAGATGAAGTTTCTTCAAATATTCTACTGGATAAAACTTCTCCAAATATTCTACTGGATGAAGCTTTTCCATCCTTTTCATTGGATGTCGGTTCTTCGGATGATCACTCATCTATCATGATTGTTCTTTCAAAAGACACATCTAGTGTTGATCCTTCATTTACTTCTTCTAATAAAGACGATGATGATTCTTCCAAAGGTATTGAATTAATTCCTTCAACTTTCAATATCTCGATTAATTCGTTGAGTTCTTTTTAATGGTCTCCTTCTTTCTAGATTTCTCCTGAAAATCAACAAACACACTTGTATCTTTTGAATCAAGGATTGGATCAAATTTCTGGTCCGAATTCTTGAATATGAGATATATGTTAAATATAAAGCTTTTAACACAACCTTTGGAGATTCCATTGTTTGAGAACCATCTATCAAGATGGCCTTCATGTTTATTTATGGCTTCATCTTCCTGGAAGTGTATGTTCATTCACTCTTATTTGATCTTAGGAAAATATCCATGAATCATCTAAAGAGTGTATCATAGTTCCTTGTCCTAAATAAAATTGAAAATAGAAAGTTACTCTCTGGTGCTTAGAGCAGTCATCATCAAGTACTTGACTTTTAAACCGATTTTGAGTTTTCTTTTATCTTCTTTGGTCCAAATAAAATCAGGTTTATGTACTACTTTATTATCAATACAATAAGTAAGAATGAATGTACCATTGATGAAAAACTCCCACGTTTTAAAATCATTTGCTTCAACAAAAACTTTCATTCTCACTTTCCATGATTCAAACCTTTCACCATCAAACGGTGGAGGTGTATTCAATAAAAGGCATTTGTTAAAAACATAAGTGTTTGTAATCGTCATTTTACTTACTAAGACAATTAGGTTAATAATATAAGTTATGCTCTGATGACTTCTAGGAAAGTGTATCAATAATGTCGAAGTAATAAAAAGATCGAATCCACAGGGACTGCCTCCAACCAAGACAAAATTTGTACAATGTATAAAAACTAACAAAAAAGGAGAATTTTTTAGTTTTAGTGCAAAAAGTAAATAAAAAAGTAAACAATGTCATGAAAGCGGTCAAGTTGTATTCTAGAATCCCCTATTACTCTATTTTTTGATGTTTGATACCCTGTACGAATGATCTAATCAGTATAACCCCACAACTAATTAACAAAATTATTATAGTCGATCCTTCACGAAGTAACTCACTAAACACTACTCATAGCTTTCTATCCCTAGTCCGCCAGCGTAAGCAGGGTTAGACAATGTATAGAATGTTAATTCTCTATGCCACTACTCGAGGTCTCCTATCCCTATTCAACCAGCGTAAGTACAACAATTTCCCCTAGGTCCAACACATAGACTAATGGTCAGTATTCCCCAGGTGCCCAAAATCAGAATAAAAAAGTATCTCACATAAAAAGCATTACGAATAAGAATAAATTGAATAAGATTATAGATCAATAGGTTCATAAAATGGTCAAATCAACATAGAATCCAATAATATAGAAATAGGTTCATCATAATACAACCTAACTTAGAGGAGGTTAGCTACTCATAGTGCAATTAACAATCCATAATTGTTAGATAAAAATAACATGAGAAGCCCCTTGAAGTGATGGTATCCAATGACTTCAAATGCACTAAAAATCTCCACTTGTGCCCTAAAAATCATGCTTTAGTCTCCAAATTTTGTAACCCTTGTGAAAATGCAAAAAATCCTCTTTTAAAGGCGTCAGAGTGAACCAAAGCGCATCAAAAAAAGCCCAGAAAATTGCCCATCGCGCGCGTGATATCCTTCGTCGCTCGCAATGTAGCTTTAAATGCCTTATCGCGTGTGCGATGTTGTGCGATGGTGCACGTGATTATTCCAGTTGCTGCACGCTTTTGCTAGCTTTTTCACTTAAATTTTCACTAAGTCCATAATTTGCATACTTAGCTATTTTTAGCTCATTCTTTGGTCATTGTTCTTCATATTTGAGTGACCCATACTTGTTTTGCTCCGATTCTTTGATTAAATATATGCAATGACGGACTATCATCATAACCCCAAACTTAAATCATTGCTTGTCCTCAAGTAACTCGCCTGCAACTGCATATTTCAATAGATAACAAGTAACACAATAACAATCGAACATCCCCAAATTGGATATTTCTTTTACCTGACCATTATTCTAATGCCCAACTTCTATCCGGCGAATTCGGAAAAACTTTCTCAACATTTATGAGTAGTCAACCTATCCCTCAGCTTACGATAACTCACTCAATGGATATGGTGATCTCTCAATCAACATGCAAAATCAATTAAAGTTATCTTGATCATGTTCTAATAGAGTTCATCATAGAAATCACAACACACATACATTAGAGGAATTTTTAGGTTGTAACTTGGCTTATGTTAGGGTAGGTTTAAACCTTTGAAGTTAAGTTTCTAGTTCTCCTTCTATTATCATACCTCTTTGTGTCTTTTTTTAGAGTACTAAAGAGTTTTTATCCTTCTTATAATATCATTCTTTTCTTTTCTCATTCATTTTTTCTACTTCTTTTTCACAACAATTTTCTTGAAATTTTGGATCATATTCTCTAGTACCCCAACCCTAAACTTAAAACTTTGCTCACTTCAAAGAGCAACCCCAAACATAATCTTTTACATATACTTTAGGAACTACACTTCTACCTAACTCCAAAAAGAGGGTGGAAAGAAAAGATATTTCAAGTAATATGGCTAAGAATTTAAGGCCACGTCACCAAAAGAAAGGCTTAGGCTCAAAGTGGTTAGTAATGGATATATCTATCACTGCAGGGTAGTTTACAAAGGCTCAAAGTTATAAAAAAAAAATCCTCAGTGTGTGTTGGTCAAACTAGATAACTTAATCGGGAATAGATCAAATCAGATAAGAGAATAATGCATGGATACACTCATAAAGAAATAAAAGTGAACAATGGAAATATATGACTCAAACCTTACTAGATGAGGTATTCGTAGGTTGATTGCATGTTTGTTGATTCTTTTCTCATTCTTCGCCTTCAAGTTGTTAGTTGCTATTATGATGATCAAGTTTCTTTTGGATCATCTGTTCAATGCTAAAGTGTTAAACTCACAATCTGAAAGAAACAAAACATTTACAAACTTGCTTATTAAAGACAACATCGATTCACATGGAAGGGTTATTCTTGAGCAGCTATTTTCTCTTGTGGATGGTCTTGAATAAAAGGAAAGTAAATTATGCCAAATAAACACTAATTAAAATTGATGGGTTGCCTCCCTTCGGTCAATAGCTTGACGGTCCATTTCTAAGGTACGTCAGGCGTAAGGGATACCCTGACTTCGGTCACTTCCCTTCTCATTGTTCATTTTTCTACTTTCCTACCTTCTTCATTCAGATGGAGTCAAGTATCCAAATTACCCACATAAGGGGCCCAATCATACACCTTGAAAATGACCTTCCTTTTATTTGACTTCAATATAAGTTGTACCATTTCTAAATTAATCTTTGTTTTCCCGGTTGCCAAGAGTGGCTGTTCGAGAATAACAGATCCTCCTGAATCTCCTTTTGTATCAAGCACTACAAAATCTGAAGGAAACACTAAGTCGTCGATATGTACTAACACTTCGTGTAAAATACCAACTGGTTGAGTAACAGACGAGTTAACTTGAGTGAGAGTCATGTAACTCGGTGTGATCTCACCTACTTTCAATTCTTTGACAGTTTTCAGTTGCATGATATTTATGTTGGATCCCAAATCACATAGAGCATGCGGAATATTCACTCCACCGATATTACAAGAAATACTAAACTTACCTGGGTCTTTTAATTTTGATGGTAAGGATTAAGGTTTTACCACATCATCCTTTTCGATCATGTTTACATGTTCCTTGATCATTTTCTCTTTCGTCCCCTTTAGTAATGCCTTCATAGTTTTAACAAACTTAAGCATTATTTTAAAATTTCCGGGAATAAAGTACTTACCTCGAGATTAGCTAGCATTTCCTTGAACTTTGTAAACATTTCTACTTCATCATCTTGAACCGATTTCTTTTTAGTTATCGAGTATGATGGTTTTACGTAATCCTGTAAATGAGGGTTTGACTCTGTCGGGATCTTCTTTTTCATTCTTCCCCAAGGAGATTTTTTATCAATGAGTTGATCAAGGGTGACTCCTTTTCCCTCTTGGTCACCTTGATTGTTACTCTCTTATTTTTCTATCTCATCTTTACCATTTTCACTAATCACCCCTAAATGTGTATCAACAACCTTGTATGTTTCATTCTTAGGATTGTCTACAGTGTTACACGTGAATCCTCCACTTAAGCTTGGTAAAATAACTATTTGTCTGGATAACGACCAATCTTCATCTCCATATTTTTGAAAGATGCGTCCTAGTTTTTACTCATTTCCTCAGGGTTCTTATTTACCTGATCAAAGCTACTTTTAGTGACTTTAATATAAAAAATTAAAGGTCTCTTCCAACTGTGATGACTTCCTTTGAAATGGAGCTTGTTGGCTTTGGTGCATCCCTTGGTTAGCATTTGGGTTTTGATTATTGCTCCATCATAAATTTGGGTGATCTTTCCAACCCGAATTATATGTGTTGGAATACGGTTATCTTTTAAAAATTAGCAAATTAAATCTCCTCAATTGTCCCTTCTAATAAGAACCTTTCATTCACATGTTCTCCTCAACATAAATCATACCTAAGTGCTTGTATCTGGATCACGTTAGCTTTACCTAAGCTGCTTTCAGCTAGCTTTTTATTTAAAATTCAATTTGAACTAAAAGAGCAGTATGGGTATAACCATACCTTTATGCGTGCCCATAATTTAAAGCTTGACCTACCTTTCACTTTTCAAACGGTACTCATTCATACATATCTTCTCAATGAGGTCTTTTACTTGTGGTTCAGTCATTTGGCGGATAGTACCTCCCGCAGAAGCATCCCATAACATGTGAGTTTGACTCTTGCAACCTTTGATGAAGTTTTGCATCTGCTCTATATTATTCATGTTGTGATTCGGGCATCTGTGCAATAAAAATTTGAATCTTTCTCAAGCGTCATAAAATGACTCAATTTCCTGTTGCTCAAAATTGACAATTTCTGCTCGGCACTCGGTAAATTGAGTTGTAGTAAAAAATATTTCAAGGAATTTATCCTCCAATTCCTTCCAAGTCTGGATTGTTCCATTCGGAAGGTAAATCAACCAATATTTCTCCCTTCCAATCAATGAGAACCTAAACAACCTCAATTTAACTTGGTCTTCGATGGCATCAGTTGGTTTGCACATTTAGGTTGTTTTATAGAAGTGTGCAAGATGTGCCCACGGGTCTCTAGTCGCATTCTCTTCGAACAAATTTTCTCTTAAACATGAAAGTACATAATTTTTAATATCAAAGTTAGCAGGATCTGCTGGTACAAACCCTATTGAAACCTGTCCTTCTTCGATTCATTTACAGTAATCGCTCATAGTTAGGGGTTGTGCAACTGCCATTACGACTTCTTTTTCAAAGTCAAAAGAACTTGATAATTTCTCTTCTTATGGTATTCCTTCTTCCATTGCTACTTCTTTAACTTCTTTTCTGAGAGCACGTGCAGTTCTTTCAGTTTCTGGATCCAATTGAATTAACGTTGATCCTGAACTGCGCTTCCCCATTAGAAAATACCTCAGTAGCACTATGATAAACAAGAAAATGAAATAAAACTTAAAAAGACTAAAAAACAAATTGCACAAATTTCTCCTTGTTGAAAAATCAATAGTCCCCGACAACGGCGCAAAAAACTTGATGAATTCTCGGCAAGTGTATCGATCATGTTGAAGTAATAAAAAGATCGAATCCACGGGGACTGCCTCCAACCAAGACAAAATGTATGCAATGTATAAAAACTAATAAAAAGGTGGGTTTTTGAGTTTTAGTGAGAAAAGTAAATAAACAAGTAATTAATGTCACGAAGGTGGTCAGGTTGTATTCTAGAATCCCCTATTTCTCTATCGTTGATGTTTGATGCCCTGTACGAATGATCTAATCAATATAACCCCACAAAAAATTAACAAAATCGTTATAGCCGATCCCTCACGAAATAACTCACTAACCACTACTCGGAGCTTTCTATCCCTAGCCCGCCAACATAAGCAGAGTTAGGCAATGTATAGAATGTTAATTCTCTAGGCCACTACTCAGGGTCTCCTATCCCTATTCAACCAACGTAAGTACAACAATTTCCTCTAGTTCTAACACGTAGGCTAATTATCAGTATTTCCTATGTGCCCAAAATTAGATTAAAAGAGCATCTCACATAAAAAGCATTACAAACAAGAAGCAATTGAATAAATTATAGATCAATAGGTTCATACAATGATCAAATCCACATAGAATCCAACAATATAGAAATAGGTTCATCATAACACAACCTAAATGTAGCGGGGTATTCGTTACCATTAGAGATATTGACTAAATCCAAGGTAAACCATACAAGTCGAGTCGCCACCGCACTTCTATTTATCCAAAGGAATGGTTAGAAAGCGAACAAAAACCTAAAAGTTTTATCGAATCAAAAACTAGTAAAAATGTTAGAGATCTGGGTAAGGGGGTTGATTATGCAATGGGAAGGTATTAGGCACCCAAAGCATCCTAGGTACTCCTAGGGAGCCCTTTTCACATTTGTTGCAAAGGTTGTTTTTTTTTTTTTTTAAACACGTGGGCTTCGCCTAGAGAGCATGACAGTTCAAGAAATTCCTCTGAGCGTAGGTGATTCTGGTGGCTTTTCTTGGGACTCGCTAGGCGACCCATTCTGCTCGCCTAGCGAGCATGACAACTCATGAACAAACTTTTGCTCCTTCAAGATTAACATTTTGACTGATGAATAAACCCTATTTGAACTTGTTGGAAGTATCTCAAGCCATTCCCTTGTGTTGACTGATCATCTAAATAGAACCCACAAAGTGTCTTGGATGATACTCAAGCTTCAAACAAAGGATGTTAGTGATACAGTTTTGTGCTTTTGGTTAGTAAACAAAAGTAAGAGAAACAATGATGTATAATTCAAGCATGCTTGGTGATCTCAAACCAATCACAAGGAGTCCCACCCAAAGGCAAAGGGAACCAAGATGCTAAAGATCCTTGAGGCAATGCAAATACAATGTTATGATGCCATAAGGGATCTTAGGGTCAAAATTGGGGTCTTACAGATGCCCCTATTTAAGGTCATTCTAGCCGGAGAAGTGAAGGTTAAAATCTTCGTCTCGACGGGGTAGAATGGGCTTAAATAATAACAAAGAGACGAATTTTGGTCCCTAAGAGACCTCATGATGCAAATGTAGGTATGAAAAATGGTAGCACTCTGTGGAGGTATGTGTCCACAAAAGCAAAGAAATCAGAAGCCACTGATAATCCATATGAGCAATTCACTCCATGGGACCAAGACCCTGGGGACTCTCCTGGGGATAGAAAAGGGATAAAAATGCGCGAGCAAGTCATGACTCAAAGCGTGGGGAACATGATTCCAAAGGGAAAAGATCCAATGGAAAGACTCGAGCTGACTCGAAGATGCATGTATTGGGGAATATGCCAATACAGCAAAAAACTATCCACAACGGATACTTCGGATAAAATCCGGATGAAAACAATCCACTAAGGGACTTCGCTGGGGATGTCCACAAGGACACTCCTGGGGAAGCAGCGGGACGAGGTATTACCGGTTACTGGGTAATAAGCTCAAGGAGACATGTGATCTGAACGCCAGGTATGAGGGTGAGAGATACAACATGCTCAGGAAGAGATGAATATCCAAGACCGGCATAAGGGTGAGAGATATCAAAACTTCAAAACGTCTGAGGAAAACCTAAAAGGTATACTTCAACTCAGGGATTCTGACTCCACAGGGGACAAAAAGTCATAATAGGGAGCAGAGAGGAAGGAACACCAGGGATGCCGGTTACTGGGCATATAATAGGTGACCAACCAAATCGTGAATTGGGGAATATTCCCAAAACACTCATCATCCAAAAGAGGGCTAAAAGCAAACTCGATTACAGGATGGATATTCGACTCCACAAAGGGGATACAAATCTTACTCAACTGGGGAAGAACAAAAGGCTTCAGACCCGAGAGTGCATGAGATATACTATCTATTACCGTCAGAACATAGATAATATACTCGCATGGACGATTATCCACAACCAGTTACTGGGTTAATAAAGGATAAATCAACCGAAAAGAAAAGGCATCGGGATACTGAAACTAGGTATATAATGATGACCAATTCAAGGGAGAAACAATCGTTACCAACAACAACAAGGTAGACGAGAGATGACCCGCTGGGGATAAATTGCATAATCAGGGCAATTATCCAAGCAGATGAGGGGATATCATCACCGAATATTGGATGAAGATAACTGTCACCAATTAAAGATGAGCAAAAATAGTTACTCTGCAAAAAGGGAAGAAATAGGGTTTACAACTACCGGTATGAGGGTAGAGAAACACAGACTCCGCCGGGGATAATAATTACTAATTATTGAGAAATCATTCATTTACCATGGGGAAACAGGAAAAGAGTCTCAAGAGACCGATCTAGGATCAAACTAGATAGGCACACCAAATCAAGACTTTTCTCGGTGAGGATATAACTCAATGGGGAAAACCATCCCAGTATATGTGTTGGGAAGGAACAAAAACAATCAACATCCACGAGGATATAACCCGGTGGGGAATATGGAAGAAAGGATAGACGCTTTCTGCTTATGGAGCTGACTCTATATGGAGAGATTAGACACACACATCTGCTCGGGGAAGTATATCACCAAATAGCAGGAGACAGCAAACAACGATATATGGAAAAGAATGCAACATGAATATCTGAATGTTATAATTATGCATGAATATGCGTGGTTTATGTATGATGTATGCTGACAGACAGACATATCTAACACAACCAGGTCCAGGAATCAACCACCCGGTACTACATCTCAAGAGAGAAAGCCAAGTTCACCGGGGAGTATCCAATCTGCTGGGGATCAGAGATACCAGGAAGCAAAGAACTCTGCAAGGGATGAATCATCAATCATTCCAGATGGGGACGAGAGTTATCACAGACAAGGTCCACCACATCAACAACTCTACTGGGGAATCTATCCGAGGAGATAAAAGATTTATCGGGATCAACCACCAAATACCGCTCTTGCCCAAAGAGATCCAAGCTGCTGAGGAAGAAAGATTGCCACTCTGCTGAAGGGAAGAGAGGTGACTCTCAAAAAGCAATCCACTTGGTAGGATAAACCACAAGGGGTTCCGGAGGGAGGAGATACAGTCATGCCAAGAATATGGACAAAAATCTTACCCTGTTGGGGATCGTACCACCCTTGGGAGAGCACTGAGGGTCTCCTAAGGATCCTTTCGTCATTGTGAATGTTCACTTTGTTTAAAAAAAAATTATAAAAAATTTGATCGTTTAAAACAATGATATTTTCTTAATCAAAACATGCAAAACATTTGTTGAATAGAAACAGATAAGAGTGCCAATAATTGGATAAAAGGCTCAAATTTATTTGACAGAATGGTAGTCTGCGAATGGCAAGACTCTATAGATCTTTACAAATTTGAAATTGGTGATATAATTGGAAAAGGGCTACATTGAACATAATGACCATTTCTCCACCAATTCTGAATCCGATGTATTTGAAGCTTTGGTTGATAATGAGCAAGGATCTCTGACGGACGACAGTTGTAGAACAAAATCTTGTTAGGATGCAGTTACTTGCCAAATCCCTAATTTTTGCCTAGATTGCCCCAGGATGAGGTACTCAATCTAGCGGAATACATATATCATTATTATATATTTTTTGTGTCTCTAACTTTTGCCTGGATCGCCCTTACGGGTTTTCAATCCACCGAGACGCTCATTTTTGCCTAAGCCGCCCTTTCGGGTTTTCAACTTAGCGAGCTATTCAGTTTTTATTTTTTTAGGCGAAGTATTTCTTGACTGCATCTGAATTCACAGGACGAGTGAAATCCCCCCATCCATAGTTGTAAGTATCAAAGCACCGCCTGAAAAGGCTCTCTTAATAACATATGGACCTTCATAGTTTGGAGCCCACTTGACCCTAGAATCGGGCGCGAAAGACAAGACTTTCTTGAGCACAAGGTCACGTTCTCGGAACACACGAGGCTTGACCTTCTTATCAAAACCTTTCTTCATTCTTTGTTGATATAACTGGCCATGGCACATGGCAGTCAATCTCTTCTCTTCAATCAAGTTTAGCTGGTCATAACGACTCTGAACCCATTCAGCATCAGTCAACTTGGCCTCCATCAAGACTCTCATTGATGGGATCTCCACCTCTATTGGGAGTACTGCCTCCATGCCATAAACAAGAGAGAAAGGGGTTTCCCCTGTTGAAGTGCGGACAGATGTACGATAGCCATGCAAAGCGAATGGCAACATCTCATGCCAATCTCTGTACGTAACAACCATCTTCTGGATAATTTTCTTAATGTTCTTATTAGTAGCTTCAACAGCCCCATTCATCTTGGGTCTGTACGGAGAAGAATTATGATGTGCAATCTTAAATTCACTACACAGCTCTTTCATCATCTTGTTATTCAAGTTAGATCCATTATCAATAATGATCTTATCTGGCACACCATATCGGCATATGAGTTGATTCTTGATAAACTTCACGACCACCTGCCTGGTCACATTTACATACGACGCCGCTTCAACCCACTTGGTGAAGTAATCAATTGCTACGAGAATAAATCTGTGTCCATTGGACGCTTTCGGCTCTATCATGCCAATCATGTCAATTCCCCACATGGAGAAAGGCCATGGTGATGAGATCACATTCAAAAGTGTCAGGGGAATATGAATCTTATCAGCATAAATCTTGACACTTGTGGCATTTCTTCACAAATTTGCAGTAGTCAGACTCCATTGTCAGCCAATAGTAGCCTGCTCTCAACATCTTTCTAGCCATGGCATGTCCATTGGAATGAGTACCAAATGAACCCTCATGGACCTCAGTCATCAACAGGCCTGCTTCGTGTCTATCCATGCATCTGAGCAGAAGCATGTCAAAATTTCTTTTGTAAAGCACTTCGCCATTGAGGTAGAAACTGCCTGACAATCTCCTTAAAGTCTTCCTATCTTTTACAGATGCCCTAGGCGGGTAAATCTGGCTCTAAAGGAAACACTTGATATCATAATACCACGGCTTATCATCTTTTACTTCTTCTACTGCAAATACATGAGCTGGTCTGTCCAAGCGCATCACGGTGATATTGGGGACTTCATTGCACAATTTAACCACAATCATTGAAGCAAGCGTAGCAAGAGCATCTGCCATCCGATTCTCATCTCGAGAAATATGATGGAAGTCAACCTCAGTAAAGAACGTTGAAATCCTCCTCGCATAATCTCTGTATGGAATGAGGCCAGGCTGATTCGTTTCCCATTCACCCTTAATCTGATTAACAACGAGGGCCGAATCACCATATACATCAAGATGCTTGATCCTTAGATCAATACATTCCTCCAATCCCATAATACAGGCCTCATACTCAGCCATATTATTTGTGCACTTGAAAGTTAGCCTTGCTGTAAAACAAATATGTGTGCCCTGAGGAGTAATAATCACGGCCCCAATACCATTTCCATACTGATTTATAGCGCCATCAAACACCATACTCCATCTGGAACCAGGCTCTGGCCCTTCATCAAGTGTAGGCTCATCGCAATCTTTCACTTTCAAATACAGAATTTCCTCATCTGGGAAGTCATACTGAACTGACTGATAATCTTTAATAGGCTGATGTGCCAAATGGTCAGCCAAGATACTACCTTTAATAGCCTTCCGAGCTCGATACTCAATATCATACTCAGATAACAACATCTGCCAACGAGCAATTCTCCCTGTTAAAGCAGGCTTCTCGAAGATGTACTTGATTGGATCCATTCTGGATATCAACCAAGTCGTATGATTTATCATATACTGGCGTAAGCGCTTAGCAGCCCAAGCCAAAGCACAACATGTCTTTTCAAGCATTGAGTATCGAGACTCACAATCAGTGAACTTCTTACTCAGGTAGTAAATAGAATACTCCTTCTTTCCAGTTTCATTTTACTAACCAAGAACACAACCCATAATCTCTTCAAGCACAGTCAAATACATGATCAAAGGTCTTACTTCAACAGGTGGAGACAGAATCGGTGGCTCAAGCAGATATTCTTTGATACTGTCAAAAGCTTTCTGGCAATCTTCGTTCCAATCACAAGACCGATCTTTCCGGAGGAGCTTGAATATAGGCGCACATGTGGCAGTCATGTGGGATATGAATCTGGAGATATAATTCAAGCGGCCAAGAAAACCTCGGACTTGCTTCTCAGTTTTGGGCGCAGGCATCTCTTGTATTGCTTTGACCTTTGCAGGATCAACCTCAATACCTCTTTCACTAATAATGAAGCCCAATAACTTGCCAGAACGGAATCCAAATGTACACTTGTTGGGATTCAGACGAAGCTTATATTTCCTCAAACGCTAGAAAAGCTTCGACAAATGCTCTACATGTTCAACTTCCGTTCTTGACTTAGCAATCATATCGTCAACATATACCTCAATCTCCTTGTGCATCATATCATGAAACAAGGTGGTCATAGCTCGTTGATACGTGGCTCCGGCATTCTTCAAACCGAAGGGCATCACTCGATAACAGAATGTTCCCCAAGGTGTGATGAATGTTGTCTTCTCCATATCCTCGGGTGCCATTTTAATCTGATTATATCCGGAAAATCCATCCATAAACGAGAAGACTTTGAATTTAGCTGTATTGTCTACCAACATATCAATATGTGGTAGAGGGAAATCATCTTTCGGACTAGCTTTATTCAAGTCTCTATAGTCCACACACATCCGGACTTTTCCATCTTTCTTAGGCACAGGCACAATATTGGCCACCCATTGAGGATATGTAGAAGTCACCAGAAACCCCGCATCGATTTGCTTCTGAACTTCCTCTTTGATCTTCACTGCCATATCAGGATGAGTTCTTCTGAGCTTCTGCTTTACAGGCATGCACTCAGGCTTTAGAGGTAGGAAATGTTGCACAATATCAGTATCTAGACCAGGCATGTCTTCATATGACCAGACAAAGACGTCAACATATTCTCGTAGCAACTTAATCAACCCCTTCTTAACAGATTCTTCCAGAAGTGCCCCAATCTTTACCTCTCACACACAATCTTCAGACCCCAAGTTGATTGTTTCCAGATTCTCAAGATGCGGCTGAATGATCTTCTCTTCATGCTCAAGTAGCCGGGTGATCTCATCAGGAATCTCTTCAACATCATCTTCCTCTGCCTCAAATACAGGGAATTCAAAATTGGGAGATGGTGTTGGGTCATTATGTTCAATGGGTTTAGAAATCAACCTGAATAATGATTTTTGGATATGAAAAGCTTTAGAATTCAAACAAGACAAATCATTATGCAGATGAAAAGATTGATTTTATTCTTATTTTTAGGGTTTTATGTGATCACCAATTTCATGCAAAAAGCGAAAAGGGAAAATAAATGGGAAAAACAAACATTTAACATGAATTTATTGAATGAAAATATCATTGTACGTATGCGCCATCAATGTCATCACTCCTCCTTTTGGCATGGGAGAAGGGTTTTTAAACAAAGTGATCATTACGTTGACTTATGGACAACTGTTGGAATATCCACAGCGACCCAATTGTTGCAGACCCCTCCAGGGATGATGAAATTGCCAGAATCCTTTGTATCTTCTTCTAAAACGGCAGCAACCTTCTCATCTAGACCAGTGTGGATGAAACCTCCACTCTTGAAAAGCCCTTGCTTGTTAAAAGTACCAGAAGAAAAACCTATGCCAGCCCGGGACTCGTTGTCTTCTAAGTCAAACATTTTTCCTAAACCAGTGGTTGCACCACGCTCAATGGCCAACTTTGCATCTTTGTAGGAAGCAAATGAAGGAGTTCTCTTCTCAATAGGCTCAGCTATAGATAAAGCTTGGAAAGGAGTTCCAATTTCAACCTCAGCATCTATATAAGAGAAGGAAGACAAATGGCTAACCAGGAGAGCCCTTTCTCCCCCTACCACCACCAGCTTCTTGTTTTTCACGAATTTCAATTTCTGGTGTAGGGTGGACGTCACGGCGCATGCCTCGTGAATCCATGGTCTTCCTAAGAGACAACTATACGATGGGTGAATGTCCATAACCTGGAAGGTAATCTGAAAATCACTTGGTCCGATCTTGATTGGGAGATCAACTTCCCCAATCACAGTTTTGCGAGACCCATCGAAAGCCTTCACAACTACTCCACTCTGCCTCATGGGAGGCACTTGATATGATAGCTTTGAGAGAGTGGACTTTGGCAATACGTTCAATGATGGCCCGGTGTCCACCAGTACATTGGACATGGCGTCGTCTCTACAATTCATAGATATATGTAATGCCAGGTTGTGATCTCTTCCCTCCTCAGGGAGATCGGAGTCACAAAAGCTCAGGTTGTTACAAGCAGTAATGTTTGCAACAATGCTATCGAATTGCTCCAAAGTGACATCGTGATCCACATATGCCACATCCAACACCTTCTGCAGAGCCTCTCGGTGTGGTTATGAATTTAAGAGTAAGGATAACACAGATATTTTGGATGGCGTTTGTAGAAGTTGGTCTACAACATTGTACTCGCTTTTCTTGATGAGTCTCAGCATCTTATCACAGTCTTCTTTCTCATTGCCACTCGGGCCAACAGAAGTAGGAGTTTTCAGTACGGAGGAGGGCTTAACAGCAAGTGCCGGATTCGAAGAATTCACAGCGTTCCCGATCGGGCATTCAACAAAATCAGCATTAATTTGAGGCTTCGGCGGTGCTGAAAATACACGGCCACTACGGGTCAAACCGCTAACATCGATAATATTCACAACAGAAGAAGAGGGCAAGGACACCTCTTTCCCATTCTCTACTGCTACGGCGTTGTAGCGATAAGGAACTGCCTTTTCAGAAGAGTAAGGTACAGGACCAGCAGGCTTAATGATCAGAGCGGGAGAAGCCTTCTGCTTGCTACCATTGTACTTGATGATAACAGGCTCGGGTATCCGGAACACTGGGGAGATCACATTGACCTCAGGCTCATTTTCATCAACATTCCTGTTTTGAAGGATCTCAATGACTCCTTCGTCCAACATTTCCTGAACATCCTTGCGCACCTAGCAACAACCCAATCGGTTTACAGAGCAGACTCGACATCTATCATGGTCATGCTCATAATGACTGTAGTCACACAACAAACGATGCATCTGGACCAGAGACTGTTGAATATGACTGACATATTTGACCTTGTATTTTCTAGGGCAACCCTGGACCATGTTGACAGATTTCCCATGTTCGGGCAATGGGTTCCTCTTCACATTAGGGCCTACGTCCTCAAAACATAAAATACCACACCTCACAAGGTCTTGAACCTTGGTCTTCAAAGGGTAACAATTCTCCACGCCGTGGCCGGGAGCACCAGAATGGTAAACACAATGTAACTCAGGCTTATACCACCACTCGGGGTTAACAGGTATAGTCGGTGGGTCTCTCGGAGTAATCAGTTTCCTTTCTATCAAAGAGGGATATAACTCTGCGTACGTCATAGGAATAGGATCGAAGGTGACCCTTTTCCTCTCGTAACTCGTGCTGGTTTGATTACTATTTTGAGGCTGGTAGGCCTGCTGCTGCGATCGATGTTGTTGTTGCTGATATTGCGGATGTGGTTGCTGATTGTTACTATGTTGCTGATACTGTTGATTGTCTCTGAAAACAGGTGCTATATGAGCCACCTGGTGTTGGTTACTGGCGGGACGCACAATCTTCCTCCTCACAGAGGGTCTTCTTGGTTTCTCATGGGAGATCACAACATGTGCCTCTCCATCTTTCTTCTTTGCAAACGCCCCATAACATTTGGCAGAAGAGCCTTCTTCTCTGGTTAACCGTCCTTCACGGACCCCTTCTTCTAGACGCATCCCCATATTCACCATCTCGGTGAAGTCAGAAGGAGCACTAGCAATCATCCGCTCATAATAAAAAGAACTTAAAGTCTTCAAAAAGATCTTAGTCATCTCTTTCTCTTCTAGCGGAGGCACGATCTGTGCTGCCACCTCTCGCCACCTCTAGGCGTACTCCTTAAATGTTTCTTTATCCTTCTTGGACATGGCTCTCAATTGATCTCTATCGGGAGCCATGTCCACGTTGTACTTGTACTGCTTGACGAAGGCTTCGCCGAGATCATTGAAGGATCGGATGTTCGCGCTGTCTAAACTCATGTACCAACGCAAAGCGGCACCGGGCAGACTGTTCTGAAAGTAATGGATGAGTAGTTGGTCATTATCAGTTTGAGTAGACATCTTCCTGGCATACATGACCAGGTGGCTGAGAGGACAAGTATTTCCCTTGTACTTTTCAAAATCAGGGACCTCGAATTTCACAGGGATCTTCACATTTGGAACCAAGCAGAGTTCGGTAGCAGACTTGCCGAAAAGATCCTTCCCTCTGAGAGTTTTCAATTCCTTGCGAAGCTCAAGAAATTGATCGTTCATAGCATCCATCTTCTCATAAACATCTGGACCCTCAGACGGCTCAGGATGATAGATGGTGTCGTCTACCTTGGGCAAAGTATGCACGACAGGAGGAGGAACGGCAAGGACCGGGCTAGATGCCATCAGAGAAGCAAAGGTAGGAATAGGACCCTCAGGCATGAAATTGGGAGGCATCCCCCATGGGAACCCGGTTGGCATGGCTGTTGGAACAAAGTGTGCACTGGCAGCGGGCACAGTAGAGGAGACAATCTCGGAGATAACTGTCCTCTGGGGAGGAGTTGAAGGTGTCGGAGAGGACTGGCTCTGGGCAGCCATGAGCGACTCCATTAGGGCAGTCAATCTGGCCACTTCCTCTTTCAGCTCGTGGTTCTCTTGCTCTAAGTGATCCATCAGTCTTGAAATGTTGGCTCTAGTGTAGTACCGGTGAGTCAGCTTGTCTTCAAAATAAATGAAGGACACAGAGTTAGACCACAGGGCAAGGGACCGGAAACAAAACCTGCTTATGCATATGATGCATGCAATGCTTGTGCATATGATTTGTTTTTTTTATTTCAAAGGAACTTTAGAGTTTTATTTGCAAATTCTGGAAATATTAAGCATTTTATCACATATGGAAATATCTCATCAAATAATATCAGGGAAAAGAAGTGCAACATCGTCAATCATATACAAGAGAAAAGGAAAATAATTGTCTTATGGATCCCTAGAAACAATCATCTAAAGCTCGGGACACAGGAAGATAAGATGCGCGAAGCCTCTTCACCTCCCTCTCGTAGGCTGCCTCCATATCGCCTTCTCTTTGGCGAGTCGATCATACCTCCTCTTCCAGAACTTAGAAGACTGAGGAAGTAGAGAAGTCCATACATCATCAGGGTCATCAATAACCTGATCCTCAAGAAACTCAATCAACGCATCCTTCTCCTTAATCTGCTGAAGAAACTCTTCACGTTCACGGATCCAGGCACGTGAACGGTCTTCGTCTCTCAACTCCTCTACTCCTTGATTAGGGAGGGTTGAAGGCCCAATCATAATCATAGGTGTAGGTCTCAGATACTCGTAAGGCATGAGATACTCAGACGCCCTCTTCCTAACCCAAACATTGTAAGGCTCCAAAGCGATGCAATTCTTAGGACCCAACTCTTTCCTTCCTTTCCTATGAATCTTGCGCCAAGCGCGGACCATCCTATCTTTCAAGCCTTGGGGATCTTTACCATCCTGAAAGAATACACCCTCTAACAGAATGTTATTGGGTTTATCCTTTAAGGGGAACCCAAGCTGCCGACGTGCCAAAACAAGATTGTAGTTAATCCCACCACATGTACCAAGAAGAGGTACATTGGAGAATTTGCCACAAGAGTCAATAATCTGCACACCATCATAGACACGGTTATACCAAGAGATATCATCATTAGTGAGAGACATAAGTCTCGTGGACCACCGTAGACATTCCTTGTTCTCCTTGAAAGCGACCGTCTGAGGTAAGTGAGAAATAAACCACTTATACAACAGAGGCAAACAACACACAATGGCGCCACCACCCTTTGCATTCCTCATATGCAAAGAGAAGTAGGTATCGCCCAATAGAGTCGGAACGGGATTAAGAGTGGAGAAAATCCTAATAGCGTTCACATCCACAAACTTGTTGATGTTGGGAAACAATACCAACCCATAGATGAGAAGTACAAATATGGCCTCAAAGGCATCCTCACTCATGGCCTTCCCATATATAGTAGCTTGAGCAATAAGGAACTCAGAAGGGAGACCTTGAATTCCACCTTTGGTAGTCATATGAGCACCAACCAGAGATTCATCTATGTGTAACATGTCAGCTATCTCTTGAGAAGTAGGAATACTCTCCAAGCCACTGAACGGCAACTGGTCTAGAATAGGTATACCTACAAGGTAAGCATACTCCTCAAGGGTAGGCAAAAGCTGGAAACCCGGAAACGTGAAGCAACGGTACAAGGGATCATAAAACTGCACCAATACACTCACCAATCCTTCATCCACCTGAGTAGTAAGAAGAGGAAGAAGCTTCCCAAAACGAGCCTCGAAACCCAAAGGATCTAATACATAGGATGTCAGATTCCTTAACTCTTTCAAATCTGGTTGCCTGAAGCTGTACTTCTTTGTATTCCTTCTTTGTCTTTCCATGTCTGAAAATTTTGCAAATAGACCTCTTAAGTTCCTTGATTTTTTTATTATTATTTTGATGATATGGATGCAAATGGGTGCATGAATGCATGAATGTAGCAATCACACTCAAGGATCAAGCAAAGCACACCAAACAAAGGTCATGGGATGGATCATGTTATCCTTAATATCAACCATCCATTTTGGTGGATTATGGTTTACACCTTATCAACACCCAAGTTCCATTGATATTAAGGATACCTGAACAGATCAACCATGAATCAAGGGTTTGCTGTAAGTCGCGAGCATGGAGTTAGGTTAAGAACCACCCAAAAGGGAGTGTACTAGGGTTTAAACCTGCCAAACATGTTCTACAAGAGGTTCCCATAGTCATCATCCCATCTTTCGGATATTATTGGAGAAACGACTACTCGTATTCCAAAAATATTCTCAAGAGAGACTCTTATGAGTGTAGTATCATGTAACAATCGTATCAAATCTTACACTTGAACGACTTTCGCACTACATCCTAAGAATAGGCCAAGATGGACTTGGTAAACTAAGGTCCTTGGCTTCTAAGGTCTATATTGGAAAGAGTAATGTCTAACCACAACTTACTTGTGTGACATTATTGATTCCAACATAACCTCCACCAAGTGAATGGACTTGCAAGTCAACTTGCTAAGGAATAATTCCACACAAGTCAACAAGACTATGCCATTCTCCTATCCTAAGTGCACTCGAGTCCGGGTATAGAACTCATCTCACAAAGATCACCAAGCATACAAGGAATTAATATCAAGCAATTCAATCATTACATACAATACAGTAATCCCAAATTGCACAAAAATATGTCACAAAACAAATACAATACAACAAGCATGAAAAGTCGGCAAAACCCACTAGGCAAATACACGTCCCCAACAGAGTCGCCACTTTTCTGTAGCGGGGTATTCGTTACCATTAGAGATATTGACTAAATCCAAGGTAAACCATACAAGTCGAGTCGCCACCGCACTTCTATTTATCCAAAGGAATGGTTAGAAAGCGAACAAAAACCTAAAAGTTTTATCGAATAAAAAACTAGTAAAAATGTCAGAGATCTGGGTAAGGGGGTTGGTTATGCAATGGGAAGGTATTAGGCACCCAAAGCATCCTAGGTACTCCTAGGGAGCCCTTTTCACATTTGTTGCAAAGGTTGTTTTTTTTTTTTAAACACGTGGGCTTCGCCTAGCGAGCATGACAGTTCAAGAAATTCCTCTGAGCGTAGGTGATTCTGGTGGCTTTTCTTGGGACTCGCTAGGCGACCCATTCTGCTCGCCTAGCGAGCATGACAGCTCATGAACAAACTTTTGCTCCTTCAAGATTAACATTTTGACTGACGAATAAACCCCATTTGAACCTGTTGGAAGTATCTCAAGCCATTCCCTTGTGTTGACTGATAATCTAAATAGAACCCACAAAGTGTCTTGGATGATACTCAAGCTTCAAACAAAAGATGTTAGTGACACATTTTTGTGCTTTTGGTTAGTAAACAAAAGTAAGAGAAACAATGATGTATAATTCAAGCATGCTTGGTGATCTCAAACCAATCACAAGGAGTCCCACCCAAAGGCAAAGGGAACCAAGATGCTAAAGATCCTTGAGGCAATGCAAATTCAATGTTATGATGCCATGAGGGATCTTAGGGTCAAAATTAGGGTCTTACACTAACCTAGAGGGGCTTAACTACTCATACTAAAATTAACAATACCACAATTGATAGATAAAAATAACATGAGAAGTCCCTTGAAGTGATGACATCCAATGGCTTCAAATTCTCTAAAAATCTCCACTTGTACCCTCAAAATCGAGCCTCAGTCTCCAAATTTCATAACCCTTGTGAAAGTGCAGAAAATCCTCATTTAAAGGCGTCAGAATGGACTAGAATGCGTCAGAAAAAGCTAGAAAAATGGCCACCATGCGTTCGATACAACTTTAAATGCCCTATCATATACACGATGGTGCGTGTGATTATTCCACTGGTTGCGGGCTTTTGCTCCCCTTTTCACTCAAATTTTCACTAAGTCCATAATTTGCACACTTAATTATTTTTCTCTCATTCTTTGGTCATTCTGCTTCAGATTTGCTCGAACGTCACTTGTTTTTCTCTGATTCTTTGACTAAATATATGCAATGACAGACTGTCATCATGCTCTAATACCATTTGTTGGACAAGTGACTCCAAACATAAGGGGGGGGGGTGAATTGCATGGGTTTGAAAAATGATGTCCAATTAAAAAATTGATAAAATAATTTGTTTAAAACAATTTCGTAAGTCAAACAAAGTGTGTTAAGTGTAATTATTAAAGAAAAGGAAATCAGAGTAAAGGAAATCTAAAATAACCCTAGAAATAAATAAATGAATAGCAGAAATATTAAGCGATAAGGATTGATAGAGTTGCACAAAAGATTTATAGAGGTTCGACCAAACCAATTGGCCTACCCATCTTCCCAAGAATTTCTTGTTGAGAGTTTTCATTATAGATGTGAGTTTTTCATAGGTTATGCCCATGAACCTTCTTACAATCAACTTGGTTTTTTTTACTGGCTATCCTCCAAACTAAAAATGAGATTTTACACTAGGATAATCTTGGAGCCAAGTGAAAGCTTTTACACCATGATAAGTTAAAAAATTAAACTGAGAGTTTGAAGGGTAACCTCATGAACCAAATGAGAGCTTCTACACCGGGATACGTTTATGAACCAAACTGATATTCCGACGGACAATCTCATGAACCAAATGAGAGCTTTTATTGTCTTAGTTCACAAACCAAACAACAATTTATCACAAGAGATATTACACAAGAGACAAATTCCTCTTAGGTAAAATACAATACTAACATCAACACTAGAACAAACAAAAACCTCATTTTATATTTTTCACTCTCAAACACTAAGGAAATTTAGTGAACACACAGTAAATCAAAAAGGATATAGTAGAAAGTGTGAAAGTATATAGAAGTACGTTTTCAGATGTGTTTTTAAAGTGAAGAGAAACTCTCTATTTATAAGTAAAAAATCTAGCTCAAAAAGGAAAAAGACCATGGTTTTTTAATGCTCATAATTAATTATGCATAAGGTCTAATCGATTATGTAGTTCAGAAAAATGGAAACCCTATTTCCTAAATATAAAACCTATAATGGATAGTAGCTTAATCGATTAAGAGTGTTATTAATCAATTAAGAAGCTTTGTGCCTTGCTCTAACTGATTGGTTAAGGGCCTTAATCTATCATGAACTAAACAAATATTTTCACAGACAATCTCACGAACCAAAAAGTAACTTCTCATAAGAGATATTGCACAAGAGATAAATTCCTCTTACACAAGTTACAATAATACCCCAACACCAAAATACACAAGGAAAGGCTCGCTGATATTTTTCACTCTTAAAGCACTAAGGAAATTTAGTGAAATGAAATAAATGAGAAGGAAAGGAGAAGAAAGTGAGAAAGTATGTCAAAATATGTTTTTTGGTGTAATTTGAAAGTGAGGAGGAGTCCTCTATTTATAGGTAAAAATCGGGCTCAAAAAGGAAATCTATCAATGATATTTTTAATGCTCATATCAACTATGCATGAGTTTCGACATCTTTATCTCCCAAGTATAACAACTACATCATAATTTTAGATGATTACTTCACATTACAATGTTGTCATCATCAAAACCATTTAGGTCATCTGATTGTTGCATACATTATACCTACAAGCACGTAGATCCATATTATCCCTCTTTTTCATGAAGATAACACATATCTTAGGGAGGTGGACAAACAAAAAAATAACGGTAAAGGATTGGAGTGGTTAAACTTTCCTTGACAAAAAAGTAACGGCAAAGGAAACAAATGCTTTAAAATATCCACATTACATTGACCATGTTTATCCAATAAGTCTTCTAAATGCTGATAAAAAGTTATATTGACATCACTTGTATTAATATCCATCAACTTCATACCTGGTTCAACCCAATAATAATACCAAACATCTATATTAACACCATCTTCTATAGACCAATACGCAAACTGAACAAACTTAGGCCACACTTTACCGAGATTCTTCCACAAACTTGAATCATTTGCCTTAACAATCACGTCCTCATAACCAACATCATTCCTCTCATAATTTCCACACATAAATTCACATCAAAGAGATTGTTAATTTCTTCAAATGAACCAACCAAGCTTCAAATCACAAGAATTATTCATAACATCTAATCGTCTAAGACACAATCCTTCTAGGAACTTTGGCAGCGTCAACACATCCCACTTTATCGAATGAACTCTTGCATGCTCTTTGATATCACCCCAGATAAAAGAACATTGTAACTTTTAAATCTCATGCAAACAAGATTTAGGGATGTTTGTAGTCATCATAGTATATATAGGAAGGGCTTAAATAACAACTTTAGAGAGAGTTACCCGACCTGTAAAAGAAAGATGTTGCGTTTTCCAAGAGGTCAATTTTGACTTAACTTGATCCAAGATATAATTAAAATATATCTTCTTGGTAATCTACCAAGGAGAGGGACACCCGTATATCTTCCAAGTGATTGTGTTTCACATAAGCCAGGCATATATAGTAGCCAATTTACGACGAAATCATACAAAAGTGTTTCTAGAAAAAATAATGCTTATTTTATCAATACTCACTTGTTGACCAAATAAAAGGAAAAGTTGATTAAAAATATCAAGCACACACTTCATTTGAACTTCTGTAGCTTGACCAAATAATAAAATATCATCTACAAACATCAAGTGAGATATGAGAGAGCTATTTCTCCCTGCCTTCATAGCTTTCCAAAAGCCTTGCTCCACACTATGAGAAATAAGTTGAGACAATTTATCCATACAAACAACAAAGAGGTGCCGAGAAATAGGATCTGCTTATCTGATACCTCTTTGAGGTTTGAAAACAATCTGATATAGTTCCATTCCATTTCGCATTAGTGGTCACAATTGTAATAAAGACCATAATAATAGTTATTAGCTCCAAAGGAAATCCCACCTCCTTCAAGATGTTTTCAATGAAAGACCACTTTAGCATATCATATGCTTTAGTTCAATCGACTTTAATATAAAAATACCCCATCTTCCCTTTCAATTTATGCGTGTTATGATCCATTTCTTGTGCCACCACAACATTATCATGAATATTTCTCCATGATACAAAGTTCGTTTGAAAAGGAGATAAGAATTGAGGAATAATATATCTGGAACCTATTTAAAACCACTTTGCTAATGATTTTATACAAATTATTCCAAAGAGAAATGAGACAAAAATTATTAATAAACTCAAGATGTTATACCATAAGACTTAAGCAGATATCTGTTTGATTAATCTCAACAAGCGCATCAATATTAGTCCATATTTTCTTGACAAAATTACAAGTATTTGACTCAATGACTTCCCAGGTTTTTTTAATAAAAACCAACAGGATATCCATTTGTTCCAAGTGATTTCCAAGGTCCCTTTTCAAAAATCGTCCACCTAACCTTTGTATCATTCACATCAACACTTAGAAGATTTAAAGACTCTTGAGAAACTCTCTATCAATTTCACTAAAAATATTCTTGTAAAAAGAAGTTGCCATAAATTTAAGTTGGTGTTCATCTTCCCACGACATGTCATTAGTGTCGGCGTAAGCCCTAGAGGCCAATACTTTTGGTACTTGTATTGAATTATTTATTAATAATAAAAGGCTTTTTCTTTATTATGTTTGTTTAATAAAGTCCCTAGAATAGCTAGTCCGTTTAATGTATCAAGTGTGATTTAATCATGTGATCCCATTAAACATAAGGACAATATTCTTAAAGTATCCGTAGTCGAGCTTTATTGTGAAGTGGGATAACATTAAAGCATTAAGACTATTATGTATATAGACTGATGATCACATCTCATGGATCATGGATAAGGAGTTATCAAGTCTTAAACATAAGTATGAATATTGAGAGTAATATTTATACTGGATTGACCCGCTATGAGAATACTATATAGAATTTTATACTAAGTGTCATAAGTTATTCTCATGGTGATAATGGTGTATACCACCCTTTGACCTGAAACAACTATGTACCCTAAATGTAGAGTCAAGTGCCTTATTGCTGATCAAACATTGTCCGTAACTGGATGACCATAAAGACAGTTGATGGGTACTCCACGAAGCATGCCGAGGGACATGAGTGACCTAGATGAAATTTGCCCATCCTGCGTAACAGGATAAATGTCTACGGGCCCAATATTGAACTGGACAAGGATGACACGGTCTATGCCTTATGTTCAATATAGACATAAGGGAAAAAGGATAATTGTACACATAAGTATTATCACAAAAGGATTTGTCAGATCACATGACATTTTCGTGTCTTGGGTAGTAGTGATGTGTTGCTAGATACCGCTCACTGTTTATTATGTTAAATACGTGATCTAATATAATTGCCAATTCCGCGAAAACCTACAGGATCACACACAAAAGGACAGATTGATGAGAGATAGAGTAACTAAGGAACACCATAAGGTACGATGCACTTAAGTGAATTGTAGAACATCGTAAGGTACGATGTACTTAAGTAGAATATGAAATATGGTAAGGTGCCACACACTTAAGTGATTTTGGCATATTATAAGATGTGGGCCACATACACTTAAGTGGGCCTTTTAGCTTGCAGCCCACACAAGTGGTTCTATAAATAGGACCCTTGTGCGGAAGCATTTGTGCAGCTGTAATTTTGTTTTCTCTCTCTCTCTCTCTCTCTCTCTCTCACTCACTCAAGGCCTTCACTCGTAGTAGCTAGCACTGAGATTGAAGGAATTTGTTCGTGTGGACTGAGTAGAGGTATTGTCACCATTCAACGTTCGTGATCGTTCCATAGATTTGCATCAAAGGTTTCAATCACCACAAGAAGTAACGATTCTATCATTGATCATGCCCATTCGTAAGGATCACTAAAGGAGAATTTTTTTAAATTCCGTTGCATTTTGGATCGCTCTTCACCTTCAGTGGTATCAGATCCACTTACAAAACCATGCATCTGATAGTTGTTTATTTTCTGTATTTTCTGTATTAATATGATTAAAAGATAGAATGAATCAAAGAATAAATGAGTAATTAAATTTGGCATCATGTGTGTACGATTTGGATGATTGATGTTGACTATGCTTCAGAATTCGACGTTTGTATGGTGAAGCAGCGATACATCGATCATCCATAGGTTACGCAATTGAGATCGATCAAGTCATATATATGATATAAGTATTCCTAATGCAAAATACGATATATATGATATACTGTTTCTGTTTCGTTCATTCAAACACTTAATGGTTGTTTTCCTTTGAGCGATCAATGGTAATTTGCTTCTTGATCTGGCATTAGTATGGTGAAGCAATGACGTGATGATCAATCATACTGAATTAACAATCGAGGTGTGTTTGACGGTCTGAAATTGGTGCATTAGGGTTCATGACGGCACAAGGGTTGTGCTGTCAAAGAGTTATGCAATTAGGGTTATGACTGCGCAAGAGTTGCGCTTTAAAGGATCAAGTGTTGATGCGAAAAACGACGTCGATTTCAAATGAATTGTTCATTACCCCCGGCAACGGAACCCCCAACTAACTCTATGTAGTGTGATCGGTCGTCGAAACTTAATTTGGTTTTAATTAATTAACAAAATTTAAATTAATAATAATAATGTGTTTATTATTATTGTCTTGTGGTGATCGGTTATGGCCTTAGTTTTCCTTTATTTTGTTTTGGGATTTTAAAATACGACTTGCATGTCGTGCCTCTCTTTTAACCTCTTAATGTAACTTATTTTCTCATCTCACTCCCTCGTATGTAAAACGAGTTTCTTTTATGTAATGTAATGTTATGAAGAAAGAGAAGAATACAATATCAAAGAAGGACAACCTTGAAGATCTTGCTTGGAGAAGCTTAGATCATTATTAGGTTAAATTAGGTTCTCTCATTGGCTTGGGAGAACAATTACGCTAGGGGCCATAACTATTTCATTATGTATGTTGATGCATGTGAATGTATGTTGATGCGTGTGAGAGACGATTTATATGACAAATAAGCCAGTGAGATCAGAATAATTGCAAATTGCCTCAAATTAAATATTAAGTTTATGCTTTCCAAGTTTTAGCACTCATCAAGACTAGTATCGAATAATGTAGGTTTCGCCTACACGAGGTGCATATTCTATATTAGTAAGGTGCGATGGGATAATTGTGATATCCAATCGCTAAAACAATGGGTTAAACTTAACTAAACAAATTATAATAAGATTATATATGTTTAGAAGCAAGAGTTGGAATTATCCATGTGATGGATTGGAATAAGGAATTATTCACACAACTAAAATATTCGAGAGTTGTATTAGATACAAATGGAAGGAGTTTCTACCTAAATAACCTAGTTTTGTGTAATCCGCCTACGCGGACTTAAAACAAAGTGAAATGTGGATCTCGACCCACTAGAAAATCTTCCAACGGGATTTTACGAATCAAATGGTGAGGGTCATTTGTTTTGAGTAAAATAGTGGGAGCATATTTAATTAAAGGCCTAATTAAATATGTTATTGATACTTATATTTTCATTATTTTCATGTAGATTACCATGAAAACAAACACCTCTAACAATATTTTGCGATCAATCCTTGATAAGTAAAAATTATCTGGGACTAATTTTCTGGATTGACACCGAAATCTGAGGATTGTCCTCAAACATGATAGAAAGCTGTATGTATTGGAGAAACTTGTTCCTGAAGAGGAACCTCCTAGTTCTGCACCTAAGGCAGAAAGAGATGCTTATAAGAAGCATGTCGATGATGCCAATGAAACTGCTTGCCTCATGCTAGCTACTATGAACTCAAAGTTTTAAAAGCAACATGAGAACGTGGCAGCGTTCGATATGATCGAACACCTGAAGATGTTATATCAAGAGCAAGCAAGGCATGAAAGGTTTGAAGTTTCAAAAGCCCCTTTTCAAGGAAAGTTAGCTAAGGGAGCCCTTGTAGGTCCCCATGTGCTCAAGATGATTGGGTATGTGGAGAACCTTGAGAGGTTGGGTTTTCCCCTCGGAAAGGAACTTGCGACTGATTTGATCTTGCAATCGTTGCCAGATAGATTCAGTCAATTTGTCCTTAATTTCAATATGAATAATATGGACAAATCTCTTCTTGAACTGCTAGCCATGTTAAGAACTGTTGAGTAGAATCTGAAGTTAAAAGGGAAGTCCATTCTGATGATCGAAAATGGAAAGAGACAGAACAAAATACCCACTAAGAAGGGCGATAAAGGGAAAGGCAAGGAAGTTGCCAAACCCAAACCCACTATTCCTGCTTTGAAGCCTAGTGGAGGCATAACAAAGGAAGGCACCCACTTCCATTGCGGTAAGACCGGACACTGGAAGAGAAACTGCCCAAAGTACCTGGAAGATAAGAAGAATGGAGTAGAGACTTCAACTTCAGGTATTTTTGTTATTGAAATTAATTTATCTACTTCTGCATATGGGTATTAGATACTGGATGCGGTTCTCACATTTGTACCAATGTGCATGGGCTAAAAAGGAGTAGAGATTTGGAAAAAGGTGAAGTTGACCTACGAGTTGGCAATGGAGCAAAGGTTGCTGCTTTAGCCATAGGAACTTATGTATTGACTTTACCTAGTGGTTTAATAATTCAGTTAGAGAACTGTTATTATGTACCTGCAATTAGCAGGAATATTATTTTCGTTTCTTGTTTAGACAAGTTTGGTTTTTCATTTATAATAAAGAACAATTGTTGCTACATTTATTTGAATGATATATTATATGCTACTACACAAATGAACAATGGATTATATGTCCTTGATCTTGAAATACCTATTTATAACATTAATACTAAAAGGATGAAACCTAATAAGTTAAATCCAACTTACCTTTGGCATTGTCGATTAGGCCACATAAATGAGAAACGCATTTCCAAACTCCATAAAGATAGACTCTTGGACTCTTTTGATTATGAATCATATGAGACATGCAAATCTTATTTAATTGGAAAAATGACAAATTCTCCATTCACAGGAAAAGGTGAAAGAGCTAATGATCTTTGGGCCCTCATACATACTGATGTGTGTGGACCACTGAACATACCAGTCAGAGGAGGTTTTTCAGTACTTCATCACATTTACTGATGATTTCAGTAGATATGGTTATGTGTATTTAATGAAACACAAATCAGAGTCCTTTGAGAAGTTCAAGGAATTCAAGAATGAAGTACAAAACCAACTAGGTAAGAATATTAAAACTCTTCGATCAAATCGAGGTGGTGAGTATTTAAGCCTAGAGTTTGATGACCATCTGAAAGAGTGTGGGATCCTTAAGAAGATTTGGGGTTGCGAAGTTTATGTGAAACGACAAATTTCAACTAAGCTGGAGCCCAAATCTGACAAATGCTTATTTGTGGGGTATCCTTAAGAAATAAGAGGGTATTACTTTTACAATCCTTCTGAGGGTAAAGTGTTTGTCGCTCGAACTGGAGTTTTCTTAGAAAAGGATTTTATTTACAAAGGAATCAGTGGGAGGAAAGTAGAGCTTGAAGAAATTCAAGAATCACAAAGCATTGATACACCTATGGAGGAATTAGAGCAGGAAACACAAGTAATTGTGGAAGAGCAACCTGCTCAAGTAGAACAAGACCATCATAGGTCAAGCAGGATACGTCACCTACCTGAGAGATATGGATATCTCATAACTGATCAAGGTGATGTATTACTCATGGATCAAGATGAGCTTGTGACCTACCAAGAGGCCATAACTGGTCCCGAGTCTGAGAAGTGGCTAGAAGCCATGAAATTTAAAATGGATTCCATGTACACAAACCAAGTTTGGACCTTGGTAGAGCCTCCTGTAGGAGTTAACCCTATAGGATGCAAGTGGGTATTCAAAAAGAAGACTGACATGGATGGTAAGGTACATACCTATAAGGCAAGACTGGTTACAAAAGGATATAAACAAATTCATGGGGTTGACTATGATGAAACCTTTTCACCAGTTGCAATGCCTAAATATGTTCGGATTTTACTTGCTATCGCTGCATATCATGATTATGAAATATGGAAGATGGATGTCAAAACAGATTTCCTTAATGGGAATCTTCTTGAGGATGTGTACATGACACAACCTGAAGTTACAAAGATCAATCTATGGATTGAAGCAAGCTTCCCGAAGCTGGAATCTTCATTTTGATGAAACAGTAAAACAATATGGATTCATCAAAAACGAAGATGAGCCTTGTGTCTAGAAGAAGGTTAGTGGGAGCATGATCGTTTTTGTGGTATTATATGTAGATGACATATTACTCATTGGAAACGATGTCCCTACCCTTCAACAAGTAAATTATTGGTTGGGGAAATGATTTTCTATGAAGGACCTAGGTGAAGCAGCCTATATATTAGGAATCAGGATCTATGGAGATATATCACAAAAACTGCTTGGCCTAAGTCAGAGTACATGCATAGACAAAGTGCTGAGACGTTTTAATATGCATGATTCCAAGAAAGGATTCATACCTATGCAACATGGCTTGTGTCTATCAAAAACACAACCCCCTTCAACTAAGGAAGAAAGGGATCGCATGAATAAGATTCCATATGCATCTACAGTAGGATCTATCATGTATGCCATGTTATGTACTTGACCAGATGTCTCATATGCTTTAAGTGCAACGAGTAGGTACCAATCTGATCCCGGTGATGCTCATTGGGTAGCTGTCAAGAATATCCTTAAGTATTTGAGAAGGACTAAGGACTCATTCTTGATATATGGAGGTCAGGAAGAGCTTGTTGTAATTGGATACACCGATGCTAGCTTCCAGACAGGTAAGGATGACTTTAGATCGCAATTTGGTTATGTGTTTCGCTTAAACGGTGGCGTTGTGAGCTGGAAAAGTTCAAAGCAAGATACAGTTGCTGAGTCTACAACTGAGACCGAGTATATTGTTGCCTCAAGTCCTAGCATTGTGGATTCCATTGGTCTCTATTGTGATAACAATGGTGCTATCGCACAAGCTAAGGAGCCTAGATCTTACCAACGATCTAAACACATACTTAGGAGTTATCACCTTATTCGAGAGATAATAGATAGAGGAGATGTGAAAATATGCAGAGTACCTACACTTGACAATATTGTTGACCCACTGACAAAGCCTCTTGCACAGCAGAAGCATGATGGCCATACTAGATCCATGGGCATTAGGGGTATGCCTGATTGGCTCAAGTGCTAGTGGGAGATTGTTGGTGTAAGCCCTGGAGGCCAATACTTTTGGTACTTGTATCGAATTATTTATTAATAATAAAAGGCTTTTTCTTTATTATGTTTGTTTAATAAAGTCCCTAGAATAGCTAGTCCGTTTAATGTATCAAGTGTGACTTAATCATGAGATCCCATTAAACATAAGGACATTATTCTTAAAGTATTTGTAGTTGAGCTTTGTTGTGAAGTGGGAAAACATTAAAACATTAAGACTATTATGTATATGGACTGATGATCACATCTCATGGATCATGGATAAGGAGTTATCAAGTCTTAAACATAAGTATGAATATTGAGAGTAATATTTATACTGGATTGACCCTCTATGAGAATACTATATAGAATGTTATGCTAAGTGTCATAAGTTATTCTCATGGTGATAATGGTGTATACCACCCTTTGACCTGAAACCACTATGTACCCTAAATGTAGAGTGGAATGCCTTATTACTGATCAAACATTATCCGTAATTGGATGACCATAAAGACAATTGATGGGTACTCCACGAAGCATGCTGAGGGACATGAGTGACCTAGATGGGATTTGCCCATCTTGCGTAACAGGATAAATATCTACAAGCCCAATATGAGTGTCTTGGGTAGCAGTGATGTGTTGCTAGATACTGCTCACTGTTTATTATGTTAAATACGTGATTTAATATAATTGCCAATGCCGTAAAAACCTACAGGGTCACACACAAAAGGACAGATTGATGAGAGATAGAGTAACTAAGGAACACCGTAAGGTACGGTGCACTTAAGTGAATTGTAGAACATCATAAGGTACGGTGTACTTAAGTAGAATATGAAATATGGTAAGGTACCACGCGCTTAAGTGATTTTGGCATATTATAAGATATGGGCCACATACACTTAAGTGGGCCTTTTAGCTTACATCCCACACAAGTGGTTCTATAAATAGAACCCTTGTGCCGAAGCATTTGTGCAGTTGCAATTTCGTTTCTCTCTCTCTCTCTCACTCAAGGCCTTCATTCGTAGCAGCTAGCACTGAGATTGAAGGAATCCGTTCGTGTGGACTGAGTAGAGGCGTTGTCACCATTCAACATTCGTGATCACTCCGTAGATCTGCATCAAAAGTTTCAATCTCCACAAGAGGTAACGATTCTATCACTGATCATGCCCATTCGTAAGGATTACTAAAGGAGATTTTTTTTTAATTCTGCTACGCTTTGGATCGCTCTTCTCCTTCAATTAGTGTCACAAATAATTTGAACTTGAATTTTCCTTCTCTTATTACAAATGATAGTACTTCATTTTACGATCCCCGTCATGAGGCCACTTAGCTCGAGAGCGCTAAAACCACACAAGCTCCTCTTGTTGAAGAATTTTTTATAGATCACGTTGAAACTTAAACTCTAATTTATGGAGAAACTTATTCCCTTGACCACCTTGCACCAGCCTCTAAATTCCATAAATTTGAGTCAGTAATTCTCATTTTGACCAACTACTATACTAAGATTAATATTCTTCTAGTTCTTGAATTTATCTTGCATCTGTTTCAAATTTTCCTTAACAACAGTAGCAGGATCCCGTGCCTCTTTAATCATATTAATATAAGTAGCTTTTATTATTCATGTACTTCCAAAGAATAAATATTTTAATTTTTCTCAAGAACATTACCAAATGGCATGATTAGAGTGGGGGTGATGGTCAGAGAAATCCGCACGAGCAAGAACTCTGACATACGCATCCAGTATGTTAAACCTTCAATTATCATTACAAAAAGTTTGATCAAGCTTTTCAAATATATGATTACCATCATGGAAAATAATACATATCAATGTGTATTTAGAGCCATATGGTCTCATATTAATAAGGTTGCAAGCATTAAATCTCTCCACAAATTTACCACACCTACAAGCAGAAGCAGGAGCTCCTCCTTTTTTCCCCTAAGTAGTTGTAATATCATTAAAATATCCTACGACCAACCATGTACTCAGAGTAGAAGCTACAATTATCCTTAGATCATCCCAGAAACCTCTTTAACTCTCTTCAGGCGGACTTACATAGATTACTAGAAAAAAACCAATCAGTATCACTTATAAACACACCCCTAAGGTGGACATATTAAATTTTTTCTCAATGTTTAAATTACATAAAAAATAATCCAAAATATAACAAAAATCAAATAAAATTTATACAATTCAAGTCAATGTGTAGCAAACCCTCTCCACGAACAACGTTTACAGACCCTATCGAGTGGTGATACTCTTATCATGGTTGGCAAAAAGAGTCACATGGTGTACACAATGACATCTATCATTTTTTAAATCTCTTTGTGGCTTGAAATCTTGTGCTAACTTTATGTACATTTTCTCGATTTAAACTTTATCATCAGTCTTTTTTTTTCTCAAGTTCGACAATTTTTTATCGAATTCATTTTATCTTGTTTGGTCGCGTCAACATGGTTTGTTTCTAATGATTCTTAGACTTGATTGAGGCCTCCATAACTATGTTTGATGCCATAACCTCTTTAAATACTTCATTCATGGAATTTTAGGCTTAGTCATAAAAAGAGATCACTAAAAGAAAATTGGTGTTAGTCGCCAAACGAGTAAAGAATATATCAAGTTTACTAAAAGCTTCATAGTTGGCCTCAAGCAGTTACAAGGAAGGATCATGGAGAAATTACCATGAAGATCGACAGCATGCTTGCTATCAATCTGGAGAAAATCCTGATAGCACATGGAAGAATCAATCACATAGAAATTAGGTTCCATTATCTTCGAGAGCATGTAGCAAAAGCGAAGCTGAACTGGGAACAATGCAAAACTGTGAATCAGATTGCTGACATCATGACGAAAGGAGTGCATGTCGAAGTGTTTAAGAAATTAAGATCTATGATAATGTAGATAGCTTAGACACAATAAATTAGGTGGTGTGTTGACAATGTAATTCCTTGTGTCGAAGCATGTTGCTCGATAGAAACAAGGAGTTGTCAAAATGTTGAAGAAGTGTATCTTGGCATAATTTTGACTTAGCTTTACTTGTTTGTTTTAGCTGAGTTAGTTAGGTTAGTTGGAGATTTATTGGTGAGAAAGAAATCTCATCTATAAATAGGGAGGTACCCTATTGTAACACCCCAAAATTTGCCCCCCTCATTCATGCATTCATTTAGCATTTCATATTGCATTTCATCATGTCAATCAGAATTAGATCCAAGAAACTTTTTTTTTTTAAAAAAAAATAAAAAAAAAAATTAATTAATTAATTAAATAAATAAATAAATAAAATAAAATATAACAGAATTTTTTTTGCACTTGGGTCTCTCTCATTTGAGCCCATAAAGCCATGAAATTCAGTCTATAAATACCAAGGCTTCACTTGAGAAGAAAGAGGAGAAGTAAAATACTCTGAGGTTTCCTTGGAACAAAACCCTGAGGAAAAAGATAGTGAGAGAAGAGCTAACAGAGTTCAGAGCAGCCTCCAAACCCTGAAGGGAACTCAACTGCACAGAATCACCTTTGCCTCACGGGTGCAACTCAATTTCAATCAAGCTCTCCAATCAGGTTTGCCCTATATCCATCATCTTTATGCCTTTAATTTGAATGCTCTAAATGTATGAGGTATTATGGGTGAATTTGATACCCTTTTGATGCATGTGTTTGATAAGAGGTTTAGGCCTCCTACCCTTGGTTGCTTTTTGTGAATTGAAAGAGCATGATTCATGTGGTTATATTTTGATTTGGGGGCAACTCTTGGTTACCCTATCTTGTTTCACTAACCCTTTTGTTGAGTTTTTGTGAAGGCACATGACTTTTGCAGGGATAACTTGCGTGGTTTCCCACTTTATTTGTGGGATAACCCCTGGAGGTTTCATTCCGATTACCTGTACTGACTCACCTTTCTTTGATGGCATTAGCTTGGGAGATCCCTAGGTTTCTTACTCCTTTAATTGCTGTTACTTCGGATCTTTATCCGTGTGGTACTTTTACCTCTTTTCCGCATTTTATCGCTTTCTTAGCTGGAAGACCTCGATAGGAGGCATTTGTTTTCTTTTGTTTATTTACTTCTGAGCCCCTTGTTGGCACATTTACTTTATACATGTTTGTTTTGATGTGTTCGTATCCCTGCAGGTAGCGCGGTTCCTTCGTCAAGGACTACCTCTTTGCCCTTGAGCATCCCAAACCCTAAAACCCAAAGCAACACGTTAACTCCTTCTACTACATGCGAGTAAGTCTCCAAAGGTCGAGCATCCGGTAGATTGCGTAGTGACGTCGTTCGTCCAAAACCCAATCCATAACCCCGTAGTTAGCCGAACTACGACTTGCTCTGATTCTCATTCCAGATGAGATACGTAGGCATAAGACGCGATGTCTTAGCGAGCACACATCCCCCCAACCCATAGGTCAGCCGAGCTACGAAGACTCTGATTCTCATATTCAGATGAGATACGTATGCAGTGGATGCAACATCCGCGCGAGTCATTTTCATTTAACCCTTTTTTTTCTTCGGTAAACAGCACAAGATAAACTCACACCCTTTAGACAAGAACTACAAAAGTGGATCCCGTAGAGTACTACGGATGCGTAGGGGTGCTAATACCTTCCCTTCGCATAACCGACTCCCGAACCCAAGATTTGGTTGCGAGACCTTGTCTTTTCCTTTCCTTTTTCAGGTTTACTTCGAGCGTTTCCTTTCCCTCCTTTGGGATGAATAACGCACGGTGGCGACTCTTCTGTCATTTTCTTTCGCCGGTTGTTTTTTTGTGCACTGTATTTTTCAGGTTGCGACAGCTGGCGACTCTGCTGGGAAGACTAAGAAGTTGACCTCTTGCTGGTCCATCTTCCCTAAGCGAGTCCCTCCTAGCTTGTGTGATTTCTTGTTTATTGGGTGTTCATGCTTTTGTACCTTTATTTGCTTACCTGCTTGCATGCATCTGTTGTATCTGTTGGATCTGTTTGTTTGTTTGTTGGGATGGGGTGTTCTATGAGAGATAAGCCCATTACCCAGGCTTGAGTGTACACACAGGTTTTAGAATGGATAATCATGAGGCTTGCATGGCGTGTTGCTACGTTAAGTCGTTCGTGAAGAACCACACCCAGACGAGGTTTCTTTTGGATATATTATGTCTTACGGGTGTTCCGTAACGGCAGGATGTTCCTCTAGAAATCGTCGACTCTGGTGACCATTTCCCGAGAACTCAGTCGAGGCCTCTCCTCCGAGACGTGATTATGTTAGCTCTGGTGGGCGCATTCTTGCTGCTCAATCCGAGGATCCCGAGATTGGGAACTTGCTATTAGGATGTCCTGTTAAGGGGAGTCAATGGAGGTCTTTTGTCCCGTAATAATACCAAACCTTCAGTGGTAAGTGTATTATTCGCGACTGAAGGGCTGAAGCTGACGAACTTCTGTTCTTAGAACCTACCAGTGAGGGGCGGGCTAAATTCAGGAAACCTTAACCTCCAATCAACCCGGTTTTCTGGAGCAAAGTTTTGGTCTTGTATTATATTCCTCAGTGAATTTCTCTCCAGGCAGTGCAACCTGACAGATGTTCAAGCGGATCCATCAATTCTGATTGACATGCCTTTGCATTTCATAACATCATCTGCATATTTGCATCCAACATCTCATGCTTATTCATTTGCAGGGTATTCCCTTTCAAAATGGGGGTGCCTTAAAACTGAACAAGCAGTGCATCACATACCATGCATATTAACCCTTGCCTGTTTTGCAGGTGTCACCGTAGTGTCTAATGTTTGTTCCCTGTATCAGGCAGTTATTGGTCCCAAGCGAGTCCACAGGTACCCGACAAAGGAAAATCGTCCACAACTAGCGATGGACCAAGTACAGAAAGAGCTGGCTGATATGCGTGAAAGAATGGATCAGTTCATGACATTGATGACTGGTATGGCAGAAGGCCAGGAAAAGCTGAGGGAATTGGTTGAGCAACCGAGACCCGATCCGGAGGTGGAGATACCAAATGCTGAGGGAAACCCTGGTAACCCTGGGAACGCTGATAACCCTGTGAACACTGGTAACGCGGGTAACGCAAATGCTGATGGAAACCCGGGTAATGGTGGCAACACAGGGAATGTTGGAAATGGTATTGGCGGAAGGTACAATGTGAATCAAGGAATTCGGATTAACGGGCGCCCCGTTACTGAAGATTATCAGTATGATCAATTTTCTTTGCACGACGAGGCCCTCGAGACCACTCGCCGTATGGATGAGCTTGCTGAGAAGCTCAAATCTTTGGAGTCTTAAAATTCCTTAGGCTTTGATGTCACAAATCTTGGTCTGGTTCAAGGAGTAAGGATTCCTCACAAGTTCAAACCCCCTACTTTTGAGAAATACAACGGGGCTTCTTGCCCACGCACTCATCTCCAATCTTATCTGGAAAGGTTGGGAGCTCACACGGAAGATGAAAAGCTGTGGATGTACTATTTTGAAAACAGTATAACTGGAGCTTCTTGTGAATGGTATTCTCATTTGTCTCGTACTACCATCAAAAGCTGGAAAGACTTGGCAGAGGCTTTTGTCAAGCAATATCAATACAACTTGGACATGGCTCCAAATCGGACCTTGTTGCAAGGTATGTCTCAGACTGCCAAGGAAACCTTTAGAGATTATGCTCAGCGTTGGAGACAGATTGCTGCATCCGTCCAACCCCCTATGTCTGAAAGGGAGATGGCAGACATGTTCATGAACACTCTTCAAGGCAATTATATTGAGAGATTGGCTGCTTGCCCGTCAATCAGCTTTGCAGAGATAGTGATTGCTGGAGAAAGAATCGAGAGTCTGTTGAAGATGGGCCGAATTCAAGACAACAGTGCTTCCAACTCATCAGTTCCCAAGAAACCGTTTGCTGATAACGGTCAGCGAAGAAGAGAAGGCGAGACAAGCATTGTGTATGCCGGCAGAGGCAGGGGTAGAGGACGCCCTAATTATTATCAAGATCAAGTGGCCGCAGTCACTATTCCAACACCTGTTCCTCAACCGCAATATCATCCGCAACAACAACCCAGGTACAACAATCAACAACAAGGAGGTAATCCGGGTCAGTAGAGACACTATCAACAACGTCCAAGGCAGACGGACCGGGTCATCGAGCCAATCCCAATGCCTTATTCAGTATTACTTCCCAAGCTGATTGACATGAATCTGGTTATGTTGAGAACTCTGGCCCCACCAATCGATCCCAATAATTTGCCTAGAGGTTATGATGTCAACGCCAGATGTGCTTTTCACTCTAACGCACCTGGCCATACTACAGATAATTATAAGGCTCTCCAGTTAAAGGTACAAGATTTGAGAGATGCCCAGGCTATCAATTTTGCTCCGGTGCCTAATGTTATCCAGAACCCGATGCCGGCTCACGGCGGGCAGAGGATTAATGTTGTTGATAGTGGGGAAACTTTGAATTTGGTTTCTGATGTGACTAAGGTGAAGACTTCGCTATCGGTGGTTAAAGACCAACTTCTGAAAGGACAGATTTTCCCGGGCTGTGGGGAAGAATGCAGAAATTGTCAAGCTGCCGAAAACGGATGTGACAGTTTGAGAAGGGGTATTCAGCAACTGATAGATGAAGGTTGTCTTCAGTTCGATCAGGCCCGTCCAATGAAGAATGATGTATCGACGGTGACGTTTTATTTCACTAATGAAGAAATATATGTTCCTGAGAGACTCGCTCCGACAACAATATATTTCCCAGAAAGTACAGAACCAGTAGCGGTGAACATCGAAAGTTCAGCACCAGTTGCAATTTACTCTGACAGCCCTCAACCGACTTTGGTTGGTCTGATCACCATCACAATACCAGGACCCGTTCCGTATGAGAAGGACAGTGCTATCCCGTGGCACTATGGGGCTGATATCTACTGCCAGGGGCAGAAAGTTAACAGTGAAGACATTGACATTGGTAGCTCCGCTGTAGACAATGTTGGAGGGGTTGGTGGCTTCACTCGTAGTGGACGCCTATTTGCACCATCAACATTACGCGCGAATACTGAAGCCGAGGCAGCTGCCAAGGCTAAAGGGAAACAGGTATCCACCGAAGAGGTTACTACTGAGGAAAATCCTCCTAAGACCGCATTCGAGAAGGAAGTGGATGAGTTCATGAGGATTATCAAGAAAAGTGACTACAAGGTAGTCGACCAGCTAAATCAAACACCCTCAAAGATCTCCATTCTCTCATTATTGATGTGCTCTGAGGCGCACAGAGCAGCCCTGTTGAAAGTACTGAATATGGCCTATGTTCCACCGGAGATAACTGTTAACCAGCTGGAGTCGGTAGTTTCCAATGTAAATGCTAGCCGGGGGCTAGGTTTCACCGATAATGACCTGACATCTGAGGGCAGGAATCACAACAAAGCCTTGCATATCACAATGGAGTGCAAAGGGGTGATGCTTTCCCATGTTTTGGTTGATACAGGCTCTTCTCTGAATGTTCTTCCAAAGAAAGCCTTAATGAAGTTGGATTGCGATGACACCATCCTGAGGCCAAGTAACTTAGTTGTGAGGGCTTTTGATGGCTCTAAGAGAGCTGTCTTTGGCGAAGTTGAGTTGCCAGTTAAGATTGGACCGCAGGTGTTCAAGAGCACCTTTTATGTGATGGATATCCAGCCTGCCTATAGCTGTCTGCTAGGTCGGCCTTGGATTCATGTTGCCGGTGCTGTTACTTCTACCCTCCACCAGAAGCTCAAATATGAACTAGAAGGTCAGGTCGTCACTGTCTGTGGTGAAGAGGATATTTTTGTTAGCCACCTGTCTACATTTAAGTATGTAGAGATGGACGGCGAGATGTACGAGATGCTGTGTCAGGGCTTCGAAGCCATAAACATCAATGAGGTCGCGCCCGAAGCTGTCTTTTCTCCTGAGTTTGAGAAGGTTGGGACTTCTATCTCTTCATACAAGCAAGCTGTCGAAGTGGTTAAAGCTGGTAATGCCCAAGGCTGGGGAAAATTTGTGGAGCCAGTCATCAAAGAAGACAAGTTTGGATTGGGGTATGCTCCGGGATCTCAGAAGAATGAAGTCGGTACTCTCTCCAGCGGGGGTTTGGTTTCTCCCCACATCGTCAATGTTGCAGATGAAGACAAGGCTGACAGCGACTGTGACTTAGATAGCTGGATTCGACCGTGTGTCCCGGGAGAAAAGCTCAACAATTGCTCGTCTGAGAAAGTCGTCCGGGTTACTCTACTGAAAGAGTAGTTTTTATTGTTTTCCTCTTATTACATGCATAATAAAGTCTTACACTTTGCCCAAGGTGTAATGACTCATCTGTAGGGCCATCCATTTAGTTACATTTCGCAATTATTTTTATCATCAATAAAGGACGGCTTTTGCAAACAATTTTGTGTTCTCTTTCTTTCAGTTTTTTTTACTTTTACAAAAAAAAATGGCAATGTTTCTTTTTTCGTTTTTTCTTTCTTTCCAAAAAAAAAAATCTCTCATTCTAAGGTAAAGCATGATCCTCCATCATGCAGAGCGGACCACCCGGATCTCACTACTAACGACACTGCTATGGCCAAGTATGACTTCGACAATCCTATCTATTAAGCCGAAGAAGGGGTTGAGGAAGATTGTGAATTGCCTGAAGGGTTAGCCAGATTGTTGAAACAGGAGGACCGAGCTATTACACCTTATCAGGAGGTGATTGAGACCGTCAACATCGGTACCGCATACGACAAGAAAGAGATCAAGATCGGGGCAAGTCTACAGGCCGAGAGGAAAGACCGTTGATCATGTACTTGACTGTGTTAGAAAGGTCAATGGGTTGTGTGCTCGGTCAGCATGACGAGTCAGGTCGAAAAGAGCATGCAATATACTACCTTAGCAAAAGTTTACCGACTGTGAACAAAGATACTCATTGCTCGAGAAAACTTGCCGCGCTTTGGCATGGGCTGCTCGCCGACTAAGACAGTATATGTTGACTCACACGACTCTATTGATATCAAAGATGGATCAAGTCAAGTATATTTTTGAAAAGACAGCGTTTACCGGAAGGGTTGCTAGGTGGCAAATGATGCTGACAAAGTATGATATCCAATACCCTTCACAAAAAGCCATCAAAGGAAGTGTCTTGTCAGACTATCTTGCAGAGAAACCGATTGATGATTATCAACCTATGAGGTTTGACTTTCCTGATGAGGACATCATGTTTCTCAAATCGAAAGATTGAGAGGAACCACTCCCGGAGGAGGGGCCTGACCCTGAATCCAAATGGGTTATGATGTTTGATGGGGCGGTCCACGTCAATGGTCGCGGAGTTGGTGTAGTGTTGATCACACCGGAAGGGGGTTCATATGCCATTTGGTGCCAAAATAACTTTTCCCTGCACCAACAATGAAGCCGAATACGAAGCTTGTATCCTAAGGCTTGAGGAAGCCGTCAATATACAGATTAAAACCCTGGATGTATACGGGGATTCAGCTTTGGTCATCAATCAAACCAACGGGAAATGGTATACACCTCAGCCTCATCTGGCTCCTTACAGAGACTACACGAGAAGATTGTTGACTTTCTTTTGAAGAAAACCAATTTGTTGATGCTTTTTTTACCTTGTCTTCAATGATTAAGGTGCTATGCTGGAACTACGTACCCAGAATTGACGTATCTCGGTCAGAGACGAATGAAGAAAGCATTTGGTCAGAAAGTGCGCCCTCGGGGGTATCAAGTCGGTGAATTGGTACTCAAAAGATTTCTTCCTCCCAACACAGATCACAGGGGCAAATGGACACCGAACTATGAGGGTCCGTACGTGGTTAAAAGGATTTTCTATGGCGGAGCTTTGATGCTGACAACCATGGGTGGCGAAGAATTCCCGTCCCCTATCAACTCAGACGCAGTTAAAAAATACTTCGCATAAAATAGACCCGCTGGACGATAAAAAGAATAGTCCAGGCAAAAAAAAGGGCATCCTGACGAACCAAAAAAAAGGAATAAAGAGGTTCGGGCAAAAATTAGGGATATAAAAATAAAAAATGTACACCCGGTGAGTCGAAAACCCAAAAGGGCGGCTCGGGCAAAAAAGGGTATCCCGGTGGATTGAAAACCCGAAAAGGGGGCGATCCAGGCAAAAGTTAGGGAATAAGCGAATGACTGTGATCTGAGTTCATCAGTGTTATATCACCGTTCATTCAATCCGGCAATCTTCGAAGGTTAAAGATCGACTAATCATCCACTTCAGAAAGCAAGATGAGTAGAGCGTCTTGAGGACATACGAGCCATAGCAGAGTCGAAACTCGGTGGGACCCCGTATCCCCATTGCCATTAGGATAGTTCTCTTTTTATAGCGATCACCTCTTTTCAGGGATCAGCTTCCTGATACCCTCGCCTATTCATGGCACAAATTTTCTCCCCAGTAAGAGTCGAATAATTCAGTTAAAGAGCCTCTTTATTTTTCATTTATCAGTTTGTTTGCAAAAATGTCCGAATTTTTGATAAAACATATTGCATATGAACAGAATGGTGGCTTTTGCAAATGATTTGCACAGGAGAACATTTAAAATTGCTTTGAATGTGCTTAATCCCGGACAGTGAATTCAAACCGAGTAATTCCCCCGAGGCATACGTGTATTTTTGGTTGCAGGTCACAGGAACCGGATGCCAAGTCATGAATCCTCATCCCCAAGCGGTTGACAAAGTCTCTCCTCAGTAGAGCATGTTCCCCAGCAGAGTTGACAGTATCCAGACTATATATCCCCAGCGGAGTTGACAGTGTCAGACTGTATCTTCCTAGCAACAGCGGAGTGGTTTCATAACCAACAGATGAGAGGGTGGTGTTCCCAGTGTTCATCTCATTCCCCAGCAGATTATTTTTAACAGATTTGTTAATCCCCAGCTTGAGGGCGATTAGCAAGTTCATATCCCCAACAAAGGTCGTTTCCTACGACATTTCCCCAGGAAGTGTTTTCCCCACAGACTCTCCTCACAGAGCCTCGCCGAACAAAGTTTCCATAGTTGATACTCCCCCCGCAAGGTCAACTTTTCAAGCAGCCAATTTATTTTTGGTGGCTCATTGGTCCCGGCAGACGGATCATTACCCACAGAGCATTCAAGGATTGATACAGTGATCTATTCCCTCCCGGAGTTTGCTTCCCCAAGCAGATTTCTTTTTACACCATGCATAACATTTGCATTTGCATGCATATCATATCAAGCATACACATAAGCTGATAAACAGGTTCTTCCAAGCAGACTGAAGAATTACTTTACAACCAAGGTCATGAGATCCAGCCAGAGGATCAAGCGTGAGTGATCCAGCCTGAGGGTCATTTTGAAGATTCAGCCTGAGAATCGTTTTCCAATAATCCAGCCTGAGGGTCATTTCGAAGATTCAGCCTGAGAATCGTGTTCCAGTGATCCAACCTGAGGGTCATTTCGAAGATTCAGCCTGAGAATCGTGTTCCAGTGATCCAGCCTGAGGGTCATTTCGAAGATTCAGCCTGAGAATCGTGTTCCAGTGATCCAGTCTGAGGGTCATTTCGAAGATTCAGCCTGAGAATCGTGTTCCAGTAAGCCAGCCTAAGGCTCAATTTGAAGATTCCCCAGTGAAGTCGCCTACAAGCTTTATTTCCCCAGCAAGCCCAATTGAGGAGTCGTTACAACATGTTCTAGCCCGAAGAATATGTATGAAGCCCAAAAGTGGAATATTCTCGAAGCTGCATATCTAATATGAAGGTTGGGTGTAGATTTCAAAAGAGGGTCAACCAGCACATGCCTCAGATGCGAGATCCTAATGATGGGAATTTATCATCAAAACAATCTAGATCTAGCCAGAAGATCGAAGTCAGGTCTAGCCCGAAGACCGGAAATTAATTCAGCCAGAGAATCGAAACAATTCAGATCTAGCCAGAAGATCAAAGTAGATTCAGTCAGAGAATCAAAGGAAATAGATTCAGCCAGAGAATCGAAACGAAGGAGATCTAGCCAGAAGATCAAAATCGTATCCAGCCCGAGGATCAAAATTAATATCCAACCAGAGGACTAAATTCAGTATAGGTTCAGCCAGAGGATCGAAACTCCAGATTAAGCCAGAAGACTGATTCAGATCCAGCCAGAGGATCGGAAGAAAAATAAACAGCGCGGTGTATTTCCGCGTTTTTGTGGTGTTCTCGGAGCGCAAATTTTCGGTCTGTCTTTGGTATTCAATCACAGCCCACCCCTGATAAGTTGTTCCCTTTCACCCTACTCGGGTTAGCTGATGATTGAATAGGGGCAGCTATAACACCCCAAAATTTGCCCCCCTCATTCATGCATTCATTTAGCATTTCATATTGCATTTCATCATGTCAATCAGAATTAGATCCAAGAAACTTTAAAAAAAAAAAAAAAGCGAAAACGAAAAAAAAAAAACGAAAACGAAAAAAAAATAAAAAAAAATAAAAAAAATAATTAAAATAATTAAAAAAATAAAATTTAATTAATTAATTAAATAAATAAATAAATAAATAAATAAAATAAAATATAACAGAAAATTTTTTGCACTTGGGTCTCTCTCATTTGAGCCCACAAAGCCATGAAATTCAGTCTATAAATACCAAGGCTTCACTTGAGAAGAAAGAGGAGAAGCAAAATACTCTGAGGTTTCCATGGAACAAAACCCTGAGGAAAAAGATAGTGAGAGAAGAGCTAACAGAGTTCAGAGCAGCCTCTAAACCCTGAAGGGAAATCAACTGCACAGAATCACATTTGCCTCACAACTGCAACTCAATTTCAATCAAGCTCTCCAATCAGGTTTGCCCTATATCCATCATCTTTATGCCTTTAATTTGAATTCTCTAAATGTATGAGGTATTATGGGTGAATTTGATACCCTTTTGATGCATGTGTTTGACAAGAGGTCTAGGCCTCCTACCCTTGGTTGCTTTTTGTGAGCTTTTTGTGAATTGAAAGAGCATGATTCATGTGGTTACATTTTGATTTGGGGGCAACTCTTGGTTACCCTATCTTGTTTCACTAACCCTTTTGTTGAGTTTTTGTGAAGGCACATGACTTTTGCAGGGATAACTTGCGTGGTTTCCCACTTTATTTGTGGGATAACCCCTGGAGGTTTCATTCCGATTACCTGTACTGACTCACCTTTCTTTGATGGCATTAGCTTGGGAGATCCCTGGATTTCTTACTCCTTTAATTGCTGTTACTTCAGATCTTTATCCGTGTGGTACTTTTACCTCTTTTCCGCATTTTATCGCTTTCTTAGCTGGAAGACCTCGATAGGAGGCATTTGTTTTCTTTTGTTTATTTACTTCTGAGCCCCTTGTTGGCACATTTACTTTATACATGTTTGTTTTGTATGTGTTCGTATCCCTGCAGGTAGCGCGGTTCCTTCGTCAAGGACTGCCTTTTTTCCCTTGAGCATCCCAAACCCTAAAACCCAAAGCAACACGTTAACTCCTTCTACTATAGGCGAGTAAGTCTCCAAAGGTCGAGCATCCGGTAGATTGCGTAGTGACGTCGTTCGTCCAAAACCCAATCCATAACCCCGTAGTTAGCCGAACTACGGCTTGCTCTGATTCTCATTCCAGATTAGATACGTAGGCATAAGACGCGATGTCTTAGCGAGCACACATCCCCCCAACCCATAGGTCAGCCGAGCTACGAAGACTCTGATTCTCATATTCAGATGAGATACGTATGCAGTGGATGCAACATCCGCGCGAGTCATTTTCATTTAACCCTTTTTTTTCCCGGTAAACAGCACAAGATAAACTCACACCCTTTAGACAAGAACTACAAAAGTGGATCCCGTAGAGTACTACGGATGCGTAGGGGTGCTAATACCTTCTCTTCGCATAACCGACTCCCGAACCCAAGATTTGGTTGCGAGACCTTGTCTTTTCCTTTCCTTTTTCAGGTTTACTTCGAGCGTTTCCTTTCCCTCCTTTGGGATGAATAACGCACGGTGGCGACTCTTCTGTCATTTTCTTTCGCCGGTTGTTTTTTCGCGCACTGTATTTTTCAGGTTGCGACACCTATCATTGATTGTAATGCATTCGCATAGAAAAAAAAAGGTTGAATAAAATTTCAGTTTGAAAGCAAAGAAGTTTCTCTACATAATTCACAACTCTTATTCTCCCCCTTTTTTCATTGAAACCCTAATTTCTATTTCTTCCCCAAAATTCATTTTTTCTTTTCTTATTTCATTATCAATTGTGCAACAGAATCATCTTACAACCAATGTTAGTTGATTCACTTGAGTGTAGAGTGAAGAATAAGAGGTGTAATTAATCAGAAAATCTGATTATTATTGATCAAGATTGATTCAGAATTCTCCATAGGTTTTGTGTAATTCCACAACAGGAATTTGTTTTAATTCCAGCATCTCGTATCTAGAGCATTGGCCGTGTGGTTCTTGGGAAGCATAGCACAATGAATAATCTGAATGGGAATTTTCTAGCGAGTCTCTCGATTCTGAAGAATCAGAATTACGAGAATTGGTGCAAGCAGATGGATGTTATTTTATACTATTAAGATCTTTGGGATCTTATGAAGGAGGGAATGGCGCCGCTTGAAGAAAATAGGACGGATGAACAAAAGGATGCACACAAAGAATTGAAGAAGAAAGATTATAAAGCTTTCTTTATGATTCATCAATGTATTGATCTAGATAATTTCAAAAAGGCAGTGATGTAGAATCAGCGAAAGAAGCATGATAAATCATGGAGAAATCGCTTGGAGGCGCTGAGAAGGTGAAAAAGGTAAGGTTAAAAACTCACAAAAGAACGTATGAATTGCTTGAGATGGAAGAAAGTGAAAGCATAATTGATTTTTTCACTAGGGTAACGAAACAAGTGAATCAAATCAATATGTGTGGAGTAGCATTGGCATCAACATCAGTTGTCGCAAAGATCTGGAGGTCATTGGCTCCAAAGGACGACCACATGGTAGTAGCCATAGAAGTGTCAAAATATTTATCAATAATGAAAATGGAAGATCTTTAAGGAACGCTTGAATCTCATGAACATTGAATGGATGAAAGAGCTGCAAGCAAGTCGAAGAGTGATGTGGCTCTGTAGGCGCAATCACCAAGAGAAAAGAAAGGCAAAAGAAAATGGTTCGACAACAAAGGTAGATGAGGCTACAATAATTCGAGTGGCAGAGGAAACTAGAAAGAAGGAAATGCTAGAATAAGATTTTAATTCTATAATATATCTCTAAGTTTTGATGATAACAAAGAATGAAATAATTTGGTACCCTAACAATTTTCTTAAGTGTGCATGATTCTAAGTTAAAATAACTCTTATTGGTCACCTTATGATTATCAAGAAACAAATATCTAGCATCTGAATTAGTCCAGAAGCACTGACCCAACACAAAGAGAAATCACATCTGACTTTGAACAGAAGGCATCTGAGGAGCAATCACATGAAGAATCCGACTTTGAAGTTCAAGCTCTAATGATCTGATGCTAAGAACTCTATTTGAAGACTCTAACTCTGAAGACTCTGATCATGCTCACCTCACTCTGACACATGCTCAAAAACATGCCTTCAGATGTCACCTGGTCAGAAACTTAAGCTAGAAGCATTCAAATTGTAGTACAATCTTTTTAAGGAAACATTTGATTATTCTCAAAGACTGCTATGGAAAGGATAAGGAATTTACTACATTTATCTCCCACAGTTGGCACGAAATCTTTATTGATTTCTCCACAATGGTATCATCTCAAGTGCTATATAAGGGCCTCCTCACAACTTGCTATAACAAAAACACAACCTTGATACAATAACATTATTATACTCTGATTATTCATTAACCACTATTGTTGTAAGTGTAAGAACAAAAATTGTCCTACAACAGATTCCAGGATTTTGATGATAACAAAGGATGAAACCAAAAATGGCACTCTAACGAAATTTCTCTAAGCGTGCAGGACTCTGAACAAGAACAAAGGAATCTGATCGCTTTATCAGATACAGAATCGAATCAGATACAAAGTACCAGAAGATCAGAAACATCTGAAGAAGAAGCGCACTCTAGAAGTTCTGACTTTGAGCAAAACAGCATAGCAGAATATCAGAAGCTCTCAACTTCCTCTTGAATCAACGTGAGGATCTAATAGAACAGGACTATCAGAAGCTCTGATGTCACATCTCAAAGATCTCAGATTAACAGAGTAACGCAGACTCTGACGAAACATTTCCTTATCCAGAAAGAGTAACGACAACTACAACTTCAAATGGAAAGAAAATATATTTGGAAAGAAGTTATTCAGGGAGACAAATTTGTTTTGGCAAGAAACACAGAAGTTATGGCATTAAACTCTCATCAAGACAAAATATTTGCCATCACTACAACGGTCCTTTCACCACTATAAAGGACGACGAACCTCATTGAGAGATACACCTGAACGCACAGAAAAACTCTACTCTCTCTATTAGTATTTCACGAAGCTGTTGCTCAAACGTGAAATCACCTGCTTACTCTAATTGCTGTAATATTTGCTTTATCTTAGAAGCACTTTAGATTACTTTCTTCTTTTTCTAAATTGATTTTGTTCCTCAAGTGACTCTGCGTAGTCTGTATACTTGGGAGGACTAAGAGATCTTTCCCTTAGACGTTGGTTGTAATAATCTTTCAAGATTAGTGGATTAAGTCCTTTTTGAAGGCGAAATCACCTTGGCTGGGTGGACTGGAGTAGCTTTGTGTTATAAGCGAACCAGTATAAAATCCTGTGTGTTCTTATTCTGAAAAAGCGCTTATTCTCCAAAACAATTCAAACCCCCCTTTCTTGTTTTTCTCACCTTCAATTGGTATCAGAGCTTCGGCTCTGTTATTGATTTTCTAATCAAACACTTAACAGTGTAGAGAGATCCAGAACGAGAAAAACTATGGCCCACACAAATGAAAGAGACAGTTACAATGCTAAGCCTTCTGTCTTTGATGGAGAGAAATTCGATTACTGGAAAGATAGAATTGAAAGCTTCTTTCTAGGCTATGACGCTGATCTCTGGGACATTGTCACAGATGGATACAAACCTCCTGTAACAGATACTAGAGTTGAAGTTCCCAGAAGTAAGATGTCAGACGATCAAAAGCAAGAATTCAAGAATCCATACAAAGCCAGAACGATACTTCTCAATGCCATATCTTACAACGAGTATGAAAAAATTACCAACAGGGAAACAGCTAAAGACATACTCGACTCCCTGAGGATGACTCATGAAGGAAACTCTCAGGTCAAAGAAACAAAGACTCTGGCTCTAATCCAGAAATATGAAGCCTTCAAAATGGAGGATGACGAAGCCATAAAGGTAATGTTCTCTAGATTCCAAACTCTTATTGCAGGTCTCAAAGTTCTAGACAAAGGATATACAACTGTAGACCATGTCAAAAAGATAGTCAGAAGCTTGCCAAAGAAGTGGAGACCCATGGTCACTGCCTTAAAGCTTTCAAAGGATCTGAACAATATCAGTCTTGAAGAGCTTGTCAGTTCACTCAGAAGTCATGAGATAGAACTAGAGGAAGATGAGCCTTAGAAGAAGAACAAGTCTGTAGCATTAAAATCCAGATCTGAAAAGCGCAAATCTGATAGAAACAAAGCCTTCCAGGCCGAAACAGAAGATGCTGATGACTCTGAACAGGAAGATTCTGATGATGAAGAAGAATTGTCCCTTCTAACCAGAAGAGTTAAACAACTCTGGAAAAAGAGGAACAATAACTTCATGAGACCAAGACCCAGAGGGGATCGATCAGAATCAACCTCAAAAGGTAAAACTAACAAAGATGTTACTTGTTATGAATGTAAAGAAACAGGTCACTACAGGAATGAATGTCCCAAGTTAAAGAAAGACAGTTCCAGAAAAGAAAGCTTCAAGAAAAATTCCCTCAGAACCAAGAAAGGACTAATGGCTACCTGGGATGATAGTGAATCTGACTCATCAGAATCTGACTCTGATGAACAGGAAAATGTGGCATTCATGACTACCACATCCAGGAACACGTCAGATGAAGAATCTGAATCAGAAGAGGTATTTTCTAAACTCTCTCGATCTGACCTAGAATCATGCTTGTCTGAAACTCTTAGCTCATATCAGAAACTAAAACAAAAATTTAAAGCAATAAAAGGATGTCTTGAAGAAAAATTTGAAGAATGTGGCAAACTTGAGATGACAATTCTAGAACTAAAAGATGAAAACAAAGTTTTAACATCACTAAGAGATGCAACAAAGAAAAAGTGTTTAAAACTGGAAGAAGCGTTATCTCAAGCTCCACAAACTTCAAACACGATAATTTATAAATACGAAAAAGCCTTTCAAAAGTTTCTGAAAAATGGGATAGGAAGGAGTGTAATGGCATCCGTGATTTATGGAGTCAGTCAGAACAATAGAAAAGGAATTGGGTATGATCCTAAGGAAGATAAAACTTCTACTAGTGACCAACCTAAATCTCCATTTTCATATCACTATACACACACACAAGAACAAAAATTTGATAATGCTAGAAAACCCAAAGTGATAAGAAACTCTGGGAAAATTAATCATAAAGGACCCAAGAGATTCTGGGTACCAAAAGATAAGATTGTTTATGTTGCAGATATCTTATGCAGCAAAGTTCAAACACCAGTCATGGTACCTGGACTCTGGATGCCCGCGACACATGACGGGAAGAAAGTCTATGTTCCAAAGCCTGGAACTTAAAGACGCTGGATTCGTAGGCTTCGGAGGAGATCAGAAAGGAAGGATCAGAGGCTCCGGAACTATTGGTAATGATACTCTTCCCTCTATATCTGATGTCCTTTACGTAGAAGGATTAATGCATAACCTGTTATCCATAAGTCAATTAAGTGATAACGGTTATGATGTAATCTTTAATCAAAAAACATGTAAAGCCATAAATCAAAACAATGGTTCTGTCCTATTCACAGGCAAGAGGAAAAACAATATTTATAAAATAAATCTTTCTAATTTAAAAGAACAAAATGTGAAATGTCTGATGTCCGTTCACGAAGAGCAATGGGTATGGCATAGACGCTTGGGCCACATTAGCATGAGGAAATTATCCCAGCTAAATAAACTCGAGTTAGTCAGAGGCCTACCTAAGCTGAAGTTCTCTTCAGATGCTCTATGTGAAGCATGTCAGAAAGGAAAATTTTCAAAAACATCTTTCAAAAAGAAAACTATTGTTACTACCTCTAAGCCTCTGGAACTTCTTCACATTGATTTATTTGGTCCTGTGAAAACAGCATCAGTGAATGGAAAGAAGTATGGACTAGTCATTGTTGATGATTTCAGTCGCTAGACATGGGTGAAATTCCTAAAGCACAAGAGTGAGTCTCACTCTGTATTCACTAGCTTCTGTTCCAAAGTGCAAAAAGAATTTGACTCTAAAATTGTAAGAGTCAGAAGTGATCATGGTGGGGAATTTGAAAACAAATCTTTTGAGGAATTATTTGACTCTAATGGAATATCCCATGATTTCTCTTGCCCTAGAACTCCACAACAAAATGGAGTTGTAGAGAGGAAGAATAGGACACTCCAAGAGATGGCCAGAACTATGATCAATGAAACTAATGTGGCTATGCACTTTTGGGCCGAAGCTGTAAATACAGCGTGTTGCATTCATAATAGAATCTCCATAAGACCTATTCTGGAAAAGACTCCCTATGAACTGTGTAAAGGAAGAAAACCAAACATTTCATATTTTCATCCTTTTGGATGTTCCTGCTTTATTTTAAACACTAAAGAACATCTGAACAAGTTTGATTCCAAAGCACAGAAAGGTATTATGTTAGGATACTCAGAACGCTCTAAAGGCTACAGAGTATACAATACAGAAACCAAAATTGTGGAAGAATCAATTCATGTCAGATTTGACGATAAGCTTGACCCTGAAAAGTCAAAGCTAGTCGAGAATTTTGCAGATTTGGAAATTACTCTTGCAGGGTCTGACAAAGCTCCAGAAGCAACTGCCATTCAATATCCTGAAGAAATTAACCTTCCAATAATCCCAAAGAAAGCTAAAAGTCGCCTCAACATATCTGAAGAGTTGATTCTGGGTAACAAGGACGAACCTGTCCGAACCAGGTCTACCTTCAAGATCTCTGAAGAAACTCCTCTGGGACTAGTATCTCTGATCGAGCCTACGTCCTGTGATGAGGCACTTCAAGATAACGATTGGGTTCTAGCCATGCAAGAAGAGCTAGATCAATTCACAAAGAACGATGTCTGGGATCTTGTTCCTAAGCCCAGAGGCACTCACATTATCGGAACCAGATGGGTATTCAGAAACAAGTTGAATGAGAAAGGAGAAGTCGTCAGAAACAAAGCTCGACTGGTGGCTCAAGGTTACAGTCAACAAGAAGGTATTGACTACAATGAAACCTTTGCTCCAGTCGCCAGGTTAGAATCTATTCGTCTTCTTGTATCCTTCGCTATAAATCATTCTATAAAATTGTATCAAATGGATGTCAAGAGCGCATTCCTTAATGGTTATATATCAGAAGAAGTGTATGTCAACCAACCTCCAGGTTTTGAAAATCCAAATTATCCAGAACATGTTTTTAAACTTAAAAAATCTTTATATGGACTTAAACAAGCTCCCAGAGCTTGGTATGAACGTTTAAGTAACTTTCTTCTGGAACATAAATTTATCAGAGGGAAAGTTGACTCCACACTCTTCTGTAAAAACCTTAACAATGATCTCATGATATGCCAGATATACGTTGATGATATCATTTTTGGTTCAGCTAACGCCTCTGTTTGTCAAGAATTCTCTGAGTCAATGCAGGCAGAATTTGAAATGAGCTTAATGCAAGAACTAAAGTTCTTTCTAACACAGCATCTGGTACGCGTATTGCCCAGCCTGTTACGCGTATTGCCCAAGTTGTTACGCGTATTGCCCAGGCTGGTACGCGTATCACCAGAAGCTTGTATTTTGGCTGAATTTTCCTTCCCTCTGGTCATTCACGTATGGTACGCGTACTGGGAAGGTCCATACGCGTATCATGTAAGGTCATACGCGTATGGACAGCAGGTTCTCCAAAAAATGACTTTTTCTTCCGTTTTCTTGCTCGGGCTCGATTTCTCATCTGACGTTTGATCCCCTGAGCTTCCAAACTAGCTTTTTACCTGCTGACATACCAAAAAGTGTAAAATATCCTCAAGAAACTCATCAGTAACAACACACTTAATATCATGGAATTGAGCTTATTTCTAACGAAAAATGCTTCAGTTTACACAGTTTACCTGATTTATTTACGGTTAAATAGTGGAATGTCTAGCATAAATGGTGACTGATCACAACCCCAAACTTAGCTTGTTGCTTGTCCTCAAGTAACATCTTATTAGCTTCAAAAATCATGTCACCCCAAACTTACTGTAAAACAGTTCTTACCACAATACTGCTGAAATCTTTCGCACTGGACCTCTTGATGTTTTTCAGGTTTTCTGATTCTTCCACATAGCCAACGAGCTAGAAACTCTTTCCCTCAGAGATATGACTTCACCTGTCAGCTTATATCACACTCTCACCAAGTCTCTCTGGGTTAAAGTTTTATCACTCTCAAATCACAATATGCAATATCAAATCAACAGTTTGAATAAATTCTCTCATCCTATCAACATGTACAATCACACACACTTTTTGAGGTCTTTTAGGGTTGTAACGGGGCTTGGGTTTAGGTAGGCTATGAAGGTGGAACCTAAGGTTTATGTTTATTCTATATATATATATATATATATATATATTTTTTTTTTTTTTTGGTTCAGAGTACATGAAATCATTCTCTTACTACGTTTCTTTGTTATTATTCCTGTAGGGTTATGCAATCCTCTTTTCTTTTTATTTCTAGTGAATGTAGCATCTTTCAAAAGCTGTTCTTCGCTTTTCTCTTTCTTTCTTTTGGTTATTATTACTTTTTTTTTTCTTTTTCTTTCTTTTTTTTTTTTTTTTTTCTTTTTTTTTTCCTACGACATTCACTTATTATTCATTGACTGCAAAGCTACCCCAAACTTAAAGGTTGCTATACCAACAGCAACCCCAAACTTAGATAGAAACGTAGATATGAAATCACTTCTCACATACTCTGAACAGGGTAAGATAGGTCCAGGGTCATGGGTTTAGAAAAAAAAAACGGGTATATCAACAATAAATGATTAAAGGCTCAACGGGGTAAAACAATGGATAATAATGATAATAATGGGATGGCTAGAAAGGCTCTAGGTGATAACAAAAAACATGCCTCAGTGTGTGTATTCGTACAGCTAATAATAACAAAAGAACGTACGCAAACCAAGATTGATAAAGACATACCTGATATCGCTCATATGATAATAAGTGTTTGGCTTTTTATGAACTCACCAGGACGGGTTAAGCTGACTTGTTCTATCATACCTCTGAATTCAAAGCTCATGCTCGTGGTTCTGATGTTAATCTTAACCAGTGCGTCCAATCATAAACAACAGTATCTACCGTCAGGGGACTGAAAGGGAGGATGCCCAAGTAGTTGGTGTAAGTGATCGCGAAACCAATAGCCAGACATAGTCACGTATCTAAGGAAATAAACAGGAAAATTGAGATAAACCAAATCACATTCATTAGAATTCGCCAACCCATAATAGGTGGTTACATCAAAGCAACAGAAATTAAACTGCATAACTAAAAAAAACAAAAATTACACAAATAAAACCAAAAGTACAGAAACAACAATCAAAGTCAATCACTCTGTCCACCGTCCTGCATGTGTGTATCAAAATTAATCATATCTGTCGGGTCCAAAATAGTCTGCCCTCGTGCGAATGCCGAGATAGGCGTCAATGTCTCTGTGTGGCCCGACGGAGACTGCTGCTGCTGAGGTGGTGTCTGATGCGGTTGTTGCTGCGGTGGCTGCTGCGGAATCTCTCCCCCTATCTGCACTGGCTGGTTCCACCAAGGATAGGTGAACTGGCCAAAATGAGGGGCTGGAGGCGGTCCCGAGAATCTATCTCTGAAGCGCTGTGCCTCCCCCCACAGATTCGTCTGATGAGTCAGAACTCTCCCTGACAGCCCATACTGAAAACAGAAATCCTGCATCAAACAAAACTGGGACATCTGCATCCGATACTCTCTGGAGTTCTCATCAATCGGAGGAGGCTGAGGTGGCTGTGTATCTGCTGCAGTTGGCTGAGCCTCCTGCTGCGGAGCACTGGTGCTTCCCTCCCTGTCTCGTGGTTGCCTCAGAGGTCGGGGCTGATCATCTGTGACCGTCCTCTCTTTCATCCAGTGGGCGTTCAGCGGTGCAGCTGGTCGCAACATCAGCGAATCAGAGAAGTCTGGGACACCCGCTTTTTTGCACAGCAGGTAAATCACAGTCGCATGGCCTAAGGATTTCTTAGGCGACTGAGCTATGTCATCCATATCAGCAGCTATGATTTGTCCAATGTTCACTTGTTTCTGACGCAGGATCTGATGGAGCAGTAAGGCACGTTCGGCTATTAATTCTGACCCGCTTCGATTAGTACTCAGATTGTGATGAATGAAATAGGCCAAAGCCTTCGGAATCGGTGCTAGATCAACCACCATAACCTTTGCAGGAGAGATTTTGGACGTGGGTGCCCAATCGTGGCCTGGCCTAATCAGTGAATTCTTCATGTCAGCGTACGGCCAATGGTTTTTGTCCGACCGTTTCATCTCATTAAACGGACAAACGGAATCATAAAACTTGCATTTCAGCACACTATTGATCGTTCTGCCGATGACAAGTCGAGTCAAATGATCCTAATAGGATATCATTCGATTAGAGGATAAAAATAGTTCTCCCTAGTGAACAAACAAGTAATGATCGGCAGTGACATGATCATAGATGAGCTTAAGGAATGGGATTGGACTGAAAATGTAAAGAGAGATTCAGTGAGAATCTTATGTGAAGAACCAACAATTGAAGTCGAAAGATAAGTTTGACAGGAAAAAGTTAGAGGTCAAGAAGCATAAGCAGACCTCAAAGAATAAGACACATTCCTGCAAGGTTCCAAGAATATGTGATTACATCAGATGAAGTGGTAAATGATTAAGGTGAGTTGGTACATTATGCTTTCTATGCAGATGTCAAACCAGTCAATGCAGCTGAGGAATGGAAATATTTGAAGTGGATGAAAGCGATGAATGACGAATTGAAGTCCATTAAAGTTAACAACACTTGGTTATTTGTCAAATTGCCTCAAGGAAATAAGGAAATTGATGTGAAGTGGGTATACAATGAGAATTTAAATCACAAAGGATATGTAACTCGACACAAGGCAAGGCTTGTGTCAAAAGGATTTCTTTAGAAAGAAGGAATCGACGTCGACGAAGTTTGTGCACCTGTCGTCAGGATCAAAACAATCAGGTTGGTTGTTGGTCTAGTAAACATGAATAACTGGCATATGTGTCAAATGGATGTGAAATTTTCATTCCTCAATGGCCCCTTAGATGAAGAAGTTTATGTTGCACAACTAGTTGGCTTTGTGAAACAAGGCGAAGAAAGCAAGGTATACATGTTGCATAAAGCCTTGTATGGACTTAAGCAAGCTTCATGAGCTTGGAATAAGAGGATAGATCGTTTCCTAAAGGAGAAGGATTTTATGAAGTGCACAACTAAGCATGGAGTATATGTAAGAAGAAGCAAGAGTGAATTGCTTATACTGTGTCTCTATGTCAAGGACTTGTTAATAACAGGTAGCTGCAAGAAAGAGATCGAAGACTTCAAAGGTGATCTTAGCAAGGAGTTAGAAATGTTTGATCTGGGAAACATTTCATACTTCCTTGGCATCGAATTCTACAAGAGTAATAGAGGTTTGATAATGCAACTATAGAAAGATTGAAAACTACAATTCGACCTCCACACATGTTGAACGAAGAATACAACTATCGAAAGATTCAGAGGGAGATGATGTCAACCCAACATAGTACAAAAGACTTATTGGATCATTAAGATACCTTTGTCACACAAGGCTTAATCCAGCATACAATGTAGGTATGGTGAGTAGATTCATGCATAAGCCAAATGTATCACACCTAACAGCGATAAAGAGGACATTAAGGTATCTAAATGGAACTCTCAACTATGGCATTTTGTTTCCTACATCCGATGAAGGAAAAGAATGCAAGCTAGCGGGTTACACCGACTCAAGTTGGTGTAATGATGCTAAGGATAGAAAATCCACACTTGGCTATGTGTTTATGCTAGGTGGTGCACCAGTTGCTTGAAACTCAAGAAAAGAACCAATAATGGAACTGTCATCGTGTGAAGCAGAGTACATAGTTGCTTCTCTCTATGCATGTCAAGCAATGTGTATCGTCAATTTGGTCAAAGAAATTAGAGGGAAGGATCACAGAGAAATTACCATGAAGATCGACAACATGGTTGTTATCAATCTGGCAAAGAATCCTATAGTACATGGAAGAAGAAAACACATCAAAATAAGGTTCCATTATCTTCGAGAGCGAATAGCAAAATAGAAGTTGAATTGGGAACACTCCAGAACTGAGAATCAGAGTGCAGACATCGTAACGAAAGAAATACAGGTCGAAGTGTTTAAGAAATTAAGATCTATGATGAATTTAGATAGCTTAGACACGATGAATTAGGTGGTGTGTTAAGAATGTAATTCTTTGTGATGAAGCATGTTGCTCGAACAAAATAAGGAGTTGTCGAAATGCTGAAGAAGTGTATCTCGACATGATTTTGACTTAGCTTTAGTTTTTTGTTTTAGATAAGTTAGTTGGGTTAGTTAGAGATTGCTTGGTGAGCAAGAAATCTCAACCTATAAATAGGAAAGTACTCTATCATTGATTGTAATGTAGTTGCATAAAAAAAAGGTTGAATAAAATTTCCATTTGAAAGCCGAGAAGTTTCTCTGCAGAATTCACAACTCTTCTTCTTCCCCTTTTTGTTGAAACGCTAATTTCTCTTTCTTCCCCAAAATTCATTTTTTCTTTTCTTCTTTCATTATCAATTGTGTGCATAATCATATTAAACCAATGTTGGTTTATTCACTTGAGTGAATAGTAAAGAACAAGAGGAGTAATCAATCAAAAAGATTGATTCTTGTTCATCAAGATTGATTCTAAATTCTCCCCATGTTTGGTGTAATTCCACATAAGGAATTTGTTTTAATTCCAACAAGAAAAATTCTCTCCACCAAGTCAAAAAATCATTTGACACTCCATGTTTGTTTTTAAAGGGAAGAACATCAAAATTGGGAGCATTTAACTTGTCACCCCCACAATTGTACTTGACACCCCCAAACTCAATGAATGGACAATATTAGCCTTGGAAAATATTTCACGTTTTACCAAATTTACCAAACATCTGCACGAATTCCAAATTCTCTGAGCGATACCGAAAACTTCATTTTGTCTCCTAAATTTTTTGAAATCAGTATGTATTTTACCGGAAATTTCAAAATTTGTGTGGAAATTAGTTTAAAATTTACCATGAATTTACGGAATTTTTGAAAACATTTTTTTCGAAAAATTCATAATTTTCGGTAAACTTCATATGCATTTCGCATGAATTTTCAAAATATATGGCAGTTAAAAAAAGTGGTTTTTCCCATAAATTCAGAATTTTCGGTGAAATTAGGGAAAATTTAAAATTTCTAGAATTTAACTATTTTTTCCCGTTTTTGCAGTGAAATACATGGGAAGGGACAATATTATTGCAGGAAGGCCCAGACGTAGAGAGTCAGCCCAGACTTGGGCTGCTAAGACTGAGTCTTTCCAGCTACAGGTTATACGAGTGATTTCAAATATTTCACACCAGAAACGGTTGGCTGAGCAAGGGCCGTTTTGTGCACCCCGTAGCACCCGACATCGAGCGCGAGATGAGACGAGCAACATAAAGATGATGTTGAGGTTGTTCATACTCAGGAGGTGAATATTCATGATATTCATGACCCGTCAGTTGAGACAAATGCGATACTTGTTGCTGGTGAGGTTGCTGATGAGGTGGCAGATGAAGTGGTGCAGCCAAATGCCCTTGTTGCAGGTGAGGTGGTCCAGCCATATGTCCTTGTTGTTGATGAGGTGGCTACCATATATCCAATCTCTTTTGCTATTGCTGACACAAAGGTAACGACTACATCGACAGGGTTGTTAGTGCACACTGATGGGGCGTTCCTCGGAGGATTCATTCATTGGTCGGTGCTTATCGAGTATGCTGAGCATGTGGCATATTGACTATGGCAGTGAGAGTTATATATATTTTATGTTTAACTCTAATTTATTTCATAATGTTCCATGATGGGTTGAAAGCTAAGTGCTAATTTTTTAAAATTTGTTTGTTACAAACCGCCTCCCACTGAAGGTGACATCAAACAGGTTAAAGCTGAAGAATTTTCCCAAGAATTCGATGCTTGAGCAAGTCAGGCATATTGTACATGATTTTGAGCTCTTTGTATTTGTCGACTGCTCCCTTACCATGCTTGACGCTCAACTTCTTACTGTTTTTGTTGAGCGATGACACAAGGACGCATCTTCCTTTCATCTTCTATTTGGGAAGATGACTATCACTCTTGATGATGTCTCCCCATTTTTCCGTCTCCCCATTTCCGATAGATTCTTCACGGCTCCTGTTATTAGCCTGTCACTTGCATGTTTGACTGTTCAACGTGATTTGGGAGCTTCTGATGAGGCAATGCTGGAGGAGTTTGACTTTAACAGGGGAGATTACCTTCGTATATCTTGACTTCGGGATAAGAACGAGGAGCATGTTGAGGCACAAATGTATGAGGATGCCGCTAGGATGTACATGCTACATCTAGTAGCATGTGCTCTCTTTGTGTATAAGTCTGATGTTTATATCGACGCTCGGTACATGTGGTTGTTCGGTAGCCTTGCCGATGACAATTGAGCTTGAGGGTGCGTTGCGTTGACCATCCTATATTCAGCACTTAAAATTGCGACAATCTTTGAGATTAGACAACTTGTTGCTTATTTGAGTCTATTACAGATATACTTATTATTATTTGTTGTTTAGTTCTTATTTAATTGTTAGAGATTTAGCTACCCACTAAATCTTTCAAATTCAGATAAAATAAATATGAAATAACTTGGCAAAGTTCTATTTGATGAGAAATAATGTTTGTAAGGTAGACAATAGTGAATAATTTCTTTGCATCAAGATAATTGGCCAATAAAATTTGAAAACTCGAGAAATAAGGTTAAAGTTGTCGGTTGGAAGGATTTTCAAAGTAAGGAAAATCTCGGAACCATGAAGAGTTAACCACATGTTTGACAAAGGACTTTAATCTAACATTATCGTGACAAGATGCTCTAAAAAACAACTTAAAAAATTTGATGAAGTCATTGGCTTCATTTGTGAAAGAATTCTTTAACTTGAATTAACTTTTAATGATAGCAAATTGTGTGATCATCATCCAAATTGATTGTGCATTGCATTACATGATATATTTGTGTTCTTAGTTTGTCCATCATCCCACTTTATTGTTGCATAAACATACATATAAATCTACATTGAAAATTCCCTTAAAATAACTATTAAAATGCACTTTATAACAGTATGCATCAATACATGAGCCTTTGCATCGATACATGTAACCTGTGATTAATTACAAAACAATTTCTGCTCAATATGCATCGATGCATACGAGCCATGCATCAATACATGGAAGGTCAAAAACTCCATGTATCGATACACACGATTCCTGCATCGATACAGGACTACTTGAGACTGCCTGTGCATCAATACATGAGCATTCAGCATCGATACATATCAGTGTAAAAATCACATGCATCGATACACACGATTTATGCATCGATACAGGACTACTTGAGACTGCCTGTGCATCAATACATGAGCATTCAGCATCGATACATATCAGTGTAAAAATCACATGCATCGATACACACGATTTATGCATCGATACATGAGTAATTAATTTCACCAAATATTCACACAACTTACAGTATGCATCGATACACACTGTTATGCATCAATACACAAAGTTGTTTTAAGTCATAACAGCAACTGTTTTGCAGCATATAAGTACAGGTTTTCATAGCAGGTAGCAGACACGAATTCATTGAGCAAAAAGACAATTGAACACAAGATCAAAGCAGTGTTGGAGCAATTGTCAGTGAGCACATAGAAACCTGAAAGAGACTTCATCTTCTTCATCTTCTCAATCACTCTTCTTTCAAGAACATTTACACATAACAATTCTTGTTCGTTGGATCAAAGAAGCATTGAGATAACGTTCAGTGGTGTGATCAAGGATCTAGCTGTGGGTTGCAGTGGAACGATCGAGGATCTAGCTGAGTCGAAGATTGAAGGGGGTTTCTAGGAAAAACCTACTGGTTTGTCCTTCAAGAACTGGTGTGTTCTTGAGGGTTTCGGAGTCACATTTGCAGAACAGATTCAGCCGCAGCGTTGCGTTTGGAGATCAGGGGATTTCGCAAGCAGGTCGTGGAACCGGTGAATTGTTTGCAACTTTGTGCAGGAAAATCTTGATCAAGCTCAGATCAAGTGAAGGTTTATACAAGAAGAGGTTCTTGGAGTTTAGAAATTTTGTCTTTGTATCAAAACCTTGTATCAACGGATTCGGCAATAATTGATAATCAAAGTTCTCAATTTCATTTGAAATTGAGAGGGAGACGTACCCACACGCGAGGACGACGTGGGGAACTTCCTTAACAAATCTCTGCGTATCGTACTCTTACCTTAATCTTCTTTACGTTTAAAAACTGTTTTGCAATTTCTGTTAGTGTGTGGTGATTGATTATAATTCTGGACAACAGTGATAATAAAACCTTTAATCATACACCATTGTTGTTTATCATCAAACACTCACACACCAACTGTTTGACAAAACGGTTAACTAAATTGTGTTCATTGGAAATAGTATTTGAGGATAAGCGCATTCAATCTGTTAATATTCTGTGTGTATTATTTCTGTCATTCTCATTAAAATCAGGCAACTGCACTTGCGTGTCCGGCTTTCTAGTAGCAGTTCAGAATAGACGGAAGTCGATTCGGGACTGCTTTTTCCGCTGTTTTTTTAAAACTCTGATTAAACGTTAAATCCGTTAAATTTTAAAGAGGTGATCTATTCACCCCCCCTCTCGATCACTAGCCACACCGTCTAACAAGTGGTATCAGAGCGCCGGTTCGCTGGTGCTCTGTGGCTGCCTGTAACAGTATGGATTCTGAACCAAAGGGGGCGTATAATAGAGCGCCTATTTTCAACGGTGAAAATTATGGCTACTGGAAAGACTGCATGCGAGTTCATATAAATTCTGTGGATAGGTTAGTATGGGCTGCCATTGAAAACGGTCCGTTTCAAATTACAATGACAAATGCGGCTGGCGCCATAGTACCTAAACCAGAAGATGATTGGAATGAGAAAGATGAGAAAAAGTGGTCGTGTGATTGGAGAGCTCGAAACATGTTAATTTCAGCACTTGGTGTTGATGAATATTATCGAGTATCACATTGCACGACTGCTAAAGAAATGTGGGACGCTTTAGAAGTTGCCCATGAGGGTACTACTGAAGTAAAACAGTCCCGCATTAACACACTCAATCAGGAATTTGAGCTCTTTCGCATGAAACAAGGAGAATCCATCTCCGACATGCAAAAGAGATTCACCCATCTAACTAACCGATTGAATGCTCTTGGAAAACCTATTTCCAATGAAATTGCTACTAATAAAATTCTCAGGTGTCTTAGCAGGGAGTGGCAACCTAAAGTTACAGCAATCAAGGAAGCCAACGATCTTACAAGACTTACGATTACAACACTGTTTGGAAAGCTGGAAGAACATCAGCAAGCTTTGGAAAGTCTTGAAAAATATGAGAATAAAAGTAAGAAGGAGAAGGAAAAGAAAAGAGACAAAGAGGGAGAGAAGAAGCCAATAGCTCTTGTGGCTTCTAGCTCTAAGTTCTCACGCAAAGAGCAAAGCGACAATGATTCAAGTAGTGACAAAGACTCGGATGATGAGGAAATGGGACTGTTTGTAAGGAGATACAATAGATTCATTCGAAAGAATGGAGTCAAGCATTCCGACAAAAATCTCATGAAGTTTCGAAGACAATCCATAAATTCGAAACAAGAAGAAAACAAGAAGAGTAGAGGAAGAGGATCATGCTTTAATTGTGGTAAATCCGGACACTTTAAAACGGAATGCCCTATGAAGTATAAGGACCAAAGAAAAGACTCACCAAAAGGTCACAGCAAGCAAAGGAGAGCGTATATTGCATGGGAAAGTGATAGTGAGTCATCAAACACACAAAGCTCAAGTGATGATGATGAAGCTGCAAATCTGTGCCTTATGGCTCACTCAAAAATTCAGTCCTACCACAAGAAGAAAAGCAATGACAAAAAGGTAAAACAAGCTTACTTCAATAACTTCTCCTCTATGTCTTTTTCGGAATTAAAAATAGCTTTTGAAAAACTGCATAACGAAGCTGTAGATGCTTTTAAACGACTTGCTTCCGACAAACATATCTTCTCTTTTTTGGAAGGTAAAGTAAACAAAGCTGAAATTGATTTAGAAGCATTGAAAACTAGCATTGCAGAAAATTCAAAAACTATTGACATTAACGGATGTAGTAGAGTTAGGTATTGTGACGCTTGTTATGTTTGGCAAAAAGAGGTAAACACTCTTAAGGACAAACTAGAGAAAGCGCTACAACCTAAAATTACTTATGCCGTTGACCCCAAGTTGTTTAAGAAGTCATTGAATCCTCCATATGCAAAATACTCTTTTATTCTAAAGGATTCAATGAACAAAAAACAACTAACACATCATCATGGTTTATGTCATTATTGTTGTCATGCTGGCCACACCATTGAGAAATGCAAATTTAGGAGATTTCTAGTCCCTAAAGGTATTTATCAATGGAAGCCAAAAGGCAACCATGTTAACACTTACCCTCTTGGACCCAATGAAAATTGGGGACCAACTTTTCTCTTTTGATGTTGTAGGATGAGTGCCTTGCTTCCGTAGATAGAAGGTGGTTTCTTGACAGCGGCTGCTCAAGGCACATGACCGGTGACATATCGCTTTTTATAGACTTCAAGGCGAAAAAAAAGGGATATGTTACTTATGGAGACAACAACAAAGGAGCTATACTCGGGAAAGGTAGTGTAGGTAATCCCTCCACCACTACTATTTCAAATGTCCATTTAGTTGAGGGACTTAAACACAACTTGTTGAGCATAAGTCAATTATGCGACATGGGCTATAAAGTTTCGTTTTCAAAAACTTGCTGCATAATTGAACATGCTGAACAAAACATTGTGTTTAAGGGTGTAAGAGTAAACAACATCTATATGCTTGACTTGTTTGATGTACCGTTAACAAACACTAAATGTCTAGTCACCTTGAATGATGATTCTTGGCTTTGGCATAGACGTTTAGCTCATGTTAACTTCGATTTGCTAAACAAGGTTGTATCTAAGGATCTAGTAGTTGGTCTACCAAAAATAAAATTTTCAAAAGACCACCTATGTGACGCGTGCCAAATGGGAAAGCAAACAAGGGTGTCTTTTAAATCTAAAAATGTAATTTCAACTTCACGACCCCTTGAGCTTCTCCATATGGACCTCTTTGGACCTTCTAGGACAAAGAGCCTAGGTGGAAACTACTATGGCTTTGTAATAGTTGATGACTACTCTAGATTCACTTGGACTATATTCCTTCATAGCAAAGATGAAACTTTTTCTGCTTTTAAAATTTTTGCAAATCTGTCCCAAAACAAAATGAATTCCAAAATAGTTACAATTCGTAGCGATCATGGTGGTGAGTTTCAAAATTATCACTTTGAGAAGTTTTGTGACAAGTATGGCATTGAGCATAACTTTTCAGCCCCTCGCACTCCACAACAAAATGGCGTTGTGGAGCGTAAAAATCGTGTTTTAGAGGAGTTGGCAAGAACAATGCTTAATGAGGGTGGATTACCAAAATACTTTTGGGCTGATGCTGTTAGCACAGCCTGTTATGTCCTAAACAGAATTTTAATTCGCCCTATTTTGAACAAAACTCCTTATGAACTTTTGAAAGGAAGAAAACCAAACTTGTCACATCTTCACGTATTCGGTTGTAAATGTTTTGTTTTGAATAACGGTAAGGAAAACATTGGGAAGTTTGATGCAAAAGCGGATGAAGGTATTTTTCTTGGTTACTCAATGTCAAGTAAAGCATATAGAGTGTATAATAAGCGTTTACTTACTGTTGAAGAGTCGGTTCATGTTTCTTTTGATGAGTCTTATCCGAAAAATGTCGGAAAAGGTATTTCTTTTGATGACGCAGGTGTATCTACAGAAGACATACTCAAGGAAGCTGTTGAGGAAATTGATCAGTCCAAAACAGCTGCCCATGAGAAGGAGGAAGATACAAGTCATGAAGAAATTGAGGAAGAAAAGACAGCTGAAGTGAATGATCTTCCAACAGCTTGGAGATCCTCAAAAGACCATCCCATCGACAACATTTTGGGAGACATTTCAAAGGGAGTAATGACCCGGTCTAAGATAAGTAACTTTTGTTCTCACTTTGCGTTTGTTTCACAAGTTGAGCCTAAAAATGCCAAAGAGGCCTTGATTGATGAGTTTTGGCTAATGGCCATGCAAGAAGAGCTTAATCAATTTAAAAGAAATGACATTTGGGAACTTGTCCCTCGTCCGCGAGATCATCATATCATAGGCACTAAGTGGGTTTTTAGAAACAAACTTGATGAAAACGGAGTGATTACTAGGAACAAGGCACGCTTAGTAGCACAAGGATATAACCAAGAGGAGGGCATAGACTATGAGGAAACTTATGCTCCAGTTGCTCGCCTCGAAGCTATACGTCTTTTGCTTGCCTATGCGTGTTCTAAGGATTTTAAGCTTTACCAAATGGACGTAAAGAGTGCCTTTCTTAATGGTGTCGTAAATGAAGAAGTATATGTTTCACAACCTCCCGGTTTTGAAAATGCTGAAAATCCAGATCATGTTTACAAATTAAAAAGAGCTTTGTATGGTCTTAAACAAGCCCCTCGGGTTTGGTATGAAAGGCTTAGCAAATTCCTAATTGATCATGGATATTCAAGAGGTAAAGTGGACAATACTCTCTTTATTAAACACAAAGGGAAGCACATTCTTTTAGTTCAAGTTTATGTCGACGACATCATATTTGGTTCAACTAACATACACTTGGTCGAAGAATTTTCTAAGGTTATGCAGGGTGAATTTGAGATGAGTCTAATGGGGGAGCTAAACTACTTCCTAGGACTGCAAATAAAGCAACTTGATGAAGGTACTGCAGTATGTCAAACAAAATACTGCAGAGAACTACTCAAGCGCTTTGGAATGAATGACTCAAAATCAATCGACACCCCAATGCCTACCAACGGAAATCTAGAAAAGGATGAGCACGGTAAGTGTGTAGATGTCAAAAGATTCAGAGGTATGATCGGATCTCTCTTGTATCTTTCTGCTTCTAGACCTGACATCATGTTTAGTGTTTGCATGTGTGCACGCTATCAATCAAATCCTAAAGAATCGCACCTAAAAGCGATGAAGCGCATATTTAGATATCTTCATGGAACATCTAAATATGGGCTTTGGTATTCTAAAGGAAGTGATTGTAGCCTAGTAGGGTACTCCGATTCTGATTTTGCTGGCTGCAAATCAGATAGGAAAAGTACAAGTGGTACGTGTCACCTATTTTCAAACTCCTTGGTCAGTTGGCACAGCAAAAAGCAAGTTTTTGTGGCTTTGTCAACTGCAGAGGCCGAATACGTTGCAGCCGGTAGTTGTTGCGCTCAGATTTTATGGCTTAAGCAGCAACTACAAGACTTCAACATTCAACTCAAACGTATTCCTATCAAATGTGACAACACTAGTGCCATAAACCTTACTAAAAACCCTGTTTTACACTCACGCACTAAACACATAGAGATTAGACATCATTTCCTTCGCGATCATGTTGAAAAAGAAGACGTTGTCTTTGAGCACGTTGACTCCAAAAATCAGCTTGCTGATATTTTCACTAAACCATTGGCAACGGAACCTTTCTTCAACATACGTCGTGAATTAGGAATCTTAGATCTATCTCATTTGATGTCATAAGCATGTTACATCTTAATTATATTATGCCTCACCGGGTGTGACAAGCACTGTTTTAGATGTCAATTATCCTTCACAAAATCTCTCCAACAGAGGTAATATCAATCCTTTCTACAATTTTCTTATTGATTAGTGATTGTGTTTGTTAGAACAAATATGCTTACTCCAGTTGATGTAAAGTTTGCTTGAATATACTTCCTGTCTATAATGTGTGCTCATTAACAATCTGATTCCTGAGCAAAAGTATCATGACATAGTGCTGCTGCATAATCATACTGCATTAAAACTCATTAAAAACCAGTTCAGCATCAGTAGGTATCGACACATACGAAGCCTGCATCGATACATATGCTCTGAAATTAAATTTTTTGAAAAACTGCTTCAGTATGCATCGATGCATCTATCGCATGTATCGATACACAAGGCAATTGTAAACACTAGGCATCGACGCATCCATCGCATGTATCGATACATATGACAATTTTGAAATACTTGGCATCGACGCATAACTCTCTGCATCGATACTTACTGCTGTCATCTGAATTAAATGCATTTTTTTCTCTCTCATGCATCGACACATCAACCAATCATATCATCTCTTATCTCATTACTTCATCTCATCTGCCCTCAAAAACCCCAAAACCAGTGGCTAACCCTAATCCTTCTCATCTTCACTCTCTCACAAACTTGGTAAAACCCTAAATCTCATATCACCATGCCTCCACGCACTATTCCAGCCAGAGCCAAAGGAAAAGGAAAGGGAAAGGAAGCAGCCGGTACTTCTCAGCAACCACCAGATGCTCCTTCAAACGCCTTAGACATTCTTCATCTTGCCATTGCTGCTGAATTTGAGGAATCCTTCAAAGCCAGGTTGGTAATGAAACCTCATATCTTTGATAAAACAGATGCTGTTCATCTGCACCTAAATGAAGTAGTTGAACTGCTACATGCACAAAGACTTGGGTCCTTTCTATCTACAAAAGATGACTATCATGAGGATTTCATCCGGGCCTTTTATGCTGGTTTACAAACTGGTACAGGCTATATGTTCCGGTGTTCTATCGGAGTCAGAACATATACCTTTGAAGCCAGTAATTGGGAAACAGTGTTTCAAATGCCGCTTCCGTCGATGGCTTTCAAGTCCTGGCATGACCTGCATTTTGATCCTGAATTTGACCTGAAGGACTTTACAACTTCTATCCTAAAGATTGATAGACCGTTGAGTGAGGACGAACACGTCACGTCAGGTATGATCAAACAAACTTCGCGTATTCTACACTGGATCATTACACACATTCTGCGTCCAACCAACAGTGGCCACTCTCGGTTGGATAGGCCTAGCATACATCTTCTCTACATTCTGCAAAATAAGATTCACTTAAATTGGGCGAACTACTTTGTAAAACGTCTATTTTATGTGCGAGACAGCTCCAAAACTGTGGCGCTAGGGTATGCCTCTCAAGTAATGAAAATTCTCAAGTTTTGGAAAGTTACATTGCCTATTGTGCCTCTCCTATCTCCATCTGCAGCTCAAGAATTTGATTCTGCCACTCTATCGCATATGGGATATCGATGGGACAAAGACCGCAAGTGCTTCTACTTTTTTGAAAGAAAATCCAAAACCAGAATTTATAACTTTGACGTGCCTTCTGAACGCATCCATGTTGCTGAAGAACAGCCTGATGAAGAAATGCAGGATGCGCCTGAAACAGATGTGCCTCAAGCTGAGGCCAATACTGGTTGGGGTGAGTGGGTGCCACGAAGGTGGTCTCCCACCAACTACGTACCTGAATCTACAGCCCCTCCATTCGCCGGTGGTACTTCAGCCTCAACACAAAATGCTGACATCACTCACATGCTTCAACAGATGGAAATCGTCAACAAAGAACGCCATGAAGAAGCACGATACTGGCATGTCCAACAAACTGAATGGCACAACGAGCATCGGGACTGGCATGATGAGCATACACGGATGTATCACAATCAACACGCTTGGCACCAAGACTTGGTTAAATGGCATCAGGTTTTCTACAACGAAATGTCCGGCTTTATGGATGATTGCCGTGAAAACCCTGGGATTATGGACAACTTTAGAAGCACTGAAGTTCAGAATCGATTTCGGCGATACTCCTTCATGGGCCAAAATCCAGACACAATGCCTCCTCCTCCGCCTCCGCCAAGCTACCGAGATCCTGACAGACATGATGAGGAGTCCTGTGGTGGCAACAATCCAAATTAACCAACCACTCTATCATCTCACTGCATTTCATTTCATATTGCTCATGTTTTATTTTGTTGCACATTATATGGTTTAGCTTATGTAACTCTTAAACTTGTTCGCACACTTAAAATGCTTTTCAATTTCTGTTTACCTCTATTTTGTTATTACCCTTACTGTTTGAATGATTCTTTGTGAATGATTCTTTAACTTGCAGCTTCTTTCTATGTGATTGATAGCCTATTATCCATTCTTGCCATGCCCTGCTTCACTTTCTGCTTGATAACTATGGTTCTTCCTCTTTTTGATGTTGACAAAGGGGGAGAAAAATGCAGATATGCACAAACTCAGGGGGAGTATCACACATCTTGCCAAGAATTTGCCATCATCAAAAAGGGGGAGTTTGTGAAAGAATTCTTTAACTTGAATTAACTTTTAATGATAGCAAATTGTGTGATCATCATCCAAATTGATTGTGCATTGCATTACATGATATATTTGTGTTCTTAGTTTGTCCATCATCCCACTTTATTGTTGCATAAACATACATATAAATCTACATTGAAAATTCCCTTAAAATAACTATTAAAATGCACTTTATAACAGTATGCATCAATACATGAGCCTTTGCATCGATACATGTAACCTGTGATTAATTACAAAACAATTTCTGCTCAGTATGCATCGATGCATACGAGCCATGCATCAATACATGGAAGGTCAAAAACTCCATGTATCGATACACACGATTCCTGCATCGATACAGGACTACTTGAGACTGCCTGTGCATCAATACATGAGCATTCAGCATCGATACATATCAGTGTAAAAATCACATGCATCGATACACACGATTTATGCATCGATACAGGACTACTTGAGACTGCCTGTGCATCAATACATGAGCATTCAGCATCGATACATATCAGTGTAAAAATCACATGCATCGATACACACGATTTATGCATCGATACATGAGTAATTAATTTCACCAAATATTCACACAACTTACAGTATGCATCGATACACACTGTTATGCATCAATACACAAAGTTGTTTTAAGTCATAACAGCAACTGTTTTGCAGCATATAAGTACAGGTTTTCATAGCAGGTAGCAGACACGAATTCATTGAGCAAAAAGACAATTGAACACAAGATCAAAGCAGTGTTGGAGCAATTGTCAGTGAGCACATAGAAACCTGAAAGAGACTTCATCTTCTTCATCTTCTCAATCACTCTTCTTTCAAGAACATTTACACATAACAATTCTTGTTCGTTGGATCAAAGAAGCATTGAGATAACGTTCAGTGGTGTGATCAAGGATCTAGCTGTGGGTTGCAGTGGAACGATCGAGGATCTAGCTGAGTCGAAGATTGAAGGGGGTTTCTAGGAAAAACCTACTGGTTTGTCCTTCAAGAACTGGTGTGTTCTTGAGGGTTTCGGAGTCACATTTGCAGAACAGATTCAGCCGCAGCGTTGCGTTTGGAGATCAGGGGATTTCGCAAGCAGGTCGTGGAACCGGTGAATTGTTTGCAACTTTGTGCAGGAAAATCTTGATCAAGCTCAGATCAAGTGAAGGTTTATACAAGAAGAGGTTCTTGGAGTTTAGAAATTTTGTCTTTGTATCAAAACCTTGTATCAACGGATTCGGCAATAATTGATAATCAAAGTTCTCAATTTCATTTGAAATTGAGAGGGAGACGTACCCACACGCGAGGACGACGTGGGGAACTTCCTTAACAAATCTCTGCGTATCGTACTCTTACCTTAATCTTCTTTACGTTTAAAAACTGTTTTGCAATTTCTGTTAGTGTGTGGTGATTGATTATAATTCTGGACAGCAGTGATAATAAAACCTTTAATCATACACCATTGCTGTTTATCATCAAACACTCACACACCAACTGTTTGACAAAACGGTTAACTAAATTGTGTTCATTGGAAATAGTATTTGAGGATAAGCGCATTCAATCTGTTAATATTCTGTGTGTATTATTTCTGTCATTCTCATTAAAATCCAGCAACTGCACTTGCGTGTCCGGCTTTCTAGTAGCAGTTCAGAATAGACGGAAGTCGATTCGGGACTGCTTTTTCCGCTGTTTTTTTAAAACTCTGATTAAACGTTAAATCCGTTAAATTTTAAAGAGGTGATCTATTCACCCCCCCTCTCGATCACTAGCCACACCGTCTAACATCATTGATAGTAGTAACACATGATACTTGGGTAGGATTGAAGGAAACCTTAAACTAAAGGTTTGAAGGAACCATATTGAGGCCACCAATTAACATTATTTGTTTCGTTTTTCATACCACGGTAACAAGATCACCCAAGGTAGGATAGAAATTGGCCAAAACATATTGGCTTAAAGCTATATATTTCCCTTGATGAGGGATACGGACCACATGATCTACATTCTTGAGAACATCATAGAGAGGGCACAAAAGACATGTATTGGCAATCAATAGTGAAGGAGAGCAGTATGCTCTTCTCCGGAGACATCATCTTCGCTCTTACCATATATGATAAAAATGATCATCAATGTATGACCAGAATCATAAGCTTGGACAAGATTCTCAACAAAAATAGGAGGGTTAGCCACTTCTTTATTGAGGAGAAGAATAAGTAATACTCGACACATCAAAAAGTTTCGTTCTAGAAAATCTACATGGAGCATGGAAACTATGAGTGGTATAATTCAAAAATTATAATTTTTTTACCGCCATAAACATGTAGCTCTCGCAAAATACCAAGATATTTAGACAAAGTCAATTATGCCCAAAAAAATTCACATGCTATTTTTAGTTTCCTTGATTATATCGATTCATTTGAGGTATTTGTGAAGAAATTAAGTGAAAGGCATTTTTATTATGCCTTATTTCGTAGTAAATAAAAAGTATTGTATCGCGACAAAAGGCAATAACGACTTCATTTTTGCAACAAGGGAAATGAGTTCTAAGGTCATTATGAATATCATCAAGCCTAAATAAGGAGTCAAAAATGTGGTTGGAGGGTTTCTAGTATCAGTTGGGATAATAATCACTACCTAAGTCCTTAAATCATTATCTAAATGAATTTCATCATCATTCATGTTTGATAAATCAATTTTAGAGGTTCAATGAAGTATTTTAAAAAAGATTTGAGATTTTTTTTTTAAATGCGAATATTTTGAGCAAAATTCCAAAGATCAAAAACATAAAAAGTTGTTTAGATTTTAGGAATTAATCTTTTTAAAATAGTACTTGAAAAAGTTTTGAGCAAAATTTCAGAGATAGAAAACATAAAAGTTGTTTAGATTTTAGGAATTAATCTTTTTAAATAGTACTTGAAAAAGTGTAATGATGAAGTGCCTAGTCTCGAGCTTTGCAAAAGATGCAGGTGCTCATACTCCTATTTCACGGTAAAATTTGAAAAATATGACTTATTATTTATTATTTATTGTGAAATTTAGTAAATAAAAATAAGTTTCAATTTATTTGAAGGATTAAACTCAAAAAGTTTTCAGGATATATTTGTGTGAATCATACACTTTAAACAATTTTGATATAAATGTCGGAATGTAAGGTTTGAGAATAATGAATGGAATTTAAACTGTAAAAAACTTAAAATAAAGTGACTAATAGTAAAATAAAGTGACTAAAAGTAATTTAATTGCAGAAAATAATTTGAACATAAAGACTTTAATTTGTAAAAAGTGGAACGCATATGTACATTCTTAACTCTTTTCTCGATCACACATATACTTTGAGTTTTATAGAATTTGTGTACAATTGTGGATCCTTAAACTCAAAGTAAATGCTACTTATATATTAATCCTAAATTAACCATTTTCAACTGTAGCATAAGCAAAATATGTCACGTCTTCGTCTCCATGCAACCTTTGTCTTCGACAAGCTACCACATGTCCTTAAATAACTATTTGATCTCATCCATTTACACCACATTCGACTACGTAGAGTAAAGTCTCGGGAACTTTGAATTTCACTAAGTCCTAAAAAACCAACAAGCTCTTTGACCTCCGTCTACTTACAATTTCGACCAAACTGGGTCACTTCTTGGAAAGTCAAATTAGTCAAGATCTTCATGGTCATAACTGCCCATTTCGATTTTTCTAATAACAATATTGCATGATCATTATCTCACTTCTTGCAATTAATGCGTGTGTCAAAAATCTGAGATGACAAAATGTCCCCCCAAATGACATGTTTCGATTTGGATCAAAAAGGAGAAAGGTGGCATTTTTAAATGTATTTTTGACATTGTTCCAACGCCTTTACTGATGTCATTGTCATCATTACCACTTTACTGTGCATTGTCATTTTCCAAAAAAATCTCTTTGAATCCCATCGTTGCTCCTATTTTCTAGGAGATCATGTGTTTGAACGTTTTATGACCTGCTACACTCACATCAGTTTCTCCACTTCTTAAATCATGAAATGTCTCACATTAACACGTGTATGCCAACTGTCGGCTACTGGAAAGGAAAGAAACTCTATAAATACTTCCATAATACTCTCTTCTCATCTTCTTCGCTTTTCACTCTTAACCTTTCACACAGAGAGAAACCCTTCTTTCACAACAAGCTCTCAAACTCCAATAATGATAGCTAACACTTCAACTTCCAAGCTCGATAATGGGAAGAATCCTTTAGCATTCATGATCCCGCAGAAGAAGATGAACAAGGAAGGGATTCGTTCTGGAACAACTGATGGCCAAGGAAAAAATCATCATTTGGGCTAAACAGGTATTCGTCCCTTTTTCCATTTCTAATAAACTTTTAGATTTTTTAGGACCATACCCAACTGCTAAGCCCCAACTTGAGAAAGTAAAGAAATTTTTCCCGTGTTATACTGTTACCATGCCCTCAGCAATCGAAGAACACTCTCTCGACTTATCCTTCATGGAGATACTTGTGCACGTCTTTCAATTCGCGCCTCCTGCTCAAAACAAAGAATACATTTCCTGCCTCGACAAAGTCCAACTCAAAATAAAGAAACAACAGGAAAACCTAGGCATCTTCGACATGAATCAAATTTTCAGAATCGGTTCTAGGTACAACCTAACTATGTTGCTTGCATCAATCTTCTTCTGGGAAGGTTCAACTAACACCTTTCAGTTCTCTTGTGGAATACTTACGCCAACCTTGTTCGACGTGGAAGATATCATGAGACTTAACCCTTTAGGTGAAAACATCATCCCAACAATAGAAACTACAAACAAATTTGTTGTCGAACACTTTAGTTTCAAAAACTTCATCATCGATCACCACAACAAGGAAAGTCCAGAAGTCTCCGACCAAGAGCATATCACTTTTTTGACTCTTTGGATTTCCTATTATATCTTTTGCTCAAGCTTTTTACATATAGCCAATAAATATGTACCTTTAGCTATCCAACTTCATAAGGCTCGAAAGATCTCACTGAGCAAACTACTTTTAGCCAACCTTTATCAATCAATTGGAGATGCCTCATACAAATTGAAACACCTTTCTGAGACCAACAAGTCATACTTATTTTCTGGCCCTTTGTGGATCATACAACTTTGGCTAAATGCCACGTTCGAACCCAAACTTCACGTAACTGAAACAAAAGCCTTGCTGATAGGAACTTACTGCAGGAGTATCGAAGGCACAATACTTGCCTTAGTCACCCCTTATGACACCCCTTCAGAGATAACTTTTAGGAAATATATCAACCTATTCCTCGAGTCGAAAACAATTGTTTCGACCATGGCTTCCTTCGTGGACAAGTTATTTGGTCCAACTTGGTTTCGAAAAAGATTTCCTAGCATGAACCTTTCATATGCTGCAATGTCAAACTCCGTCTAGGCATCCTTTTTAACTCCAACATTCCTTTCTACTTGAATTAAGACTTGACTTGCTGGTTTTGGCTTTGTTGGTTATCATCCGAATTAGTTGCTAGGCAATTTGGCTTCAGCCAAATGCTACCAAGCTCACTATATTCTTGGGAAACTGACATCTATTGGTCATAAAGGAAATTTATTGCCCAAGATTACAAATCATGTATGATGTTCACTCGAAATCAAGTCCTCAAATTGCATACTTTTTACTTTCAAATGTCCTTCTTTATGATGATCGAATATTACAATTGGTGGACGAAATACTTTGAAGGCAACTTCTCTAAAGAGAACTTTCGGAAAAGACAGACGATTTCCTTCTCTCACATGCAATAGAATCCCGAAAAGAAATAAGGTATATACTAACCTTTTATTTGAATTATTTTTATCATATGTTTCACCTTGTCACATGATTTTGATTATAGTCAACACCAATATTGAAGGCCCTTCTGATGCTGGCGAAACCAAGGAAGATGAAGAACCCCAAAATAAAATGGCAAGTCTTTTCTCAGCTAGACATTATCTAATTCTAAATGATTCTAACATACCTTTTCTTTCAGAATCGAAATGTGATCTCGACTCTCCAACAACCACAAAACTCAAGAAGAAAAGGAAATCTAAGACTATCTCGACACAAGTATGTATGTGATTTCAACTTCAGTAGTTTTTTTAATGATTCAGCCATTTTAATCTAAACCATCCTTTCTAGGCCACTCCAAAACCAACGGAAACCTTGGTTGAAGTCGAAAGTTAAGAATATAGTTAGATAACTTTCATCTTCTCGAGACCTAAGCCTAAAGCTTATGATAAACCAAACGTCAGGAGAAGAAGGACGCTCTTCAAAAACCAAAACCCAAAAAGGAAACCACCACTTCAATTTTTGGCCCTTCTAATAAAGAGAAAGGGAGAGATACCCTGCCTATTCCTGACGACCAAGCGCAGAACAAACCCCAAAATCTTCCAATCGAAGAACAAGAAAAAACTGACCCTAAGGTATTATTCTACTCAAACCACAACCTTTCTTTTAATGTATCTCTTGATTCCAACATCGACTAACTACTTCCTCCAATTCAGGAAACACCAAAGGTGGACGAGAACGAGGTGGAGAAATCATCGGGTATGTTTTTTGTTTGATTCCCTCTAAAACCTTTTCTCACATTCATTGGTATGATTTTCTTGATTCTAGTACTTCGTCTGTCCATCCAGCAACCAAACCAATCCGTGACAATGCAGATGCGTCGCCACCACCACACCCTAAACTAGAGGTCAATGTCGACCAACTCTCTCTACAACAAAACAAAGAATTGGATGACACTGTGGTTTTGTCCAAGACAACATAACTCATGACGACCCAAAGCCTAAAAGGCCAGAGAAAGAAAGAAGAGAAATCCAACCCTAATGTCAAAAACCTTACCGAAGAGAAAGATCAACCCACCAATAAAATAAAGAATCAGGATCAAACCTCTATTTATGACTCTTCATCTAACACTTATTTATGCCGAGAAAAATTCTTGCTCTTAAAAGGAAGAACCCGACAAAGGCTCTAAATAGACTTCAAAAACTCCATAAGCTTTCGGCTGGCTCTAGATCCTCCCACTCCTCTGATGCTTCATTGGCTGACACTGGTGACGACTCGTTAAACCTATTGATCCAATAACTAAAAGAAAATATCTTTTATGTTGATCTTCTCAATTCCATCGAAGGAGACGCTTGATTTGGTTCTGACATTCAATAGTTGTTGGTTGAGCTCAATAAACACCGTATATCTTAATCTATGGTCCAATTCTTGTTCGAATTTGAAGCTTAATTCGATCAGGTTTGTCGTGACGTCGACCTTTAAAGGACAAACAATGCTTGAATCCAACAAACAAAAGAGGCTATGGTTGTAGCCTGGGACTTGAGTGATACGTCTGAAAAGGAAGTCAATAGAATCGAAACTAAACTCCATAAATACACATACAAGAAGTCTTCACTCGACGATTTCAATTTTGGCCCTTCTAATAAAGTGAAAGGGAGAGATACCCTGCCTATTCCTGACGACCAAGCGCAAAACAAACCCCAAAATCTTCCAATTGAAGAACAAGAAAAAAGTGATCCTAAGGTATTGTTCTACTCAAACCACAACCTTTCTTTTTATGTATCTCTTGATTCCAACATCGACTAACTACTTCCTCCAATTCAGGAAACACCAAAGGTGGACGAGAACGAGGTGGAGAAATCATCGGGTATGTTTTTTGTTTGATTCCCTCTAAAAACTTTTCTCACATTCATTGGTCTGATTTTCTTGATTCTAGTACTTCGTCTGTCCATCCAGCAACCAAACCAATCAGTGACAACGCAGATGCGTCGCCACCACCACACCCTAAAATAGAGGTCAATGTCGACCAAATCTCTCTACAACAAAACAAAGAATTGGATGACACTGTGGTTTTGTCCAAGACAACACAACTCATGACGACCTAAAGCCTAAAAGGCCAGAGAAAAAAAAGAAGAGCAATCCAACTCTAATGTCAAAAACCTTACCGAAGAGAAAGATCAACCCACCAATAAAATAAAGAATCAGGATCAAACCTCTATTTATGACACTTCATCTAACACTTATTTATGCCGAGAAGAAATTCTTGCTCTTAAAAGGAAGAACCCGACAAAGGCTCTAAATAGACTTCAAAAACTCCATAAGCTTTCGGCTGGCTCTAGATCCTCCCACTCCTCTGATGCTTCATTGGCTGACACTGGTGACGACTCGCTAAACCTATTGATCCAATAACTAAAAGAAAATATCTTTGATGTTGATCTTCTCAATTCCATCGAAGGAGACGCTTGATTTGGTTCTGACATTCAATAGTTGTTGGTTGAGCTCAATAAACACCGTATATCTTATTCTATGGTCCAATTCTTGTTCGAATTTGAAGCTTAATTCGATCAGGTTTGTCAGGACGTCGACCTTTAAAGGACAAACAATGCTTGAATCCAACAAACAAAAGAGGCTATGGTTGTAGCCTGGGACTTGAGTGATACGTCTGAAAAGGAAGTCAGTAGAATCGAAACTAAACTCCATAAATACACATACAAGAAGTCTTCACTCGACGATTTCAATTTTGGCCCTTCTAATAAAGAGAAAGGGAGAGATACCCTGCCTATTCCTGACGACCAAGCGCAGAACAAACCCCAAAATCTTCCAATCGAAGAACAAGAAAAAACTGACCCTAAGGTATTGTTCTACTCAAACCACAACCTTTCTTTTTATGTATCTCTTGATTCTAACATCGACTAACTACTTCCTCCAATTCAGGAAACACCAAAGGTGGACGAGAACGAGGTGGAGAAATCACCGGGTATGTTTTTTGTTTGATTCCCTCTAAAAACTTTTCTCACATTCATTGGTCTGATTTTCTTGATTCTAGTACTTCGTCTGTCCATCCAGCAACCAAACCAATCAGTGACAATGCAGATGCGTCGCCACCACCACACCCTAAAATAGAGGTCAATGTCGACCAAATCTCTCTACAACAAAAAAAAGAATTGGATGACACTGTGGTTTGGTCCAAGACAACACAACGCATGACGACCCAAAGCCTAAAAGGCCAGAGAAAAAAAAGAAGAGCAATCCAACTCTAATGTCAAAAACCTTACCGAAGAGAAAGATCAACCCACCAATAAAATAAAGAATCAGGATCAAACCTCTATTTATGACTCTTCATCTAACACTTATTTATGCCGAGAAGAAATTCTTGCCCTTAAAAGGAAGAACCCGGCAAAGGCTCTAAATAGACTTCAAAAACTCCATAAGCTTTCGGCTGGCTCTAGATCCTCCCACTCCTCTGATGCTTCATTGGCTGACACTGGTGACGACTCGCTAAACCTATTGATCCAATAACTAAAAGAAAATATCTTTGATGTTGATCTTCTCAATTCCATCGAAGGAAACGCTTGATTTGGTTCTGACATTCAATAGTTGTTGGTTGAGCTCAATAAACACCGTATATCTTATTCTATGGTCCAATTCTTGTTCGAATTTGAAGCTTAATTCGATCAGGTTTGTCGGGACGTCGACCTTTAAAGGACAAACAATGCTTGAATCCAACAAACAAAAGAGGCTATGGTTGTAGCCTGGGACTTGAGTGATACGTCTGAAAAGGAAGTCAATAGAATCGAGACTAAACTCCATAAATACACATACAAGAAGTCTTCACTCGACGATTTCAATTTTTGGCCCTTCTAATAAAGAGAAAGGGAGAGATACCCTGCCTATTCCTGACGACCAAGCGCAGAACAAACCCCAAAATCTTCCAATCGAAGAACAAGAAAAAACTGACCCTAAGGTATTGTTCTACTCAAACCACAACCTTTCTTTTAATGTATCTCTTGATTCCAACATCGACTAACTACTTCCTCCAATTCAGGAAACACCAAAGGTGGACGAGAACGAGGTGGAGAAATCACCGGGTATGTTTTTTGTTTGATTCCCTCTAAAACCTTTTCTCACATTCATTGGTATGATTTTCTTAATTCTAGTACTTCGTCTGTCCATCCATCAACCAAACCAATCAGTGACAATGCAGATGCGTCGCCACCACCACACCCTAAACTAGAGGTCAATGTCGACCAACTCTCTCTACAACAAAACAAAGAATTGGATGACACTGTGGTTTTGTCCAAGACAACACAACTCATGACGACCCAAAGCCTAAAAGGCCAGAGAAAGAAAGAAGAGCAATCCAACCCTAATGTCAAAAACCTTACCGAAGAGAAAGATCAACCCACAAATAAAATAAAGAATCAGGATCAAACCTCTATTTATGACTCTTCATCTAACACTTATTTATGCCGAGAAAAATTCTTGGTCTTAAAAGGAAGAACCCGACAAAGGCTCTAAATAGACTTCAAAAACTCCATAAGCTTTCGGCTGGCTCTAGATCCTCCCACTCCTCTGATGCTTAATTGGCTGACACTGGTGACGACTCGTTAAACCTATTGATCCAATAACTAAAAGAAAATATCTTTTATGTTGATCTTCTCAATTCCATCGAAGGAGACGCTTGATTTGGTTCTGACGTTCAATAGTTGTTGGTTGAGCTCAATAAACACCGTATATCTTATTCTATGGTCCAATTCTTGTTCGAATTTGAAGCTTAATTCGATCAAGTTTGTCGGGACGTCGACCTTTAAAGGACAAGCAATGCTTGAATCCAACAAACAAAAGAGGCTATGGTTGTAGCCTGGGACTTGAGTGATACGTCTGAAAAGGAAGTCAATAGAATCGAAACTAAACTCCATAAATACACATACAAGAAGTCTTCACTCGACGATTTCAATTTTGGCCCTTCTAATAAAGAGAAAGGGAGAGATACCCTGCCTATTCCTGACGACCAAGCGCAGAACAAACCCCAAAATCTTCCAATCGAAGAACAAGAAAAAACTGACCCTAAGGTATTGTTCTACTCAAACCACAACCTTTCTTTTTATGTATCTCTTGATTCCAACATCGACTAACTACTTCCTCCAATTCAGGAAACACCAAAGGTGGACGAGAACGAGGTGGAGAAATCACCGGGTATGTTTTTTGTTTGATTCCCTCTAAAAACTTTTCTCACATTCATTGGTCTGATTTTCTTGATTCTAGTACTTCGTCTGTCCATCCAGCAACCAAACCAATCAGTGACAATGCAGATGCGTCGCCGCCACCACACCCTAAAATAGAGGTCAATGTCGACCAAATCTCTCTACAACAAAACAAAGAATTGGATGACACTGTGGTTTGGTCCAAGACAACACAACTCATGACGACCCAAAGCCTAAAAGGCCAGAGAATAAAAAAGAAGAGCAATCCAACTCTAATGTCAAAAACCTTACCGAAGAGAAAGATCAACCCACCAATAAAATAAAGAATCAGGATCAAACCTCTATTTATGAATCTTCATCTAACACTTATTTATGCCGAGAAGAAATTCTTGCTCTTAAAAGGAAGAACCCGACAAAGGCTCTAAATAGACTTCAAAAACTCCATAAGCTTTTGGCTGGCTCTAGATCCTCCCACTCCTCTGATGCTTCATTGGCTGACACTGGTGACGACTCGCTAAACCTATTGATCCAATAACTAAAAGAAAATATCTTTGATGTTGATCTTCTCAATTCCATCGAAGGAGACGCTTGATTTGGTTCTGACATTCAATAGTTGTTGGTTGAGCTCAATAAACACCGTATATCTTATTCTATGGTCCAATTCTTGTTCGAATTTGAAGCTTAATTCGATCAGGTTTGTCGGGACGTCGACCTTTAAAGGACAAACAATGCTTGAGTCCAACAAACAAAAGAGGCTATGGTTGTAGCCTGGGACTTGAGTGATACGTCTGAAAAGGAAGTCAATAGAATCGAGACTAAACTCCATAAATACACATACAAGAAGTCTTCACTCGACGATTTCAATTTTTGGCTCTTCTAATAAAGAGAAAGGGAGAGATACCCTGCCTATTCCTGACGACCAAGCGCAGAACAAACCTTAAAATCTTCCAATCGAAGAACAAGAAAAAACTGACCCTAAGGTATTGTTCTATTCAAACCACAACCTTTCTTTTTATGTATCTCTTGATTCCAACATCGACTAACTACTTCCTCCAATTCAGGAAACACCAAAGGTGGACGAGAACGAGGTGGAGAAATCACCGGGTATGTTTTTTGTTTGATTCCCTCTAAAACCTTTTCTCACAATCATTAGTCTGATTTTCTTGATTCTAGTACTTCGTCTGTCCATCCAGCAACCAAACCAATCAGTGACAATGCAGATGCGTCGCCACCACCACACCCTAAAATAGAGGTCAATGTCGACCAAATCTCTCTACAACAAAACAAAGAATTGGATGACACTGTGGTTTGGTCCAAGACAACACAACTCATGACGACCCAAAGCCTAAAAGGCCAGAGAAAAAAAAGAAGAGCAATCCAACTCTAATGTCAAAAACCTTACCGAAGAGAAAGATCAACCCACCAATAAAATAAAGAATCAGGATCAAACCTCTATTTATGACTCTTCATCTAACACTTATTTATGCCGAGAAGAAATTCTTGCCCTTAAAAGGAAGAACCCGGCAAAGGCTCTAAATAGACTTCAAAAACTCCATAAGCTTTCGGCTGGCTCTAGATCCTCCCACTCCTTTGATGCTTCATTGGCTGACACTGGTGACGACTCGCTAAACCTATTGATCCAATAACTAAAAGAAAATATTATTGATGTTGATCTTCTCAATTCCATCGAAGGAAACGCTTGATTTGGTTCTGACATTCAATAGTTGTTGGTTGAGCTCAATAAACACCGTATATCTTATTCTATGGTCCAATTCTTGTTCGAATTTGAAGCTTAATTCGATCAGGTTTGTCGGGACGTCGACCTTTAAAGGACAAACAATGCTTGAATCCAACAAACAAAAGAGGCTATGGTTGTAGCCTGGGACTTGAGTGATACGTCTGAAAAGGAAGTCAATAGAATCGAGACTAAACTCCATAAATACACATACAAGAAGTCTTCACTCGACGATTTCAATTTTTGGCCCTTCTAATAAAGAGAAAGGGAGAGATACCCTGCCTATTCCTGACGACCAAGCGCAGAACAAACCCCAAAATCTTCCAATCGAAGAACAAGAAAAAACTGACCCTAAGGTATTGTTCTACTCAAACCACAACCTTTCTTTTAATGTATCTCTTGATTCCAACATCGACTAACTACTTCCTCCAATTCAGGAAACACCAAAGGTGGACGAGAACGAGGTGGAGAAATCACCGGGTATGTTTTTTGTTTGATTCCCTCTAAAACCTTTTCTCACATTCTTAATTCTAGTACTTCGTCTGTCCATCCAGCAACCAAACCAATCAGTGACAATGCAGATGCGTCGCCACCACCACACCCGAAAATAGAGGTCAATATCGACCAAATCTCTCTACAACAAAACAAAGAATTGGATGACACTGTGGTTTTGTCCAAGACAACACAACTCATGACGACCCAAAGCCTAAAAGGCCAGAGAAAAAAAAGAAGAGCAATCCAACCCTAATGTCAAAAACCTTACCGAAGAGAAAGATCAACCCACCAATAAAATAAAGAATCAGGATCAAACCTCTATTTATGACTCTTCATCTAACACTTATTTATGCCGAGAAGAAATTCTTGCTCTTAAAAGGAAGAACCCGACAAAGGCTCTAAATAGACTTCAAAAACTCCATAAGCTTTCGGCTGGCTCTAGATCCTCCCACTCCTCTGATGCTTCATTGGCTGACACTGGTGACGACTCGTTAAACCTATTGATCCAATAACTAAAAGAAAATATCTTTGATGTTGATCTTCTCAATTCCATCGAAGGAGACGCTTGATTTGGTTCTGACATTCAATAGTTGTTGGTTGAGCTCAATAAACACCGTATATCTTATTCTATGGTCCAATTCTTGTTCAAATTTGAAGCTTAATTCGATCAGGTTTGTCGGGACGTCGACCTTTAAAGGACAAACAATGCTTGAATCCAACAAACAAAAAAGGCTATGGTTGTAGCCTGGGACTTGAGTGATACGTCTGAAAAGGAAGTCAATAGAATTGAAACTAAACTCCATAAATACACATACAAGAAGTCTTCACTCGACAAATAGACTGCACAAAATCGTTCCAAAATTCTTGAATTGACTAAAGTGATCGACAACATGGAAAAGGAAAAAGCCTAGCTTGCCTGGGAAAAACCACTGCCTACCCGAGAAACAATTGATCAAGAGGCCACCAAAGATGTTGAACATGATGAAGGTGCTCTCAAACTGGGACTTGAAATCTATTCTCTGGAAGAGGGCCATGATCGTTTGATTGTAAGGATCAACTTTTCGAAGACCAAGCTCGAAGAATTCAAGTCTAAATTTCCTATTTAACTTTTACTTTGATTTTTTTCCTTTCAATGTTTTATAATGACTTCTATTTGGAACTTTTATGAGTACCATTTTGGAGCTTTCACATCTATACATGTTATTTTATTTCAATTTGAATTTCTTGTAGCATAAGTTTATGCCTTTTTAAGTATTTACCATTTACTCTCAGGATTCGATGATCATATGCAAACTCATCGATCTCAATAGCATTATTCGAGAATGCTTGAATAATTCAAAATGGGCCTTCCCAATTACGAAACCATTTACCCACAGTTCTATTTCTTTGATCCATAGGAAAAATAACCTTCCACACATAGTCTCCGACTAAAAATGTTTTCACCTTAACCTTCCACACATAGTGCTGCTAACCAATCCTCATCCAAGTTGACTGTTTCATCCAACATCATATTCCAATAATGACCATATAGAATCTCTCTTTGCCTTTGAATTTGAGTCGACCGCAAGTATATTTTGACAAGTAAAACAACCTTGAGTCGATAAGTCAATTGAAAGGAACTAGTATTTGTCACCTCTTTAGGAGACATTCGATATGCCCATAAGAGTTGGTATAGGGTTTTATCCTAATTCTTTGGATTTTTTCCCACATGTTTCTTAATCAAACCAATAATGACTTTATTGGCTGCCTCGACCTGGCCATTGGTTTGGGTGTGATAAAGCGTAGATGTTAACGACTTAATTCCCATCTCATAGGAAATTTCTTGCATCTTTCAACAAGTGAATACCGATCCTTGATCATTCGTAATGGTCTCAGCAATTCTAAACTTATAAACAATATATTTCTGAATGAACTCTACTATTGATTCTTGGTTAGCATTGACTAAAGGAATCACTTCTATCCACTTAGTAAAATAATCAATACGAACCAAAATATACTTCTGACTATTAGATGATATTAGTTGAATTTCACCAATCAAATCCAATGCATAACCTCTGGATGGCCATGGTTTCACAATTGCATGTAATTCACTTGTACGGATGTGCTGAATACTTGAATGCACTTGACACTTTTGACAACCCTTAGAGAACTCAATATAATCCTTGAGCATGGTAGGCCAATAAATGCCTTGTCGGAACAATAACTACCTCATTTTGTGTCCGACCTGATGGGCACCACATGCCCCACTATGAATGTTCGGTACTACTAGATATGTTTCACCTTCACTAAGGCACTTAAGATAAATACCTTCAAGCATCTTCTTGAACAATTTTTTCCCTATGATATCATAGCTCAAAGATTTGTACTTAACCTTTCGATCAGTTCATCCTGTCAGATTCTCTAAGTATTCGACTATTGGTCTTTTCCATCCAGTATCAGTCAAATTTTTAATGGCAAAGATCTCAAAGTTTTCAGGATCGACCGACCCTAACTTCATCATTAATAGATCTAAAGGAGACAAACTTGTCAATTTTTCTCTCCCTCAGACATCAATCAAATCTCCAAACTTTTCCTTCAACACCTTATACCCTAAGGCAATTCGTGTCGACTTATTCGTCTTTTAATTTTCAAGTCGAGGGACATGTTGAATGTCCACAAAGTAGAAACATTTGATTAGTCGGTTGGCTATAACAAAGTACATGATTAAGTTTCCCTTAATAAATTTTTACTCCTTCGTTATCTGCTTAACAACTAATTCAAAGTCTCCTCTAACTTCGACTCTTTTTGCCCCCCAAATCTAACAAGAGTTCGAGACCAGCTACTAATGCTTCATACTCAGCCTCATTATTTGAGCAAGATCCATCAATTTTATATTTGAACTTCGTCGGAATCTTATCAGATGAAATTATTAAAATTTCAATGCTAGCTCCATTTTTATGGATGGAGCCATCAAAGTATAACTTCCAAGGTTCTGGCTCCAGATAATTTTGAGGTGCCTTGACTATTGCATGATCCACGATGATGTCGATAACCACTTATCCCTTCATTGCTTTTAAAGTCAGATATGTTAGGGAATATTATGTTAGGGAAAGAGTCCATTTTACAATTCGACTATGCAAAAGTAGTTTAGATAACATGTGTTTAATAATGTTGAAATGCGAAGACACGTACACATTAACTGGTTTTATATAGTGTTTTAATTTCATACACAAGAAATACAAGGAAGGGCATGTATTTTCTATAAGACTATACCAAGTTTTTGCATCGTCCAAGACCTGACCGAGGTAATAAATGGCCCTTTCGACACTATTATCATCCTCATGTGCTAACATGCTTCCTATAGTCGAGTCCGAAGTAGAGATATACAACCTCATGCATCTATTTATAACAAGAGGGGACAAAATTGTAGGATTCATCAAGTACTCCTTTATTTCATCGAAAACCCTTTAATACTATAGCTGCCATCTGAACGCTTCCTTTTTCAGGCGAAGTAGCGGCGAGAATGGTTGAATCTTGCCACTAAGGTTTGAGATAAACCTCCTCAAAAAATTTATCTTCCCCAATAAATATTGGAGTTATCTCTTAGTCGAAGGAGGTCCAATTACCATGATAGCCTTAGTCTTGTTCTAGTTAATCTCGATGCCCTTCTTGTGGACCATTAAGCCAAGAAAATATCCAACCTGCACACAAAAATCACACTTAAGAGGATTCATTTTTAGTCTGTAATTCCTCATTATTTCGGATGATTGTCGAAGATGGTCGAGATGACCATTTCCCGACACATACTTAATAATTATATCATCAATATATATTTGTATAAATGTTTTGATATAATCATGAAAAATCAAATTCATCACCCTCTAGTAAGTTTCCCTAGCACTCTTCAAGCCAAATGGCATCACCATCCATTCATAGGTGCTTAAGGCTCCGTGACATCGAAACATCATCTTCGGCACATCTTCGTCTGCAATAAAAATTTGGTTATAACCAGAATAACAATCAAGCATACTGAGATATTCGAAAACCGCTGTTGAATCGACCAACATTTCGGTGACAAGCATTGAATATTCATCTTTTGGGGTTATTTCATTCAGATATCTGAAGTTGATGCAAACCCTCAATGTTCCATTTTCTTGATCATTGAAACAATATTTGTAAGTCATTCGGCATACCTTGACGTCCTTGTGAACTTGCTTTTCAGGAGTCTTTCGATCTCCTCTTTTATTTTGAACATAACCTTTGGTGCAAACCGTATAGGCTTATGCTTGACCAGCTTCTTCCCATGCTTTATTAGTAGCTTTTGCTCCACCAAATCTCTGCTCAAACTTGGCATTACATCATAGTTCCATGAAAAGCAATATTTAAATTCTTGGAGTAATTTAATTACCTCTAACCTTAAACTTGAGTCAGTGTTGGTGTTGATGTATGTTGTCCTTCTACTGATCTCGTCGCCCAAGTCGACTTCTTCCAATGGATCATGGGTTGCATCTTTGTTGCTGACACAACGAGATCCTTTTCTAAGCCTAAAGGCTCATCATTATAGATGCAGTCGAGCCTCTGGCTTTTTAAGCCATCATCTTATATGCCTGCTAGTTGCAGCTTTTTGAGTAATTTTGGCTCAATGTTGATTCTCTACCCCAAGTCGAATACCTCTAATTTGTTGGCTTCGACATCCATGTGTGGTACCTCGGTCTCTAAGGCCACGTTTAATCTATATTTGGCTACATAATCCGAAATTCACTTTAATGCATCGAACTCAAACATCATCGTCGAATTTGTCATAATTTCCCTTTAATAACTTCTCTCGCCCATAATTTCCTTGTCCCTCATGAATCCATGGGTTGGTTGGAGTTTAAGAGAGTAAAATGCCTCTTCTAAAGGCGTGTATGCAAAGATTGTTGGGGTGCAAAGTACTATATTAGCTAGATTTTTGTTGAAATTCGTTATGTTGATATGATTTACTTCTGCCATGTAATACCCTTGATCTGCTTCCATGTTCTTGACTATTTCGTCTTTCCTCCCAATCGCTATCTTTTGATGAAGTGAAAAAGTTACAACTCCCATGCCACAAATCCACTCTCGACCAAGGAGCAGATTATAGGTAACCTTCGATGTAATAACCATGAAAATTGTAGGTCGAGTTATAACCCCAACCGTTACATCAACCTGGATAACGCCCATGGTCTGGCCTGTTTTTCCCTCATAATTTGAGATCACCACACTATGCGGCCTCAAATCAGTGTCATACTTTCTTATCTTACCCAATAAAAAATGAGGCATAAGGTTAACAACAACCCCTTTATCTAGTAAAATCTTATTTACTATAATGTTCTGTGTTAGACGAAGGTGACTTATCTATAGGGGTGAAAATAGATCCCCAGATAAAAATACTTATAAAACTTATCTTTTGAAAATTTTAACGGTTAGCGGAAGTGACCCGGATTGAATCGTCTAAATTGAACCGCTATCGAAAAGCATGGATATGCGTATGTAGAATCAAGTTATGATAATGAAAAAAATTGATCAATATACTTTTATCAACAATCACTTGAATGCTACAAAAAAAGTGAAGTCTATTTCCAATGACATAATACAAAAAAAAACTTAATTAAGGAAAACTATCGAACATCTAGTGTGAAATCAATTTCCTTTAGAATTTTCTATGGTTTTGTTGATTTGAAAAAGAAAAAAGAACTATAATCTAATGGATTGTAATCAACACACAAAACCGTTTTCAATTTTATCAACAAAAGTTTAACCAAACGCATTGATCGCATAATCTACGAATTCAACAATTTACAAATGAAAAGTAAAAGAGATAGAGAGAGTACACAAGGATTTATTTAGGCAATTCCCCAATCAGCCTCACTATGGGTACGTCTTCCCTCAATTCATACTCGAATTGAGATAATGAAAATTGACCTTTGCAATTGTAGTTTACAAGAAAATAAATAGCAATCCAACCCTTCAAACCATGTGTTTGATGTTGATCATATCTTCTTTTCTTCCCTTGATCTGAGCTTGATCCAGTCACCCAACAATACCAAATTGATCCACCATCTCATGCTACTCCTTTGCAAGAAATCCTGTTCTACAAAGCTTTCACTCTATCAAATCTAAATTGCGAATTGTTGTCACCCAAGATTTTCCAAGATGATCCTCTGTTTACCGTTACTCCTTCGACTGAACCTACCGTTCTTCAAAGCTTTCACTCAGCTAAATCTAACTTGTGTAATCTTGTCCAAAACCTTCAAATCAACAATTGAACTTAAAGGAAAACCCCAACTTGGTTTTCTTATTTGAAACTCCCAAAGATTATCAACCCAATTGATAATTCAACAACTTAAATTAGACGTTATCAACTCTGATTCTAGATGGCACCCAAACAAAAAATGATTATGTGTAATTTGTTTGTGTGTATGCATAGAACATAGGTTGAAGGTGAATAGAACTCTTTGTATTCTACTAATTTCGTATATTTTCAAATCATGCATGTATGAGGTTGTAAGACCCAAATTTTGACCCTAAGATCCCTCATGTTATCTCATCATATGCATTGGCATCAGGATCACATCTTGGCATCCTCCTTACCCATCATTCATTGGGTTTGCATTGGGAGAGATCACCAAGCACCATTTGATTGTATCATACTTTATATTTTATCATTTTACTAACCAAAACACCAAAAATATGTCAATGTACAATCTAACTCTTTTGTAGGTAGGGCACTTGCTCACCTATGCTCTATCAAGTTCATATCTAGGGTTTAAGACCCTTATTGCAAGGAGCTCAATTAAGAATTTATTTACTAAGGCTCTAAGTATCAGAATCCCCATGATCTTTACATGTTATTTTGATCAAGAAATCATCAAGAGTTTGGAATTGGTTTGCCTTGGAAACCCTAATTCATCTGGGTATCTTGTGTAACTTCTTCAATAAGATTCTTCAACAATTGATCAAATATTTCAAGGGATACTTCACATTTCATCATATTATGCATATATGATCCTCCATGAGTCCCAAAAGTCAAGAGAATACCAAGCTAGCAAGTTGGTTCATGGTGGTTGACCAGAGGAATTCATCTGATCAAAACTGGGGTTCCCTAGACCCTATCTCCTACAATATTTATCATATGAAAATTATTCCAAGAGAAAAATTACTCTAAATGACATTCTAAACAACTTTCATGTTTATGTCTAAATCTAGTTTTGCTTGAAAAGTCATTTTTTATGGTGAAAGATTATAGGTCATTTTGTCTAAACCCTAATTTGGAGGTCAACTTCCCAAGACCATAACTTGCTCAATTTTTATGATATGAAAGCCATTAAAGGTTCATGATAAAATTCAGGATATCTACTTCAACTTTTATGTTTGTAGGAAGAGAAATTTCAACTTTTAAATGCATGTGATATGAGGAGACATTATAGGTCATTTTGGACCCATGCCATTGAACAAGTGATTTTCCTCAACTTCTAAAATACATAACTCCTCCATACTAAATCCAAATGAGGTCAAATTTGTGACCATTTTGAGGACTTTGAGAGATCTACAACTTTTATGAATGAACTTTTCTCATTTGAAGCTCATATAAAAAGTTAGCCAAGGTGGAAGAAGTGAACATATGGCTTGACACTTAAAATGTTTTTTGATATGTTTGATTTTCCAAACTTCCACCTCAAAATTCATCATGATCCAAGCTTTAAATGAAAAAGTGTTAAACATGAAAATTGTTCCTTTTGATCTAACCTTTCCAAAAAGTCCAATTTCATCCCATTTGGATAAAGTATGAGTGACTTGCGCATGGCTTGAAGTTGGATCATCATTTGGCATATTTGAACTTGCATATTCCATACACAAATGCATGGCTTGCTAACATGACTTCAACAATGTTTGTACATGATTTTGGACCTGATTGAATGATTACATGGGCCTATCACACGCACATGCATCCATGCAAAGTGATGTTTCTATTTTTGAAAATTTGAAACAAGTGCGCAAATAACAATGCCTTGGCTATAAATAGAGACCCTTGCATTCAAAATTGAGGACCCTGGCGCGCCAGCTTTGAATCTCTAGCCCTAAACCCTCTCATTCAAAGGATAACCTTGAGGATTTCCATTGGAAATCGAGTTTGAATCTCCACTATTTTGAGATTCAAATCTCCAAGAGTTCTGCTTCCTTTTTGATTCAATTTTACTCTATCAACCATCCAGAGAAAACCTAAGTGAAGATAGAAGTAAGATCGTGGCTATCTGAACCTGCAGTGGAGGTGATTTTCTCATTTTTTCCGTTTCTTTGATTCTCACTCAATTCTACATAATTCTTCTTGATTTTTGGTTTTCTGAAGTCCTACCAATGTAGGCAATAAGATTGAGTTGCTTTGAGGTCAAATCGAAGCAACTTAGATCATGAACCTCAAAATTCAACTCCCTGTATCTTTCAATATACTTGGAGTTAGATGAAATTGAGGCAATATTCGAGCTCCTGAGTATTTTTACTTTCAATTCATGTCCTCCTTTTTTATTTTGGTGATGGTTGAAGGTGGACCAGTCCGGTGAGGTCCACCGGAGAAGAAGACCGGAGTTGCAGCTCCGGAGATGCGTTGGCATGTCTCATACCATAGGATCCTTGCATTTTGTTTTAATCTCACGTGTTGGTTTTGATTACCATCCTTACAGCACATTGACTAGAGTCCATTGTGGAACGCTGGCTGAGATCCACTTGATCTGCCACCTCAATTAATGAGGAAGATCAAGTGGTCCACGTTTTTTAGCATTTTCTGATTTTCATTTGATTTGACTTATTTTCATTAATTCATAATAATTTAAATATTGATCCAAAAAAATATGAGACTTTTATCAAAAAAATTTAAATAAATTCCTCTTTCATTTTCTGAATTAAAATTAATTTTTGGATCATTATTAATATTTTTCATGATTTAATTGTTTTTGTGCATATTTTTAATTGTTTAAAAGTACTTTTAAGTTTCTAAAATTAATGAAATTTTTTCTCCAAGGTCCTTTGACCTTGTTTGACCTATGATAAATCTCATGGCCATTTATTTGGTGTTTTGATGAGGTTTTAGGATTTTGACCAACCATAATTTAATTTAATGCATTTTTTAATTGATTTTAATTGTTTAATTGCAAAAATAAATTGTGTTGAGCTATTTTTATTGACTTGTTGAGTTTGACTTGTGTGGTTGGACCTTGGTCAAGGTTGATTTGACTTTGTTGAGTTAAAATCACTGGATTTAGGGGATTAATGAAATGTACATTTTATCTCCCAAAAATGAATGAATGATTTTAATTTGATAAAAGTCCTCCTTTGACCAATTTGTGTTGATTCCATTTCCCCTCCCTCTTCATCTCAATCCCATTCTCTTCTCATTCATTTAATGGACCTATGATATCTCTCTATCCTAAGGCTAGTTAATTGCAAAATCAACACAAGTATGGATGAGATTAGGTCCACCCCTTTTGCATTTTCTTTTAAGTGTGGTATGTTTTAGGAGTATGGTTCATAATATCATATCTCTAACATGCATTAACACTAAAATTTCTATTGCCCGACCTCAAATAGTTGTGACTTCTACACAAGTCCAATTATGATTGCTTAACATAGCGCTAAATTTTGACATAAAAGGCATAGGATTCTAGTAAGTGAGATTGTAAGTCTGCCCTCTTTCATTGTATTGTGTGGAAACTTGGACTTTTTTCCTTCCTTTGGAAGTTCTCTTGGTTCAAGGATCCATGCTTGTGAATAATGGATTGAGTGTTCTCCAAAGAATGGCTCAAACAATTGAAAAGCAAAAGCAATACTAACTTCTAATCAACTAACAATTAACATTTAATTTCAAGCTCTTTACTTTTATGCACTTTAAATTCAAGTCTTTATTCATTTGCCATTATTCATACCATTTAACTTGTTTACTTTAATGCCATTTTCACTTTGCTCATTTGAGCCATATCTTTGTGATTATATTGTGATTGTATATACTTATTTGTGTTTGTGGTCCTTTGACCTTAATGTACATAATAACAAAAAAACCCTAAAAGACATATGTGTGGTCTGTTGGATTTGATCTGAGACATTGGACTTAGAAGTAGGCAACACTCCCTATGCAAAAGGACTTGGCAAATGCCAACTTTCATGAAACCAAGTGCTTGTGAAGTGGACTTTAATCTGATGCAAATATTAAAGATCCATTTGAGTTCATCTGCTACATGGTCTTATTAAAGCTGTTACTTTAAACCTATGTCTAATGCCTATCTCTGAGCCATTCAAGGAGTATGTCATCTGATACATGGGAGATTATGAAGAAGATCATGAAGTTGCTAAGCATGGATGTGGCTATCTTTATTTGATGCCCTTCTCTTCATCTTGCTATTTGTGTATTGATATTGCTTGATTCTAAAAGTCCAAGGGAAATTGGGTTTCTATATGGCATTCTTGTCTATTGGATTGCATCCCATTGGTTAGATCTTTTCAATTCTTGACTTTTAAATTTTTACTTAGGATTAGCCTCTTCATCTCCTCCCATTTCTTTAATTTCAAATCTCTCCCTCCTTTTAAAATCTTCTTTGCTTGTGTTTTCTAAACCTTGAATTTATTATAAATTAGTAACTTTGTCCTTGCCATTGCATTTTTAAACTTTTTTTTCTTAAGCAAACTTGTAAACGAATCTAACTATATTGTCTTAAAATTTCAAAAGTCAAAAAAGAACTAACACTCATTTAAAGCTTTTTAGGCCTTTTGTGCCTTTTTTAAACTTAAATTTTTGTTAAAAGCAACTCATTCACTTTGAAATTGATACCACGAACTACGAGTTTTGATCCCTCATTTTATGTTGGTACGTAAGCACAAGTCCGAAGGTCTTGTCAAACATAAAAATATAATTAATGACTCTAGGAAGAAAACAGTCTAATGGATCCATGACTCTAGGAACTTTTTTTGAAACCCTGGATCATACCCGGTGAGAACCTATTCTTGAAAAGAAATCAGATTCATCAGTACCTCGGACTTTTGAACCTGTGTATTGAAAAAAAACAAATATACATGTCTTGCATTGCATTCATTCATATTCCATTGCATCTGCATCTCATCTGAATGCATGTCATTTTCCAGACAAAATACAAAAAAAAACTCATTCATCCTTTGTCCATGATCAACAAAGTGATTCCCGACACGCATTCAGAATAAAGAACCATGTATCACGAGATGATTGACGAGCTAAGGAAAAGTCAAGAAGCATTAAAAGAGGAACTCAATCTTTTGAAGAGAAAAATGGGATGGGTCATGGAAACCCTGCAAGCTTTATTGTGAAAAGAGGGTCATCCCATACCCATTGTAGTAACGGATAGAGCTACTACTCCACATCCATCGGGTGTTACCCCAAGTCAAGGGAAATTCTATGTGGCAACTCCTCATCTACCGGCATATGGACCTCCCTTAGGATGTCATTATCAACATCCTCTAGTTATTCCTCCTCAAAATCACCGAAGTCAGGTTCATAGCAAAAATCAGAATCAGAACAAGGGTAACAAAGATCACAATGACCTGATTCCGGTGCTATATAGCAAGCTCTACCCGCAGGTGGTCCAGAATGCTTTGGTGACCCCTCGAGCTCTCACACCTACATCACCATACTTGCCATGGTACAATCCAAATGCAACATGTTAATTCCATAAAGGAGCATTGGGACATGACCTGGATTCTTTCTTAGCGCTGAAAGCCCTGGTATGAGAACTGATTAACAAAAAGAGCTTAGTCTTTGAAGAAGATCACCTGAAGGTCAAGTGCGGATACCATACTGGAACAATGGGGCACTCCATCGAGGAATGCAGGAGTTTTAAGTTCTAGCTGCAAAGATTTATTGACATAAGGTCACCAACATTCAAGGAGGAAGGCTCAGGTACATATATCTTGATTCCTAGGTCAGGTAATGAGAAAGGCAAAGGACCCCTGAAACCCCTTAAGGTTTTGTACCACAAGGAACAGGTCAGGGATGTTGCTAATGAGATATCATCGTTTCCTGGTAAGAGAATTGAGGTATCGCCTTGGATTTCCAATATCACGACCCATACCAATAGAAGCAAAGGAGATGTGAGTAATGAATCCAAGAGGGTTGTGTTCAACGATGAGATTGAAGGAAAAGAATTTGAAGTTCGTCGTGCCAATGTCAAAAAGCTTGTTGATCCTAACCTTAAAGTGGTTGAAAACGAGCAGTTAGCAATCCCCAAAGTGCCATACCAGCAACCACTACCTTTTGGTCTTCATTACCAATAATCTTGGTTTGCTCCTCATCCAAATCAACAAGCCCAAGGCCCGAGATATCGAAATCAGCATCAAAATCAGCCTAGGCCTCAAAACAACCTGGAAACACGAAATGATCCTCATCATCCAATCCTCATGATATATAGCCAACTTCTACAACCTCTGATTCAAAACTCGTTGGTGGTTCCCAAGTCTCTTAATTTGGTTCCACAACCTTACCCACCCAGGTATGACCCAAATGTGCAATGTGGATATCATGCCGGATCGGAAGGGCATTCAACTAAAGACTGCAATGCTTTTAAATCCAAAGTACAATAGTTGATTGACAACAAGTACATAGCATTTCAAGAAGGAAACTTGGTGGTGAACGTTAACCTATCGCTCAGATAAGTGCGAAGACCTCAAGGGGTGTCCCCCGAAGTTAATGGATCAAGTTTGAAGAAGTCAATTCCCTAAAGCTGGCAATCATTTGGCTGTTTCAGCATTACTTTTGTATTTCCCTGTTGGTGTAAGCCCTAGAGGCCAATACTTTTGGTACTTGTATCGAATTATTTATTAATAATAAAAGGATTTTTCTTTATTATGTTTGTTTAATAAAGTCCCTGGAATAGCTAGTCCGTTTAATGTATCAAGTATGACTTAATCATGAGATCACATTAAACATAAGGACACTATTCTTAAAGTATCTGTAGTCAAGCTTTATTGTGAAGTGGGATAACATTAAAGCATGAAGACTATTATGTTTATAGACTGATGATCACATCTCATGGATCATGGATAAAGAGTTATCAAGTATTAAACATAGGTATGAACATTAAGAGTAATATTTATATGGGATTGACCCGCTATGAGAATACTATATAGAATGTTATGCAAAGTGTCATAAGTTATTCTCATGGTGATAATGGTGTATACCACCCTTCGACCTGAAACCACTATGGACCCTAGATGTAGAGTCGAGTGCTTTATTGCTGATCAAACATTGTCCGTAACTGGATGACCATAAAGACAGTTGATGGGTACTCCGCGACGCATGCTAAGGGACATGAGTGACCTAGATGGAATTTTCCCATCCTGCGTAACATGATAAATGTCTATGGGCCCAATATTGAACTGGACAAGGATAACACAATCTATGCCTTGTGTTCAATATAGACAAAAGGGCAAAAGGGTAATTATACACATAATTATTATACAGGAGGATTTGTCAGATCACATGACACTTTCATGTCTTGGGTAGCAGTGATGTGTTGCTAGATACCGCTCATTGTTTATTATGTTAAATACGTGATTTAATATAATTACCAATGTCGCGAAAACCTATAGGGTCACACACAAAGGACTGATTGATGAGAGATATAGTAATTAAGGAATACCGTAATGTACGGTGCCCTTAAGTGTATATGGCATATACACTTGAGTGGGCTTTTTAGCTTGCAGCCCACACAAGTGGTTCTATAAATAGAACCCTTGGGTAGTGTAGCGGGGTATTTGTTACCATTAGAGATATTGACTAAATCCAAGGTAAACCATACAAGTCGAGTCGCCACTGCACTTCTATTTATCCAAAGGAATGATTAGAAAGCGAACAAAAACCTAATAGTTTTAACAAAACTAGTAAAAGAAACAGAGATCTGGGTAAGGGGGTTGGTTATGCAATGGGAAGGTGTTAGGCACCCAAAACACCCTAGGTACTCCTAGGGAGCCCTTTTCACACTTTTTGTAAAGGTTGTTGTTTTTGTGAAAAAATTTGTTTGTGCAAACATGATTGGAGAGATGAGAGGAGAATGTACAAGTTATTTAAATTTTTGTTTGGATGGATAAACCCATTACCTACGTACCATCTTATAAAAAGATTAGGATCAAAACCTCGTAGTTCGAGGTAAAAATCTCAAAATGAGTTGGTGAATTGAGGGATCCAAAAGCCTTAAGGTATTTTGTTATCCAAGGGAGAAAACTCAACCAAACCACAAATCCACCATGTGAGGATAGCTTCAACATGCTAGTGAGGGGTTAACCCTATAATAAGCATGGAAGACTCATTGTCCATCACTAAGGATATAGGTTTGTATTACATCTACCACCAAGATAACTCAAACCTAATAGCTAAAGGTTATGAAAGATTTTGATTAAGAAGTGGCCATTGGAACCATAAAAGTCATTTGAATGAGTTATATTTACCAATTAGGAGTATATACAAAAATGGTCAAAGTTAACTTAAGGGTTCAATTCAAAATAAGTGTTGTAAAAAAGAAAGTTTGAAAATCATAAGCATAAGGCTTAGGTTTCGAATGTTTGCACAAAAAGTTTTGACTTGGGTTAGAGTGGAGAGATGAAGAAGAAGGGCTAAGTCCTAAACAAAACAAAAAAAGTGAGGGAAAAGAAATCAAAACCACACTAGGAGTTCCTCTCTTGAGATCATATTGATGATCCAAGTAGCTCTCATCCTTTGGAATAAGCAACCACAAAGTATAAGCAATCAAACAAGTCTCAAAAGAGATCCTCAAGGTGCCTTGTATCTTCCACTTAGATGAACATGGCAATGGTCTTCCAATTAAGCTCAAATGGGAACTCCTAGCACAAAAGCACACACATCAAAAGTTCCATGAAGTAAAACAAGAATGGACAAGAGTGAGTTTAGAGATTTGGCCCTTTCAATCCATCTTCATCATTATGGTCCTTTTACTCCAATTTTGCATAAGGAAAGTCCTAGAATCTAAGTCCAATTCTTCATTCTTTGCATAGGGAAAGTCCTAGAAACTAAGTCCATTTCTTTGCATTTGGTTCACCACAATCAAAAACAAAAACACAAGTAAAATAATATATACACAATTATGTGCTCAAGTGAGCAAAAGGCAAATGGCATTAACATAAACATGTGCTCAAGTGAGCAAAGAGAAAAACAAATGAATAATATGTGCAAGAATAGTAAATTGCATGAAAGTAAATTGCATAAAGTAAATATTAATTGTCAATAGTTAGTGTTAGTAGTTAGTGTGCCATAAGGCAAATTTAGCGCTATGTTAAGCAATCCTAATTGGACTTATGTAAAAGTCACAACTATCTGAGGCCGGTCAATAATAATGTGGGCAACAAACACAAGTTAGGAGTCTTGATTAGTGAACCAAGTCCCAACAACTTGCCATGCCAAAAAGAAAATGAGAATTGATCTTGTATTGGTTTAAGCCTTTTGCATGATTTAAAAGACAACCTATCCTTAATGCAAAGTCATTCACTTGATCAATTGATCAAGATGAATTAGATTTTAATCAAGGAAGGTTAAATCTCCCTAATCAATGCTAACTTATCAACCTTTAACTCATTGATCAAAAAGAAAAGAAGAAGAAGAAGAAGGAGATGAATAAGAGAAATGGAAATGACAAAATTAAAGTGCATTAATTAAAATACAATGTACAAATCCTCATATGTTGACCAATAACATTGAAAGTCAAGGTCAAACAAACAAAAACAGAAGTGAGATGAAGATTGGAAGTCAAGAAATGAATAAACTATTTTTGGCATTTTTTAATATTAAAATAAACTTGAATTAAAATATTAAAGAAAGGTCAAACTTCAAAATCACTTCAAATCAACCTTGAAAGGTCCAAGTGATTTATCCTAAGTTCAACAAGGTCAAACAAAGTTTGACAAAAAATTTCAGCATTTTTAAAAGTCAGAAACTATTTTTAATCAATTAAAAATGAATAAAAATAACCTAATTGAACTAAAATCTCAAATAAATCTCAAATCAATTCAAAAATTGATGAGAATATTTTTCATAGATCCATCATCATTCAAATAGGTTAGAAAAATATTTTTGTATTTTTTGAATATCAAAAACTATTTAAAATGAATTAAAAATAACCAGAAAAGAGAAAATTCACAAAAAATATCAAATGACAAAATAAAAAATATTAAAAATAAGAAATAGAAACTAGAATTTATTTGGGAAATAATGGAATTGGTCCCATAATTTTTGGATAAAAAAATGAAGAGATATTAATTTTTGAAAATAATCGGCATTAAAGAAAATAAAAGGAAAATAAAACAGAAAATAGAAATTAGAAAAAAGCGTGGACCGTCTAATCTAAGCTCATTAATTGAGCTGGAAAATCAAGAGGCCATGAAGCGCGCGCCTACCATGGATCCAAGTCAATGCGTGCACATGAGAAAGAATTAAAAGTCATAACAAGTAAGGGACGAGATTAAATCTGGAGATTAGATCACACGGTCCAGATTTAAAATGGAGAGGATAAAGCCACCGGAGCCACCGTCTTCTCCGGTGAGCTCCAGAATTCCGGCCAAATTGCAGAAATTAAAACCTCAACCAAATCGTGCGATCTATACATCAATAGAAAGCTGGGATGATGTACATCATCCCTGTATCATCCCTTTTCCCTCTAGATCTTCATGGTATGAGAAATCAGAGATGGAAAAATCTGGTGTTCATCATGAACTTAATGAATTGCAAAAAATTAAAAGCATAAACATGATGCCTCTATTGAGAGGACTTCAGCCAACACAAAAGCTAAGCCATTAGGTCAATGAATTAAGAGAATTGAAGGAAATACCAGCTGGAATGTAAGCTTGAGTTCTGGTGATTTGAGCTTGAAACCTTGCTTGCTTTATCAAAATAGAAGTTCAATGGAGTGTATGATGAAAGTCTAGAAGCATTAGATCTAAGAATACAACCAGATGAAGCTGAATTTTAGATCTGAATTTTTTTGAAGAAAATGCAATTTCTTCTTTAGTGATGGTTAGGGAACGATTTCAGCAGCATTTCAGGTTGAAATTAGGGTGTGAAATGGAGGGAATGAAGTCTCTATTTATAGAGAAAGTGGCAAGGAAAATGTGGAATGATCCGTGTGCATGACATGTGAAGCTTCATTGCATGGGCTTGCATGATCATGCACAAGGCCCAAAAACAATGCCAAATGAACTCTGAGCAATAGCCAAAAGGAATTGGACATGTAGCTTGCAAGGCAAATGCTCATGTAACAAGATTTCAAGTGAATTCTCCAATTGTACCTAAACAATCATTTCTTCGAAAGTACCATTTAGAAAATGCAAGCATAGGCATATGGGTAATGGTTGGAAAGGTATTTTTATGAGGAACAAATGTTATGTAGGACAAAAACTCATTTGGAGTGTGAAAATTTATGAAATTTGAGTTTAAAGTGTGATGTGCAAAACATGTCAATGCAAGGTTTCAAAAATTGGCCAACTTTCAAGCCCTTCTTTTTTGATGATGCAAGCTTCAAATGGAAAATCTTCTAACGTAAAAGTTGTAGATCTTTTCAAGACAATCAAAATGGACTTAAATTTTGCATCATTTGGATTTTTGATGAAAGAGTATTGGGAACTTGAATTTGGACTTTTTTGACTTTTAATGCATTTGTCCCAAAAGGACCTATAATGTCTTGCATTATCACATGTATTTCCTTTGAGATTTTGAAATTTTGTTCAACATAACATTTGAAGTAGACATCTTAATATTTCCAATGCATTTGATCCCACCTCAAAAGCATAAAAAATGAATGCGTTATGTCCTTGGGAAGTTGACCTAAAATTAGGGTTTTAGTCAAAATGACCTAAAATGTATTGGAATGGCAGATGGTTTTCCAAGCTTCAAATCAAATTTTGATGAACATTAAAGTTGTTCATATTGTCCTTAAGAACATGTTTTCTTTTAGAACCATCTCCATTTGACCAACACATAAAAAGTTAGGTCTCAGTGTATTTCAAAATAGTCATATGATTTGACTGATCAACTCCTCAAGTCCACAACCCATATCTTGATGAACTGATGATTGAGGACACTTAAATAAGTTCAAATATGCATGAAATGAAGAGTTAAAGAACTTCCCTTGATTGTATTTGACCATGGGCTGAGATTGCTTCATGAGCAAGGCATTGTGGTGCACAGATGGATTAGGGTTTCTCTGGGGAACAAACCTCAAACCCTTTGACTTTCTTTGATCAAAATGATGAATTGAGATACTAGGGAGGCATATTTGATGGATGAGAGATTTGGGAACCATTACCATGCTTGCTTTCATCTTTTCTTGGCCATGTCATTGCATCAAGGATCTCCTAGAAGCTTTTGACCTTGTGATTGCTCAAGCTACAAACAAAAGATGTTAGTGACATATTTTTGTGCTTTTGGTTAGTAAATAAAATGAAAAAATAAATGATATACAATTCAAGCATGCTTGGTGATCTCAAACCACTCACAAGAGATCCCACCCAAAGTCAAAGGGAACCAAGATGCTAATGATCCTTGAGGCTATGCAAATGAAATGTTATGATGCCATGAGGGATCTTAGGGACAAAATTGGGGTCTTATAGATGCCCCTATTTAAGGTCATTCTAGCCGGAGAAGGGAAGGTTAAAATCTTCGTCTCGACGAGGTAGAATGGGCTTAAATAATAACAAAGAGACGAATTTTGGTCCCTAAGAGACCTCATGATGCAAATGTATGTATGCAAAATGATAACACTCTGTGGGGATATGTGTCCACAAAGGAGTGAAGAAATCAGGAGGCACTGACAATCCATATGAGTGATACATTCCATGGGTCAAAATCCTGGGGACTCTTATAGGGATAAGAAAGAAATGCGCGAGCAAGGCACGACTCAAAGTTTGGGGAGCAGAATTCCAAAGGGAATAAACCAATGGAAAGACTCGAGCTGACTCGAAGACGCCCGTATTAGGGAATATGCCAATACCGCGAAACTATCCACAACGGATACTTCGGATAGAAATCCGGACGAAAACAATCCACTAAGGGATCTTTCTGGGGATGTCTAAAAAGACTCTCTTGGGGAAGCAGCGAGATGAGGTGTTACCGGTTACTGGGTAACAAGCTCAATGAGACATGTGATCTGAACACCGACATAAGGGTCAGAGATACAACATGCTCGGGAAGACTGAATATCTAAGACCGGTATAAGGGTGAGAGATATCAATCAAGCAAATCATCTGAGGAAGACCTAGAAGGTATATTTCAACTCAGGGAAATCTGACTCCACAGGGGACAAAAGTCATAATAGAGAGCAGAAAGGAAGGGACACCAGGGATGCTGGTTACTGGGCATATAATAGGTGACCAACCAAGGCGTGAATTGGGGAATATTCCCAAGAAACTCATCATCCGAAAGAGGGCTAAAAGCAAACTCGATTATAGGATGGATACTCGACTCCGCAAAGGAGAAACGAATCTTACTCGATTGGGGAAGAACAAAAGGCTTCGACCAAAGAGTGCATGAGATATGTTATCTATTACCGTCAGAACGTAGATAATATACTCGCATGGAAGATTATCCACAACCGGTTATTGGGTTAATAAAGGACAAATCGACCGAAGAGAAAGGCATCGGGATACCGAAACTAGGTATATAATGATGACCAATCCAGGGGAGAAACAATCGTCATCAACAACAAAGGGTAGACGAGAGATGACTCGCTGGGGATAAATCGTGTAAACAAGGCAATTATCCAGGCAAAAGAGGGAATATCAACACCGAATATTGGGTAACGATAACCACCAAGGAGGGGATCACACCTACCGGATACTGGGTAGGAAACCATGGAAAAGTAACCGTCATCGACTAGGATGAGCAAGAAGGTTACCTCTGTAAAGGGGAGAAAATAGGGTTTACAACTACCGATATCAGGGTAGAAAACCACAGGCTCCACTGGGGATAGGATGAATAGTTACTGGTTACTGAGCAATTATTCATTTATACCAGGGGGAAACACAAGAAACAGTCACAAGAGGCCAATCTAGGATTAAACCAAAGAGGCGAATTGAATCAAGACTCGTCCTAATAAGGATATAACTCAATAGGGGAACCCATCCCAATATATGTGTTGGGAAGAAGCGAAAACAACCGTCGTCCACGAGTGTCGCATTACGCGAAAAACCGGCGGGAAAACGAAACAACAGAGCCGCCACCGTGCGTTATTTATCCCAAAAGAGGGAAAGGAAACGCTCGAATTAAACCTGGAGAAGACATGGTCTCGCGACAAGAGAAAGATGGGATCGGGAGTCGGTTATGCGAAGGGAAGGTATTAGCACCCCTACGCATCCGTCGTACTCGACGGGATCCACGCTCAGAAAGAATAGAAGAAAGGTTGCTAAATAACTGCTCAAAAACTGCACAAAACTGGACTAAAACACAGATGAAAGACGGAAGAAACAGACTCGGCAGGATGTCGCATCCCGGGCCTACGTAGTTTGTCAGAGACAAACATCAGAGTTAACGTAATTCGGGGACAGGGGAAATGTGCTCGCTAGGATGTCGCATCCTATGCATACGTATCTTCTCTAACCAGAGAAGAATCAGAGCACTCGTAGCTCGGCTAACACACGCCAAACAAAACCACACAGGAAACCGACTGCCAATCGCTGAACTTACGTCAGACTCCACACAAACAGGAAGAAGAAGGGTCTCGATTGCAACTAGGGCAAGAGAAAGGGAAGGTCTCAATCGCATCGAGGGCGAGAGAAAAGAATTAGTGTTAGTTGTCAGTCAAACTCGACAAGACATCGCATCTCGTGCCTACGTATCTCATCTGGACATGAGAATCAGAGTTGTCGTAGTTCGGCTAAACTATTCTTGTTGGTTTGTGTTTTTTAAGTGGACAACGTCACTACGCAATCTACCGGATGCTCGACCTTTGGAGACTTACTCGCCTGTAGTAGAAGGAGTTGACGTATCCTTAAGAGGGGATAATGTTTGTTTGTGTTTTAGGAAAGCTCAAGCAAGAAAGGAAGTCATATACGAAGGAACCGTGCTACCTTAATTGACATGCAAACGAGACTACGCGGAGTCTAGCAAACCTAGAGGATAACATCACACCACACAAACACATACAGCATGAAGTAAACACACCAACAAGGGGCTCAAATATCAAGGTTGGGCTTTAGTCAAGGGGTCATGTCAACCTCGACAAACAAGCCAACTGGAAAAGGGTGTTGTTAGCTCTTAACCCTAACATTGAGAGTTAGGGTGAAGCAAATGAAATAGGAATGAGGGGTGTGCCTCATAGCTCTTATCCCTGGCCTGGGAGAGCTTGAATCAAATAGAAAGTGTGGGAGTTCAGAATGTAGGAACTCTTCTCCACAGATGACTGACACTACAAGAGTTTGGGTTTTTATTCACAATGCATCAACACATGGTGTGAGCAAGAGGAATGACACACTGAGTAGCAGGGGATGGATTACACATCCCTTTTATCTGCCAATTGCCTCTTAAGAGGACTTTACCTGCTTGGCACAACATTAAACATCCACAAACATTGCCTCTTAAGGAGGGCTTCATACAGGTGCCTACCAATAACAGTAGGTCTTCCAGACTACATGAAGATCAAGGAATTATACCTCAGTGGTATGCAAACCACAAGCAATGCCAAGCAAGTTCAAATGAACTTAAAGCAACTTAGGTACCTGTGGAAACAGCTAAACCAATCAGTACACAGTTCAGACAATCAGACAACAGTCAATATCAGACAAACAACCCAATATGCAACACATAAACCATAAGCACAAGTGAATTGTTCTAAAAGCCTACAAAACAAGCAAGTGTTAGCCAACAACAACCAATAATCAAGCTCAAATGAAGGCGCAACATCAATCATGGAGATGCACACTTGAACCTGAAATCACAACTCAGATGGTAAGTAACAAACCACTAGGTCAAAGCCTAGGGTCAAAAGAGGATCAAAAATCCAAAACAGAACCTCAAACTCAACACAAAGCATGTTTAGTTACTCAAGAACAAGTCCTAAAAAGGACCAAATCATAATCAGTAAGAAAGTCCATTTCATGTGCAAGATAAATCAAAGACCAATTCAAGGCATCCAAATGATCATCATGAGTGAAAATTCTCAATCAAAACAGAAATGATTCAAATAATTCTGGAAAAATTCATGAGCAATTAAGACATCCACAACATCCATCACATAAAAAATCAGAAACATTGGAGATCATTTGGCATGGAAATCACATTGTACAAGTTGGACAATCAAAGGTGTGACACAAATTGTCACACCAAGTTAACACAAGTGTAAAACAGAATTTGAAAATGGGAAAAATGTCAAACCAAAACAAAATGTCCATCAATGTGTCTAGAATCAACATGCAAAATTTCACATTCATTGGATTAAAATCAAGCATTTCACAAAGAGATAAGCAAGGCAAGGTCATAATTAGACATATGATCAATCAACCTAGCACCAACAGAAATCCAGCCATGCACAATTTTGGAAATCATGATCATTAAAAACTAGACATCTCAAGGATCATTATGCAAAAAACCAGGTATTTTTTGGATCAATTTTCAAATTATTATGCATTTTCTAAGTTGGAAAAAAATTAAAAAAAGAAGTAAAGCACATAGCATGGAATAAGGAGGGAAAATGAATAAAATAAGTGAACATTTGAAATTGGTTGGCGCTGAGGATCGAAGTATGTTGAGTTTTGAAGTGAGGCGCGCGTTTCATTATGAAACACAGTCATTTCATTAAACGACGTGGAGGTCAGTGTACAAGTGACGCAAGTCAACGCAACGTGAGCCAATGAAAATGACGTGTGGACGCATGTGTGGACCAATATGTGATAAACCCTAGGCCAGCAAGGAAGAAACGCAGGAAACTGTTGCCAATTGAAAAACCGTGGCCAATGCATGAACTTCATCTTCTTCATGAGGAAGAAGATGAAGATTGAAGAACATTCAAACACGTTTCCAGAAATTTTTTCCAGAAAATCAAAATAGATACATCATTCGAATCCTTGTTTCATGTACATTAAAGATCAAACAACCAAACATGCTAAAACCTCATAACAAGCTTGAATCGAAGAAAATCAAAATTGACACCAAAACTTCAAACACACATATCTTCGTGAATAATGCACCATTTCACTCAATTTTTATATCAGAATCATCACCAAGCAAAGATCTACACAAATATCATAATGAATTCAAGAATAATTGAGATCGAAACTTGACCTCTTGAAGAATAGCAAGTGGAAACTCGTGCTACAAGGCTCAACAATGGTCCAAAACTCTTCTACAATGCTTGTTGAGATGATTAATGGAGAGATTGAAGCTCAAACACGCACGAATCCAGTAGAATTTGAAAATTCCATTAATGCTTCAAGCTTCATGTATGGTCAAAACTGGCACGAATTCCTCCAAATCCACGTCCAATCTTCCTCAGAAACACTTCATGATCATGATTCCAACCAGAGAAATGGTCTTTGTGTGAAGAAATTGGAAGTTCTTGGTGAGAGAAAAATTTGAGTGATTTCAAGATCTAGATCTGAAAACTGTTGTTAATCCCAAATGCAGTTGCAATTATCCTTATATATGCTTGGTTAATGATCCTGAAAGTGAGCTTAAGCTAAAACTAAATGAGATTAACAAGTTACAAGGTGTATGCATCAATTGGTATTTTCACTCCATGCAAGAGATGGCCACGTGAACAGTACCCAAAGTTGGCCCAAATCCACTTAAAAATAGCCCATGCACACTTTGGAATTGGTATTTCATGCATATGATCACCCAAATTGATTTTATTAATTTTCCTTCAAAAACTTCATGAATGAGCATATGATCATGCAAAGGAATTTCATGCCATGTAATGATATATTTGGAAAGTGCATGTTATGAGAAGCAAAGTGCAAAAAGAACCACCAAATTTAGAGCCTTGGTTCAAAAGATATGGCCATTTGAATTTTCAAGCACCCTTTGCCATGATTTGATCATATCTCCTCAACCACATATCATAAATCCATGATCTTGGACTTTTTGGAAATGGGAGAGAAAGATCTTCAACTTACATGTTGGACAAAATTTCATTTGAAGCTTCTTTGATGTTGGAAAGTTGAGTTGAAGTTGGTCCAAAACTTGCTATTTTTGGAAACTTGAAAATTACAGGTCATTTTCCATTTTTGGAAACTTTTGATCTGACTTCAAAATCTTCAAGGTAGATGTTTGACATGAAGAGTAAACCTCTTTTAGACATGAATGAAGTGTCTCAATCCATTTCTCCATCTCCTAGCCCTCAGTTGACTTGCAGTTGACTTTTATGGGCCTCAGATGACCTGGTCATGCACTGTGGACTTTGAGCCTTCAACACTTGGCCAACTTGCATCAAAATGAACCTTGATTCACATAAACTCTCTAGAACAACCATATGGCCTTCACCTCATGGAAAAACCCTAGCTCTCTTGCACAGTTGAATCTCCTGACCAGTTTTGACTGATGAAATGCAAGGTACTATGCAATGTTAAATGCAATGCTAATGACCTAAAAATGAAATGAATGTACAAATGGGAGGTGCCAATTTGAGGTGCTACACCGAGGATAGAACTCAGTGGGGAATGCGAAAGGAAAGATAAACACTTTCTGCTTAAGGGGCCGACTCTCTATATTGAGGGATCAGACACCGACACCTGCTTGGGAAAAGTATTACCCACTAGCAGAGGGATAACAAACAAAGATATATGGCAAACAATGCAATATGAATATCCAAATGTTCGAAAATCGTATGCACACATGCGTGGTTTATGTACGATAAATGCTGACTAACAAACATTTCTGACACAAACATGCTTCATAGGAATAAGGACACAAACATCCGGTACTACCCCTCAAGAGGGAAAACCAAAATCACCAGAGAGCGATCGATCTGCCGGAGATCAGAGATACCATAAAATCTCTGCAGGGGAGGAATCAATAGTCAACCCGGCTGGGGACATGAGTTACAATGAGACCACATCCACCACCTGAGTAGCTCTATTAGGGAGTCTATCCGATGGATAAAGGGATTATGGGGACCAACCACCAAAAATAGAATCTTCCAGAGAGGATACATCTGCTGAGGAGGAAAGATCACTGCTCTGCTGAAGGGCAGGGAGGTGAATAACCTCAACAAGCATTGTACTTGGTGGGATAAACCACAACAATATTCTGGAGGAAGAGGATACAGTCATGCCAGGAATATGAACAAATGTCTTACCACTGTTGGAGATCATACTACCCTTGGGAGAGCACTGAGGATCTCTTAAGTATCCTTTCATCTTTGTGAATGTTCACTTTGTTTTTTTTAAACAATTTATGAAAAATTTGTTTGTTTATAACAATGATATTTTCTTAATTAAAACATGCAAAATATTTGTTGAATAGAAACAAATAAGAGTGAAAATAATTGGATAACATGCTCAAATTTATTTGATGGAATGGTAGTCTGCAAATGGCAAGACTCCATAGATCTTTACAAATTTGAAATTGGTGATATATATTGGAAAAGGGCTACATTGAACATAATGACCATTTCTCCACCAATTCTGAATTTGATGTATTCGAAGCTTCGGTTGATGACGAATGAACAAGAATCTCTGACGGATGATAATTGTAGAACAAAGTCTTGTCAGGATGTAGTTACTTGCCAAATACCTAATTTTTGCCTAGATTTCCCCAGGATGAGGTACTCAATCTAGCGGGATACAAATATTTATTTTTTCATGTCTCTAACTTTTGCCTGGACCGCCCTTTCGGGTTTTCAATCCACCGAGACGCTCAGGACGAGTGAAATCCTCCCCATCCATAGTTGTAAGTATCAAAGCACCGCCTGAAAAGGCTCTCTTAACAACATATGGACCTTCAAAATTTGGAGTCCACTTGCCCCTGGAATCGGGCGTGAAAGACAAGACTTTCTTGAGCACAAGGTCACCTTCTTGGAACACGCGAGGCTTGACCTTCTTATCAAAAGCTTTCTTCATCCTCTGCTGATATAACTGACCATGGCACATGGCGGTCAATCTCTTCTCTTCAATCAAATTCAGCTGATCATACCTGGTCTGACACCATTCAGCCTCAGTCAACTTGGCTTCCATCAAGACTCTCATTGACGGGATCTCCACCTCTACTGGGAGTACAACTTCCATGCCATAAACAAGAGAGAAAGGGGTTGCCCCTGTTGAAGTGCAGACAGATGTACGATATCCATGCAAAGCAAAAGGCAGCATTTCATGCCAATCTTTGTACGTAACAACCATCTTCTGGATAATTTTCTTGATATTCTTGTTAGCAGCTTCAACAGCCTCATTCATCTTGGGTCTGTAAGGAGAAGAATTATGATGTGCTATCTTGAACTCACTACACAGTTCTTTCATCATCTTGTTGTTCAAGTTAGATCCATTATCAGTAATGATCTTATCTGGTACACCATATCGGCATATGAGTTGATTCTTGATAAACTTCACGACCACCTGCCTGGTCACATTTGCATATGACGCGACTTCAACCCACTTGGTGAAGTAATCAATTGCTACGAGAATAAATCTGTGTCCGTTAGACGCTTTCGACTTTATCATGCCAATCATGTCGATTCCCCACATGGAGAAAGGCCATGGTGATGAAATCACATTTAGAAGTGTCGGAGGAATATGAATCTTATCCGCGTAAATCTGACACTTGTGGCATTTCTTCACATATTTGCAGCAGTCAGACTCCATCGTCAGCCAATAGTAGCCTGCTCTCAACATCTTTCTAGCCATGGCATGCCCATTGGAATGAGTACCAAATGAACCTTCATGAACTTCAGTCATCAACAGGTCTTCTTCGTGTCTATCCACGCATCTGAGCAGAGCCATGTAAAAATTTCTCTTATAAAGCACATCGCCATTGAGGTAGAAACTGCCTGCCAATCTCCTCAAAGTCTTCCTATTTTTCACAGATGCCCCAGGAGGGTAAATCTGGCTCTAAAGGAAACACTTAATGTCATAATACCATGGTTTATCATCTTTCACTTCTTCTACTGCAAATACATGAGCTGGTCTGTCTAAACGCATCACAGTGATATTGGGAACTTCATTCCACAGCTTTACCACAATCATTGAAGCCAGCGTAGCAAGAGCATCTGCCATCCGATTCTCATCTCGAGGAATATGGTGAAAGTCAACCTCAGTAAAGAACGTTGAAATCCTCCTCGCATAATCTCTATATGGAATGAGGCCAAGCTGATTCGTTTCCCATTCACCTTTAATCTGATTAACAGCAAGGGCTGAATCACCATAAACATCAAGATGCTTGATCCTGAGGTCAATGCATTCCTCCAATCCCATAATACAAGCCTCATACTCAGCCATATTATTCGTGCATTTGAAAGTTAGCCTTGCTGTAAAAGGAATATGTGCGCCCTGAAGGGTGATAATCACTGCCCCAATACCATTTCCATACTGATTTACAGCGCCATCAAATACCATACTCCATCTGGAACCAGGCTCTGGCCCTTCATCGAGTGTAGGCTCATCATAATCTTTTACTTTCAAATACAAAATGTCCTCATTCGGGAAGTCATACTGAACTGACTGATAATCCTCAATCGGCTGGTGTGCCAAGTGGTCAGCCAAGATACTACCTTTGATAGCTTTCTGAGCTCGATACTCAATATCATACTCAGACAACAACATCTGCCAACGGGAAATCCTCCCAGTTAAACCAGGCTTCTCAAATATATACTTGATTGGATCCATTCTGGATATCAACCAAGTCATATGATTTATCATATACTGGCGTAAACGCTTAGCAGCCAAAGCCAAAGCACAACATGTTTTCTCAAGCATTGAGTATCGAGACTCACAATCAGTGAACTTCTTACTTAAGTAGTATATAGCATACTCTTTCTTCCCTGATTCATCTTACTGACCAAGGACACAACCCATTGAATCTTCAAGAACAGTCAGATACATGATCAATGGTCTTCCTTCCACAGGCGGAGACAGAATCAGAGGCTCAGACAGATACTCTTTAATACTGTCGAAAGCTTTCTGCCAATCCTCGGTCCAATCATGAGACTGATCTTTTTGGAGGAGCTTGAATATCGACGCACATGTGGCAGTCATGTGGGATATAAATCTGGAAATATAATTCAAGCGGCCAAGAAAACCTTGGACTTGCTTCTCAGTTTTGGGCGCAGGCATCTCTTGTATTGCTTTGACCTTTGCAGGATCAACCTCAATACCTCTTTCACTAACAATAAAGCCCAATAACTTGCCGGAACGGACTCCAAATGTACACTTGTTCGGATTCAAACGAAGCTTATATTTTCTCAAATGCTGGAAAAGCTTCAACAGGTGCTCTACATGTTCAACTTCCGTTCTTGACTTTGCAATCATGTCATCAACATATACCTCAATCTCCTTGTGCATCATATCATGAAACAAGGTAGTCATAGCTCGTTGATACGTGGCTCCGGCGTTCTTCAAACCGAAGGGCATCACTCGATAACAGGATATTCCCCAAGGTGTGATGAATGTTGTCTTCTCCATATCCTCGGGTGCCATCTTAATCTGATTATATCCGGAAAATCCATCCATAAATGAGAAGACTTTGAATTTAGCTGTATTATCTACCAACATATCAATATGTGGTAGAGGGAAATCATCTTTCAGACTAGCTTTATTCAAGTCTCTATAGTCCACACATATCTGGACTTTTCCGTCTTTCTTAGGCACGGGCACAATATTGGCCACCCATTGAGGATATGTAGAAGTCACCAGAAACCCCGCATCAATTTTCTTCTGAACTTCCTCTTTGATCTTCACTGCCATATCAGGATGAGTTCTTCTGAGCTTCTGCTTCACAGGCACGCACTCAGGCTTTAAAGGCAGGAAATGTTGCACAATATCAGTATCTAGACCAGGCATGTCTTCATATGACCAGGCGAAGATATCAACATATTCTTGCAGCAATTCAATCAACCCCTTCTTAACAGATTCTTCCAGGAGTGCCCCAATCTTCACCTCTCGCACGCAATTTTCAGACCCCAAGTTGACTGTTTCCAGATTCTCAAGATGTGGCTGAATGATCTTCTCTTCATGCTCAAGTAGCCGGGTGATCTCATTAGGAATCTCTTCAACATCATCTTCCTCTGCGTCAAATACAGGGAATTCAAAATTGGGAGATGGTGTCGGGTCATTATGTTCAATGGTTTGATCAACCTGCATAATGATTTTGAATATGAAAAGCTTTTAGAAAACAAACAAGGCAAATCATTATGCAGATGAAAAGATTGATTTTATTTTATTTTTTAGGGTTTTATGTGATCACCAATTTCATGCAAAAAGCAAAAAGGGAAAATAATTTGGAAAAACAAACATTTAACATGAATTTATTGAATGAAAATATCATTGTATTTATGTTGCCAACAATGTCATCACTCCTCCTTTTGGCATGGGAGAAGGGTTTTTAAACAAAGTGATCATTACGTTGACTTGTGGATAACTGTAGGAATATCCACAGCGACCCAATTGTTGCAGATCCCTTCAGGGATGATGAAATTGTCCGAATCCTATGCATCCTCTTCCAAGACAGCAGCAACTTCTTCATCCTGACCAGTGTGGATGAAACCTCCACTCTTGAATAAACCTTGCGCGTTGAAGACCCCAGAAGAAAAGCCAATGCCAGCCCGGGACTTATTGTCTTCTAGCTCAATCATTTTTCCTAGACCAGCAACTGCACCACACTCAATGGCCAACTTCGCATCTCTATAGGAAGTAAATGAAGGAGTTCTCTTCTCAATAGGCTCAGCTATAGATAAATCTTGGAAAGGAGTTCCAACTTCATCCTCAACGTCTATGTACGAGAAGGAAGACAAGTGGCTAACCAGGAGATCCTTTTCTCCCCCTACCATCACCACCAGTTTCTTATTCTTCACAAATTTTAGCTTCTGGTGTAGGGTGGATGTCACGGCACCAGCCTCGTGAATCCATGGTCTGCCTAAGAGACAGCTGTACGATGGGTGAATGTCCATAACCTGGAAGGTAATATGGAAATCACTTGGTCCAATCTTGATTGGGAGGTCAACTTCCCCAATCACAGTCTTACGCGACCCATCGAAAGCCTTCACAACTACTCCACTCTGTCTCATGGGAGGCCCTTGATATGACAGCTTCGTGAGAGTGGACTTCGGCAATACATTCAGGGATGACCCAGTGTCCACCAGCACATTAGACATGGCATCGTCTTTATAGTTTATGGAGATGTGTAAAGCCAAGTTGTGGTCTCTTCCCTCCTCAGGGAGATCAGAGTCACAGAAACTCAAATTGTTACAAGCAGTGATGTTTGCAACAATACTATCGAATTGTTCTATAGTGACATCGTGATCCACATATGCCACATCCAAAACTTTCTGCAGAGCCTCTCTATGTGGTTATGAATTCAGAAGTAATGATAACATGTATATCTTGGATGACGTTTGTAGAAGCTGGTCTACAACATTGTACTCACTCTTCTTGATGAGCCTCAGCATCTCATCACAGTCTTCTTTCTCATTGCCACTAGGGCCAACAGAAGTAGGAGTTTTCATTACAGAGGAGGGATTAACAGCAAGTTCTGGATTCGGAGGGTTCACCGCATTCCCGATCGGGCGTTCAACAAAATCAGCATTAGCCTGAGGCTTTGGTGGTGCCGAAAACACATGACCGCTGCGGGTCAAACCACTTACATCTGCGATATTAACAACAGAGGAGGATGGTAAGGACACTTCTTTTTCAGATGAGTATGGCACTGGACCGGCATGCTTAATGATAAGAACAGGAGAAACCTTCTGCTTGCTACCATCATACTTAATGGTAACAGGCTCGGGCATCCGGAACACCGGGGAAATTACATTGACCTCTGGCTCGTCTTCGTCAACATTCCTATTCTGAAGAATCTCAATGACTCCTTCATCCAGCATTTCCTGAAGATCCTTGCGCACCTGGCGACAACCCAATCGATTAACAGAGCATACTCGACATCTATCATGGTCGTGCTCATAGTGACTATACTCGCATAGCAAACAGTGCATCTCAACCAGAGATTGTCGAATATGACTGTCATATTTGACCTTGTACTTGCCAGTGCAGCCCTGGACCATGTTGACAGATTTCCCATGCTCGGGCAATGGGTTCTTCTTCACATTAGGACCTACGTCCTCGAAACACAAAATGCCACACCTCACAAGGTCTTGAACCTTGGTCTTCAAAGGATAGCAATTCTCCACGTCGTGGCCGGGAGCACCAGAATGATAAACACAATGCAATTCGGGCTTATACCACCACTAGGGGTTAGCAGGTATGGCCGGTGGGTCTCTCGGAGTAATCAACTTCCTCTCTATCAAAGAGGGATATAATTCTGCGTACGTCATCGGAATAGGATCAAAGGTGACCCTTTTCCTCTCGTAACTCGTGATGGTTTGATTATTGTTTCGAGGCCGGTAGGCCTGCTGTTGCGGACGGTGTTGTTGTTGTTGATACTGCTGATGCGGTTGCTGATGGTTGCTATGTTGCTGATATTGTTGATTGTCTCTGAAAACAGGTGCTATATGAGCCACCTGGTACTGGTTACCGGCGGGACGCACGGTCTTCCTCCTCACAGAGGGTCTTCTTGGTTTTACATGGGAGGTCACAACATGTGCCTCTCCATCTTTCTTCTTTGCAAATGCCCCATAACGTTTGGCAGAAGAGCCTTCTTCTCTGGTTAGACGTCCTTCTCTAACCCCTTCTTCTAAACGCATCCCCATATTCACCATCTCGGTGAAGTCAGAAGGAGCGCTAGCAATCATCCGCTCATAATAGAATGAACTCAAGGTTTTCAGAAAGATCTTGGTCATTTCCTTCTCTTCTAGCGGAGGCACGATTTGTGCTGCCACCTCTGGGCATACTTTTTGAATGTTTCTTTGTCCTTCTGGGACATGGCCCTCAATTGATCCCTATCGGGAGCCATATCCATGTTATACTTGTATTGCTTGACGAAGGCCTCGCCAAGGTCGTTGAAGGATCGGATGTTCGCACTGTCTAACCCCATGTACCATCTCAGGGCGGCACCGGACAAACTGTCCTGAAAGTAATGGATGAGCAATTGGTCATTATCGGTCTGAGTCGACATCTTCCTGGCATACATGACCAGATGGCTGAGAGGACAAGTATTTCCTTTGTATTTTTCAAAGTCGGGGACCTTGAATTTCACAGGAATCTTCATGTTGGGAACTAAGCAGAGATCGGCAGCAGACTTGCCAAAAAGATCCTTTCCTCTAAGAGTCTTCAATTCCTTGCGAAGCTCAATAAATTGATCGTTCATAGCGTCCATCTTTTCATAGACATCTGGGCCCTCAGATGGCTCAGAATGATAGATGGTGTCGTCTACCCTAGGCATGCTATGCACGACAAGAGGAGAAACGGCAAGGACCGGGCTAGATGCCGGCATAGAAGCAAAAGTGGGAGCAGGACCCTCAGGCATAAAATTAGGAGGCATCCCCCACGGAAACCCGGTTGGCATGGCTGTAGGAGCAAAGTGTGCACTGGCTGCAGGCATAGTTGAGGAGACAATCTCTGAGATAACTGTCCTCTGGGGAGGAGTTGAAGGCGTCGGAGAAGACTGGCTCTGGGCAGCCAAGAATGATTCCATCAAAGCGCTCAGTCTGGCCACTTCCTCTTTGAGTTCACGGTTCTCTTGCTCTAGTTGATCCATCAGTCTTGCAGAGTTGGTTCTAGTGTAGTACCGGTGAGTCAGCTTGTCTTCAAAATAAATGAAGAGCACAGAGTTAGACCACAGGACAAGAGACCGGAAACAAAACCTGCTTATGCACATGATGCATGCAATGCTTGTGCACATGATTTGTTTTTATATTTCAAAGGAACTCTAGGGTTTTATTTGCAAATTTTGGAAACATTATCTATTTATCATATATGGAAATATCTCATCAAATAATATCAGGAGAAGGAAGTACATCGTTTGTCAATCATATACAAGAGAAAAGGAAAATAATCATCCTATCGATCCCTAGAAACAATCATCTAATGCTCGAGACACAGGAAGATAGGATGCACGAAGCCTCTTCACCTCCCTCTCGTAGGCTGCCTCCATATCTTCTTTTTCTTTGGCGAGTCGATCGTACTTCCTCTTCCAAAACCGGGAAGACTGAGGAAGTAGAGAAGTCCACGCATCATTAGGATCATCAATAACTTGATGCTCGAGGAACTCAATCAAAGCATCCTTCTCCTTAATCTGCTGAAGCAACTCTTCACGTTCGCGGATCCAAGCACGTGAACGGTCTTCATCTCTCAACTCCTCTACTCCTTGATTTGGGAGGGTTGAAGGCCCAACCATAACCAAAGGTGTAGGTCTCGGGTATTCGTAAGGCATGAGATACTCAGACGCTCTCTTCCTCACCCAAGCAGTGTAAGGCTCCAAAGCGATGCAATTCTTAGGACCCAACTCCTTTCTTCCTTTCTTATGAATCTTGCGCCAAGCGCGGACCATCCTAGCTTTCAATCCTTGGGGATCTTTATCCTCCTGAAAGAACACACCCTCTAACAAAATGTTATTAGGTTTATCCTCTAGGGGGAACCCAAGCTGACGATGTGCCAAAACAGGGTTGTAGTTAATCCTACCACATGTACCAAGAAGAGGTACATTGGAGAATTCACCACAAGAGTCGATAATCTGCACACCATCATACACACGGTTGTACCAAGAGATATCATCATTAGTGAGAGACATAAGTCTCGTGGACCACCGTAGACATCCCTTGTTCTCCTTGAAAGCGACCGTCTGAGGTAAGTGAGAAATAAACCACTTATACAACAGAGGCAAACAGCACACAATGGCGCCACCACCCTTTGCAATCCTCATATGCAAAGAGAAATAAGTATCACCCAACAGATTCGGAACGGGATTAAGAGTAGAAAAGATCCTAATAGCGTTCACATCCACAAACTTGTCGATGTTGGGGAACAATACCAATCCATAGATGAGAAGTACAAATATGGCTTCAAAGGCATCCTCACTCATAGCCTTCCCATAGATAGTAGCTTGAGCAATGAGGAACTCAAAAGGGAGACCTTGAATTCCACCTTTGGTAGTCATATGAGCACCAACCAGGGATTCATCTATGTGCAACATGTCAGCTATCTCTTGAGAAGTAGGAATACTCTCCAAGCCACTGAACGACAACTGATCCGGGATAGGTATACCTACAAGATAAGCATACTCCTCAAGGGTAGGCAAAAGCTGAAAGTCCGAAAACGTGAAGCAACGGTACAAGGGATCATAAAACTGTACCAATACACTCATCAATCCTTCATCCACCTGAGTAGTCAGAAGAGGGAGAAGCTTCCCAAAACGAGCTTTGAAACCCAAGGGATCTAATACATAGGATGTCAGATTCCTTAACTCTTTCAGATATGGTTGCCTGAAGCTATACTTCTTTGTATTCCTTCTTTGTCTTTCCATGTCTGAAAATTTTGCAAATAAACCCCCTTAAGTTCCTTGAGAATTTTCTTATTATTTTGATGATATGGATGCAAATGAGTGCATGAATGCATGAATGCATAAATGCAACAATCACACTCAAGGATCAAGCAAAGCACACCAAGCAAAGGTTATGGGATGGATCATATCATCCTTAATATCAATCATCCATTTTGGTGGATTATGGTTTACACCTTATCAACACCCAAGTTCCATTGATATTAAGGATATATGAACGAATCCACCATGAATCAAGGTTTTGTTGCGAGTCACGAGCATGGAGTTTAGGTTAAGAACCACCCAAAGGGAATGTACTAGGGTTTAAACCTGCCAAACATGTTCTACAAGAGGTTCCCATAGTCATCATCCCATATTTTGGATATTATCGGAGAAACGACTACTCGTATTCCAAAAATATTCTCAAGAGAGACTCTTATGAGTGTAGTATCGCGTAACAATCATATCAAATCTTACACTTGAACGACTTTCGCACTACATCCTAAGAATAGGCCAAGAGGGGCTTGGTAAACTAAGGTCCTTGGCTTCTAAGGTCTATATTGGAAGGAATAATGTCTAACCACAACTTACTCGTGTGACATTATTGATCCCAACATGACCTCCACCAAGTGAATGGTCTTGCAAGTCAACTTGCTAAGGAATAACTCCACACAAGTCAACAAGACTATGCCATTCTCCTATCCTAAGTGCACTCGAGTTCGGGTATAGAACTCATCTCCCAAAGATCACCAAGCATACAAGGAATTAATATCCAAGCAATTCAATCATTACATACAATACAGTAATCCCAAATTGCACAAAAAATATGTCACAAAACAATACAATACAACAAGCATGAAAAGTTGGCAAAACCCACTAGGCAAGTCCCCAGCAGAGTCGCCACTTTTCTGTAGTGGAGTATTCGTTACCATTAGAGATATTGACTAAATCCAAGGTAAACCATACAAGTCGAGTCGCCACCACACTTCTATTTATCCAAAGGAATGGTTAGAAAGCGAACAAAAACCTAATAGTTTTAACAAAACCAGTAAAAGAAACAGAGATCTGGGTAAGGGGGTTGGTTATGCAATGGGAAGGTGTTAGGCACCCAAAACATCCTAGGTACTCCTAGGGAGCCCTTTTCACACTTGTTGTAAAGGTTGTTGTTTTTGTGAAAAAATTTGTTTGTGCAAACATGATTGGAGAGATGAGAGGAGAATGTACAAGTTATTTACATTTTTGTTTGGATGGATAAACCCATTTCCTACGTACCATCTTATAAAAAGATTAGGATCAAAACCTCGTAGTTCGGGGTAAAAATCTCAAAATGAGTTGGTGAATTGAGGGATCCAAAAGCCTTAAGGTTTTTTGTTATCCAAGGGAGAAAACTCAACCAAACCACAAATCCACCATGTAAGGATAGCTTCAACATGCTAGTGAGGGGTTAACCCTATAATAAGCATGGAAGACTCATTGTCCATCACTAAGGATATAGGTGAGTATTACATCTACCACCAAGATAACTCAAACCTAATAGCTAAAGGTTATGAAAGATTTTGATTAAGAAGTGGCCATTGGAACCATAAAAGTCATTTGAATGAGTTATATTTACCAATTAGGAGTATATACAAAAATGGTCAAAGTTAACTTAAGGGTTCAATTCAAAATAAGTGTTGTAAAAAAGAAAGTTTGAAAATCATAAGCATAAGGCTTAGGTTTCGAATGTTTGAAAACAATATTTAAATGTTTGCACAAAAAGTTTTGACTTGGGTTAGAGTGGAGAGATGAAGAAGAAGGGCTAAGTCCTAAGCAAAACAAAAAAAAGTGAGGGAAAAGAAATCAAAACCACACTAGGAGTTCCTCTCTTGAGATCATATTGATGATCCAAGTAGCTCTCATCCTTTGGAATAAGCAACCACAAAGTATAAGCAATCAAACAAGTCTCAAAAGAGATCCTCAAGGTGCCTTGTATCTTCCACTTAGATGAACATGGCAATGGTCCTCCAATTAAGCTCAAATGGGAACTCCTAGCACAAAAGCACACACATCAAAAGTTCCATGAAGTAAAACAAGAATGGACAAGAGTGAGTTTAGAGATTTGGCCCTTTCAATCCATCTTCATCAATATGGTCCTTTTACTCCAATTTTGCATAAGGAAAGTCCTAGAATCTAAGTCCAATTCTCCATTCTTTGCATAGGGAAAGTCCTAGAAACTAAGTCCATTTCTTTGCATTTGGTTCACCACAATCAAAAACAAAAACACAAGTAAAATAATATATACATAATTATGTGCTCAAGTGAGCAAAAGGCAAATGGCATTAACATAAACATGTGCTCAAGTGAGCAAAGAGAAAAACAAATGAATAATATGTGCAAGAATAGTAATTGCATGAAAGTAAATTGCATAAAGTAAATTGCATAAAGTAAATATTAATTGTCAATAGTTAGTGTTAGTAGTTAGTGTGTCATAAGGCAAATTTAGCGTTATGTTAAGCATTCGTAATTGGACTTATGTAAAAGTCACAACTATCTGAGGCCGGTCAATAATAATGTGGGCAACAAACACAAGTTAGGAGTCTTGATTAGTGAACCAAGTCCCAACAACTTGCCATGCCAAAAAGAAAATGAGAATTGATCTTGTATTGGTTTAAGCCTTTTGCATGATTTAAAAGACAACCTATCCTTAATGCAAAGCCATTCACTTGATCAATTGATCAAGATGAATTAGATTTTAATCAAGGAAGGTTAAATCTCCCTAATCAATGCTAACTTATCAACCTTCAACTCATTGATCAAAAAGAAAAGAAGAAGAAGAAGAAGGAGATGAATAAGAGAAATGGAAATGACAAAATTAAAGTGCATTAATTGAAATACAATGTACCAATCCTCATATGTTGACCAATAACATTGAAAGTCAAGGTCAAACAAACAAAAACAGAAGTGAGATGAAGATTGGAAGTCAAGAAATGAATAAACTATTTTTGGCATTTTTTAATATTAAAATAAACTTGAATTAAAATATTAAAGAAAGGTCAAACTTCAAAATCACTTCAAATCAACCTTGAAAGGTCCAAGTGATTTATCTTAAGTTCAACAAGGTCAAACAAAGTTTTGACAAAAAATTTCAGCATTTTTAAAAGTCAGAAACTATTTTTAATCAATTAAAAATGAATAAAAATAACCTAATGAACTAAAATCCCAAATAAATCTCAAATCAATTCAAAAATTGATGAGAATATTTTTCATAGATCCATCATCATTCAAATAGGTTAGGAAAATATTTTTGTATTTTTTGAATATCAAAAACTATTTAAAATGAATTAAAAATAACCAGAAAAGAGAAAATTCACAAAAAATATCAAATGACAAAATAAAAAATATTAAAAATCAGAAATAGAAACTAGAATTTATTTGGGAAATAATGGAATTGGTCCCATAATTTTTGGATAAAAAAATGAAGAGATATTAATTTTTGAAAATAATTGGCATTAAAGAAAATAAAAGGAAAACAAAACAGTAAATAGAAATTAGAAAAAAGCGTGGACCGTCTGATATAAGCTCATTAATTGAGCTGGCAAATCAAGAGGCCATGAAGCGCACGCCTACCATGGATCCAAGTCAATGCGTGCACATGAGAAAGAATTAAAAGTCATAACAAGCAAGGGACGAGATTAAATCTGGAGATTAGATCACACGGTCCAGATTTAAACTGGAGAGGATGAAGCCACCGGAGCCATCGTCTTCTCCGGTGAGCTCCAGAATTCCGGCCAAATTGCAGAAATTAAAACCTCAACCAAATCGTGCGATCTATACATCAATAGAAAGCTGGGATGATGTACATCATCCTTGTACCATCCCTTTTCCCTCTAGATCTCCATGGTGTGAGAAATCAGAAATGGAAAAATCTGGTGTTCATCATGAGCTTAATGAATTGCAAAAATTAAAAGCATAAACATGATGCCTCTATTGAGAGGACTTCAGCCAACACAAAATCTAAGCCAATAGGTCAATGAATTAAGAGAATCGAAGGAAATACCAGCTGGAATGTAAGCTTGAGTTCTGGTGATTTGAGCTTGAAACCTTGCTTGCTTTATCAAAACAGAAGTTCAATGGAGTGTATGATGAAGGTCTAGAAGCATTAGATCTAAGAATACAACCAGATGAAGCTTAATTCTAGATCTGAAATTTTTTGAAGAAAATGCAATTGTTTCTTTAGTGATGGTTAGGGAATGATTTTATCAGCATTTCAGGTTGAAATTAGGGTGTGAAATGGATGGAATGAAGTCTCTATTTATAGAGAAAGTGGCAAGGAAAGTGTGGAATGATCCGTGTGCATGGCATGTGAAGCTTCATTGCATGGGCTTGCATGATCATGCACAGGGCCCAAAAACAATGCCAAATGAACTCTGAGTAATAGCCAAAAGGAATTGGACGTGTAGCTTGCAAGGCAAATGCTCATGTAACAAGATTTCAAGTGAATTCTCCAATTGTACCTAAACAATCATTTCTTCGAAAGTACCATTTAGAAAATCCAAGCATAGGCATATGGGTAATGGTTGGAAAGGTATTTGTATGAGGAACAAATGTTATGTTGTACAAAAACTCATTTGGAGTGTGGAAATTTATGAAATTTGAGTTTAAAGTGTGATGTGCAAAACATGTCAATGCAAGGTTTCTAAAATTGGCCAACTTTCAAGCCCTTCTGTTTTAGTGATGCAAGCTTCAAATGGAAAATCTTCCAACATAAACGTTGTATATCTTTTAGAGACAATCAAAATGGACTTAAATTTTGCATCATTTGGAGTTTTGATGAAAGAGTTATGGGCACTTGAAGTTGGACTTTTTTGACTTTTAATGCATTTGTCCCAAAAGGACCTATAATGTCTTGCATTATCACATGTATTTCCTTTTAGATTTTGAAATTATGTTCAACATAACATTTGAAGAAAACATCTTAAGCTTTCCAATTCATTTGATCCCACCTCAAAATCATAAAAAATGAATGAGTTATGTCCTTGGGAAGTTGATCCAAAATTAGGGTTTCAGTCAAAATGACCTATAATGTATTGGAAAGGAAGATGGTTTTCCAAGCTTCAAATCAAAATTTTATGAACATGAAAGTTGTTCATATTGTCCTTAAGAACATGTTTTCTTTTGGAACCATCTCCATTTGACTAACACATAAAACATTAGGTCTCAGTGTATTTCAAAATAGTCAGATGAATTGACTGATCAACTCCTCAAGTCCACAACCCATATCTTGATGAATTGATGATTGAGGACACTCAAATAAGTTCAAATATGCATGAAATGAAGAGTTAAAGAACTTCCCTTGATTGTATTTGACCATGGGCTGAAATTGCTTCATGAGCAAGACATTATGGTGAACAGATGGATTAGGGTTTCTCTGGGGAACAAACCTCAAACCCTTTGACTTGATTTGATTAAAATGATGAATTGAGATACTAGGGAGGCATATTTTATGGATGAGAGATTTGGGAACCATTACCATGCTTGCTTTCATCTTTTCTTGGCCATGTCATTGCATCAAGGATCTCCTAGAAGCTTTTGACCTTGTGACTGCTCAAGCTACAAACAAAAGATGTTAGTGACATATTTTTGTGCTTTTGGTTAGTAAATAAAATGAGAAAAGCAATGATATACAATTCAAGCATGCTTGGTCATCTTAAACCACTCACAAGAGATCCCACCCTAAGGCAAAGGGAACCAAGATGCTAATGATCCTTGAGGCTATGCAAATGAAATGTTATGATGCCATGAGGGATCTTAGGGACAAAATTGGGGTCTTACAGGTAGAAGAATTGTCACTCTTGCAATTTATTTTCTCTCTCTCTCTCTCTCTCTCACTCAAAGCCTTCATTCATAGCAGCTAGCGCTGAGATTGAAGGAATCCGTTCGTGTGGACTGAGTAGAGGCGTTGTCATCGTTCAATGTTCGTGATCGCCACAAGAGGTAACGATTCTATCACTGATCATGCCCATTCGTAAGGATCATTAAAGGAGAAATTTTTAAATTCCGCTGCGTTTTGGATCGCCATTCTCCTTCAGTGGTATCAGAGCCACTTACGAAACCATGAATCTGATAACTGTTTATTTTATGTATTAATACAATTAAAGACAGAATGAATCAAAGAATAAACGAGTAATTAAATCGAGATCGATCAAGTTATATATATGATATAAATAATCCTGATGCAAAATACGGTATATATGATATACTATTCTTGTTTCATTCATTCAAACACTTAATGGTTGTTTTCCTTTGAGCAATCAATGGTCGTTTGCTTCTTGATCTGACATTAGTATGGTGAAGCAATGACGTGTTGATCAATCATACTGAATCAACAATCGAGATGTGTTTGACGGTCTGAAATTGGTGCATTAGGGTTAGTGACGACACAAGGGTTGTATTGTCAAAGAGTTATGCGATTGGGGTTGTGACTACACAAGAGTTGTGCTTTCAAACAGATTTTCAAACAGTGTTAAACGGTTAACGTATTTGGTTAACCGGTTAACGCAAGACGGAATACTGCTTTCTAACAGATTTTCAAACAGTGTTAATCGGTTAACGTATTTGGTTAACCGGTTAACGCAAGATGGAATACTGCTTTCTAACAGATTTTCAAACAGTGTTAACCGGTTAACATATTTGGTTAACCGGTTAACGCAATACGGAATACAATTTTCTAACAGTTTTTCAACAGTGTTAACCGGTTAACGCATTTGGTTAACCGGTTAACGCAAGACAAAATACACCCGTTCGGCTAACTCTGCATAGTGTGATCGGTCGTCGAAATTTAATTTGGTTTTAATTAATTAAAAGAATTAAAATTAATAATAATAATAATGTGTTTATTATTATTGTCTTGTGGTGATCGGTTATGGCCTTAGTTTTCCTTTATTTTGTTTTGGGTTTTAAAATACGACCTGCGTGTCGTGCCTCTCTTTTATCTCTCAATGTAACTTCTTTTCTCATCTGACTCCCTCGTATGTAAAACGAGTTTCTTTATGTAATGTAATGTTATGAAGAAAGCAAAGAAGTCAATGCCAAAGGAGGACAACCTTGAAGATCTTGCTTGGAGAAGCTTAGATCGTTATTAGGTTAGCTTAGGTTCTCTCATTGGCTTGGGAGAACAATTGTGCTAGGTGTAAGACCCCAATTTTGTCCCTAAGATCCCTCATGGCATCATATCATATCATTGCATTGCCTCAAGGATCATTGGACACCTTGCTTCCTTCCCTGTGGGTGGGATCTTTCTTGAGAGTGGTTCTTGATCACCAAGCATTGCATGCATTTGTATATCATTGATTTTCTTTCAATCACTAACCAAAAATGTACAAATATATGCCATTAACCTTTGTCTTGTAGCTTAAGCAATCAACAGGTCAAGGCATCAGGTGAATTCATGGTACAAAGAGCAGATGGTATTTTCTTGAAATATGGATCATGTGATCATTATATGGAGCTTATTTGAGCTATAGGTTCATTTTGGAGCAAATTCCCAAGTGGTTGAGGCCCCAAATTCATCAGAACATTTTCAGGTCATCTAAGGGCCAATGTAGTCAACTGAAAAGTCAATTATGGGTTATGAGTGTGGGAATTGAGTTTCTTCATCCCATTCATGTCCAAATCATGCTTGTTCATCATGTCAAAGATCAAGGTTGAAGAATTTGAGGTCAAATCAAAAGTTTCCAAAAATGAAAAGTGACCTATAATTTCAACTTTCCAAAAATGACAAGTTTTTTATCCAACTTCAACTCAACTTTCCAATACCAAAGAAGCTTCAAATGAATTTTTGTCCAACATGAAAGTTGAATATCTCTCTCTCCCATTTCTAAAAAGTCCAAGATCATGAGCATCTGATGAATGGTTGAGGAGATATTGTCCAATCATTGCCAAGTGTGCATGGAACTTCAAATGGCCATATCTTTTGATTCATAACTCCAAATTTGGTGGTTCTTTTTGCATTTTGCTTCTCATAACATGAAGTTTCCAAAACATTCATTACATTGCATGAATTTCCATCACATGATCATTTTCTATTCCATGCCTTTTTTGGAGGGAAATTGCAAATTTCAAAAATGGTGCATCATGGGAACTTTCTACCATTGCCATTGTGTTTAAAAAATGATTTTAAGTGTAATTGATCAAGCCAATGGTAATGTTCACGTGGGATTAGTCCATGCACCATGCATTTTTTAAATTTTGCAAAACACCTTATTTTAATTAACCAAGTTAAGTATGGATTAGCAAGGTGATTAAGGAAGCATATAAATACTCTAATCTAACAGAATTTGGGAGAGGTTAATCATTTTTCACCATTTCAAGATCCAAATTCTCTCTCCCTCCAAAATTTTCTCTCAAGCATAATTCAAATTTCCTCTACATAACATTGCTTTTTCTTTCCATATTCTTGCTCCCTGGCTTTGATTTTGTGCAGATCAAGCTTTAGATTGGTGAATTCGTGCAAGAATCAAGTGTAGCAAGCTCATGAAGGTGAAGATGGAAGTTTTGTTTTGAGCTAGATCCAGCACCTGCCAAGCTTCAATTTCTTCATCAAACATCATTACAAGTGTTATAAAGTGGATTTGGATCATTCAAGGCTTTGGATCATGCATCTTCAAGGATCTGCTCTTCAAGAGGTCAAGTTTCGAATCTTATAATTTTGCAATTCATTGCCATATTCTTGTAGATCTATTCTTGCTGGTGATTCTGAGCTAAATTTCATGAAAAATGATGCATTATTGAATGAGATATGTGTGATTCAAGTTTTGTGCACAAATTTTATTTTGCTCGATTCTCTTTGATCTTGTGGAATTAGGCTTAGATATGAGTTGATCTGTAATCACCATGGAAAGATCTTTGAAATGATGTACTTGTTTTGGGTTTCTGGAAAAAATTTCTGGACTGTGTTACTGTTCATCTTCGTCTTCATGAGGAAGACGAAGTAGCGTCGGCTTTGCGACGGTTTTGCGTCCACTCTGGTTTTGGCTAGGGTTTTGCCTGAAACGACGTCGTTTCACATTGGCGCGCGCTCATTCAAATTTGAACCAAGTTCGATTCTGGCCGAAGGCAATTTTTCAAATTAATTCATCAATTATCCAATTCCCTCCATTTTTCCATGCTATGATCATTTTTGTTTCTTTTTTTTCTCTTCCAACTTCAAAAATCCATAACAAATTGAAAAATGATCCAAAAAATGCCTGGTTTTTTGCTACTTGTTCCTTAGAATGTCTAGAATTTGATGATGATAAATTCTGAAGTTGTGCATGGCTGGATTTTAGATTGTGCTAGACTTTGTGATCATGTGTATACTTGTGACCTTGCTCCATTCATCTTATCATGAAATGTTTGAATTTAATCCAATGGACATGAAATTTTACATGATGATTCTTGACATGTTTATGGTTGTTTTAGGCTTGGTTTGGTATTTTTTCTCATTTACCATTTCTGTTTTATGCACATGTTTGCATGGTGTGACAATTTGTGTCACACATTTGGTTGTTCAACTTGTACAATTTAATTTCCATGACAAATGATCTTGGATGCTTCTGATTTTTTGTATGTTGATCATGTTGGATGTGTTGAATGCTCGTGATTTTTTCCAGAATTATTTGAATCATTTTTGTTTTGATTTGGAATTTTCATTCATGATGATCATATGTGAGCTTTGAAATTGTCTTTGACTTCCTTTGCACATGAAATGCGTTTGCTTGATGATTTTGATATGATCCTTTTTAGGACATGTTAATATGTGTTTGAAGTTGCATTGTGTTGAATTTCAACTCCTGTTTTGGATTTTTTCTTCAGCTTTGACCATAGGCTTTGACCTAGTGGTTTGTACTTACACGTGAGCTTTGAATTTCAGGACCAAGCACCAAATTCCATGGTTGATGTTGCTTCATCATTTGAATGTTGATGTTTGCTATTTGATTGCTAACATTTGGTTGTTTTGTAGGTTGATGACTATTCACTTGAGTTTTCCTTATGGCTTATATGTTGTACATTGGGATTGTCTGTTTGTTGTTGACGGTTGTCTGTTTGTCTTAATACTGTACTGATTTGTTTAGTTGTTTACACAGGTACCTAAGTTGCTTTAAGTTCATTTGAACTTTGCTTTGCTTTGCTTGTGGTTGGCATACCACTTAGGTATAATCCCTAGTCTTCATGTAGTCTGGAAGACCTGCTGTTATTGGCAGGCACCTGTCTGAAGCCCTCCTTAAGAGGCCATGTTCTTGTTTGTTTATCTTTGTGCCAAGCAGGTTAAGTCCTCTTAAGAGGCAATTGGCAGATAAAAGGGATGTGTAATCCATCCCCTGCTATTCAGTTGTGTCATTCATTTTGCTCACACCATGTGTTGATGCACTTTGAATAAAAAACCCAAAATCTTGTCCATAGAGTCAGTCATTTGTGGAGAAGAGTTCCTTCATTCTGAACTCCCACACTTTCTATTGATTAAAGCTCTCCCAGGCCAGGGATAAGAGCTATGAGGCATAACCCTCATTTCCATTTCATCTGCTTCACCCTAACTCTCAATGTTAAGGTTAAGAGCTCAAAACACCCATTTCCAGCTGGCTTGTTTGTCAAGGTTGATGTGACCCCTTGACTAAAGCCTAACCTTGCTTGAGCCTATTGATTGTGTATAGTGTGTGATAATTGACTGTTTGTTTGCTTACTTGTCCATCTGTGCATAATTGTTTGTGTGTGCCTTTGTGCATTGTTTTCATCTTTGAGCATTAATTGTATATCATTTCATGATCATTGTTCATACTTTGTGACATTTTGTTTTGTCCATTGAGGAGTCAATTGTAAGTCCATTTATTGGCAGTTGTTTCCTGTGATCTGGTAGGAGTTGGGACTAAGACCATTGATTGGCATTCCATTTCCTTGGAGTCGAGTGTAAGACCATTTATTGGCAACTTGTTTCCTCTTGCTTATTGCATTTCTTTTCTTTTTTTTTGAGACTAGTATAAGTCCATTGATTGGCATCTGGTATCCATGTTTTCTTTGTTTTGTGAGACTAGTGTAAGTCCATTGATTGGCATCTGGTATCCATGTTTTCTTTGTTTTGTGAGACTAGTGTAAGTCCATTGATTGGCATCTGATATCTATCTTGTGTTTTGTGAGTCTAGTGTAAATCCATTGATTGGCATCTGGTTTCCATTTATGTTGGCTTTTTTCTGATACATTGATTATCTGTTACTTGCTTGTTGCCTATTCCAAAGGAATCACTTGGATCATCTACATATGATCTCAAGAGGTGAACACCTAAGAAGTTTTACTCCTCATCCCCACCTTTTTGTTCTTTAAACCTCCATTTTGCATGTTAACCCAAAACCAAAAAACTTTGTGCAAACATTTTCATCTGTTTTCAAATTAGAAACCTAGGCCTTAAGCCTTTGATTTTCAAACTTCATTTTCACAACACTTCTTCTGAATTGAATCTAATGTCAACTTCGACCATTTTTGTGAATATTCTAATTGGTTAATTCCACTCATTCAATTGTTTGTGGCTTTGTCCATTCTTGATAAGTTTTCATACATTAGCCATAGATCTCAATTATCTTAGTGGTTGATGTAAATCTCACCTTTTGTCCTTAGTGATTGAATTGTAAGACTTCCTTGCTTATTATAGGGCATGGTCCCTCACTAGCAAGTTGAAGCTTTTCTCACATGGTGGACTTGTGGTTGTATAGGTTGAGTTTTCTCCCGTGGATAATGAAAGACCTTAGGGCTTTTGTTTAAAATCAATCCACTTACTTTTTGGAAATCTTTTAGCCAAACTACGAGGTTTTGATCCTGTAAAGGTACGTAGGCAATGGATCTATCCATCCAAACACAAAAATAATAAAATTGTATATTCTTCTCTCATCCCTCCCAATCAATGTTTGCACAAAAATATTTCATAAACAAATAATTGATACAACAAGTTGTGAAAAGGGTTCCCTAGGAGTACCTAGGATGCATTGGGTGCCTAACACCTTCCCTTTGCATAATTACCCCCCTTACCCAGATCTCTGACCTTTCATTAGTTTTCTATGTGTAAAACTTCTTAGGCTTTTGTTCGCTTTTTAGCCATTCCTTTGGATAAATAAAAGTGCGGTGGCGACTCTATCTTTGTATGCTTTGCTTTTGATTTAATCGATAAATCATAGAGTGACGAATACACCGCTACAGAAAAGTGGCGACTCTGCTGGGGAGACTCTTCCTGGTGGGTTTGCCTACTTTTCACACTTGTTGTATTATATTGTTTATTTGTTATATGACATATTTTTGTACAATTTGGGATTACTGTATTGATTGTAATGCTTGAATTGCTTGATATATCAATTGCTGCTTGTTTGGTGATCTCTGTGAGATGAGTTCTATACCCGAACTCGAGTGCACCCTATGATAGGAGAATGGCATAGTCTCGTCGACTTGTGTGGAGTTATTCCTTAGCAAGTTGACTTGCGAGTCCATTCGCTTGGTGGAGGTCATGTCGGATTAATGATGTCACACAAGTCATTTGTGGTTAGGCATTATTCTTCCGATATGTGCCGTAGAAGCCAAGGACCTTAGTTTACCAAGCCCATCTTGGCCTATTTTTAGGACGTAGTGCGGAGGTAGTTCAGATGTAAGATCTGATGCAATTGTTACGCGATACTACACTCATAAGAATCTCTCTTGAGAATATTTTTGGAATACGAGTATTCGTTCCTCCGATAATATTCGAAAGATGGGATGATGACTATGGGAACCTCTGGTAGAACATGTTCGGCAGGTTTAAACCATAGTACACTCCCTTTGGGTGGTTCTTAACCGAGACTCCATGCTCGTGACTCGCAACAAACCCGTGATTCATGGTTGATCCGTTCACAGCTCCTTAATATCAATGGAACTTGGGTGTTGATAAGGTGCAAACCATAATCCACCAAAATGGATGATTGATATTAAGGATGGTTGAATTGTTCGTATATCGTTAATATCAATGGAACTTGGGTGTTGATAAGGTGCAAACCATAATCCACCAAAATGGATGATTGATATTAAGGATAACACGAGCTATCCCATGACCTTTGTCTGGTGTGCTTTTCTTGATCCTTGAGTGTGATTGTTGCATTCATGCATTCATCTGCATCCATATCATCAGATAAAAAGAAAATTTTCAAGGAACTTAAGAGGTTTATTTGCAAAATTTTCAGATATGGAAAGACAAAAAAGGCATACAAAGAAGTACAACTTCAGACAGCCCGATCTGAAAGAGTTAAGGAATCTGACATCCTATGTATTATATCCCTTGGGTTTCAAAGCTCGGTATGGGAAGCTTCTGCCTCTGCTGACTACTCAGGTTGACGAAGGGTTAATGAGTACTTTGGCGCAGTTCTATGATCCTCTGTATCACTGCTTCTCTTTTCCAGACTTTCAGCTATTGCCTACCCTTGAGGAGTATGCTCATCTTGTGGGTATTCCGATTCTGGATCAGGTGTCGTTCAGTGGCTTGGAGAGTATTCCTACTTCTCGAGAGATAACTGACTTGTTACATATAGATGAATCCTTGGTTAAAGCTCATATGACTACCAAAGGTGGAATTCAAGGTCTCCCTTCTTAGTTCCTCATCGCTCAAGCTACCGTTTATAGGAAGGCCATGAGTGAGGATGCCTTTGAAGCCATATTTATGCTTCTCATCTATGGATTGGTATTGTTCCCCAACATCGACAAATTTGTGGATGTGAACGCTATTAGGATCTTCTCGGTTCTTAATCCCGTTCCGACTCTGTTGGGTGATGCTTATGTCTCTTTGCACTTAAGGAATGCAAAGGGTGGTGACGCTATTGTGTGTTGTTTGCCTCTGTTGTATAAGTGGTTTATTTCTCACTTACCTCAGACGGTTGCTTTCAAGGAGAACAAGGGATGTCTACGGTGGTCTACGAGACTCATGTCTCTCACCAATGATGATATCTTTTGGTATGATCGTGCATATGATGGTGTCCAGATCATTGATTCTTGTGGTGAATTCTCCAATGTGCCTCTTCTTGGTACATGTGGTGGGATTAGCTACAACCCTGTGTTAGCACGACGTCAGCTTGGGTTCCCCCTAAAGGATAAACCTAATAACATTCTGTTAGAAGGTGTGTTCTTTCAGGAGGGTAAAGATCCCCAAGGCCTGAAAGCAAGGATGGTCCGCGCTTGGCGCAAGATTCACAAGAAGGGTAGAAGTGAGTTGGGTCCTGTAAGACCCCAATTTTGGCCCTAAGATCCCTCATGGCCCATATCATATCATATCATGGCCTCAAGGATCATTGCATGCCCTAGCTTCCCTCCTAGTGGGTAGGTTGCCTCGTGGGTTGTTTCTTGATCACCAAGCATACTTTGCATTTGTATATCTTTGCTTTTCATATGTTTATCATTCAAAAAGTACAAAAATATTGTCAGTCTAACCTTGTTGCTTGCAGTTGAAGCAGTCATCAGCAATTAGGTCAAAGACAGTCAACAGTCAGTCAAAGCAGTGGATGGTGGCCATTCTTGCAGAATTTGGGCACCATGATCAATAATCAAGAGTTCATACATCTTATGACATCATTTGAAGTCAAGGTCTCAAGGAATTAGGGTTTGGAATTCATCAGAAGTGGTTCAATCATCCAAAACCCTAGAAAAGTCAAACTTGGTCAACTGTGGATTTAATCAGTGATTTGATGGATAGAATTGATTTGAAGGAGTTCATTCATGCTTATATAAGCCTCATCTATCATGTCAAACCTCATCATGGGAGAAAATCAAGTCAAACAGAAAATTTCCCAAAATAGAAAGTGGACCTGTAATTTCAACTGCCAAAAATGGAAACTTCTTGATCCTCAACTTACATCATGATACAAGCTCCAAATGAATTTTTGCCCAACATTAAAGTTGAATATCTTGTTCTCCCATTTTCAAAAAGTCCAAGAACTCTCAAATCCCATGGATGGTTTGCAAGATATGATCATTTCATTTTCACAAATTTATGAACTTCAACAAGCCATATCTCATGAACCATAAGGCCAAATTTGGTGGGGTTTTTTCCTACAAACCACATTTTTCCTCCTCTTTCCAAAAATATAAGTTTCATGCCCCAAAACCTTGCCAATCAAAATGGCATTTTTGGCCTTGACTTTATTCATTTCAAGTTTGACTCAAAGTTGACTTTTTGATTTATTGATTTTTTCTCACTTTGGCCAATTGAGATTTGTTTCATATGTTATTTGCAACATGTTCCAAGTCCAATTCATGCTCATACTACTATCCTACTACCATTTTGGCATAAGGTGCATAACTTGAAATTTTGCAAATGGCTTCATAAAAACAAATCCTTGTTGGCAATCCATCAGCAAACTAAAAACAGCAAATTGGAAGGTCATGAGCAGCCTGTATCAAGCCCAAACCGTGCAAGCATACACCCTCCACTTTCACTTGTGCAAAATTTAGCAAAATGCATTTTGGTTCCATTTGAGCTAATCCAACTTAGCATTTCTTAAACCAACCTTAAACAGACCTTTATAAGCTTATTTTCTGCTCATTTCACAACCCTAGAGAGACTAAGAGAAAACAGCAGCCATAACAGAAAATACTCTCACTCTCACATTTTGCATTTTTTGCTCGAAAGTGAATTTCTGCACAAATCATCAAAAACCCTCGAATATCCTTGGTTCCCTCATCATCCAACCAGCCTTTGGAAGCTTTTTGAACTTTTGACTCCCAGCTGGAACTTCATTGTCAAGCTCTGTTTCTTCAAGGAATGTCCATGGCAGATTTTGATTTAAGGTGGATTCGGGTTGTTTGAACTGATTTCCTTCAAGCAGTCATCACTATCAACCTTCATTTGCATCTGTATCGGGCTACAACCTTCAAACAACCACTACAACTCAACTGTTCTTCAAAACTAGTAAGATTTCGACTCCTTCATTTTTCCAAATCATGATATGAAATGTATAGATCTCATTGCCATGGTTACAATAAGCTTTAAAACACATGAAATGGTTGAGTATGCTGTAAGATATTTTGATTTGAAATCTGATGTGTGAATGTAGTTGTATTCGATTCATTGATGATTATCCTGTTTTAATGAGTATGCCTGCTGGATATATGATGGTTGATGTTTGTAGATCGCATTGCCATGTTTAAATTCTTGTTCTGGGCATAAAAATTTTCGAGCTAGTTTGAATGTTGAAGGTGATGGCTGTTGTTCATGAACCCTAAATCTGCCCAGAAATGTTGGTTGCTTTTGGCTGTTCGTTTGTTCTGTTTGCATGATGGATTTACTGTTGCATTGCCATGCTCTTTGTGCGTGTTTGTGTGAAATTTGTTTGCCATGATGATTGATTGAAGATGAACAAATGAGCTGATGATGTTGCTGTTTCTTAAACCCTAAGTTGCCCAGAACTTGAAATGTGATTGGCTGTTGATTTGAATTTGATGCGTGCTGTACTGTTCCATTGGCTAGTGGCCAATCAAAACATTTCATTGCATTTGCCAAAACTCTGCGTTTTGCTTAATGTTGCCAGGATTTACAAAATTGCCACGCCGGTCAAACCTTTGACTTGTCTTTCATCTTATTTTGTTCATGTTTGGTTCCAAATTTCACTCAACTTCAACAATTCATTTCTCATCCAATTCAACTCCAAAAATCATGGGATATTTTGCATTGTGACCTGTTGGATGTCTAGTATTTTACCATGATTTTTAATAATTTTTCTGATCATTGGATTTTAATTGGCTCTAGGGTTTGTGTTATGTGACCAAAGATGATACATGTTGCCAAAACAATTGTGAAATGATCATGTTGCATCCTTTGCCCCTGAATTTTTTTGTGGTGAAACTAGACTCATTCACCTTTGTTTTGATGTAGAGTTTGTGCATTTATCATATGTGATGTGTGAGATATGATTTTCTGAAGTAGGGTGTGACAATTTGTGTCACACCAATGATGTGCATTTTCATGATTTTTGTTCACATGCTTCCTGGCCTTCAAATAACTTGAAATTTTGCATGATTGACCTCTTACATGTCTAGTTTGTGTATGAATTTTCTTGGATTTAATCATGCTGTTTCCAATTTGTTTGAGAATTTTCTTCCCTGCCTAGTCAATGGTTGACTTTATGTGATACATGTTGCCAAATCTTTTGTGAAATTCTCATATCTTATTGTATGACCATGAAATTTCATATGTGATAACTAGACATCTTGAGCTTTGCATTGGTGTTAATCTCATTCATTTCTCATCTGTTTTCAATTTGATATGATTTTTTGAAGTTGACCCATGTTTGTTGACCTTCATTGTGCATGCTTGAATTTGGTTTGACTTCTTGATTTTAATTGACTGCCTTCCTCTCATCCAAATGCAATGAAATTTGACATGCTTGCCATGCTAGATGTTAGGATTGAATGTGATTTATTTGATAATTTTTGGGATTGTTTGGGTTGACTTTTGAATGAAGTCTTGCTGTTGACTTCTATATGCTTTCCTTTGCCATGCTTTGCATTCTTTTGTGTATGAAATGACAATTAATGCATGATTTGATTGTGAATCCAATTGGGATAGCTTCTTAAATGTTTGAACATGAATTGGGTTGACTTTCCTTTGCTGTTTTGACCTTTTCTTTCATCTTTGACCCTAGGCTAGTCCTAGTGGTCTTTTGAGCTTACAATTGAGTTAATGTTTCAGGTTAAGCACCAATGCCTCAAAGATCATTCAAATTTGATTGAGCTGGATTATATATATCATGTGCTAACCCTTGTTTTGTAGGTGTGACTCATATAGTTGAGTCTTGTGCTTTGCACATTGGTCCCTCTGTGGTTGACTGTTGTTTATCCTTTCCTTTTGTTTTAAACTGTTGAGCTGTTTACTAATTGGTTTGACTTTTTCAGGTACTTTAGTTGCTTAAGTTCTTTGAACTTGCTTGCTTTGCTATTTAGCAATTGCTTTTGAGGTATAATTACTCTCTCTTCATGTAGTCTGGAGACCCGGTCTGTTATTTGACCGGGCAAACTGTCTGAAGTCCTCCTTAAGAGGCAATGCCTGTGTGTGTTTAAAATTGTCCCAAGCAGGAAAAGTCCTTCAAGTAAGGCAATTGGTAGATCAAAGGGATAAGCAACCTATCCCCTACTATTCAGTGTGTCCTCTCCTTGCTCCCATTACATGGTTGAAGCATTGAGATAAAAACCCAAGATCTAATCGAGTCAATAATGTGGAAAGAGCTCCATCTTTCTGAGCTCCCACACTTTCTTATATGCTCTCCCTGATCAGGGATAGAAGCAATGAGGCACACCCCTCATCTCCTTTTCATCTGCTTCACCTTAGCCTCTCAATGGCAAGGTTAAGAGCGACATTTACCTATTACAGTGGACTTTCATAGTCAAACCCTCTTGTGTGAGCCCCCTTGTTTTGGCTATAGAGTGTGCTGTTTTGATATTCATTGATTGATTGATCGTTTCATATGCACATGTTTGCTTGTATGCTCCATGCATTTATCATCATCATTAATTGCCATTAATACATAACCATCTCATTTGTCTTTATGACTTGTCATTGTTGTTTACCCATTGAGGACAAGTGTAAGTCCATTGCTTTGGCATTTGCTCCTATGATATGGAAGGATAGAGTGTAAAACCTCATTGGTACTCATATCTTCTGTTGTTTTGTTTGTTTGATTGTGAGGAAACAACTGTAAGTCCCTGCAAGTTGGCATTTGTTTTCCTAGGATCATACTGTGTATGTTAGAGTAAGCCCAGACAAATTGGCATCTGACATCCATATTTTATATCTGTTTGTATGTGAGGTTGCAATTATAAGTCCCTGTAAGTTGGCATTTGCTTTCCTGTGATCATGTGTTGCTTTTGTTCCTGTATGTGAGGATCCACTGTAAGTCCCTGCAATGTGGCATTGGTTTTCCTATGAGCATCTGTGGAGTTAACCTAAGTCCAGACAGATTGGCAGTTAACTTCCATTTCTCATCTTTGTTTTTCTTTTGAGGAGATTAGTGTAAGTCCATTGAGTGGCATCTGATATCCATTTCTGTTTTAGGAGACTGGTGTAAATCCATCTATTGGTATCCGGTATCCGCTTTTATTTCTTTGCCTGTGGAGATTAGTGTAAGTCCATAGAGTGGCCTCTGATATCCCGTTTTGTTTTAGGAGATTGGTATAAGACCATTGATTGGCATCCGGTATCCGCCTTTCTTTGCTTTGTTTGTTTATTATTATCCATTGCTATTCCAAAGGACACACTTGAATCATCTGCTATATGATTTCAAGAAGTGAACCTTCTAAGAAGTTTTACCTCCCATCCTCATCCATTCATCATTCATTATGTCCTAAACCTTTTCACACTTTATCTTTCAAACTTGACATAAGTGTTGTGCAAACATCTTCATGTTTTCAAATTAAAAACCTGGACTCAAGTCCTTGACTTTTTTCAAACTCCATTTCATAACACTTCTTTCGAATCAATCTTAATCATACTCTGACTTCACTTTCATAATCACAATCAATTAACTTCACTCATTCACTTGTTTTGGCTTTGTCCATTGTTAATCTTTTCATGCATTAGCCATAGGTTTCAATTATCTTTGTGGTTGATGTAAATCTTGCCTATCCTTAGTGAGTCGACAGTAAGACTTCCGTACTGAAAACAGGGCTAACCCCTCTAGTACGTCGAAGCTATCCTCGCATGGTGGATGTTGTTTTTGGTCGAGTGTTCTCCCATTGATAATGAAAAGCCTCAGTGCTTGTGTTTAAAATTGAATCCACCAACTTTTGGAAATCTTTTAGCCGAACTACGGCGTTTTGATCCTTACCTTTGATGGAAGGTACGTAGGCAGCGGGTTCATCCGTTCAAACCCAATAAAAAATGTATATTCTTTTCTCATCATCCCAATCATGTTTGCACAATATTTATGTCATAACAAATAACAATTTAATACAACAAGTGTGAAAAGGGCTCCCTAGGAGTACCTAGGACGTGGTGGGTGCCTAACACCTTCCCATTGCGTAATTTACCCCTTACCCAGAATCTCTGATCTTTTTATTAGTTTTCTACGTGTAAAACTTCTTAGGCTTTTGTTCGCTTTTTAGCCAGTCCTTTGGATAAATAAAAGTGCGGTGGCGACTCGAAAATTTCAATGTATCTCTTAGCTTATGGTTTAATCGATAGATCATATAGCGACGAATACACCGCTACAGAAAAGTGGCGACTCTGCTGGGGAAAGATCTCACCAGAATCCCTGGTGGTATTGCCTACTTTTCACCCTTGTTGTGCTATATTATTATTTGTCATTTGACATATTTTTGTACAATTTGGGATCACTGTATTGATTGTAATGTGTGAATTGCTTGATATACATTTGCTGTTTGCTTTGGTGATCTGTGAGATGAGTTCTATACCCGAACTCGAGTGCACTCTAGGATAGGAGAATGGCATAGTCTTGTCGATTGGTGTGGAGTATTCCTTAGCCAGTTGACTTGCGAGTCCATTCACTTGGTGGAGGTCATGTTGAACTAATAATGTCACACAAGTTATTTGTGGTTAGGCATTATTCTTTCAATCATGTTCCGCAGAAGCCAAGGACCTTAGTTTACCAAACCCATCTTGGCCTATTTTTAGGACCGTAGTGCGGAGGTCGTTCAGATGTCAGTTCTGATACGATTGTTACGCGATACTACACTCATAAGAGTTTCTCTTGAGAATATTCTTGGAATACGAGTATTCGTTCCTCCGATAATATTCGAAAGATGGAACGATGATTATGGGAACCTCTGATAGAACATGTCTGGCAGGTTTAAACCCTAGCACACTCCCTTTGGGCGGTTCTTAACCGAGACTCCATGCTCGTGACTCTCAGCAAACCCGTGATTCGTGGTTGAGTCGTTCAAACATTGTTAATATCAATGGATCCCGGATCAGGTGTAAAACCTAAAATCCACCAAAGCGGCTGGTTGATATTAAGAATGTCTGAACCGGTTCATGTACCGTTAATATCAATGGAACTTGGGTGTCGATAAGGTGAAAACCTAAATCCACCAAAATGGATGATTGATATTAGGGATACATTGAGCTTCCCCACGACCTTTGTCTGGTGTGCTTTGTTTGATCCTTGAGTGTGTTTGTTGCATTCATGCATTCACGCATTCATCCGCATCCATATCATCAGAAAAAAGAAAAAATTTCAAGGAACTTAAAAAGGGTTATTTGCAAAATTTTCAGACATGGAAAGACCGAAAAGGTATACAAAGAAGTACAGCTTCAAACAGCCCGATGTAAAAGAGTTAAGGAATCTGACATCGTATGTATTAGATCCCTTGGGTTTTAAAGCTCGCTATGGGAAGCTTCTGCCTCTGCTCACCACTCAGGTTGACGAAGGGTTGATGAGTACCTTGGCTCAGTTCTACGATCCGTTGCATCATTGCTTCTTATTTCCGGATTTCCAGTTGTTGCCAACTTTGGAAGAGTACTCTCACCTTATTGGGATTCCGATTCTGGATCAAGTGCCGTTCAGTGGCCTAGAGAGTATTCCATCTGCTCGAGAGATTTCCAGCTTGTTGCACATAGATGAAGATCTGATTAGAGCTAATCTGACTACCAAAGGCGGAATTCAAGGTTTTCCTTCCGAGTTCCTCATTGCCCAAGCAACCTTTTATGGGAAAGCCATGAGTGAGGATGCCTTTGAGGCTCTATTTGTGCTACTCATCTATGGATTGGTGCTGTTTCCCAACTTCGACAAGTTCGTGGACATGAACGCCATTAGGATCTTTTCAGTTCTTAATCCAGTTCCGACTTTGTTGGGCGATGCATATGTCTCCATGCACCTGAGGAATATGAAGAATGGAGGAGTTATTGTCTGCTGTTTACCCCTGCTGTACAAGTGGTTTATTTCGCACTTGCCGCAGACAGTTGCTTTCAAGGAGAACAAGGGATGTCTACGGTGGTCCCAGAGACTCATGTCTCTCACCAATGATGATATCACCTGGTATGATCGCGTGTATGATACCGTCCAGATCATCGATTATTGTGGGGAATTCCCGAATGTGCCTCTTCTTGGTACATGTGGTGGGATTACCTACAATCCTATTCTCGCACGTCGTCAGCTTGGGTTCCCCCTAAAGGATAAACCTAATAACATTCTGTTAGAAGGCGTATTCTTTCAGGAGGGTAAAGATCCCCAAGGCCTGAAAGCCAGATTTGTCCGTGCATGGCGCAGTATTCACAAGAAGAGTAGGAACGAATTGGGTCCGAAGAACTGCATTGCTTTGGAATCATATACTTCTTGGGTCAGGCAGAGAGCTGCCACCTACTTGATGCCGTATGATCATCCAAGACCTACACTGTTGGATGTGGCTGGGCCTTCAACCCTCCCTGCCCAACGTGTAGAGGAGTTGAGAGAAGAAGACCTTTCGCGTGCTTGGATCCGTGAAAGAGAGGAATTGCTGCAGCAGCTCAAGGAGAAAGATGCTATGATTGAATTTCTCGAGCACCGAGTGATCGACGATCCGAACGACACTTGGACTTCTCTGCTTCCTCAGTCATCCAAATTCTGGAAGAGGAGGTATGATCGACTTGCAAAAGAGAAAGCTGATATGGAGGCTGCCTATGAGAGAGAGATCAAGAAGTTGTGCACTTCTCGTCTTCCAGCATCCCGGGCTAATAGGGATCCATAGGATGTCATTTACCTTTTCTCTTTGTAATGAATCAAAAATGCTGTATTTCTTTGTTTAAATATATTTGAATGAAATATTTTCCATGAGCAATTAAAATGTTTAAATATTCAAAATATTGCAAACAAATACCCTAAAGGTTCCTTGAAAAACAAAGCATTTGCACAAGCATTTCATGCATCATTCTTGCATAAACAGGTACCCCTTTGTTTCTGGTCTTCTGGTTCTAACCTCTGTTCTTCATTTATTTTGAAGACAAGCTGACTCACCGATATTATACAAGAGTCAACTCTGCCAGAATCATGGAGCAGTTGGAACAAGAGAACCAAGGTCTGAGAGAAGAGGTCGCCAGACTTGGCGCTTTGATGGAGCAACTCCTTGCTGCCCAGAATCAGCCTGCTCCACAGCCAGCAACTCCGGTTCAGCGGACGGTTATTTCAGAAGTGGCTACTTCAACGGTGCCAGTCAGTGCCCATCAGCCCAATGCCATGCCTCCCGGTTTTCCTTGGGGGATGCCTCCAGGCTTTATGCCTGATCTGCCAGCTCCTACCTTTGCTCAAATGCCGGCATCTAGCCCGGTCCCTGTTCCCGCTCCTCCTGTCGTGCATACCATGCCTAGGGTAGACGACACCATCTATCACTCTGAGGCTTCTGAGGGCTCAGATGTTCATGAAAAGATGGATGCAATGAACGATCAATTCCTTGAGCTGAGAAAGGAATTGAGGACTCTCCGTGGCAAAGATCTCTTCGGCGAGTCAGCAGCCGAACTTTGCCTAGTTCCTGGTGTCAAGATACCAATCAAATTCAAGGTCCCAGACTTTGAAAAGTATAAGGGGAACACCTGTCCATTGGCTCACCTGGTCATGTACGCCAGGAAGATGTCAACACAAACTGATAATGATCAACTCTTGATCCATTATTTTCAAGACAGTTTGTCTGGTGCCGCGCTCAGATGGTACATGAGCCTGGACAGTGTCAACATCCGGTCTTTCAATGACCTTGGCGAAGCTTTCGTCAAGCAATACAAGTACAACGTTGATATGGCGCCTGACCGAGATCAACTCAGGGCCATGTCCCAGAAAGATAAGGAGTCGTTCAAGGAGTACGCCCAGAGATGGCGTGAGCTGGCAGCTCAAATCACTCCACCGTTGGAAGAGAAAGAGATGACCAAGATTTTTCTGAAAACTCTTGGTTCATTTTATTATGAACGAATGGTGGCTAGCGCTCCCTCTGATTTCACCGAAATGGTGAACATGGGGATGCGTCTTGAAGAAGGTGTCCGTGAAGGACGGTTGGCCAAAGATGATGGTTCTTCCTCTAAGCGATAGGGAGCGTTTAAGAGGAAAGAAGGTGAAGCGCATGCCGTGCAGTCTCAGCCCAAACAAAGAAGACCCTCTGTTCAGAGGAAGCCTGCACGACATTCCGGTCATCAGCACCAGGTGGCTCACGTAGCACCTGTTTTCAAGGACAACACTCCTCAACGTCAGCAATATCAACCTCAACAGTATCAGCATCAGCAACAATATCAACAACCCCAGTATCAACAACAAGCTCGTCCGCAGCAACAGGCTTATCAGCCTCGTGGGAGTACGAGTAATCAAGCAAACATGGGTTATGAAAGGAAGAAGATCAACTTTGATCCGATTCCTATGTCGTATGCGGAGTTATATCCCTCTCTGATAGAGCGGAAGTTGGTTTCTCCGAGAGATCCTCCGGCTATACCGGTCAACCCTCAGTGGTGGTATAAGCCAGACCTACACTGTGTCTATCACTCTGGCGCTCCGGGCCATGACATTGAAAATTGTTTCCAGCTGAAGACTAAGGTGCAAGACCTTATGAGAAGCGGAATCCTGAGTTTTGAAGACTCAAACCCGAACGTCACCAGGAACCCATTGCCTTCGCATGGGAAATCTGTGAACATGATTCAGGAATGCCTTGGGAAATACAAGGTTAAGTACGTCAGCCACATCAGGCAGTCGTTGGTTGATTTACATAAGATGCTGTGTCAGTACAGCTATTTGGAGCATAACCACGACAAGTGCCGCGTCTGCTCGGTCAACCGCTTGGGTTGTGACCAGGTCCGTAAAGAACTTCAGAAGATGTTGAATGAAGGTACCATTGAGATTCTCCAGAATCGCAATGTTGATACAGTCGAACCTGAAGTGAATGTCATATCACCAGTGTTCAAGCTGCCAGAACCGGTTGTTATTCGCTATAATAGCAACAAGCCTAAGGCTTCACCGACTTTGATTATCAAACCAGCAGGCCCTGTGCCCTATACATCTGATCGAGCTGTGCCATTCCGGTACAATCCTGTTGCTGTCCAGGATGGAGTCGAAGTGCCTTTGCCTTCAACTTCCGTGACCACTATTGCTGATGTCAGTGGGTTGACCCGAAGCGGTCGTGTATTTTCTGCGCCCCCAAAGGCTACTGCTTCTGATACTGTTGAGCGCCCTGTGGGAACCGCTGTGAATGTTCAGAACCCGGCACTTGATGTTGCCAAACCCTCCTCGTCTGTACAAAAGACTCCTATTTCTTCAGTTGGCCCAAGCGGCATTGTTGATGAAGAATCTGATGAGATGCTGAGGCTCATCAGAAAGAGTGAGTACAATATTGTAGACCAGCTTCTACAAACGCCCTCCAAGATCTCCATTCTTTCTCTATTGCTGAATTCAGAGCCTCATAGGGAGTCTCTGCAGAAAGTCTTGGATTTGGCGTACGTTGATCACGACGTCACCCTGGAACAATTTGATAGCATTGTTGCAAACATTACCGCTTGCAACACTTTGAGCTTTTGTGACGCTGATCTCCCTGAGGAGGGAAGAGACCACAACATGGCCTTACATATCTCGATGAATTGCAAATCTGATGCAATGTCCAATGTGTTGGTGGACACTGGATCTTCTCTTAACGTATTGCCAAAATCCACACTCTCTCGTCTGTCATATCAAGGTCCTCCTATGAGGCAGAGTGGGGTTGTTGTAAAAGCTTTTGATGGGTCGCGCAAGACCGTGATTGGGGAAGTGGATCTCCCAATCAAGATAGGACCAAGTGATTTCCAGGTTACTTTCCAAGTAATGGATATCCACCCATCTTACAGCTGTCTCTTAGGCAGACCATGGATTCACGAGGCTGGCGCCGTGACGTCCACCCTACACCAAAAGCTGAAGTTTGTGAAAAACAAGAAATTGGTTGTAGTAGGGGGAGAAAAGGCTCTCCTGGTCAGTAACTTATCTTCTTTCTCGTACATTGATGCTGAAGATGAAGTTGGAACTCAGTTTCAAGCTTTATCTATTGATAAACCAATCGAGAAGAAGTCTCCTTCATTCACTTCCTACCGAGATGCTAAGCTGGCCATTGAATGTGGTGCAGTTGCTGGATTAGGGAAAGTGCTTGAACTTGAAGATAATCGATCCCGGGCTGGCATTGGCTATGGTTCTGGGGCATGCAACGAGCAAGGTTTGTTCACAAGTGGAGGATTCATCCATGCTGATCAACCAGAAGAGGAAGCTGCTGCTATCATTGAAGAAGAAGATGCAGAAGACTTGAACAATTTTGTTATTCCTGGTGGTGTCTGCCACAATTGGGTCGCTGTAGATGTTCCTACAGTTATCCATAGATCAGAGTAAATTGTTCATTTTGTTTAAAACCCTTCTCCCATGCCAAAAGGAGAAGTGATGACATTGTTGGCAAAGCATATATACAATGATGTTTTCATTCAATTAATGCATTGTCAAACATTTGTTTTTCCTTTGTTTTCACTTTTTGCTTTTCGTAATGAAATCAGTGATCACAAAAAACCATAAAAACAAAAACAAAAGCAATAAAAGCAAACATTTTTCATCTGCATAATGATTTGCTTGTTTAAATTCTGAAGTTTTCCATTAACCAAAATCATTATGCAGGTTGATCCTAAAACCCATTGAACATAATGATCCAACGCCATCTCCCAATTTTGAATTCCCTGTATTTGAGGCAGAGGAAGATGACGTTGAAGAGATTCCTGATGAGATCACCCGTCTCCTTGAGCACGAAGAGAAGATCATTCAGCCGCATCTCGAAGACTTGGAAACAGTCAACTTGGGATCTGAGGATTGTGAGCGCCTGGTGAAGATTGGGGCACTTCTTGAAGAGTCTGTTAAAGAAGATTTGATCAGCTTGCTACGAGAATATTCAGATATCTTTGCTTGGTCCTATGAAGACATGCCGGGTTTAGATACAGATATTGTGCAACACTTCCTGCCATTGAAGCCTGAGTGCGTGCCTGTGAAGCAGAAGCTCAGAAGAACTCATCCAGATATGGCAGTGAAAATCAAAGAGGAAGTTCAGAAGCAAATTGATGCGGGGTTTCTGGTGACTTCGACATATCCTCAATGGGTGGCCAATATTGTGCCTGTTCCTAAGAAGGACGGAAAAGTCCGTATGTGCGTTGATTACAGAGATTTGAATAAAGCTAGTCCAAAAGACGATTTTCCTCTACCACACATTGACATGTTGGTAGACAATACAGCCAAATTCAAAGTCTTTTCCTTTATGGACGGATTTTCCGGATATAATCAAATCAAGATGGCACCAGAGGATATGGAGAAGACAACATTCATCACACCTTGGGGAACATTTTGTTATCGAGTGATGCCCTTCGGTTTGAAGAACGCCGGAGCCACGTATCAACGAGCTATGACTACCTTGTTTCATGATATGATGCACAGGGAGATAGAAGTCTATGTTGATGATATGATTGCTAAGTCCCGAACGGAAGTTGAGCATATTGAGCATTTGTTGAAGCTTTTTCAGCGTCTGAGGAAGTTCAAACTTCGCCTGAATCCGAACAAATGTACCTTTGGAGTCCGTTCCGGAAAGTTGTTGGGTTTTGTGGTAAGTGAAAGAGGTATTGAGGTTGATCCTGCAAAGGTCAAAGCAATACAAGAGATGCCCGCACCCAAAACTGAGAAGCAAGTCCGAGGTTTTCTTGGCCGCTTGAACTACATTTCCAGATTTATATCCCACATGACTGCCACATGTGCGCCGATATTCAAGCTCCTCCGGAAAGATCAGTCTCATGATTGGACCGAGGATTGCCAGAAAGCTTTCGACAGTATCAAAGAGTATCTGTCCGAACCTCCGATCTTGTCTCCGCCTGTGGAAGGAAGACCTCTGGTTATGTACTTAACAGTTCTTGAAGACTCGATGGGTTGTGTACTCGGTCAACAAGATGAATCAGGGAAGAAGGAGTCTGCTATATACTACCTCAGTAAGAAGTTTACTGATTGTGAGTCTCGGTACTCTATGCTTGAGAAGACGTGCTGTGCTTTAGCTTGGGCAGCTAAGCGTTTGCGCCAGTACATGATAAATCATACAACTTGGTTGATATCCAGAATGGATCCAATTAAGTATATCTTCGAGAAGCCTGCTTTAACTGGGAGGATTGCCCGTTGGCAGATGTTGTTATCTGAGTATGATATTGAGTATCGAGCTCAGAAGGCTATCAAAGGTAGTATCTTGGCTGACCATCTAGCGCACCAGCCAATTGAGGATCATCAGTCTGTTCAGTATGACTTCCCGGACGAGGAAATTCTGTATTTGAAGATGAAAGATTGCGATGAGCCTACACTTGATGAAGGTCCAGAACCTGGTTCCAGATGGACGATGGTGTTTGATGGCGCTGTTAATCAATATGGAAATGGAATTGGGGCAGTAATTGTTAATCCCCAGGGATCGCACATTCCGTTTACAGCAAGGCTAACCTTCAAATGCACGAATAATATGGCGGAGTATGAAGCCTGTATAATGGGACTTGAAGAATGCATTGATTTGAGAATCAAGTATCTTGATGTCTATGGTGATTCAGCTTTGGTTGTCAATCAGATCAAGGGTGAATGGGAGACGAATCAACCAAGTCTCATTCCATACAGAGATTATGCAAGGAGAATTTCAACATTCTTTACAGAAGTTGAATTTTATCATATTCCTCGAGAGGATAATCGGATGGCAGATGCCCTTGCTACGCTTGCTTCCATGATTGTAGTCAGATGGGGGAATGATGTTCCCAACATCACTGTGATGCGCTTGGATAGACCAGCTCACATATTTGCAATCGAAGACGTGAAAGATGACAAGCCTTGGTATTTTGATATCAAGAATTTCCTCCAGAACCAGGCCTACCCACCTGGGGCATCTGTGAAAGATAGGAAAACTTTGAGAAGGTTGTCAGGCAGTTTCTACCTCAGTGGTGAAGTGCTGTACAAGAGAAATTTTGATATGGTTTTGCTCAGATGCGTGGATAGACACGAAGTAAACCTGTTGATGACTGAGGTCCATGAGGGTTCATTTGGTACTCATTCCAATGGACATGCCATGGCTAAGAAGATGTTGAGAGCAGGCTACTATTGGCTGACAATGGAGTCTGACTGTTGCAAGTATGTGAAGAAATGTCACAAGTGTCAAATTTATGCGGGTAAGATTCATATTCCTCCGACACTCCTGAATGTGATTTCATCACCATGGCCTTTCTCTATGTGGGGAATCGACATGATCGGCATGATTGAGCCGAAAGCGTCCAATGGACATCGGTTTATTCTCGTAGCAATTGATTACTTCACCAAATGGGTTGAAGCCGCGTCGTACGCAAATGTAACCAGACAGGTGGTTGTGAAGTTTATCAAGAACCAGCTGATTTGCCGTTATGGTGTGCCAGAGAGGATCATTACTGATAATGGATCCAATCTGAACAACAAGATGATGGATGAGTTGTGCGCTGAATTCAAGATTGCACACCATAATTCCTCTCCCTACAGACCTAAGATGAATGGGGCTGTTGAAGCTGCTAACAAAAACATCAAGAGGATCATCCAGAAGATGACTGTCACGTACAAAGATTGGCATGAGATGCTGCCATTTGCTTTGCATGGATATCGTACGTCTGTACGCACTTCAACAGGGGCAACCCCTTTCTCTCTTGTTTATGGCATGGAAGCCGTTCTCCCAGTAGAGGTGGAGATCCCATCAATGCGAGTCTTGATGGAAGCCAAGTTGACTGATGCTGAGTGGGTTCAGAGTCGTTATGACCAACTGAATTTAATCGAAGAGAAGAGATTGACTGCCATGTGCCATGGTCAGTTGTATCAGCAGAGAATGAAGAAAGCATTCAACAAGAAGGTCAAGCCTCGTGTGTTCCGAGAAGGTGACCTTGTGCTCAAGAAAGTTTTGTCTTTCGCGCCCGATTCCAGGGGCAAGTGGACTCCAAACTACGAGGGTCCATATGTTGTTAAGAGAGCCTTTTCAGGCGGTGCTTTAATGCTTACAACAATGGATGGGGAGGATTTCACTCGTCCTGTGAATTCAGATGCAGTCAAGAGATACTTTGCCTAAAAAGAAAAAAAAGTATATGCAAATGAAAAAACAAATGAAAAAACAGAATTGCTCGCTAAGTTGAAAACCCGAAAGGGCGGCTTAGGCAAAAATGAGCGTCTCGGTGGAGAACCCGCAAGGGTAATCCAGGCAAAAATTAGAGACTTGAAAAGAAAGAGATATATTTGCATCCCGCTAGATTGAGTACCTCACTCTGGGGCAATCTAGGCAAAAATTAGGGATTTGGCAAGTAACTGCATCCTGACAAGACTTTCTGGTTTATCAGTCGTTATTTCGTCAGAAGATTCTCGACTCGTCGTCAACCGAAGCTTCGGATACATCGAGATTCAAATTGGTAGAGAAAGGATCATTATGTTCAATGTAGCCCTCTTCCAATATATATAACTGATTTCAAATTTGTACAGATCTATGGAGTCTTGCCATTTGCAGGCTACCATTCCATCAAATCAATTTGAGCTTTTTATCCAATTATTTGCACTCTTATTTGTTTCAATTCAACAAATGTTTTGCATGTTTTAAATTGATAAAATGTCATTGTTTTAAAATCAAATTTTTCAAAATTTGTTGTTTTATACAAAGTGAACATTCACAAGATTGAAAGGATACTCAAGAATATCTCAGTGCTCTCCCGAGGGTGGCATGATTCCCAACAGGTAAGACATTTGTTCATATTCCTGGTTTGGTGGTATCTTCTTTCTTCAGATCTTTGTTGAGGTTGTTCCTCAAACAGAGTTGTTGTTGGGGTTGTTCCCCAGTACAGTCGCAGACAGAGTGTTGTTGAAGACTTCGTTTTCTCCAGCAGCAGTTTTCCCCAGCATGGGTGATTTCCTTGTGAAGTTTCGGCGGTTGATGGTTTGTCATCCTGGTGCCCCGTCACTTTCTCCAGTGGGTCGTATGCCCCAGACTTTATTTGTCTCCTCAGCACAGTCATGAGTAGAACTGATTGATTGATACTCCCCTCGGAGTCGCGAGTAAAGCTGTTATTAACATCCCCACCAAGGTCGCGAGTAGAGATGTTATTGATATTCCCATCGGAGTCGCGAGTATAACCGTTGTTGATACTCCCCTCAGAGTTGCAAGTGGAGTTGTTACCGCTTTTACCCATGCAGCGTTGCCAGCGGAACTGTCTGTTTCCTCAGCATGATCGCTTTCTTTTTGAAGACTCGGTAAGTCAGTGGTTTGATACTCGGTACTTTACCCTTTCCCCGGCGAAGTCGTCTGCGGAATTGTTGCTATCTCTCCATCAGAGTTATTCTCTTCAGCAGAGCAGGATTTATTTCCCTACTCAGTGATTGTTTGGGTTGACATCCCAGTATATTTCAACCATCTTTTCCTCAGCGTAGCCTGCAGAGTGTTTGTTGTGGCGGTCTTGCCTGTTGAATGCTCCTTCAATCCCCAGTATGGTCGGATGATGGCTCCAGCCTCCAGTGAACGGATTAACTTCCTGATTGTTTGTGATCCCCAGTAGAGTGGCTTGTATTGCAGAATCTACTTGTTGTGATCAGTTTGCTATGTGTATTCTCCCCCAAGTGGAGTGGTTTGTCGCAGAATCTGCTTGTTTGATCTGTCCTCCCACAGTGGTCTGTTCCCCAAGAGAGTAGCCGACAGTTTTCCCCAGTAGAATTGCTTATGCAGTTGTATTATATTTGGATGATGTCATTCTCCCTCAGTGGGTTGTTCCCCCAGCGGGGTTATGTGGAGTTGCTTCTACAGCAGTTCGTGCTTATGCACCCTTTTGTTTCTCAGTTGACACTAGGACCCCCTGCAAATATACCTTTGGGACTTCTCTTGTTCCCTACAGATTTGTCTTGGTGGCTGTCTTGCCCGTTGTGACTTTCTGTACCCTGATTGGGTTGTTTCCTGATATCTATGATTCTCTGCTTCTTCAGCAGTACCCGCAGATCTTTGCTTCTCAGTATGCAGATCTCTGCAGATTGGCTTTCCAGCTGGTTTTTCCCCTGGAAGTATAATACCGGACGTTTTGTTCCTGAACCTGTTTGTGTTAGAATTGTCTGTTTTGTCAGCATTCATCAAACATAAATTACACATATTCATGCATATTCATAAACATTCAGATATCATGTTGCATTTCTCGCCATGTATCCTTTGTTTGTCGTGTCTCCTGCTATGGTGATATAGATCTCTACAGATCTCCCTAAGCAGATGTTGGGTGTTTAAAATCTCTCCATATAGAGTCAACCCCATAAGCAGAAAATGTTGTCTTTCCTTCTGCAGTTCCCCACTGAGATTATCCTCGTGGATGACGGTTTCTTCCGTTTCCTCCCAACACATATATTGGGATGGATTTTCCTATTTGAGTTATATCCTCATTAGGACGTGTCTTGATTCAGTCCGTCTTTTCGGATCATTCCCGAATTGGTTATTTGTCACAAGTCTTGTGCTTCCCAGTGGGCTGTTCCCCAGCGGAATGTTTTTTGGGCCTCTACCCTCATAACCGGTAGTTATAAGTCCTACTTTTCCTGGCTTTCTTGACAGAATTTGTGGTTATACACCTTTTATTCTCCAGCCAGAGTTTTGGTTTTCTACCTACTACCCGGTAGTTGTAAATCCTACTTTCCCGCTCTTCAGCAGTTTGTGGTTTGTTATAAACCCTATTTTGGGTTCCCGTGCGGATTTGTGATTTGTTCTATCCCCACGCGGAGTTGTTGGTCTTCTACCCCGTATTCGGTAGATGTAAACCCTAATTTGGTGTTTATCTTCATCTAGTATTTGATGTTGATTTTCCTTTGCTTGTATAAGTTGCTCAGATCAGCACTTATATCCCTAGCAAGTCTTTTGTGGATAATTGCCGTATGCTAGCAATTTTATCCCCAGTGGGTCTTTTCACCGTTTGCTAGTGATTTGTTCCCCGGATCATTGGTTACATACTAATGCATCCCCAGCTCGTCCCTGTCAATAATTGCCGGATGCTTGCAATTTATCCTCAGCAGATCGCCTTTCATTTACCCTTTTGTTGGTAATGTCTGTTGCTCCCTTTTGATTGGTTATCATTACATACCTATTCTGGTATCCCGATGCCTTTCTTTTCGGATTTTATCCTATAAACAACCCAGTAACCGGTTCAGGATAATTTTCCTTCCGAGTATATTATTCACGTTTTGACGGCTATGAATAATATGTCTCATGCGCTCTTTAGTTGGAATCCTTTGTTGATTTTCCCCAACTGAGCAAGATTCGTATTCTTTGGAGAATCGAATATCCATCCTTTAACCAATTCGTGTTTTGGATGATGAGTGTTTTGGAAGTGAAAACCAATTCACGTCTTCGGATCTTATCCTATAAACAACCCAGTAACCGGTTCAGGATAATTTTCCTTTCGAGTATATTATTCACGTTTTGACGGCTATGAATAATATGTCTCATGCGCTCTTTGGTTGGAGTCCTTTGTTGATCTTCCCCAGCCGAGTAAGATTCGCATTCCTTGTGGAATCGAATGTCCATCCTATAAACAAGTCTGCTGTTCTAGCTTTCTTCAGGGTGATGAGTGTTTTGGAAGTGAAAACCAATTCACGTCTTTGGATTTTATCCTACAAACAACCTACAACCCGGTTCAGGATAATTTTCCTTTTGAGTATACTATCCACGGTATGCCGGTAATGGATATTATATCTCGTTCGCTCTTGGGTCAATCTTTTGATTGTTTTCTCCGCAGAGTAAGTTTCATATTCCTTGTGGAATTGAATATCCATCCTATAAACAAGTCTGCTGTCCTAGCTTTCTTCAGGATGATGAGTGTTTTGGAACACAAACCAATTCACGATTTCGGATCTTATCCTATAAACAACCCAGTAACCGGTTCAGGATAATTTTCCTTTCGAGTATATTATTCACGTTTTGACGGCTATGAATAATATGTCTCATGCGCTCTTTGGTTGGAGTCCTTTGTTGATCTTCCCCAGTCGAGTAAGATTCGCATTCCTTGTGGAATCGAATGTCCATCCTATAAACAAGTCTGCTGTTCTAGCTTTCTTCAGGGTGATGAGTGTTTTGGAAGTGAAAACCAATTCACGATTTTGGATTTTATCCTATAAACAACCTACAACCCGGTTCAGGATAATCTTCCTTTGTGAGTATTCTATCCACGTTCTGACGGTAATGGATATTATATCTCGTTCACTCTTGGGTCAATCTTTTGTTGTTTTCCCCTCAGAGTAAGATTCATTTTCCTTGTGGAATTGAATATCCATCCTATAAACAAGTCTGCTGTTCTAGCTTTCTTCAGGGTGATGAGTGTTTTGGAACACAAACCAATTCACGATTCCGGATCTTATCCTATAAACAACCCACAACCCGGTTCAGGATAATTTTCCTTTCGAGTATATTATTCACGTTTTGACGGCTATGAATAATATATCTCATGCACTCTCTTGTCGAACACTTTGTTTGTTTCCCCAACTGAGTAAGATTTGCATTCTTTACAGAATCAAATATCCATCCTATAAACAAGTTTGCTTTCGCTCTCTTCAGGATGATGAGTGTTTTGGAACACACGCCAATTCACGTCTTTGGTCGGTCACCTGTTATATACCCAGTAACCGGTATCCTTGGTGTTCCTTCCTGATTTTTGTTACCCTTATGCCTGGTGACATCTCATTTGTTTGGTGCTTCCTCAGTGAAGTTTTCCTTTTGCTTCTCTCCAGGAGTCAGCTTGTTTCTCTCCAATGGATTTATTTTCCTTTGGAATTCTTTTCCCCAGTGTGAGTTCTTCACTCCCCAGTGAGTTCTCCAGTCCAGTCTGTTTTTCCAATCAGAGTCGTGTCTTGTTCACGCTGTGTCAGTTTTGTTTATTCCCAACTAGAGTCTTGTTAGAGTCTCTGTTCCTGGTGAGTGTATTACTCCGATGGATCGTCTTTTCTTCTGTGTGAATCATATTCCCCACAGAATTTGTGTCTTTTGCATGCATACATTTGCATCATGAGGTCTCTTAGGGACCAAAATTTGTCTCATTACTGTTATTTAAGCCCATTCTACCGCGTCGAGATGAAGATTTCTAAACCTCACTTCTCCGGCTAGAATGACCTTAAATAGGGGCATCTGTAAGACCCCAATTTTGGCCCTAAGATCCCTCATGGCCCATATCATATCATATCATGGCCTCAAGGATCATTGCATGCCCTAGCTTCCCTCCTAGTGGATAGGTTGCCTCGTGGGTTGTTTCTTGATCACCAAGCATACTTTGCATTTGTATATCTTTGCTTTTCATATGTTTATCATTCAAAAAGTACAAAAATATTGTCAGTCTAACCTTGTTGCTTGCAGTTGAAGCAGTCATCAGCAATTAGGTCAAAGACAATCAACAGTCAGTCAAAGCAGTGGATGGTGGCCATTCTTGCAGAATTTGGGCACCATGATCAATAATCAAGAGTTCATACATCTTATGACATCATTTGAAGTCAAGGTCTCAAGGAATTAGGGTTTGGAATTCATCAGAAGTGGTTCAATCATCCAAAACCCTAGAAAAGTCAAACTTGGTCAACTGTGGATTTAATCAGTGATTTGATGGATAGAATTGATTTGAAGGAGTTCATTCATGCTTATATAAGCCTCATCTATCATGTCAAACCTCATCATGGAAGAAAATCAAGTCAAACAGAAAATTTCCCAAAATAGAAAGTGGACCTGTAATTTCAACTGCCAAAAATGGAAACTTCTTGATCCTCAACTTACATCATGATACACGCTCCAAATGAATTTTTGCCCAACATGAAAGTTGAAGATCTTGTTCTCCCATTTTCAAAAAGTCCAAGAACTCTCAAATCCCATGGATGGTTTGCAAGATATGATCATTTCATTTTCACAAATTTATGAACTTCAACAAGCCATATCTCATGAACCATAAGGCCAAATTTGGTGGGGGTTTTTCCTACAAACCACATTTTTCCTCCTCTTTCTAAAAATATAAGTTTCATGCCCATAAACCTTGCCAATCAAAATGGCATTTTTGGCCTTGACTTTATTCATTTCAAGTTTGACTCAAAGTTGACTTTTTGATTTATTGATTTTTTCTCACTTTGGCCAATTGAGATTTGTTTCATATGTTATTTGCAACATGTTCCAAGTCCAATTCATGCTCATACTACTATCCTACTACCATTTTGGCATAAGGTGCATAACTTGAAATTTTGCAAATGGCTTCATAAAAACAAATCCTTGTTGGCAATCCATCAGCAAACTAAAAACAGCAAATTGGAAGGTCATGAGCAGCCTGTATCAAGCCCAAACCGTGCAAGCATACACCCTCCACTTTCACTTGTGCAAAATTTAGCAAAATGCATTTTGGTTCCATTTGAGCTAATCCAACTTAGCATTTCTTAAACCAACCTTAAACAGACCTTTATAAGCTTATTTTCTGCTCATTTCACAACCCTAGAGAGACTAAGAGAAAACAGCAGCCATAACAGAAAATACTCTCACTCTCACATTTTGCATTTTTTGCTCGAAAGTGAATTTCTGCACAAATCATCAAAAACCCTCGAATATCCTTGGTTCCCTCATCATCCAACCAGCCTTTGGAAGCTTTTTGAACTTTTGACTCCCAGCTGGAACTTCATTGTCAAGCTCTGTTTCTTCAAGGAATGTCCATGGCAGATTTTGATTTAAGGTGGATTCGGGTTGTTTGAACTGATTTCCTTCAAGCAGTCATCACTATCAACCTTCATTTGCATCTGTATCGGGCTACAACCTTCAAACAACCACTACAACTCAACTGTTCTTCAAAACTAGTAATATTTCGACTCCTTCATTTTTCCAAATCATGATATGAAATGTATAGATCTCATTGCCATGGTTACAATAACCTTTAAAACACATGAAATGGTTGAGTATGCTGTAAGATATTTTGATTTGAAATCTGATGTGTGAATGTAATTGTATTCGATTCATTGATGATTATCCTGTTTTAATGAGTATGCCTGCTGGATATATGATGCTTGATGTTTGTAGATCGCATTGCCATGTTTAAATTCTTGTTCTGGGCATAAAAATTTTCGAGCTAGTTTGAATGTTGAAGGTGATGGCTGTTGTTCATGAACCCTAAATCTGCCCAGAAATGTTGGTTGCTTTTGGCTGTTCGTTTGTTCTGTTTGCATGATGGATTTACTGTTGCATTGCCATGCTCTTTGTGCGTGTTTGTGTGAAATTTGTTTGCCATGATGATTGATTGAAGATGAACAAATGAGCTGATGATGTTGTTGTTTCTTAAACCCTAAGTTGCCCAGAACTTGAAATGTGATTGGCTGTTGATTTGAATTTGATGCGTGCTGTACTGTTCCATTGGCTAGTGGCCAATCAAAACATTTCATTGCATTTGCCAAAACTCTGCGTTTTGCTTAATGTTGCCAGGATTTACAAAATTGCCACGCCGGTCAAACCTTTGACTTGTCTTTCATCTTATTTTGTTCATGTTTGGTTCCAAATTTCACTCAACTTCAACAATTCATTTCTCATCCAATTCAACTCCAAAAATCATGGGATTTTTTGCATTGTGACCTGTTGGATGTCTAGTATTTTACCATGATTTTTAATAATTTTTCTGATCATTGGATTTTAATTGGCTCTAGGGTTTGTGTTATGTGACCAAAGATGATACATGTTGCCAAAACAATTGTGAAATGATCATGTTGCATCCTTTGCCCCTGAATTTTTTTTGTGGTGAAACTACACTCATCCACCTTTGTTTTGATGTAGAGTTTGTGCATTTATCATATGTGATGTGTGAGATATGATTTTCTGAAGTAGGGTGTGACAATTTGTGTCACACCAATGATGTGCATTTTCATGATTTTTGTTCACATGCTTCCTGGCCTTCAAATAACTTGAAATTTTGCATGATTGACCTCTTACATGTCTAGTTTGTGTATGAATTTTCTTGGAGTTCATACATCTTATGACATCATTTGAAGTCAAGGTCTCAAGGAATTAGGGTTTGGAATTCATCAGAAGTGGTTCAATCATCCAAAACCCTAGAAAAGTCAAACTTGGTCAACTGTGGATTTAATCAGTGATTTGATGGATAGAATTGATTTGAAGGAGTTCATTCATGCTTATATAAGCCTCATCTATCATGTCAAACCTCATCATGGGAGAAAATCAAGTCAAACAGAAAATTTCCCAAAATAGAAAGTGGACCTGTAATTTCAACTGCCAAAAATGGAAACTTCTTGATCCTCAACTTACATCATGATACAAGCTCCAAATGAATTTTTGCCCAACATGAAAGTTGAAGATCTTGTTCTCCCATTTTCAAAAAGTCCAAGAACTCTCAAATCCCATGGATGGTTTACAAGATATGATCATTTCATTTTCACAAATTTATGAACTTCAACAAGCCATATCTCATGAACCATAAGGCCAAATTTGGTGGGGTTTTTTCCTACAAACCACATTTTTCCTCCTCTTTCCAAAAATATAAGTTTCATGCCCCAAAACCTTGCCAATCAAAATGGCATTTTTGGCCTTGACTTTATTCATTTCAAGTTTGACTCAAAGTTGACTTTTTGATTTATTGATTTTTTCTCACTTTGGCCAATTGAGATTTGTTTCATATGTTATTTGCAACATGTTCCAAGTCCAATTCATGCTCATACTACTATCCTACTACCATTTTGGCATAAGGTGCATAACTTGAAATTTTGCAAATGGCTTCATAAAAACAAATCCTTGTTGGCAATCCATCAGCAAACTAAAAACAGCAAATTGGAAGGTCATGAGCAGCCTGTATCAAGCCCAAACCGTGCAAGCATACACCCTCCACTTTCACTTGTGCAAAATTTAGCAAAATGCATTTTGGTTCCATTTGAGCTAATCCAACTTAGCATTTCTTAAACCAACCTTAAACAGACCTTTATAAGCTTATTTTCTGCTCATTTCACAACCCTAGAGAGACTAAGAGAAAACAGCAGCCATAACAGAAAATACTCTCACTCTCACATTTTGCATTTTTTGCTCGAAAGTGAATTTCTGCACAAATCATCAAAAACCCTCGAATATCCTTGGTTCCCTCATCATCCAACCAGCCTTTGGAAGCTTTTTGAACTTTTGACTCCCAGCTGGAACTTCATTGTCAAGCTCTGTTTCTTCAAGGAATGTCCATGGCAGATTTTGATTTAAGGTGGATTCGGGTTGTTTGAACTGATTTCCTTCAAGCAGTCATCACTATCAACCTTCATTTGCATCTGTATCGGGCTACAACCTTCAAACAACCACTACAACTCAACTGTTCTTCAAAACTAGTAAGATTTCGACTCCTTCATTTTTCCAAATCATGATATGAAATGTATAGATCTCATTGCCATGGTTACAATAAGCTTTAAAACACATGAAATGGTTGAGTATGCTGTAAGATATTTTGATTTGAAATCTGATGTGTGAATGTAGTTGTATTCGATTCATTGATGATTATCCTGTTTTAATGAGTATGCCTGCTGGATATATGATGCTTGATGTTTGTAGATCACATTGCCATGTTTAAATTCTTGTTCTGGGCATAAAAATTTTCGAGCTAGTTTGAATGTTGAAGGTGATGGCTGTTGTTCATGAACCCTAAATCTGCCCAGAAATGTTGGTTGCTTTTGGCTGTTCGTTTGTTCTGTTTGCATGATGGATTTACTGTTGCATTGCCATGCTCTTTGTGCGTGTTTGTGTGAAATTTGTTTGCCATGATGATTGATTGAAGATGAACAAATGAGCTGATGATGTTGCTGTTTCTTAAACCCTAAGTTGCCCAGAACTTGAAATGTGATTGGCTGTTGATTTGAATTTGATGCGTGCTGTACTGTTCCATTGGCTAGTGGCCAATCAAAACATTTCATTGCATTTGCCAAAACTCTGCGTTTTGCTTAATGTTGCCAGGATTTACAAAATTGCCACGCCGGTCAAACCTTTGACTTGTCTTTCATCTTATTTTGTTCATGTTTGGTTCCAAATTTCACTCAACTTCAACAATTCATTTCTCATCCAATTCAACTCCAAAAATCATGGGATATTTTGCATTGTGACCTGTTGGATGTCTAGTATTTTACCATGATTTTTAATAATTTTTCTGATCATTGGATTTTAATTGGCTCTAGGGTTTGTGTTATGTGACCAAAGATGATACATGTTGCCAAAACAATTGTGAAATGATCATGTTGCATCCTTTGCCCCTGAATTTTTTTGTGGTGAAACTAGACTCATTCACCTTTGTTTTGATGTAGAGTTTGTGCATTTATCATATGTGATGTGTGAGATATGATTTTCTGAAGTAGGGTGTGACAATTTGTGTCACACCAATGATGTGCATTTTCATGATTTTTGTTCACATGCTTCCTGGCCTTCAAATAACTTGAAATTTTGCAATATTGACCTCTTACATGTCTAGTTTGTGTATGAATTTTCTTGGATGTAATCATGCTGTTTCCAATTTGTTTGAGAATTTTCTTCCCTGCCTAGTCAATGGTTGACTTTATGTGATACATGTTGCCAAATCTTTTGTGAAATTCTCATATCTTATTGTATGACCATGAAATTTCATATGTGATAACTAGACATCTTGAGCTTTGCATTGGTGTTAATCTCATTCATTTCTCATCTGTTTTCAATTTGATATGATTTTTTGAAGTTGACCCATGTTTGTTGACCTTCATTGTGCATGCTTGAATTTGGTTTGACTTCTTGATTTTAATTGACTGCCTTCCTCTCATCCAAATGCAATGAAATTTGACATGCTTGCCATGCTAGATGTTAGGATTGAATGTGATTTATTTGATAATTTTTGGGATTGTTTGGGTTGACTTTTGAATGAAGTCTTGCTGTTGACTTCTATATGCTTTCCTTTGCCATGCTTTGCATTCTTTTGTGTATGAAATGACAATTAATGCATGATTTGATTGTGAATCCAATTGGGATAGCTTCTTAAATGTTTGAACATGAATTGGGTTGACTTTCCTTTGCTGTTTTGACCTTTTCTTTCATCTTTGACCCTAGGCTAGTCCTAGTGGTCTTTTGAGCTTACAATTGAGTTAATGTTTCAGGTTAAGCACCAATGCCTCAAAGATCATTCAAATTTGATTGAGCTGGATTATATATATCATGTGCTAACCCTTGTTTTGTAGGTGTGACTCATATAGTTGAGTCTTGTGCTTTGCACATTGGTCCCTCTGTGGTTGACTGTTGTTTATCCTTTCCTTTTGTTTTAAACTGTTGAGCTGTTTACTAATTGGTTTGACTTTTTCAGGTACTTTAGTTGCTTAAGTTCTTTGAACTTGCTTGCTTTGCTATTTAGCAATTGCTTTTGAGGTATAATTACTCTCTCTTCATGTAGTCTGGAGACCCGGTCTGTTATTTGACCGGGCAAACTGTCTGAAGTCCTCCTTAAGAGGCAATGCCTGTGTGTGTTTAAAATTGTCCCAAGCAGGAAAAGTCCTTCAAGTAAGGCAATTGGTAGATCAAAGGGATAAGCAACCTATCCCCTACTATTCAGTGTGTCCTCTCCTTGCTCCCATTACATGGTTGAAGCATTGAGATAAAAACCCAAGATCTAATCGAGTCAATAATGTGGAAAGAGCTCCATCTTTCTGAGCTCCCACACTTTCTTATATGCTCTCCCTGATCAGGGATAGAAGCAATGAGGCACACCCCTCATCTCCTTTTCATCTGCTTCACCTTAGCCTCTCAATGGCAAGGTTAAGAGCGACATTTACCTATTACAGTGGACTTTCATAGTCAAACCCTCTTGTGTGAGCCCCCTTGTTTTGGCTATAGAGTGTGCTGTTTTGATATTCATTGATTGATTGATCGCTTCATATGCACATGTTTGCTTGTATGCTCCATGCATTTATCATCATCATTAATTGCCATTAATACATAACCATCTCATTTGTCTTTATGACTTGTCATTGTTGTTTACCCATTGAGGACAAGTGTAAGTCCATTGCTTTGGCATTTGCTCCTATGATATGGAAGGATAGAGTGTAAAACCTCATTGGTCACTCATATCTTCTGTTGTTTTGTTTGTTTGATTGTGAGGAAACAACTGTAAGTCCCTGCAAGTTGGCATTTGTTTTCCTAGGATCATACTGTGTATGTTAGAGTAAGCCCAGACAAATTGGCATCTGACATCCATATTTTGTATCTGTTTGTATGTGAGGTTGCAATTATAAGTCCCTGTAAGTTGGCATTTGCTTTCCTGTGATCATGTGTTGCTTTTGTTCCTGTATGTGAGGATCCACTGTAAGTCCCTGCAATGTGGCATTGGTTTTCCTATGAGCATCTGTGGAGTTAACCTAAGTCCAGACAGATTGGCAGTTAACTTCCATTTCTCATCTTTGTTTTTCTTTTGAGGAGATTAGTGTAAGTCCATTGAGTGGCATCTGATATCCATTTCTGTTTTAGGAGACTGGTGTAAATCCATCTATTGGTATCCGGTATCCGCTTTTATTTCTTTGTCTGTGGAGATTAGTGTAAGTCCATAGAGTGGCCTCTGATATCCCGTTTTGTTTTAGGAGATTGGTATAAGACCATTGATTGGCATCCGGTATCCGCCTTTCTTTGCTTTGTTTGTTTATTATTATCCATTGCTATTCCAAGGACACACTTGAATCATCTGCTATATGATTTCAAGAAGTGAACCTTCTAAGAAGTTTTACCTCCCATCCTCATCCATTCATCATTCATTATGTCCTAAACCTTTTCACACTTTATCTTTCAAACTTGACATAAGTGTTGTGCAAACATCTTCATGTTTTCAAATTAAAAACCTGGACTCAAGTCCTTGACTTTTTTCAAACTCCATTTCATAACACTTCTTTCGAATCAATCTTAATCATACTCTGACTTCACTTTCATAATCACAATCAATTAACTTCACTCATTCACTTGTTTTGGCTTTGTCCATTGTTAATCTTTTCATGCATTAGCCATAGGTTTCAATTATCTTTGTGGTTGATGTAAATCTTGCCTATCCTTAGTGAGTCGACAGTAAGACTTCCGTACTGAAAACAGGGCTAACCCCTCTAGTACGTCGAAGCTATCCTCGCATGGTGGATGTTGTTTTTGGTCGAGTGTTCTCCCATTGATAATGAAAAGCCTCAGTGCTTGTGTTTAAAATTGAATCCACCAACTTTTGGAAATCTTTTAGCCGAACTACGGCGTTTTGATCCTTACCTTTGATGGAAGGTACGTAGGCAGCGGGTTCATCCGTTCAAACCCAATAAAAAATGTATATTCTTTTCTCATCATCCCAATCATGTTTGCACAATATTTATGTCATAACAAATAACAATTTAATACAACAAGTGTGAAAAGGGCTCCCTAGGAGTACCTAGGACGTGGTGGGTGCCTAACACCTTCCCATTGCGTAATTTACCCCTTACCCAGAATCTCTGATCTTTTTATTAGTTTTCTACGTGTAAAACTTCTTAGGCTTTTGTTCGCTTTTTAGCCAGTCCTTTGGATAAATAAAAGTGCGGTGGCGACTCGAAAATTTCAATGTATCTCTTAGCTTATGGTTTAATCGATAGATCATATAGCGACGAATACACCGCTACAGGTCCGAAGAATTGCATTGCTTTGGAGCCGTATACGACTTGGGTAAGGAAGAGAGCATCTAAGTATCTCATTCCTTATGACTATCCGAGACCTACACCTTTGGTTGTGGCTGGGCCTTCAACCCTCCCTAACCAAGGTGTAGAGGAGTTAAGAGACGAAGACCTTTCACGTGCCTGGATCCGTGAAAGAGAAGAGTTGCTTCAACATCTTAAGGAGAAGGATGCTCTGATCGAATTCCTCGAGCATCAGGTCATTGATGATCCTGATGATACTTGGACTTCTCTACTTCCTCAGTCTTCCAAGTTCTGGAAAAGGAGGTATGATAGACTCGCCAAAGACAAGGCGGATATGGAAGCAGCATATGAGAGAGAGATTAAGAGGCTTCGCGCAACTTATCTTCCGGCATCCCGAGCTTCTAGGGATCCATAGGATGTTTATTTTCCTTCTCTCTTGTAATAATTGACAATGCTGTACTTCTTTTCTCAAATATATTTGATGAGATATTTTCCATATGCGATTAAAATGCTTAATATTCAAAAATTTGAAAATAATACCCTAAAAGTTCCTTTGAAATAAAAACAAAGCATATGCACGAGCATTGCATGCATCATTTGCATAAGCAGGTGTTGTTCCGGTCTTCTTGTCTGTGGCCTAACTCTGTGCTCTTCATTTATTTTGAAGACAAGCTGACTCATCGGTACTACACCAGAGCCAACTCTTCCAGACTGATGGATCATCTTGAGCAAGAGAATCGTGAGCTGAAAGATGAAGTTGCCAGACTCACTGCTTTGATGGAGCAATTCCTAGCTGCTCAGAACCAGCCATCTCCGCCGCCTGCAACTCCTCCCCAGAGGACTGTTATCTCTGAGGTTGTTTCTGCTACTGTGCCAGCTGCCAGTGCTCATTTTATGCCAACTGCCATGCTGCCCGGGTTTCCGTGGGGAATGCCTCCTGGTTATATGCCTGATATTCCAGCACCGACATTTGCTTCCATGCCGGTATCTAGCCCGGTCCTTGCAATGCCTCCTCCTGTCGTGCATACCATTCCCAGGGTAGACGACACCATCTATCATTCTGAGCCGTCTGAGGGCCCAGATGTTAATGAGAAGATGGATGCGATGAATGACCAATTCCTTGAACTCCGCAAGGAATTAAAGACCCTTCGAGGAAAGGATTTGTTCGGCAAATCTGCAGCCGAGCTCTGTTTAGTTCCCGGTGTGAAGATACCCGTCAAATTCAAAGTCCCAGACTTTGAGAAGTATAAGGGGAACACTTGCCCACTCAGCCACCTGGTTATGTATGCCAGGAAAATGTCTACTCAAACGGATAATGATCAACTGCTGAGTCATTATTTCCAGGATAGTTTGTCCGGTGCTGGACTAAGATGGTATATGAGTCTGGATAGTGCAAACATTCGTTCCTTCAACGATCTTGGCGAAGCCTTCGTAAAGCAATACAAATACAATATGGATATGGCTCCCGACCGGGATCAGCTCAGAGCCATGTCCCAGAAGGACAAAGAGACATTCAAAGAGTACGCCCAGAGGTGGCGAGAGCTGGCAGCTCAGATTACTCCTCCGCTGGAAGAGAAGGAAATGACTAAGATCTTTTTGAAGACTCTTAGTTCATTTTACTATGAGCGGATGATCGCTAGTGCTCCCTCTGATTTCACTGAAATGGTGAACATGGGGATGCGATTGGAGGAAGGAGTCCGTGAAGGACGGTTATCCAAAGATGAAGGCTCTTCAAGCAAGCGATATGGAGCATTTGCTAAGAAGAAAGATGGGGAGGCACATGCTGTGCAATCCCATGTCAAATCCAGAAGACCCTCTGTCAAGAGTAAGCCTGTGCGTCATGCCAGCAGTCAGCATCAGGTGGCTCATATAGCACCTGTCTTCCGTGATAATCAACAATATCAACAACACAACAATCAGCAACAACCTCAGCAATATCAACAACAGCATCGCCCTCAGCAGCAGGCTTACCAGCCTCACAACAGTAATCCAGCTGGTCCGAGTTATGAAAGGAAGAAGATCACCTTCGATCCGATTCCGGTATCATATGCAGAGTTGTATCCCTCTTTGATAGAGCGGAAATTGATTACTCCAAGGGATCCTCCGGCTATACCTGCTAACCCGCAGTGGTGGTATAAGCCTGATCAACATTGTGTTTACCACTCCGGTGCTCCGGGTCATAATGTGGAAAACTGCTTTCCTTTGAAGACTAAGGTTCAAGACCTTATGAGATACGGCATTCTGAGCTTTGAGGACTCAGGCCCTAATGTTACGAAGAACCCATTGCCCGAGCATGGGAAGTCGGTTAACATGGTCCAGGGTTGCCCTGGTAAATACAAAGTCAAATATGTAAGCCATATTCGACAGTCATTGGTTGAGTTGCATCGTCTGCTATGTGATTACAGTCATATGGAGCACGACCATGACAAATGTCGTATCTGCTCTGTCAACAGATTGGGTTGTCGCCAAGTGCGTAGAGAGCTGCAAGAATTGCTAGATGATGGGACCATTGAGATTCTTCAGAACAGGAATGTTGATGAAGACGAACCAGAGGTGAATGTGATTTCTCCTGTGTTCAAGATACCTGAGCCTGTTGTCATTCGTTATGATGGTAGCAAGCAGAAGGTTTCTCCTGCTCTGATTATCAAGCCTGCGGGCCCTGTGCCTTATTCGTCTGATAAAGCAGTTCCCTTCCGCTATAATCCAGTTGATGTGGAAGATGGGAAAGAAGTGCCTTTGCCTTCATCCTCTGTTGTGAACATAGCTGATGTGAGCGGTTTGACCCGTAGCGGTCGTGTGTTTTCAGCACCAAAGCCTCAGGCTAGGGCTGACTCTGTTGAGCGTCCGGTTGGGAATACGGTTAATCCTCCGAACCCGGCACCTGTTGTAAAATCCTCCTCTGTACAAAAGACTCATACTTCTTCTGTTGGCCCTAGTGGCACTGTGAATGAAGACTGTGATGTGAGATGCTGAGGCTCATCAAGAAGAGTGAGTACAACGTTGTAGACCAGCTTCTACAAACGCCGTCCAAAATATCCGTATTATCCTTACTTCTGAATTCAGAACCCCATAGGGAGGCTCTGCAGAAAGTATTGGACTTGGCTTATGTTGATCATGACGTCACTATAGAACAGTTTGACAGCATTGTTGCAAACATCACTGCTTGCAACACTTTGGGTTTCTGTGACGCTGATCTCCCTGAGGAGGGAAGAGACCACAACATGGCTTTACATATATCCATAAATTGCAAGAGCGACGCCATGTCCAACGTGCTGGTGGACACTGGGTCATCTTTGAATGTATTGCCGAAATCTACTCTTTCTAGATTGTCATTTCAAGGGCCTCCCATGAGGCAGAGTGGTGTTGTTGTGAAAGCTTTCGATGGGTCGCGTAAGACTGTAATTGGGGAAGTTGATCTCCCAATCAAGATTGGACCAAGCGATTTCCAAGTTACCTTTCAGGTTATGGATATCCACCCATCTTATAGCTGTCTCCTTGGTAGACCATGGATTCATGAGGTTGGCGCCGTGACATCCACCCTACACCAGAAGCTGAAATTCGTTAAAAATAGGAAATTGGTTGTGGTAGGGGGAGAAAAGGCTCTCCTGGTTAGCCACCTGTCTTCTTTCTCATATATTGATGCTGAGGATGAAGTTGGAACGCCTTTCCAAGCTTTGTCTATTGCTGAGCCAATTGAAAAGAAGTCTCCTTCATTTGCTTCCTATCGTGATGCGAAACTGGCCATTGAATATGGTGCAGTCGCTGGTCTAGGAAAGATGATCGAGCTTGAAGACAATAAATCCCGGGCTGGCATTGGCTATTCTTCTGGGGTCTTCAACGACAAAGGTCTGTTCAAGAGTGGAGGTTTCATCCATGCCGATCAAGCTGAAGAAGCTGCTGCTATCTTGGAAGAGGATGCAGAGGATACTAGCAATTTTGTCATCTCTGGCGGGATCTGCCACAATTGGGTCGTTGTAGACGTTCCTACGGTCATTCATAGATCAGAGTAATGGTTCACTTTGTTTAAAAACCCTTCTCCCATGCCAAAAGGAGAAGGGATGACATTGTTGGCATCATATATACAATGATATTTCATTCAATTAATGCATGTTAAACATTTGTTTTTCCAATTGTTTTCACTTTTTTCTTTTTTTGCATGAAATCGGTGATCACAAAAACCCTAAAAACAAGAATAAAAGCAATCTTTTCATCTGCATAATGATTTGTTTGTTTAAATTCTAAAGTTTTTCATTATCCAAAATCATTATGCAGGTTGATTCTTAAATCCATTGAACATAATGATCCAACGCCATCTCCCAATTTTGAATTCCCTGTATTTGAAGCAGAGGAAGATGATGTTGAAGGGATTCTTGATGAGATTACCCGTCTTCTTGAGCACGAAAAGAAGATCATTCAGCCGCATCTCGAGAATCTGGAAACAGTCAACTTGGGGTCTGAAGATTGTGTTCGAATGGTGAAGATTGGGGCACTCCTTAAAGAGTCTGTCAAGAAGGGGTTGATCAGTTTGCTACGAGAATATTCTGATATCTTCGCTTGGTCGTACGAAGACATGCCGGGTCTAAATACAGATATTGTGCAACATTTTCTGCCTCTGAAGCCTAAGTGCGTGCTTGTGAAGCAGAAGCTCAGAAGAACTCATCCAGATATGGCAGTGAAGATCAAAGAGGAAGTTCAGAAGCAAATTGATGCGGGGTTTCTGGTGACTTCTACGTATCCTCTATGGGTGGCCAATATTGTGCCTATGCCTAAGAAAGACGGAAAAGTCCGTATGTATGTTGATTACAGAGATTTGAATAAAGCTAGTCCAAAAGATGATTTTCCTCTACCACACATTGATATGTTGGTAGACAATACAGCTAAATTCAAAGTCTTTTCGTTTATGGACGGATTTTCCGGATATAATCAAATCAAGATGGCACCCGAGGATATGGAGAAGACAACATTCATCACACCTTGGGGAACATTCTGTTATCGAGTGATGCCCTTCGGTTTGAAGAACGCCAGAGCCACGTATCAACGAGCTATGACTACCTTGTTTCATGATATGATGCACAAGGAGATAGAGGTCTATGTCGATGATATGATTGCTAAGTCCCGAACGGAAGTTGAACATGTTGAGCATTTGTTGAAGTTGTTTCAGCGTTTGAGGAAGTTCAGGCTTCGTCTGAATCCGAACAAATGTACATTTGGAGTTCGTTCTGGCAAGTTATTGGGTTTTGTTGTCAGCGAGAGAGGTATTGAGGTTGATCCTACAAAGGTCAAAGCAATACAAGAGATGCCTGCGCCCAAAACTGAAAAGCAAGTCCGAGGTTTTCTTGGCCGCTTGAATTATATTTCCAGATTTATATCTCACATGACTGCCACATGTGCGCCGATATTCAAGCTCCTCCGGAAAGATCAATCCCATGATTGGACCGAGGATTGCCAGAAATCTTTCGACAGTATCAAAGAATATTTGTCTGAACCTCCAATTTTGTCTCCACCTGTAGAAGGAAGACCTCTGATCATGTATTTGACCGTTCTTGAAGACTCGATGGGTTGTGTACTCGGTCAACAAGACGAATCAGGAAAGAAAGAATCTGCTATCTACTACCTGAGTAAGAAGTTCAACGATTGTGAGTCTCGATACTCAATGCTTGAGAAGACGTGTTGTGCTTTGGCTTAGGATGCTAAGCGTCTACGCCAGTACATGATAAATCATACAACTTGGTTGATATCCAGAATGGATCCAATCAAGTATATCTTCGAGAAGCCTGCTTTAACCGGGAGGATTGCCCGTTGGCAGATGTTGTTGTCTGAGTATGATATCGAGTATCGAGCTCAGAAAGCTATCAAAGGTAGTATCCTGGCTGACCACTTGGCACATCAGCCGATTGAAGATCATCAGTCTGTTCAGTATGACTTCCCAGACGAGGAAATTCTGTATTTGAAAATGAAAGATTGTGATGAGCCTACACTTGATGAAGGTCCAGAACCTGGTTCCAGATGGACGATGGTGTTTGATGGCGCTGTAAATCAGTATGGAAATGGAATTGGGGCCGTAATCATTACTCCTCAGGGCACACATATTCCGTTTACAGCAAGGCTAACTTTCAAATGCACGAATAATATGGATGAGTACGAAGCCTGTATCATGGGATTAGAAGAGTGCATTGATCTAAGGATCAAGCATCTTGATGTGTATGGTGATTCGGCCTTGGTTGTCAATCAGATCAAGGGAGGGTGGGAGACGAATCAGCCCGGTCTCATTCCGTACAGAGATTATGCAAGGAGGATTTCAACGTTCTTTACTGAAGTTGACTTTCATCATATTCCTCGAGAGGATAATCGAATGGCAGATGCTCTTGCTACGCTTGCTTCCATGATTATAGTCAAGTATTAGAATGAAGTTCCCAATATCACTGTGATGCGCTTGGATAGACCAGCTCACGTGTTTGCAGTTGAAGAGGTGAATGATGACAAGCCTTGGTATTTTGATATCAAGAATTTCCTCCAGAACCAGGTCTACCCGCCTGGGGCATCTGTGAAAGATAGGAAAACTCTGAGAAGGTTGACAGGCAGTTTCTACCTCAGTGGTGAAGTGTTGTACAAGAGAAATTTTGACATGGTTCTGCTCAGATGCGTGGATAGACACGAAGCAGACCTGTTAATGACTGAGGTCCATGAGGGTTCATTTGGTACTCATTCCAATGGACATGCCATGGCTAGAAAGATGCTGAGAGCAGACTACTATTGGCTGACAATGGAGTCTGACTGCTGCAAATATGTGAAGAAATGCCACAAGTGTCAGATTTACACGGATAAGATTCATATTCCTCCGACACTTCTGAATGTGATTTCATCACCATGGCCTTTCTCTATGTGGGGAATTGACATGATTGGCATGATTGAACCGAAGGCGTCCAACGGACACAGGTTTATTCTCGTAGCAATTGACTACTTCACCAAATGGGTTGAAGCGGCGTCGTATGCTAATGTGACCAGGCAGGTGGTCGTGAAGTTTATCAAGAATAAACTTATATGCCGTTATGGTGTGCCTGATAAGATCATTACTGATAATGGATCTAATCTGAATAATAAGATGATGGAAGAATTGTACGCTGAGTTCAAGATTGCACACCATAATTCCTCTCCTTACAGACCCAAGATGAATGGGGCTGTTGAAGTTGCTAATAAGAATATCAAGAAGATTATCCAGAAGATGACAGTCACGTACAAAGCTTGGCATGAGATGCTGCCCCTTTTTCTCTTGTTTACGGCATGGAGGCTGTTCTCCCAGTAGAGGTGGAGATCCCATCAATGAGAGTCTTGATGGAAGCCAAGTTGACTGATGCTGAATGGATTCAGAGTCATTATGACCAGGTGAATTTGATTGAAGAGAAGCGATTGACTGCCATGTGCCATGGTCAGTTATATTAGTAGAGAATGAAGAAAGCATTCGATAAGAAGGTCAAGCCTCGTGTGTTCCGAGAGGGTGACCTCGTGCTCAAGAAAGTCTTGTCTTTCACGCCCGATTCCAGGGGCAAGTGGACTCCAAACAATGAAGGTCCATATGTTGTCAAGAGAGCCTTTTCAGGAGGTGTTTTGATGCTCACAACTATAGATGGGAAGGATTTCACTCGTCCTGTGAATTCAGATGCAGTCATGAAATACTTTGCCTAAAAAGAAAAACAGAATAGCTCGCTAAGTTGAAAACCCGAAAGGGCGGCTTAGGCAAAAATGAGCGTCTCGGTGGGTAACCCGAAAGGGCGATCCAGGCAAAAATTAGAGACTTGAAAAAAAAGAGTATTTGCATCCCGCTAGATTGAGTACCTCACCCTGGGGCAATCTAGGCAAAAATTAGGGATTCGACAAGTAACTGCATCCTGACAAGACTTTCTGTTCCACAACCGTCTTTTCGTCAGAGATTCTCGCTCAGTCATCATCAACTGAAGTTTCAAATACATCGGATTCAAATTGGTAGAGAAATGGTCATTATGTTCAATGTAGCCCTCTTCCAATATATATCACCGATTTCAAATTTGTACAGATCTATGGAGTCTTGCCATTTGCAGGCTACCATTCCATCAAATAAATTTGAGCTTTTATCCAATTATTTGCACTCTTATTTGTTTCATTTCAACAAATGTTTTGCATGTTTTAATTGATAAAATGTCATTGTTTTAAACAAACAAATTTTTTCATAAAAATTGTTTTTAAACAAAGTGAACATTCACAATGATGAAAGGATACTTAAGAATTTCTCAGTGCTCTCCCAAGGGTGGCATGATTTCTAACAGGGTAAGACATTTGTTCATATTCCTGGCATGGTTGTATCCTCTTTCTCCAGATTGTTGTTGGGGTTTCTCCCCAAGCAGAGTTTCTGTTGAGATTTTGTTCCCTAAGCAGGGTATTTGTTGGGATTTCTCCTGAACGAATTTTGTTGAAGAGAGCCTTTATTATGACTCCTCCTCATTCAGAGTGTTTGTTGAAGACTTCAATCGTCCTCTCCAACAATATTCTCTCCTCAGTGAAGTCGCCAGCGGAGTTATTGGTATGATGTACTCCATCTATGTTATCTCTCCCCGTCAGGGTGCTTGTTGAGGTTTATACCTCTCCTCCCTTCAGCATAGCAGTTATTCTTTCCTCCTCAGCAGTTGTGGTTTTCTTTTAGAAGGTTTGGTATTTGGTGGTTAATCCCCAGTTCTTCTTCTCTGCTTCAGATAAATCCCCAGTAGATGTGTGGTATGGTGGATTGTATCTGTAATGATTTCCTCCCCTGCAGAGATTTGGGTTGATTTCCTGATATTTCTGATCCCCAGTAGAGTTGCTTGTGTGGCAGAATCTACTTGCGTGATCTTTTCTCCCTCAGTGGATTCGTCCCTAATGGAGTTGCGTGTGCGGCCAGATTCTACTTATGTGGTCTGTTTTCGGGGAAGTTTTTGCCTATGCAGTGAGCTTCTTTTTCCCAGTTGAGACTGATGATCCCCCTGCGGAAATCTCGTGATTTCTCCACTTCCCAACAGAGTTGCTTTCGTGGCAGTTGATGCCTGTTGTGAATTTCTGATTCCCAGTTGGGTTGATTGATGATCCATTGCTCAGAGATTTTGTGTTCTCTTTGATATCTCTGGATTTTTTCCCAGCAGATCTTTGCTTTTTAGCATTCAGATCTCCAGCAGATTGGCTTTCCAGTTGGATTTCTTGGGTTTTTCCTCTGGAAGTGTAGTACCGGGCGTTTGATTCATGGACCTGTTTGTGTTAGATATGTCTGTTTTGTCAGCATTCATCAAACATAAATCACGCATATTCATGCATACTTTCAACATTCAGATATGCATGTTGCATTTTTGCCATATATCTTTTGTTTGTTGTCTCCTGCTAATGGTGATATAGACCTCTCTAGTAGATCTCTCCAAGCAGATGTCGGGTGTTTAATCTCTCAATATAAAGTCAGCCCCATTAAGCAGAAAGTGTATGTCTTTTCTTCTGCAGTTCCCCACTGAGATATATCCTCGTGGATGACGGTTGTTTCCGTTTCCTCCCAACACATATATTGGGATGGGTTTTCCCTATTGAGTTATATCCTCATTAGGACGAGTCTTGATTCAGTTTGCCTTTTTGGTTTGATCCTGAATTGGCCTTTTTTCAACTGTCTCTTGTGCTTCCCTGTGGAATAAATGAATAAATTGCCCAGTAACCGGCAATAGTTCATTTTATCCCCAACGGAGTTGTGGGCCTCTACCCAGTAACCGGTAGTTGTAAATCCTATATACTTTTTTTCCCTTTTGTGGAATCTGTGGTTGTGAACATTTTGTTCCTCGGCAGAGTTGGTGGTTTTCTATCCAGTATTCGGTAGTCGTAAATCCTATTTTCTTGCTCTTCAGCAGAGTTTGTGGTCTTCTACCCAGTAACTGGTAGTTATCAACCCTATTTTGTTTTCCCCGTGCGGAGTTGTGATCCTTTCACTCCCCACGCAGAGGCTTTGGTTTTCTACCCCGTATTCGGTAGTTGTAAACCCTACTTTTGTATCCTCATCAGAGTTGTGGCCCTCTACCCGGTAACCGGTAGTTGTAAGTCCTATCTCTTTTCCCCTAGCAGAGGTAACATTTGGGGTTCATCCTGGTTGATGACGGATTTTGTGGTTTTCTACCCAGTATTCGGTAGTTGTAAATCCTATATGTTGTTGTTGTCTCCCTAGCGGAGTTTGTGCTTTCTTGTGGATAATTGCCGTATGCTAGCAATTTTATCCTCAACTGAGTCTTTGGTTTTCTACCCAATAGTAGTCGGTAGTGGTAAACCTTTTGTTTCCTCAGTCAGAGTCTTTGGTCTTCTACCCAGTATTCGGTAGTTGTAAATCCTTTGTTCTCCCCTTTGCAGAGTTAACCTTGTTGTTCATCCTAACCGATGATGGTTAGTCTTGTTGGTTATCTTCATCCAATATTCGATGTTGATATTCCTTCCCTTGTCTGGGTAATTGCTCTGAGTAAGAAATTGTATCCCCAGCATGTCTTTTCTTGTGGATAATTGTCGTATGCTAGAAATTTTATCCTCAATGGGTCCTTTCACTGTATGCCAGTGATATGTTCCCCGGATCATTGATTGTTCATCAATGCATCCTCAGTGAGTCCTCTTTCATCTACCCTTTTGTTGGTAATGATTGTTGCTCCCTTTGATCGGTCATCTTTATATACCTAGTTTTGGTATCCCGATGCCTTTCTCTTCGAACGATTTATCCTTTATTAACCCAGTAACCGGTTGTGGATAATCTTCCATGCGAGTATATTATCCACGTTCTGACGGTAATGGATAATATATCTCATGCACTCTTCAGTCGAAGCCTGTTGTGTTTCCCCAGTCGAGTAAGATTCGTGTTCCTTTTGTGGAATCGAATATTTGTTTCTACCCCCTTGTTGAGCGTATCTCCCAGTAACCGGTGATATGTCTCCTGGATAATTGTCGTATGCTTGCAATTTATCCCCAGCGAGTTATCTTTCGTTTACCCTGTTGTTGTTGGTAACGATTGTTTCTCTTTTCGGTAGGTCACCTATTATATACCCAGTAACCGGTATCGCCGGTGTTCCTTCCATGCGAGTATATTGTCTACGTTCTGACGGTAATAGATAATATATCTCATGCGAGTATACTATCCACGTTCTGACGGTAATGGATAATATATCTCATGCACTCTTTGGTTGAAGCCTTTTGTCCTTCCCCATTTGAGTAAGATTCGTTTTCCCGTTGCGGAGTCGAATGTCCATCCTATAAGTCGATTTGCTTTTTCAAGCCCTCCTTTCGGATGATGAGTGTCTTGGCAGTAAAAACCAATTCACGCTTTGGTCGGTCACCTATTATATACCCAGTAACCGGTATCCCTGGTGTTCCTTCCTTTCTGCTCCCTATTATGACCTTGGTCCCCTGTGGAGTCAGATTTTCCTGAGTTGATGTACCTTTTTCAGGTCTTTCTCAGATGTTTTGGTTGATTGATATCTCTCACCCTTATACCGGTCTTAGATATTCATTCTTCCTGAGCTTGTTGTTCTTTCACCCAGTAACCGGTGTTCAGATCACATGTCTCTTCGAGCTTGTTACCCAGTAACCGGTAACACCTCATCTTGCAGATTTTCCCCAGGAGAGTCTTTTGTTAGACGTTTCCCAGCGGAGCTTCTGTTGTGATTTTACCCTTTTGCTGTATTGGCGTTTTCCCCAATATATGCAATTTTCCCCGGCAGGGAGGTTCTGTGTGAATCTTTTCCCCAGTCCGAGTCCGGATTTTTATCCGAAGTATCCTTTGTGGATAGTTGTGCTGTATTGGCGTTTTCCCATATACACGCATCTTTGAGTCAGCTTGAGTCTTTCCAATGGATTTGTTCCCTTTGGAAATTCTCTTTTCCCCAGTTTGAGTCCTTTACTTCCCAGTGAGACCTCCAGTCGTGTCCTGCTCACGCAGTGTCAGTTCTTGTTTCCCCTAATTCAGAGTCGTGTCCTGCTCACGCAGTGTCAGTTCTTTTTCCCTAATTCACAGTCGTGTCCTGCTAACGCATTCTTTTTCTTCTTATCCCCATAAGAGTCCTGTTAGAGACTCTGTTCCTGGTGAGGGTATTACTCCGATGGATCGTCTTTCTTTCTTTGTGGACCCGTATTCCCCACAGAGTTGTTTCTTTTGCATTCATACATTTGCATCATGAGGTCTCTTAGGGACCAAAATTTGTCTCATTACTGTTATTTAAGCCCATTCTACCGCGTCGAGACGAAGATTTTAACCTTCACTTCTCCGGCTAGAATGACCTTAAATAGGGGCATCTGTAAGACCCCAATTTTGTCCCTAAGATCCCTCATGGCATCATATCATATCATTGCATTGCCTCAAGGATCATTGGACACCTTGCTTCCTTCCCTGTGGGTGGGATCTTTCTTGAGAGTGGTTCTTGATCACCAAGTATTGCTTGCATTTGTATATCATTGCTTTTCTTTCAATCACTAACCAAAAATGTACAAAAATATGCCATTAACCTTTGTCTTGCAGCTTAAGCAGTCAACAGGTCAAGGCATCAGGTGAATTCATGGTACAAAGAGCAGATGGTATTTTCTTGAAATATGGATCATGTGATCATTATATGTAGCTTATTTGAGCTATAGGTTCATTTTGGAGCAAATTCCCAAGTGGTTGAGGCCCCAAATTCATCAGAACATTTTCAGGTCATCTAAGGGCCAATGCAGTCACCTGAAAAGTCAACTGTGGGAATTGAGTTTCTTCATCCCATTCATGTCCAAATCATGCTTGTTCATCATGTCAAAGATCAAGGTTGAAGAATTTGAGGTCAAGTCAAAAGATTCCAAAAATGGAAAGTGACCTATAATTTCAACTTTCCAAAAATGGCAAGTTTTTGATCCAACTTCAACTCAACTTTCCAATATCAAAAAGCTTCAAATGAATTTTTGTCCAACATGAAAGTTGAATATATCTCTCTCCCATTTCCAAAAAGTCCAAGATCATGAGCATCTGTTGAATGGTTGAGGAGATATGGTCCAATCATTGCCAAGTGTGCATGGAACTTCAAATGGCCATATCTTTTGATTCATAACTCCAAATTTGGTGGTTCTTTTTGCATTTTGCTTCTCATAACATGAAGTTTCCAAAACATTAATTACATTGTATGAATTTCCATCACATGATCATTTGCTATTCCATGCCTTATTTGGAGGGAAATTGCAAAATTCAAAAATGGTGCATCATGGGAACTTTCTACCATTGCCATTGTGTTTAAAAAATGATTTTAAGTGTAATTGATCAAGCCAATGGTACTGTTCACGTGGGATTAGTCCATGCACCATGCATTTTTGAAATTTTGCAAAACACCTTATTTTAATTAACCAAGTTAAGTATGGATTAGCAAGGTGATTAAGGAAGCATATAAATACTCTAATCTAACAGAATTTGGGAGAGGTTAATCATTTTTCACCATTTCAAGATCCAAATTCTCTCTCCCTCCAAAATTTTCTCTCAAGGATAATTCAAATTTCCTCTACATAACATTGCTTTTTCTTTCCATATTCTTGTTCCCTTGGCTTTGATTTTGTGCAGATCAAGCTTTAGATTGGTGAATTCGTGCAAGAATCAAGTGTAGCAAGCTCATGAAGATGAAGATGGAAATTCTGTTTTGAGCTAGATCCAGCACTTACCTGTAAGACCCCAATTTTGTCCCTAAGATCCCTCATGGCATCATATCATATCATATCATTGCCTCAAGGATCATTGTGCACCTTTGCCTTCTCCCCTGTGGGTGGGTTATCTTTTGAGTGTGATTCTTGATCACCAAGCATGTTTTGCATTTGTATATCATTGCTTTTCATTTGTTTACTAACCAAAAGTACAAAAATATTGTCATCTAACCTTGTTACTTGCAGATGAAGCAACATTAGGTCAAGACAGTCAAATCAGCCATTGAGCAATGGATGGTGGCCATTCTTGAGGAATTTGGGCACCATGATCATTCATAAAGAGTTCATCTGAGTTGTGACATCATTTTGAATCAAGATCTCAAGTGGTGGAAGCTTGAAATTCATCAAAGCATTGTTCAGTCAACCAAAACCCTAGCAAAGTCAACTGTGGTCAACTGTGCATAAAATCAGTGATTTGATGGTGGGAGATGGTTGGAAAGGTCTCATTCATGTCCATACAAGCCTCATATAACATGTCAAAGATCATCATTGAAGGATTTGAGGTCAGACAAAAAGTTTCTAAAAATAGTAAGTGACCTATAATTTCCAACTGCCAAAAATGGAAAGGTCTTCTCCTCAACTTTACATCATCAAGCAAGCTTCAAATCAAATTTTGTCCAACATGAAAGTTTAAGATCTTGCTCTTACCTTTCCAAAAAGTCCAAGAACATCCATTTCTCATGTGTGGTTGGCAAGTTATGATCAAATCATTGGCAATGGATTTTGAACTTCAAGGAGGCATAACTTTTGCATCAAAAGGCCAATTCATGTGATTCTTTTTTGAGCAAAATTCTCTTGATCCCTACTATCATAATCCTTCATCACATTTCATCAAAAATCATCATACAAAAAGTGCATTTTTCAAGTGAATCAATTTGAATTTTGGTGGGAAAAAGTGATTTTGAAAATTATGCATCATTTTCATGTCAAACCAATTCAATTTGCCTTAAAACAGAATTTGTGACTTGCCTCAAGTAGAATTTCGCACTGTTCCATTGGTCATGTGTGTATGAGGGCATTTTGGCCAATTTCCATAAACCATGCCAATTTCACTAATCCAATCCATTTTGCCTAATCATGTTTAGCTAGTGTGATTAACAGGTGGTATAAAGCACCAATCATAACAGAATTCTGCATCAACACTTCACAATTTCAGATCCAAACTCAAATTCTCTCAAATTCTCTCAAATTCTCTCAAGCTTTTTCAACTTTTTTTCATCGAATTTCACCATTCCTTTTGCTTGTTCTTGTGTTGATCATCATCTGCAGGTATCATTAGAGATTTGTTGAAGCGAATCTTTGGAAATTCTTGAAGAATCGCATCTGTTGGAACTTGCATATTCATATGGCAGTTGAGAATTTCTTCGAATTCAAGCTGTTTTGAGCTGAAGTTTTGCTTCCAAACATTCATCCAAACTTCATTGAGCATTTGTTTTCACAATTGGAGCCTTGAGACAAGCAAATCAAGATCTACTTCATCATTAAGGTTGGATCTCGATCACTCCATTCTTGCAACTATCATGTGGTTTTTGTAGATCTTAACATGTAGATCATTCTGCAACTTGAATCGTGCATTTTCATTAGGTATTGAGCAAGTTATGTGGATTTGAAATTTGGATTGTGAAACTTATTTGGATCGGTTCTTGTGATATGTTTAGAATTAGGACAAATCATTGCTAGATTATTGATGTGTGTTGAATGATGATTCGATTCATATAATTTTCGTGCATTTCTGTGGAGTTTGGATCTTGAGCATGATGAACAGGTTGAATGTGTGATGAATGTTTAGGTTTTCGTTTTCCAGCACGGCTTTGATCTTCAGAATCATCATTTGCATGTTTTTTCTTGTTCGTACGCCATGCAGCCAGCCAAAACGCGCCACCTCACTTAATGAAACGGTGCGTTTCATTAAGTGGGCGCCACTTTAAAATTCTGCGCGTGTTCGATTCCGCCCTACAGCAATTCTTCATTTGGCTTGTTGCATTTATTCCATTTCATCTTCCATGATTCACATGCCTTCATCATGCATTTTTTATTTTTCTTCCACATTTAAAAAATCATAATCCTCTCAATAATAATCCAATTAACATGAGATTTTTTCCACCATGATCCTTGCCATGTCCTTTATTTTTTGATGATTTTTAATGAATTTGTGCACGGTTGGAAAAAATAATTGCCTAGGGTTTGTTCTTACATGTCATTTCTTGCACATAGCTTGCCATTTCATTTATGAAATCATGATGCTTGATCCAAAATTGTTGAAATTTTACATGTTTAATCTAGACATCTTAAGTGATCTTTTGGTATATGGTTTGTGATTTTTGCCTTTCTGGATTGTGAGATATGATGTGATCTTTGGAGGTGTGACAATGTATGTCACACCATTTCTTGTCCATTTTGTGGAATTTCTTTGCCATGCCTATTGAACTTGAATTGATCTGGATTTTTGCATGTTGATACTTATGGATGTTAAGTTTGCTTGTGAATTTTCCTGGAAATTTGGAATGCATTTTCAATTTGTTTGAGAATTTCTCCCCTGTTTGACCAATTGTGAACCTTTTGTGAGTCATGAGATCATATGATTTGTGAAATCCTTGGTGTTTATTGGATGGACCTAAAATTTGGCATGTGTATTATAAACATCTTGAAGTTTGCCATGGTTTTGGTTTCATTCATTTCTATCATGTCATTTCTGTTTTATGCTTACTTGAAGTTGATGCATGATTTGGTGCCTTGTATGAGCTTGTTTGAACATGCTTTGACTTGTTGATTTTTATTGACTTGCTTCCCCTTATCCAAATGCAATGAATTTTGTGTGTTGCTCATTCAATGTGCTCTGTTTAGGCATGATTTTTCTTGGAATTTATTGAGCCATTTTGGTATTGATATGCTTGTGTTCATTCTGTTTACATCAATGTGATTCCAACTTGCCTAGTTTGACATGATTTGTTTGTGAAATGATTTTTGTGCATAGTTTTGATATGGGACCAATTGGACTTTGTTCATGATTGATTAATCTTGATTTTGATCAATTTTCATGTTTTGTTTTGGTCTATTTCTCCTCCTTTGACCCTAGGCTTCGGCCTAAGGGTTTACTTCTCATGTTTGAGTTTGATTTTCAGGTTGAAGAAGCAATTGCTTTAAAGAGATTAATTCAAGTTGATTGAGTTTGGTTTATTTGATTGTTATGGACTAACCTGATTTGTTTTGAAGGATGCTAGCTCATTTGATTTGAGTTTGTGCTTTGCACATATGATTGATTGTGTTGACTGTTGGTTCTTATCTTGTCTGTTTTGACCTTGTGATTGGAATACTGATTATATTTGATTGATTTCAGGTACCTTAGTTGCTATAGTTCCATTGTGAACTTGCTTTTGCTTTGCTTGATAGCATTAGCATTGAGGTAGAATCTCTTGTCTCCATGTAGTCTGGAAGACCTGGCCTGTTACTTGGCCAGGCACCTGTCTGAAGTCCTCCTTAAGAGGCAATGTTTGTGATTGTTTATCTTTGTCCCCAAGCAGGAAAAGTCCTTTTGATAAGGCAATTGGTAGATAGAAGAGATGTGTAGTCCATCTCCTACTATTCTGTGTGTCTTCCCTTTGCTCACATTACATGTTTGTAGCATTGTGGATCTTAACCCAAGATCTATCGAGTCAATAACTTGTGGAGAGAGTTCCAACTTTCTGAACTCCCACACCTTCTGATATTCAAAGCTCTCCCTGACCAGGGATAAGAGCAATGAGGCACACCCCTCGTATCCTTTCATCCGCTTCACCTTAACTCTCAATGTTAAGGTTAAGAGCACCACTTACCCCATTCCAGTTGACTTTAAAGTCTAACCTTTGCTTGAGCCTAATTGCTTGGTTATAGTGTGTGCTAAATGACTTTGTTTGATTGATTGCTTGTTGCATCTGTACATGTTTGCTTGCTTTCCTTTGTGCATTTATCATCATTAATTGCTCATTATTGCATGATCATCATTTCATATCTTTGTGATCTATCTTTGGTTTACCCATTGAGGACAACTGTAAGTCCATTCATTGGCCATTGTTCCTATGATTTGGAAGGGATAGAGTGTAAGACCATTTCATTTGGCCACTTATGTCCATTGCTTGTTTGTTTGTTGTATGTGAGGATGCAATTGTAAGACCATGTTGTTGGCTTTTGTATTCCTATGATCATCTGTTGGAGATTAGAATAAGTCCATTTATTGGCATCTGATATCCAGGTTTTGTTTTGCTTTAGGAGGTTGGAATAAGTCCATTTATTGGCATATGACATCCCTGTTTGTTTAGGAGACTGGTCTAAATCCATCTATTGGTATCCGGCATCCACCTTTGTTGTGAGATTGGTATAAGCCCAGCAATTGGCCTCCGGTATCATTTGTTTTGCTTATTTGTTATTGCTCCTTTGCCTATTCCAAAGGACACACTTGAATCATCTTCTATATGATCTCAAGAGGTGAACCTTTCTGAGAAGTTTTACACTCCTTTATCCATCCACCCTATTTGTCCTAAACTTTTTCACACTTGTTGACTTTTAAAACTTGAAATACATGTTGTGCAAACATCTTCATGTCTTTTCAAATTAGAAACCTGGACCCTAAGTCCTTGACTTTTCAAACTCCATTTCATAACACTTCTTTGAATTGAATCTTAATCATACTTTGACCATATTTTGTGAATACTCATAATCAATTAATTTCACCCATTCAATTGTTTTGTGGCTTTGTCCATTGTTAATATGTTTTCATACATTAGCCATAGGTTTCAATTACCATAGTGGTTGATGTAAATCTTACCTTGTCCTTAGTGAGTTGATTGTAAGACTTCCGTACTGAAAACAGGGTTAACCCCTCTAGTACGTCGAAGCCATCCTCGCATGGTGGATTGTTGATTCAGGTTGAGTTTTCTCCCATTGGTAATGAAAAGCCTTAATGCTTGTGTTTTAAAATGAACTCACTAATTTTTGGAAATCTTTTAGCCGAACTACGGCGTTTTGATCCTTACCTTTGATGGAAGGTACGTAGGCAACGGGTTCATCCGTTCAAACACAAAAACAATAAAAATTGTATATTCTTTTCTCACCATCCCATTCATGTTTGCACAATATGTCATAAACAAATAAACATTTTTATACAACAAGTGTGAAAAGGGCTCCCTAGGAGTACCTAGGACGTGATGGGTGCCTAACATCTTCCCATAGTGTAATTTACCCCTTACCCAGACTCTCTGATCTTTTCATTAGTTTTCTATGTGTAAAACTTCTTAGGCTTTTGTTCGCTTTTTAGCCAGTCCTTTGGATAAATAAAAGTGCGGTGGCGACTCGATTTTTTGTATGCTTTGCTTATGGTTTAATCAATAAATCATATAGTGACGAATACACCGCTACAGAAAAGTGGCGACTCTGCTGGGGACAACATTAGACCTTCCCTGGTGGTATTGCCTACTTTTCACCCTTGTTGTATTATATTGTTTATCTGTTATTTGACATATTTTTGTACAATTTGGGATAACTGTATTGATTGTAATGTTTCAATTGCTTGATATACAATTGCTGTTTGCTTTGGTGATCTCTGTGAGATGAGTTCTATACCCGAACTCGAGTGCACCTTAGGATAGGAGAATGGCATAGTCATGTTGACTGGTGTGGAGTATTCCTTAGCCAGTTGACTTGCGAGTCCATTCACTTGGTGGAGGTCATGTTGGATTAATAATGTCACACAAGTTATTTGTGGTTAGGCATTATTCTTTCAATCATGCGCCTTAGAAGCCAAGGACCTTAGTTTACCAAGCCCATCTTGACCTATTTTCTAGGACGTAGTGCGGAGGTCGTTCAGATGTAAGATCTAATGCGATTGTTACGCGATACTACACTCATAAGAGTCTCTCTTGAGAATATTCTTGGAATACGAGTATTCGTTTCTCCGATAATATCCGAGAGATGGGACGATGATTATGGGAACCTCTGGTAGAACATGTCTGGCAGGTATAAACCTACTACACTCCCTTTGGGTGGTTCTTAACCGAGACTCCATGCTCGTGACTCTCAGCAAACCCGTGATTCATGGTTGAGTCGTTCAGACAACCTTAATATCAATGGAACCTGGGTGTTGATCAGGTGTAAAACCAAAATCCACCAAAATGGATGGTTGATATTAAGGATGATTGAACCGGTTCATGTACCGTTAATATCAATGGAACTTGGGTGTTGATAAGGTGAAAACCTAAATCCACCAAAATGGATGATTGATATTAGGGATACAATGAGCTTTCCCATGACCTTTGTTTGGTGTGACTTGCTTGATCCTTGAGTGTGATTGTTGCATTCATGCATTCATGCATTCATGTCATCAGAAAAAGAGAAAATTTTCAAGGAACTTAAAGGGTTTATTTGCAAAATTTTCAGACATGGAAAGACCAAAAAGGCATACAAAGAAGTACAGCTTTAGACAGCCTGATGTGAAAGAGTTAAGGAATCTGACATCTTATGTATTAGATCCCTTGGGTTTCAAAGCTCGCTATGGGAAGCTTCTGCCTCTATTGACTACTCAGGTTGACGAAGGGTTGATGAGTACTCTGGCTCAGTTTTATGATCCTCTGTACCACTGCTTCTCATTTCCAGACTTCCAGTTGCTGCCTACTTTGGAAGAGTATTCTCATCTTATTGGGATCCCTATTCTGGATCAGGTGCCGTTCAGTGGCCTAGAGAGTATTCCGACTGCTCGAGAGATTGCGGACTTGTTGCACATAGATAAATCTCTGATTAAAGCTAATCTGACTACCAAAGGTGGAATTCTGGGTCTTCCTTCCGAGTTCCTCATCGCTCAAGCTACTGTTTATGGGAAGGCCATGAGTGAGGATGCCTTTGAGGCCTTATTCGTGTTGCTCATCTATGGATTGGTATTATTTCCCAACATCGACAAATTTGTGGATGTGAACGCCATTAGGATCTTTTCAGTTCTTAATCCCGTTCCGACTCTGTTGGGTGATGCCTACTTCTCTTTGCATCTGAGGAATGTAAAGGGTGGAGGAGTTATTGTGTGCTGTCTGCCTCTGCTATACAAGTGGTTTATTTCGCACTTGCCGCATACTGTTGCTTTTAAGGAGAACAAGGGATGTCTACGGTGGTCTCAGAGACTCATGTCTCTCACTAATGATGATATCTCTTGGTACGATCGCGTGTATGATACTGTGCAGATTATTGACTATTGTGGTGAATTCCCTAATGTGCCTCTTCTTGGTACATGTGGTGGGATCAGCTACAATCCCATTCTCGCACGACGTCAGCTTGGGTTCCCCCTAAAGGGTAAACGTCATAACATTCTGTTAGAAGGTGTGTTCTTTCAGGAGGGTAAAGATCCCCAAGGCCTGAAAGCCAGATTTGTCCGCGCTTGGCGCAAGATCTGCAAGAAGAGTAGGAATGAATTGGGTCCGAAGAATTGCATTGCTTTGGAGCCTTATACTTCTTGGGTCAGACAGAGAGCTTCTGTATACCTTATGCCATATGATCATCCGAGACCTACACCTTTGGATGTGGCTGGGCCTTCAACCCTCCCTAACCAACGTGTAGAGGAGTTGAGAGAAGAAGACCTTTCACGTGCCTGGATCCGTGAAAGAGAGGAATTGCTGCAGCAACTTAAGGAGAAGGACGCTCTGATTGAGTTCCTCGAGCATCGGGTGATCGACGATCCCAATGATACTTGGACTTCTTTGCTTCCTCAGTCTTCCATGTTTTGGAAGAGGAAGTATGATCAGCTTGCTAAGGAGAAAGCGGACATGGAAGCAGCCTATGAGAGAGAGATCAAGAAGCTTTATGTTTCTCGTCTTCCAGCATCCCGAGCTTCTAGGGATCCATAGGATGTTATTTTCCTTTTCTCTTTGTAATTTGATCAAAAATGTTGTACTTCTTTGTTCAAAATATATTGAATGAGATGTTTTCCATATGAAATTAAAATGTTTAAATATTCAAAATTTGCAAATAATACCCTAAGGGTTCCTTGAAAATAAAACAAAGCATATGCACGAGCATTTCATGCATCATTTTGCATAAGCAGGTACCTTGTTTCTGGTCTTCTTGTCTGTGGCCTAACCCTGTGCTCTTCATTTATTTTGAAGACAAGCTGACTCACCGGTATTATACTCGAGCCAATTCTGCAAGAGTTATGGATCAGCTAGAACAAGAGAACCGTGAATTGAAGGAAGAGGTCGCCAGACTTGGCGCTTTGATGGAGGAACTCCTTGCTGCTCAGAATCAACCTGCTCAACCGCCTGCAACTCCTATCCAGAGGACTGTTATTTCAGAGGTCGCTGTTCCGACTGTGCCAGCTGCCAGTGCTCATTTCGCGTCCAATGCTATGTCAGCCGGGTTCCCTTGGGGTATGCCTCCGGGTTTCATGCCAGATATTCCTGCCCCAACTTTTGCTCATATGCCGGCATCTAGCCCGGTCCCTGTTGCTGCTCCTCCTGTCGTGCATACCATGCCTAGGGTAGACGACACCATCTATCATTCCGAGCCGTCTGAGGGCCCGGATGTTAATGAGAAGATGGAGGCCATGAATGATCAGTTCCTTGAGTTGAGGAAGGAATTGAAGACTCTCAGAGGGAAAGATCTGTTTGGCAAGTCTGCTGCTGAGCTTTGCCTTATTCCCGGTGTTAAGATTCCGATCAAATTCAAAGTGCCTGACTTTGAAAAATATAAAGGGAACACTTGCCCTCTTGCTCACCTGGTCATGTATGCCAGAAAAATGTCTACTCAAACTGATAATGATCAGCTCCTGATCCATTATTTTCAAGACAGTCTGTCCGGTGCTGCACTCAGATGGTATATGAGTTTGGACAGTGCTAATATCCGATCCTTCAATGATCTTGGTGAAGCCTTCATCAAGCAGTACAAATACAATGTTGATATGGCTCCTGACCGTGATCAGCTCAGGGCCATGTCCCAGAAGGATAAGGAGACATTCAAGGAGTACGCCCAAAGGTGGCGAGAGCTGGCTGCTCAGATTACTCCACCGCTAGAGGAGAAAGAGATGACTAAGATCTTTTTAAAGACTCTTAGCTCATTCTATTATGAGCGGATGGTTGCAAGTGCTCCCTCTGATTTCACAAGATGGTGAACATGGGGATGCGACTGGAGGAAGGAGTCCGTGAAGGATGTTTAGAAAAAGATGAAGGCTCTTCTAAACGGTATGGGGCGTTTAAGAAGAAGGATGGAGAGGCACATGTTGTGCAGTCTCATGCCAAGTCCAAGAGACCCTCTGATAAGAGGAAGCCAGTGCGTCATCAGCACCAGGTGGCTAATATAGCACCTGTATTCAGAGACAGTGCTCAATATCAGCAACCTCAGCAACATCAGCAACAACAGCCTCAGTATCGTCAACAACAATCTCGTCCACAACAACAGGCCTACCAGCCTCGTGGCAGTACAACCAACCAAGCCAACATGAACTATGATAGGAAGAAGATCAGTTTCGATCTGATTCCCATGTCGTATGCAGAGTTGTATCCCTCTTTAATAGAGAGGAAGCTGATTACTCCAAGAGATATACCGGTCAACCCTCAGTGGTGGTATAAGCCTGACCTGCACTGTGTCTATCATTCTGGCGCTCCGGGCCATGATGTAGAGAACTGTTTTCAGCTGAAGACCAAAGTGCAAGATCTGATGAGATGTGGCATTCTGAGCTTTCAAGACTCAAGCCCGAATGTTACAAAGAACCCATTGCCCGCGCATGGGAAATCTATTAATATGGTCCAGGAATGCCCTGGGAAATACAAGGTCAAATATGTAAGCCATATTAGATAGTCGTTGGTCGAATTACATCGGTTGCTGTGTCAGTACAGCCACATGGAGCATGACCACAACAAGTACCGCATCTGTTCGGTTAATCGTCTGGGTTGTAATCAGGTACGCAGAGAACTTCAAGAGTTGCTGGATGAGGGTACCATTGAGATCCTTCAAAATCGCAATGTTGATGAAGATGAACCGGAGGTTAATGTTATATCGCCTGTGTTCAAGCTTCCTGAGCCTGTTGTTATCCGCTACGATAGCAGCAAGCCGAAGGTCTCTCCTTCACTAACAATCAAGCCTGCAGGCCCGGTGCCTTATTCTTCGGATAAAGCTGTTCCGTTCAGATATAACCCCGTTGCTGTGGAAGATGGGGTAGAAGTGCCTTTGCCTTCAACGACCGTAACCAACATTGCTGATGTGAGCGGGCTGACCCGTAGTGGTCGCGTGTTTTCTGCACCTCCCAAGGCTCCTGTTGTTTCTGATACTGTTGAGCGTCCGGTTGGGACGGCTGTTAATATTCAGAACCCGGCACCTGTTGCCAAATCTTCCTCTGTACAAAAGACTCCTGATTCTTCTGTTGGCCCGAGTGGCATTGTGAATGAAGAATCTGATGAGATGCTAAGGCTCATCAAAAAGAGTGAGTACAATCTTGTAGACCAGCTTCAACAAACGCCATCCAAAATCTTCGTGCTTTCGTTGCTGTTGAATTCAGAACCCCATAGGGAGGCTCTGCAGAAAGTTTTGGATTTGGCATATGTTGATCATGATGTCACTGTTGAACAGTTTGATGGTATAGTTGCAAACATCACTGCTTGCAACACTTTGAGTTTTTGTGACGCTGATCTCCCTGAGGAGGGAAGAGACCACAACATGGCTTTACACATATCTATGAATTGCAAATCTGATGCCATGTCCAACGTGCTGGTGGACACGGGATCATCCCTAAATGTATTGCCAAAATCCACTCTTTCGAAGTTGTCATATCAAGGTCCTCCTATAAGGCAGAGTGGTGTTGTTGTGAAAGCATTTGATGGGTCACGTAAGACCGTGATTGGGGAAGTTGACCTCCCAATAAAAATTGGACCAAGTGATTTCCAAGTTACCTTTCAGGTAATGGATATCCACCCATCTTACAGCTGTCTCCTTGGTAGACCATGGATTCACGAGGCTGGCGCCGTGACATCCACCCTACACCAAAAGTTGAAATTTGTCAAGAACAAGAAACTGGTTGTGGTAGGGGGAGAAAAGGCTCTCCTGGTTAGCCATCTGTCTTCTTTCTCATATATTGATGCCGAGGATGAAGTTGGAACTCCGTTCCAAGCTTTATCTATTGATGAACCAATCGAGAAGAAGTCTCCTTCATTTGCTTCCTACAAAGATGCGAAACTGGCCATTGAATGTGGTGCAGTTGCTGGTTTAGGGAAGATGATTGAGCTTGAAGACAATAGATCCCGGGCTGGCATTGGCTACTGTTCTGGGGCATTTAATGAACTTGGTCTGTTCAAGAGTGCAGGATTCATCCATGCTGATCAACCTGAAGAAGTTGCTGCTATCTTAGAAGAGGATGCAGAAGATCTGAGCAATTTCGTCATACCTGGTGGTGTCTGCCACAATTGGGTCGCTGTAGATATTCCTACAGTCATCCATAGATCAGAGTAATTGTTCACTTTGTTCGAAACCCTTCTCCCATGCCAAAAGGAGAAGTGATGATATTGTTGGCAAAGCATTTAATACAATGATGTTTTCATTCAGTTAATGCATTGTTCAACATTTGTTCTTCCATTTGTTTTCACTTTTTGCTTTTTTGCATGAAATCAGTGATCACAAAAAACCCATAAAAACAAGAATAAAAACATTTTTCATCTGCATAATGATTTGCTTGTTTAAATTCTGAAGTTTTCATTAACCAAAATCATTATGCAGGTTGATCCTAAAACCCATTGAACATAATGATCCAACGCCATCTCCCAATTTTGAATCCCCTATATTCGAGGCAGAGGAAGATGATGTTGAAGGGATTCCCGATGAGATTACCCGTCTCCTTGAGCACAAGAAGAAGATCATTCAGCCGCACCTTGAAGATCTGGAAACAGTCAACTTGGGGTCTGAGGATTGTGTTCGTATGGTGAAGATTGGGGCACTTCTTGAAGAGTCTGTCAAGAAGGGGTTGATCAGTTTGCTACGAGAATATTCCGATATCTTTGCTTGGTCATATGAAGACATGCCGGGTCTAGATACAGATATTGTGCAACATTTCCTGCCTTTGAAGCCTGAGTGCGTGCCTGTGAAGCAGAAACTCAGAAGAACTCATCCAGATATGGCAGTGAAGATCAAAGAGGAAGTTCAGAAGCAAATTGACGCGGGGTTTCTGATGACTTCTACATATCCTCAATGGGTGGCCAATATTGTGCCTGTTCCTAAGAAGGACGGAAAAGTCCGTATGTGTGTTGATTACAGAGATTTGAATAAAGCTAGTCCCAAAGATGATTTTCCTCTACCACACATTGACATGTTGGTAGACAATACATCTAAATTCAAAGTCTTTTCCTTTATGGACGGATTTTACGGATATAATCAGATCAAAATGGCACCTGAAGATATGGAGAAGACAACATTCATCACACCTTGGGGAACATTCTGTTATCGAGTGATGCTCTTCGGTTTGAAGAATGCCGGAGCCACGTATCAACGTGCTATGACTACCTTGTTTCATGATATGATGCACAAGGAGATAGAGGTCTATGTTGATGATATGATTGCTAAGTCCCGAACGGAAGTTGAACATGTTGAACATTTGTTGAAGCTTTTTCAGCGCCTGAGGAAGTTTAGACTTCGCCTGAATTCGAACAAATGTACATTTGGAGTCCGTTCCGGCAAGTTGTTGGGTTTCGTTGTTAGCGAGAGAGGTATTGAGGTTGATCCTGCAAAGGTCAAAGCAATACAAGATATGCCTGCGCCCAAAACTGAGAAGCAAGTCCGAGGTTTGCTTGGCCGCTTGAACTACATTTCCAGATTTATATCCCACATGACTGCCACATGTGCGCCGATATTCAAGCTCCTCTAGAAAGATCAATCTCATGATTGGACCGAGGATTGCCAGAAAGCTTTCGACAGTATCAAAGAGTATCTGTCTGAACCTCCGATCTTGTCTCCTCCTGTGGAAGGAAGACCTCTGATTATGTATCTGACTGTTCTTGAAGACTCAATGGGTTGTGTACTCGGTCAACAAGATGAATCAGGGAAGAAAGAATCTGCTATATACTACCTCAGTAAGAAGTTTACTGATTGTGAGTCTCGATACTCTATGCTTGAGAAGATGTGATGTGCTTTGGCTTGGGCCGCTAAGCGTTTGCGCCAGTACATGATAAATCATACAACTTGGTTGATATCCAGAATGGATCCAATTAAGTATATCTTCGAGAAGCCTGCTTTAACCGGGAGGATCGCCCGTTGGCAGATGTTGTTGTCTGAGTATGATATCGAGTATCGAGCTCAGAAAGCTATCAAAGGTAGTATCTTGGCTGACCATTTAGCGCACCAGCCGATTGAAGATCATCAGTCAGTTCAGTACGACTTCTCTGATGAGGAGATTTTGTATTTGAAAATGAAAGATTGTGATGAGCCTACACTTGATGAAGGTCCAGAACATGGTTCCAGATGGACGATGGTGTTTGATGGCGCTGTAAATCAGTATGGAAATGGAATTGGGGCAGTAATCATTACTCCTCATGGCACGCATATTCCGCTTACAGCAAGGCTAACTTTCAAATACACGAATAATATGGCTGAGTATGAGGCCTGTATTATGGGACTTGAAGAATGCATTGATTTAAGAATCAAGCATCTTGATGTGTATGGTGATTCGGCCCTGGTCGTCAATCAGATAAAGGGTGAATGGGAGACGAATCAGCCTGGTCTCATTCCGTAAAGAGATTATGCAAGAAGGATTTCAACATTCTTTACAGAGGTTGACTTTCATCATATTCCTCGAGAGGATAATCGGATGGCAGATGCTCTTGCTACGCTTGCTTCCATGATTGTTGTCAAGTATTAGAATGAAGTTCCCAATATAGCCGTGATGCGCTTGGATAGACCAACTCACGTATTTGCAATGGAAGAAGTGAATGATGACAAGCCTTGGTATTTTGATATCAAGAATTTCCTCCAGAACCAGGTCTACCCTCCTGGGGCATTTGTGAAAGACAGGAAAACTTTGAGAAGGTTGTCAGGCAGTTTCTACCTCAGTGGTGAAGTGCTGTACAAGAGAAATTTTGACATGGTTTTGCTCAGATGCGTGGATAGACACGAAGCAAACCTGTTGATGACTGAGGTCCATGAGGGTTCATTTGGTACTCATTCCAATGGACATGCCATGGCTAGAAAGATTTTGAGAGCAGGCTACTATTGGCTGACAATGGAGTCTGACTGCTGCAAATATGTGAAGAAATGCCACAAGTGTCAGATTTATGCGGATAAGATTCATATTCCTCCGACACTTCTGAATGTGATTTCATCACCATGGCCTTTCTCTATGTGGGGAATCGACATGATCGGCATGATTGAACCGAAAGCGTCCAACGGACACAGGTTTATTCTCGTAGCAATTGATTACTTCACCAAATGGGTTGAAGCCGCTTCGTATGCGAACGTGACCAGACAGGTGGTTGTGAAGTTTATCAAGAACCAGCTGATTTGCCGTTATGGTGTGCCAGATAAGATCATTACTGATAATGGGTCTAATCTGAATAATAAGATGATGGATGAGTTGTGCGCTGAATTCAAGATTGCACCCCATAATTCCTCTCCCTACAGACCTAAGATGAATGGGGCTGTTGAAGCTGCTAATAAGAATATCAAAAAGATTATTCAGAAAATGACAGTTACGTACAAAGATTGGCATGAGATGCTGCCATTTGCTTTGCATGGTTATCGTACATCTGTCCGCAGTTCAACAGGGGCAACCCCTTTTTCTCTTGTTTATGGCATGGAGGTTGTGCTCCCAGTAGAGGTGGAGATCCCATCAATGAGAGTCTTGATGGAAGCCAAGTTGACTGATGCTGAGTGGATTCAGAGTCGGTATGACCAACTGAATTTGATTGAAGAGAAGCGATTGACTGCCATGTGTCATGGTCAGTTATATCAGTAGAGAATGAAGAAAGCATTCGATAAGAAGGTCAAGCCTCGTGTGTTCCGAGTAGGTGACCTCGTGCTCAAGAAAGTCTTGTCTTTCGCGCCCGATTCCAGGGGCAAGTGGACTCCAAACTACGAGGGTCCATATGTTGTTGAGAGAGCCTTTTCAGGCGGTGCTTTGATGCTTACAACAATGGATGAGGAGGATTTCACTCGTCCTGTGAATTCAGATGCAGTCAAGAAATACTTTGCCTAAAAAAAAGTATATGCAAATGAAAAACAGAATAGCTCGCTAAGTTGAAAACCCGCAAGGGTGATCCAGGCAAAAGTTAGAGACTTGAAAAAGGAGATATTTGCATCCCGCTAGATTGAGTACCTCACCTTGGGGCAATCTAGGCAAAAATTAGGGATTTGGCAAGTAACTACATCCTGACAAGACTTTTTGTTCCGCAGCCGTCTGTTTGTCAGAGATTCTCGATTTGTCGTCGACTGAAGCTTCGAATACATCGAGATTCAAATTGGTAGAGAAAGGATCATTATGTTCAATGTAGCCCTCTTCCAATATATATCACTGATTTCAAATTTGTACAGATCTATGGAGTCTTGCCATTTGCAGGCTACCATTCCATCAAATCAATTTGAGCCTTTTATCCAATTATTTGCATTCTTATTTGTTTCAACTCAACAAAAAATGTTTTGCATGTTTTAATTGATAAAATGTCATTGTTTTAAACAAATAAATTTTTCAAAAAAAAATTGTTGTTTTAAACAAAGTGAACATTCACAATGACAAAAGGATACTCAAGAATTTCTCAGTGCTCTCCCGAGGGTGGCATGATTTCCAACAGGTAAGACATTTGTTCATATTCCTGGCATTGGTTGTATCCTCTTTATCCTGCTTTTTGTTGGGGCTGTTCCCCAAGCAGAGCTTTTGTTAGGGTTGTTCCTTAAGCAGAGGTGTTGTTGAAGACTTCGTTTTCTTCTCCAGCAGTATTCTCCCCCAGCATGGGTGTTTTCCGTTTGGAAGTTTCGGTAGTTGGTGGTTTGAGACCCCGGTACCCTATCACTCTCCCCAGTGCAATCGCCAGTGGAGTTGTGGTCTTTCTCCTCAGCATGGATGCTTTCCTGTTGAAGATTCAATGGTTGGTGGATTGATATCCTGGTGCGTTACCGCTTTCCCAGCATTGTCGCATGCAGGATTGTTGCTATCTTTCCTCAGCACAGTCGATAGTGGGATCTGTGATATATCCCCAAGGTAGAGTGCTTGTGGGAGACTTTGTTTGCTCCAGTAGTACTCTCTTCCCCGGCCATGTTGCCAGCGGAGTTGCTATATATCCCCATCAGTGCGCTTATTCCTTCAGCAGGGCAGTGATTGTGTTCCCCCTCAGCAGTTGTGGGTGTTCTCCTCAGAAGGTGTAGTATTTGGTGGTTGATCCCCATCTCTCTTCCGTATCCCTCAGTGGATTCTTCAACGGATCTCCCCAGGAGACGTCAGTAAATTTGTGGTTTGGTGGATCGTGTATATGCGAAATCCCCCAACGGAATGGGTATTCCTCAACAGAGTCAGGGTTGCATCTGAGTATTCCCCTCAGAGTCTCCGCCAGAGTTGGAAACCTCTGTTTTCCCCAGTAGGGTTGGTTGGTGATCTATCATCCATAGATTTGGTTGATCTCCTGTTGCTTTTGATCCCCAGTAGAGTGGCTTGTGGCAGAATCTACTTGTGTGATCTTCTCTTCCTCCTCACTGGGTTGTTCCCCAATGGAATGGATATTTGTGTTCTCCCCAGGTAGAGTTGCTTGTGCAGCCAGATTCTACGTGGATGATCTGTTCTCTCTCAGTGGGTTGTTCCCCAGTGGAGTTATGTAGAGTTGCTTTCATAGCAGTGAGCTCTTGTTCCCCTGCAGATATTTTGGGATTTATCCCATTCCCCAACAGATTTGTCTTTGTGGCCGTTGTTGCCTGTTGTGACTTTCTGTACTCCAGTTGGGATGTTTGTTGATCCATCACTCAGAGATTTGGTGTTTCCTGATATCTCAGATCTTTTGCCTCCCCGCAGGTCTTTGCTTTTCAGCTTGAAGATCTCCTGCAGATTGGCTTTCCAGTTGGACCTCCTTGGTTTTCCCTGGAAGTATAGTACCGGGCGTTTGATTCCTAGGCCTGTTTGTGTTAGAATTGTCTGTTTTGTCAGCATTCATCAAACATAAATCGCGCATATTCACGCATATTCATACACATTCAGCTATTCATGTTGCATTTTTTGCCATATATCTTTTGTTTGTTGTTTCCTGCTATGGTGATATAGATCTCCTTCATAGATCTCCTAAAGTAGATGTCGGGTGTTTAAATCTCTCAAAATAGAGTCAACCCTTAAGTAGAAAGTGTTTGTCTTTCACTCTGCATTTCCCCACTGAGATACATCCTCGTGGATGACGGTTGTTTCCGTTCCCTCCCAATGCACATTGGGACGGGTTTGCCCTTTTGAGTTATATCCTCATTAGGACAAGTCTTGATTCAGTCCGCCTTTTTGGTTCGATCCTAAATTGGCCTTTTTCAACTGTCTCTTGCGCTTCACTATGGCATAAATGAATAGTTGCTTACAAACCGGCGCTCATTCATCTTATCCTCAGTGGAATGTTTGGCCTTCTGCCTATAAACCAGCAGTTGTAAGTCCTATCTTTGCGATTTTTCTGCCTACTAACCGGTAGTTATAAACCCTGTTTTCTCCCCTAACGGAGTCAACTTTGTTGTCCATCCCAACCGATGACAATTCCCCTTCTATGGTTTTCTATCCAATCTCTGGTAGATGTAATCCCCTATTTGTGGTTATCTTCATCTAAGTATTCGATGTTGATTTTCCCTTTGTTTGGATAAGTCGCTTGAATAAGCACTTATATCCCCAGCAAGTCTTTTGTGGATAATTGCCGTATGCTAGCAATTTTATCCCCAGCGGGCCCTTTCACCCTTTTGTCAGTGATTGCGTTCCCCGGATCATTGATTTTCGTCAATGTATCCCCGGCGAGTCTTCTTTCATTTACCCTCTTGTTGGTAATGATGTGACTCCTTGTTGATTGGTCATCATTATATACCTAGTTTGGTATCCCGATACCTTTCGTTTTTGGATTTTTATCCTATAAACAACCTACAACCCGGTTCAGGATAATCTTCCTCTCGAGGTTATTATTCACGTTTTGACGGCTATGAATAATATATCTCATTTGCTCTTCGGTCGAAGCCTTTCGTGTTTCCCCAGTAGAGTAAGATTCGTATTCCTTGTGGAATCGAATGTTCATCCTATAAACAAGTCTGCTGTTCTAGCTTTCTTCAGGGTGATGAGTGTTTTGGAACACAAACCAATTCACGATTTCGGATTTTTATCCTATAAACAACCTACAACCCGGTTCAGGATAACCTTCCATGCGAGTATATTATCTACGTTTTGACGGCTATAGATAATATATCTCATGCACTATTTTGTCGAATCCTTTGTTTGTTTCCCCAACTGAGTAAGATTTGCATTCTTTACAGAATCAAATATCCATCCTATAAACAAGTTTGCTTTCGCTCTCTTCAGGATGATGAGTGTTTTGGAACACACACCAATTCACGCCTTGGTCGGTCACCTGTTACATACCTCGGTATCCTTGGTGTTTCCTTCCTGTCTGCTCCCTATTATGACCTTCGTCCCCTGTGGAGTCAGATTTTCCTGAGTTTATGTACCTTTTTCAGGTCTCTCTCAGATGGTTGGTTGATTGATATCTCTCACCCGTATACCGGTCTTAGATACTCATTCTCCCTGAGTTTGTTACTCACTAACCGGTAACATCTCATCCTTTGGTTTCCCCTGGAAAGTCTTTTCTAGATTTCCCCAGCGGATTTGTGTTCCTATTCGTGTTGCTGTATTGGTGTTATCCCCAGTACATGCATTTTTTGAGTCAGCTTGTGTCTTTCCAATGGATGTGTTTCCTTTGGAATTCTCCTTTTCCCCAATTTGAGTCCTTTACTTCCCCAGTAAAGTCTCCAGTCCGATGTTTTGTTATCCCCCAACTCAGAGTCGTGTCCTGCTCACGCATTCTTTTTTTTTTCTTTTTTCTCTTATCCCCTATCGGAGTCCCCATAAGAGTCCTGTTAGAGTCTCTGTTCCTGGTGAGTGTATTACTCCGACGGATCGTCTTTTCTTCTGTGTGAATTATATTCCCCACAGAGTTTGTGTCTTTTGCATGCATACATTTGCATCATGAGGTCTCTTAGGGACCAAAATTTGTCTCATTACTTTTATTTAAGCCCATTCTACCGCGTCGAGACGAAGATTTCTAAACTTCACTTCTCCGGCTAGAATGACCTTAAATAGGGGCATCTGTAAGACCCCAATTTTGTCCCTAAGATCCCTCATGGCATCATATCATATCATATCATTGCCTCAAGGATCATTGTGCACCTTTGCCTTCTCCCATGTGGGTGGGTTATCTTTTGAGTGTGATTCTTGATCACCAAGCATGTTTTGCATTTGTATATCATTGCTTTTCATTTGTTTACTAACCAAAAGTACAAAAATATTGTCATCTAACCTTGTTACTTGCAGATGAAGCAACATTAGGTCAAGACAGTCAAATCAGCCATTGAGCAATGGATGGTGGCCATTCTTGAAGAATTTGGGCACCATGATCATTCATCAAGAGTTCATCTGAGTTGTGACATCATTTTGAATCAAGATCTCAAGTGGTAGAAGCTTGAAATTCATCAAAGCATTGTTCAGTCAACCAAAACCCTAGCAAAGTCAACTGTGGTCAACTATGCATAAAATCAGTGATTTGATGGTGGGAGATGGTTGGAAAGGTCTCATTCATGTCCATATAAGCCTCATATAACATGTCAAATATCATCATTGAAGGATTTGAGGTCAGACAAAAAGTTTCTAAAAATAGTAAGTGACCTATAATTTCCAACTGCCAAAAATGGAAAGGTCTTCTCCTCAACTTTACATCATCAAGCAAGCTTCAAATCAAATTTTGTCCAACATGAAAGTTGAAGATCTTGCTCTTACCTTTCCAAAACGTCCAAGAACATCCATTTCTCATGTGTGGTTGGCAAGTTATGATCAAATCATTGGCAATGGATTTTGAACTTCAAGGAGGCATAACTTTTGCATCAAAAGGCCAATTCATGTGATTCTTTTTTGAGCAAACTTCTCTTGATCCCTACTATCATAATCCTTCATCACATTTCATCAAAAATCATCATACAAAAAGTGCATTTTTCAAGTGAATCAATTTGAATTTTGGTGGGAAAAAGTGATTTTGAAAATTATGCATCATTTTCATGTCAAACAAATTCAATTTGCCTTAAAACAGAATTTGTGACTTGCCTCAAGTAGAATTTCGCACTGTTCCATTGGTCATGTGTGTATGAGGGCATTTTGGCCAATTTCCATAAACCATGCCAATTTCACTAATCCAATCCATTTTGCCTAATCATGTTTAGCTAGTGTGATTAACAGGTGGTATAAAGCACTAATCATAACAGAATTCTGCAGCAACACTTCACAATTTCAGATCCAAACTCAAATTCTCTCAAATTCTCTCAAGCTTTTTCAACTTTTTTTCATCGAATTTCACCATTCCTTTTGCTTGTTCTTGTGTTGATCATCATCTGCAGGTATCATTGGAGATCTGTTGAAGCGAATCTTTGGAAATTCTTGAAGAATCGCATATGTTGGAACTTGCATATTCATATGGCAGTTGAGAATTTCTTCGAATTCAAGCTGTTTTGAGCTGAAGTTTTGCTTCCAAACATTCATCCAAACTTCATTGAGCATCTGTTTTCACAATTGGAGCCTTGAGACAAGCAAATCAAGATCTGCTTCATCATTAAGGTTGGAATTCGATCACTCCATTCTTGCAACTATCATGTGGTTTTTGTAGATCTTAACATGTAGATCATTCTGCAACTTGAATCGTGCATTTTCATTAGGTATTGGGCAAGTTATGTGGATTTGAAATTTGGATTGTGAAACTTATTTGGATCGGTTCTTGTGATATGTTTAGAATTAGGACAAATCATTGCTAGATTATTGATGTGTGTTGAATGATGATTCGATTCACATAATTTTCGTGCATTTCTGTGGAGTTTGGATCTTGAGCATGATGAACAGGTTGAATGTGTGATGAATGTTTAGGTTTTCGTTTTCCAGCACGGCTTTGATCTTCAGAATCATCATTTGCATGTTTTTTCTTGTTCGTACGCCATGCAGCCAGCCAAAACGCGCCACCTCACTTAATGAAACGGTGCGTTTCATTAAGTGGGCGCCACTTTTAAATTCCGCGCGTGTTCGATTCCGCCCTACAGCAATTCTTCATTTGGCTTGTTGCATTTATTCCATTTCATCTTCCATGATTCACATGCCTTCATCATGCATTTTTTATTTTTCTTCCACATTCAAAAAATCATAATCCTCTCAATAATAATCCAATTAACATGATATTTTTTCCACCATGATCCTTGCCATGTCCTTTATTTTTTGATGATTTTTAATGAATTTGTCCACGGTTGGAAAAAATAATTGCCTAGGGTTTGTTCTTACATGTCATTTCTTGCACATAGCTTTCCATTTCATTTATGAAATCATGATGCTTGATCCAAAATTGTTGAAATTTTACATGTGTAATCTAGACATCTTAAGTGATATTTTGGTATATGGTTTGTGATTTTTTCCTTTATGGATTGTGAGATATGATGTGATCTTTGGAGGTGTGACAATGTATGTCACACCATTTCTTATCCATTTTGTGGAATTTCTTTGCCATGCCTATTGAACTTGAATTGATCTGGATTTTTGCATGTTGATACTTATGGATGTTAAGTGTGCTTGTGAATTTTCCTGGAATTTTGGAATGCATTTTCAATTTGTTTGAGAATTTCTCCCCTGTTTGACCAATTGTGAACCTTTTGTGAGTCATGAGATCATATGATTTGTGAAATCCTTGGTGTTTATTGGATGGACCTAAAATTTGGCATGTGTCTTATAGACATCTTGAAGTTTGCCATGGTTTTGGTTTCATTCATTTCTCTCATGTCATTTCTGTTTTATGCTTACTTGAAGTTGATCGATGATTTGGTGCCTTGTATGAGCTTGTTTGAACATGCTTTGACTTGTTGATTTTGATTGACTTGCTTCCCCTTATCCAAATGCAATGAATTTTGGTGTGTTACTCATTCAATATGCTCTGTTTAGGCATGATTTTTCTTGGAATTTATTGAGCCATTTTGGTATTGATATGCTTGTGTTCATTCTGTTTACATCAATGTGATTCCAACTTGCCTAGTTTGACATGATTTGTTTGTGAAATTATTTTTGTGCATAGTTTTGATATGGGACCAATTGGAGTTTGTTCATGATTGATTAATCTTGATATTGATCAATTTTCAGGTTCTGTTTTGGTCTATTTCTCCTCCTTTGACCCTAGGCTTCGGCCTAAGGGTTTACTTCTCATGTTTGAGTTTGATTTTCAGGTTGAAGAAGCAATTGCTTTAAAGAGATTAATTCAAGTTGATTGAGTTTGGTTTATTTGATTGTTATGGACTAACCTGATTTGTTTTGTAGGATGCTAGCTCATTTGATTTGAGTTTGTGCTTTGCACATATGATTGATTGTGTTGACTGTGGGTTCTTATCTTGTCTGTTTTAACCTTGTGATTGGAATACTGATTATATTTGATTGATTTCAGGTACCTTAGTTGCTATAGTTCCATTGTGAACTTGCTGTTGCTTTGCTTGATAGCATTAGCATTGAGGTAGAATCTCTTGTCTCAATGTAGTCTGGAAGACCTGGCCTGTTACTTGGCCAGGCACCTGTCTGAAGTCCTCCTTAAGAGGCAATGTTTGTGATTGTTTATCTTTGTCCCCAAGCAGGAAAAGTCCTTTTGATAAGGCAATTGGTAGATAGAAGAGATGTGTAGTCCATCTCCTACTATTCTGTGTGTCTTCCCTTTGCTCACATTACATGTTTGTAGCATTGTGGATCTTAACCCAAGATCTATCGAGTCAATAACTTGTGGAGAGAGTTCCAACTTTCTGAACTCCCACACCTTCTGATATTCAAAGCTCTCCCTGACCAGGGATAAGAGCAATGAGGCACACCCCTCGTATCCTTTCATCCGCTTCACCTTAACTCTCAATGTTAAGGTTAAGAGCACCACTTACCCCATTTCAGTTGACTTTAAAGTCTAACCTTTGCTTGAGCCTAATTGCTTGGTTATAGTGTGTGCTAAATGACTTTGTTTGATTGATTGCTTGTTGCATCTGTACATGTTTGCTTGCTTGCCTTTGTGCACTTATCATCATTAATTGCTCATTATTGCATGATCATCATTTCATATCTTTGTGATCCATCTTTGGTTTACCCATAGAGGACAACTTTAAGTCCATTCATTGGCCATTGTTCCTATGATTTGGAAGGGATAGAGTGTAAGACCATTTCATTTGGCCACTTATGTCCATTGCTTGTTTGTTTGTTGTATGTGAGGATGCAATTGTAAGACCATGTTGTTGGCTTTTGTATTCCTATGATCATCTGTTGGAGATTAGAATAAGTCCATTTATTGGCATCTGATATCCAGGTTTTGTTTTGCTTTAGGAGGTTGGAATAAGTCCATTTATTGGCATCTGACATCCCTGTTTGTTTAGGAGACTGGTGTAAATCCATCTATTGGTATCCGGCATCCACCTTTGTTGTGAGATTGGTATAAGCCCAGCAATTGGCCTCCGGTATCATTTGTTTTGCTTATTTGTAATTGCTCCTTTGCCTATTCCAAAGGACACACTTGAATCATCTTCTATATGATCTCAAGAGGTGAACCTTTCTGAGAAGTTTTACACTCCTTTATCCATCCACCCTCTTTGTCCTAAACTTTTTCACACTTGTTGACTTTTAAAACTTGAAATACATGTTGTGCAAACATCTTCATGTCTTTTCAAATTAGAAACCTGGACCCTAAGTCCTTGACTTTTCAAACTCCATTTCATAACACTTCTTTGAATTGAATCTTAATCATACTTTGACCATATTTTGTGAATACTCATAATCAATTAATTTCACCCATTCAATTGTTTTGTGGCTTTGTCCATTGTTAATATGTTTTCATACATTAGCCATAGGTTTCAATTACCATAGTGGTTGATGTAAATCTTACCTTGTCCTTAGTGAGTTGATTGTAAGACTTCCGTACTGAAAACAGGGTTAACCCCTCTAGTACGTCGAAGCCATCCTCGCATGGTGGATTGTTGATTCAGGTTGAGTTTTCTCCCATAATGAAAAGCCTTAATGCTTGTGTTTTAAAATGAACTCACTAATTTTTGGAAATCTTTTAGCCGAACTACGGCGTTTTGATCCTTACCTTTGATGGAAGGTACGTAGGCAACGAGTTCATCCGTTCAAACACAAAAACAATAAAAATTGTATATTCTTTTCTCACCATCCCATTCATGTTTGCACTATATGTCATAAAAAATAAACATTTTTATACGACAAGTGTGAAAAGGGCTCCCTAGGAGTACCTAGGACGTGATGGGTGCCTAACACCTTCGCATTGCGTAATTTACCCCTTACCCAGACTCTCTGATCTTTTCATTAGTTTTCTATGTGTAAAACTTCTTAGGCTTTTGTTCGCTTTTTAGCCAGTCCTTTGGATAAATAAAAGTGTGGTGGCGACTCGATTCTTTGTATGTTTTGCTTATGGTTTAATCAATAAATCATATAGCGACGAATACACCGCCACATTACCAAGCTTCAATTTCTTCATCAAACATCATTACAAGTGTTATAGAGTGGATTTGAATCATTCAAGGCTTTGGATCGTGCATCTTCAAGGATCTGCTCTTCAAGAGGTCAAGTTTCGAATCTCATAATTTTGCAATTCATTGCCATATTCTTGTAGATCTATTCTTGCTGGTGATTCTGAGCTAAATTTCATGAAAAATGATGCATTATTGAATGAGATATGTGTGATTCAAGTTTTGTGCACAAATTTTATTTTGCTCGATTCTCTTTGATCTTGTGGAATTAGGCTTAGATATGAGTTGATTTGTAATCACCATGGAAAGATCTTTGAAATGATGTACTTCTTTTGGGTTTCTGGAAAAAATTTCTGGACTGTGTTACTGTTCATCTTCGTCTTCATGAGGAAGACGAAGTAGCGTCGGCTTTGCGACGGTTTTGCGTCCACTCTGGTTTTGGCTAGGGTTTTGCCTGAAACGACGTCGTTTCACATTGGCGCGCGCTTATTCAAATTCGAACCAAGTTCGATTCTGGCCGAAGGAAATTTTTCAAATTAATTCATCAATTATCCAATTCCCTCCATTTTTCCATGCTATGATCATTTTTGTTTCTTTTTTTTTCTTCCAACTTCAAAAATCCATAACAAATTGAAAAATGATCCAAAAAATGCCTGATTTTTTGCTACTTGTTCCTTAGAATGTCTAGAATTTGATGATGATAAATCCTGAAGTTGTGCATGGCTGGATTTTAGATTGTGCTAGACTTTGTGATCATGTGTACACTTGTGACCTTGCTCCATTCATCTTATCATGAAATGCTTGATTTGAATCTAATGGACAAGAAATTTTACATGATGATTCTTGACATGTTTTTGGATGTTTTAGGCTTGGTTTGGTATTTTTTATCATTTACCATTTCTGTTTTATGCACATGTTTGCATGGTGTGACAATTTGTGTCACACATTTGGTTGTTCAACTTGTGCAATTTAATTTCCATCCCAAATGATCTTGGATGCTTCTTATTTTTTGTATGTTGATCATGTTGGATGTGTTGAATGCTCATGATTTTTTCTAGAATTATTTGAATCATTTTTGTTTTGATTTGGAATTTTCATTCATGATGATCATATGTGAGCTTTGAAATTGTCTTTGACTTCCTTTGCACACGAAATGCTTTTGCTTGATGATTTTGATATGATCCTTTTTAGGACATGTTAATATGTGTTTGAAGTTGCATTGTATTGAATTTCAGCTCCTGTTTTGGATTTTTTCTTCACCTTTGACCATAGGCTTTGACCTAGTGGTTTGTACTTACATGTGAGCTTTGAATTTCAGGACCAAGCACCAAATTCCATGGTTGATGTTGCTTCATCATTTGAATGTTGATGTTTGATATTTGATTGCTAACATTTGGTTGTTTTGTAGGCTGATGACAATTCACTTGAGTTTGCCTTATGGCTTATATGTTGTACATTGGGATTGTCTGTTTGTTGTTGACGGTTGTCTGTTTGTCTTAATACTGTACTGATTTGTTTAGTTGTTTACACAGGTACCTAAGTTGCTTTAAGTTCATTTGAACTTTGCTTTGCTTTGCTTGTGGTTGGCATACCACTTAGGTATAATCCCTAGTCTTCATGTAGTCTGGAAGACCTGCTGTTATTGGCAGGCACCTGTCTGAAGCCCTCCTTAAGAGGCCATGTTCTTGTTTGTTTATCTTTGTGCCAAGCAGGTTAAGTCCTCTTAAGAGGCAATTGGCAGATAAAAGGGATGTGTAATCCATCCCCTGCTATTCAATTGTGTCATTCATTTTGCTCACACCATGTGTTGATGCACTTTGAATAAAAAACCCAAAATCTTGTCCATAGAGTCAGTCATTTATGGAGAAGAGTTCCTTCATTCTGAACTCCCATACTTTCTATTGATTAAAGCTCTCCCAGGCCAGGGATAAGAGCTATGAGGCATAACCCTCATTTCCATTTCATCTGCTTCACCCTAACTCTCAATGTTAGGGTTAAGAGCTCAAAACACCCATTTCCAGTTGGCTTGTTTGTCAAGGTTGATGTGACCCCTTGACTAAAGCCTAACCTTGCTTGAGCCTATTGATTGTGTATAGTGTGTGATAATTGACTGTTTGTTTGCTTACTTGTCCATCTGTGCATAATTGTTTGTGTGTGCCTCTGTGCATTGTTTTCATATTTGAGCATTAATTGTATATCATTTCATGATCTTTGTTCATACTTTGTGACATTTTGTTTTGTCCATTGAGGAGTCAATTGTAAGTCCATTTATTGGCAGTTGTTTCCTATGATCTGGTAGGAGTTGGGACTAAGAGCATTGATTTCCATTTCCTTAGAGTCGAGTGTAAGACCATTTATTGGAAACTTGTTTCCTCTTGCTTATTGCATTTGTTTTCTTTGCTTTGTGAGACTAGTATAAGTCCATTGATTGGCATCTGGTATCCATGTTTTCTTTGTTTTGTGAGACTAGTGTAAGTCCATTGATTGGCATATGGTATCCATATTTTCTTTGTTTTGTGAGACTAGTGTAAGTCCATTGATTGGCATCTGGTATCTATCTTGTGTTTTGTGAGTCTAGTGTAAGTCCATTGATTGGCATCTGGTTTCCATTTATGTTGGCTTTTTTTCTAATACATTGATTATCTGTTACTTGCTTGTTTCCTATTCCAAAGGAATCACTTGGATCATCTACATATGATCTCAAGAGGTGAACACCTAAGAAGTTTTACTCCTCATCCCCACCTTTTTGTTCTTTAAACCTCCATTTTGCATGTTAACCCAAAACCAGAAAACTTTGTGCAAACATTTTCATTTGTTTTCAAATTAGAAACCTAGGCCTTAAGCCTTTGATTTTCAAACTTCATTTTCACAACACTTCTTCTGAATTGAATCTAATGTCAACTTCGACCATTTTTGTGAATATTCTAATTGGTTAATTCCACTCATTCAATTGTTTGTGGCTTTGTCCGTTCTTGATAAGTTTTCATTCATTAGCCATAGATCTCAATTATCTTAGTGGTTGATGTAAATCTCACCTTTTGTCCTTAGTGATTGAATTGTAAGACTTCCTTGCTTATTATAGGGCATGGTCCCTCACTAGCAAGTTGAAGCTTTTCTCACATGGTGGACTTGTGGTTGTATAGGTTGAGTTTTCTCCCGTGGATAATGAAAGACCTTAGGGCTTTTGTTTAAAATCAATCCACTTACTTTTTGGAAATCTTTTAGCCGAACTACGAGGTTTTGATCCTGTAAAGGTACGTAGGCAATGGATCTATCCATCCAAACACAAAAATAATAAAATTGTATATTCTTCTCTCATCCCTCCCAATCAATGTTTGCACAAAAATATTTCATAAACAAATAATTGATACAACAAGTTGTGAAAAGGGTTCCCTAGGAGTACCTAGGATGCATTGGGTGCCTAACACCTTCCCTTTGCATAATTACCCCCTTACCCAGATCTCTGACCTTTCATTAGTTTTCTATGTGTAAAACTTCTTAGGCTTTTGTTCGCTTTTTAGCCATTCCTTTGGATAAATAAAAGTGCGGTGGCGACTCTATCTTTGTATGCTTTGCTTTTGATTTAATCGATAAATCATAAAGTGACGAATACACCGCTACACTAGGGGCCATAACTGTTTCATTATATATGTATGTTGATGCATGTGAATGTATGTTGATGCATGTGAGAGACGATTTATATGATAAATAAGCCGGTGAGATCAGAACAATTGCAAATTTCCTCAAATTAAATATTAACTTTATGCTTTCCAAGTTTTAACATTCATCAAGACTAGTATCGGATAATATAGGTTTCGCCTACGCGAGGTGCATGTTCTATATTAGTAAGGTGCGATGGGATAATTGTAATATCCAACTGCTAAAACAATGGGTCAAACTTAACTAAACAAATTATGATAATATTATATATTTTTGCTTTCCAAGTTTTAGCACTCATCAAGACTAGTATCGGATAATGTAGGTTTCGCCTACGTGAGGTGCATGTTCTATATTAGTAAGGTGCAAATGGATAATTGTAATATCCAACTGCTAAAACAATGGGTCAAACTTAATTATAATAATATTATATATGTTTAGAAGCAAGAGTTGGGAATGATCCATATGATGGATTGGAATAAGGAGTTATTCACCCAACTGAAATTTTCGAGAGTTGTATGAGATACAATTGGAAAGAGTTCCTACCTAAATAACCTAGTTTTGTGTAATCCGCCTACGCGGACTTAGAACGAAGTGAAATATGGATCTCGACCCACTAGAAAATCTTCCAACGGGATTTTCCGAATCAAATGATAAGGGTCATTTGTTTTGAGTAAAATAGTGGGAGCATATTTAATTAAAGGCCTAATTAAATATGTAAATGATACTTATATTTTCATTAATCTCAACAAACACCTCTAACAAACATTTTGCGATCAATCCTTGACAAAGGAAAAATTGTCTGGGACAAATTTTCTGGATTGGCACCGAAACCAGAGGATTGTCCTCAAACATAATAGAAAGCTGTATGTCTTGGAGGAACCTGTTCCTGAAGAGGAACCTCCTAGTTCTGCACCTAAGGCAGAAAGGGATGCTTATAAGACGCATGTCGATGATGCCAATGAAACTGCTTGTCTCATGTTGGATGTCATGAACTCAGAGTTGCAAAAGTAAAATGAGAACATGACAGCGTTCGATATGATCGAACACCTGAAGATGCTTTATGAAGAGCAAGCAAGGCATGAAAGGTTTGAAGTTTCAAAAACCCTTTTTCAAGACAAGTTAGCTGAGGGAGCCCCTGTAGGTCCCCACGTGCTCAAGATGATTGGGTATGTGGAAAATCTTGAAAGATTGGGTTTTCCCCTCGGAAAGGAACTTGCGACTAATTTGATCTTGCAATCGTTGCCAGATAGATTCAGTCAATTTGTCCTAAATTTCAATATGAGTGATATGGAAAAATCTCTTCCTAAACTGCTAGCCATGTTAAGAACTGCTCAGCAGAATTTGAAGTCAAAAGGGAAGTCCATTCTGATGATCGGAAATGGAAAGAGACGGAACAAAAGGCCCACCAAGCAGGGTGATAAAGGGAAAGGCAAGGAAGTTGCCAAACCCAAACCCACTATTGCTGCTTTAAAGCCTACTGGAGGCATAGAAAAAGAAGGCACCTGCTTCCATTGCGGTAAGACCGGACACTGGAAGAGAAACTTCCCAAAGTACTTGGAAGATGACAAAAACTCCATTCGCAGGAAAAGGTGAAAGAGCTAATGATCTTTTGGCCCTCATACATACTGATGTATGTGGACCACTGAAAATACCAGCAAGAGGAGGTTTTCAGTACTTCATCACATTTACTGATGATTTCAGTAGATATGGCTATGTGTATTTAATGAAACACAAATCAGAGTCCTTTGAAAAGTTCAAGGAATTTAAGAATGAAGTACAAAACCAACTAGGTAAGAATATTAAAACTCTTCGATCAGATCGAGGTGGTGAGCATTTAAGTCTAGAGTTTGATGACCATCTGAAAGAGTGTGGGATCCTATCCCAACTTACTTCTCCTAGAACACCTCAATGGAATGGTGTATCTGAGAGAAGAAATCGAACCTTGTTAGACATGGTCCGATCCATGATGAGTCACGTCGATCTTCCAAACTCCTTTTGGGGACATGCACTAGTGACAACAGCTTACACACTTAACCGTGTTCCATCCAAAAGATTGAGAAGACACCATATGAGATATGGAGTGGTAAGTGTAAGACCCCAATTTTATCCCTAAGATCCCTCATGCCATCATATCATAACCTTACATTGCCTTAAGGATCATTGGACACCTTGTTTCCTTCCCTGTGGGTGGGTCATCTTTTTTAGAGTGGTTGTTGATCACCAAGCATGTTTGCATTTGTACATCATTGCTTTTCTTTTTATCACTAACCAAAAGTATAAAAATATGTCATCTAACCTTTGTCTGGCAGATGAAGCATTAACAGGTCAAGGCAATCAAAGGCATTCATTGAGCAATAGATGGTGGTCATTCTTGAGATTTGGACCCCAAAATCATTCACAAGAGTTCATATGAGCTATGATGTTATTTTGAAGCAAAATCCCAAGTGGTAGAGGCTTGGATTTCATCCGAACATTTCCCAATCATCTGAAGGCCCAAAAAGTCAACTGCAAAGTCAATTGTGGATTTGGAGGTGGGAAGTGATTAGAAATACTTCATTCATGTTCAAACAAGTCTCATTTGACATTTCAAAAACTCACATTGAAGAATTTGAAGTCAGGTCAAGAATTTCCAAAAATAGCAAGTGACCTATAATTTGAACTTTCCAAAAATGGAAAGATTTTGGACCAACTTCAACTCAATCTTACATCATCAAGAAAGCTTCAAATAAAATTTTGTTAAACATGAAAGTTGTAGATCTTTATCACCCATTTCCAAAATGTCCAAGATCATGAATTTCTCATGTGTGGTTAAGGAGATATGATCAAATCATGGCAAAGTATGCATGGGACTTCAAATGGACATAACTTTTCAACCAAAACTCCAAAATAAGTGGCTCTTCTTGCAAAATTCTCCTCTTGACCTCTAATTTCCAAATCATGCATCACATTACATGAATTGTCATCACATGATCACTTGTTAATCCATGGTTTTTTGGAGGGAAATCACAAAATTCAAAATTGGTGCATGGTTTGAACTTTTTGCCATCACCATTGGTTTTAAAATTGGATTTTAAGTGAAAATGAATGGAATTCGTGTACTGTTCACACATGCATTCCATGCATAGAGGTGAAAAACCAATTTGCACATACACCTTAAAATTTGATTAATCTCATTAGCATTTGGCTTAAGCATAATTACTGAATGATTAGTAAGACATATATAAGAATAATCATAACTGTTTCCAGGGATGGACATTCATTTTTCAGATCTAGATCAAAATCTCTAAATTTTTCTCTCAAAAATTTCTTCCAAATTCTTCACATCCAAGCCTTGTCCAGTGCTAGATTCATGATCCTGAACCTCTGTTGAACAAGTTTGCACGTGGAATTGAAGCAACAGTGCCATATTGAAGCATACTCGAAGATGGAAGCATTCATGGTGATTTCAAATTCTGTTGAATTCAAGCGTGTTTGAACTGCATTCTCTCCATCAATCAACTCCATAAGCATTGGAAAGTAGAATTGAAGCATTACAAGCTGCAGATCGTGTGGATTCTAACTTCTGCTCTTCAAGAGGTTACAAATCGAACCTCTTACTTTTGAATTTCCTTGCCATGATGTTGTAGATCTAAGTTCGCTGATCATTCTAAGCTTTGAATCGTGTAAATTGGTGCTGTTTTGAGCTAGATATGAGTGATTGAAATTTTGATGTTGAATCTTATTTTCTTCGATCCGTGCGTATTTGGATGTTTTTGCATGAAATAATTGTGGATCTTTGATGTATGTTTAATGTACTACATGATGCTGTGCTTAATTTTAATTTCTGGACATGTTTGAGATTTTCTGGAAAAACCAGATGAAGATCATGATGATCTTCGTCTTCAACCTTGAATATTCATCATCTCCAGGTTTTGTTGCGAACTAGCTTCGGATTAGCTACGACAATTCACATTAGCTACGAATTTTTTTTGGCGCTAGGGTTTGAGTACGATACGACGTCGTTTAGGTTGAGCGCGCTATTTGAATTTGCGCTTGGTTCGATCCCTGGCGAGAGTTTTTTTTCAAATGCTTCACATGTTTATCCACTTTCCCTCCATTTTCCATGCTAGCTCCATTTCATTTTTTTAATTTTTTCTTCAACTTCATAAAATCATATAAAATTGAAAATTCATCCAAATTCACTCCAATTTTTTGCATTGTGATCCTTATTCTGTCTATTATTTTTTGATCATGATTTTACAAGTTGTGCTTGGCTGGATAATTTTTTGTGCTAGAAGGATTGATCATGTGTCTTATTTTGACCTTGCCATGCTTATACCTTTGTTAAATGCTTGTTTCTTATCCAATGAATGTGAAATTTTGCATGATGAAACTAGACACATTGCTTGACATTTTGGTGTTGATTTGGTATTTTTCCTGTGATCCATTTCTGTTTTATGCTTGTGCTAAGTTGGTGTGACAATTTGTGTCACACCTTTGCTTGTCCAACTTGTACCATGTGATTTCCATACCAAATGATGTCCAATGCCTCTGATTTTTAGTATGATGATCATGTTATATGTCTTGAATGTGCATGAATTTTTTCCAGATTATTTGAATCATTTCTGTTTTAATTGAGAT